>NC_069499.1:537317441-537944941 GCF_027579735.1 Bombina bombina
TCCACCGGAAGTTCCATAGTCTTAATTTTTATTATAATTTTACTATTTACAAACGGCTAGTTACAAGTATATATATAATATATATATATATATATATATATATATATATATATATATATATAGCTATATTCTCATATTCTGTTTGATTACCTTCCAGTTTACCCAAACAGAAATAATTGACATTGCCAGTTAGTATGGAAGAATGTACCATAAACAACTGACGTGTTTTTGCTTAGCAATATACTCATAGTTGCATACCTTCTAGTTTACCAGCACTATTTCTTTATCTTCCATTTTTGTTGCTTTTTAGCTTTGTGCTGTGATTCCTCATGTGTTGCCTGGTGTGAATTGAACTTTTTTTTCTCGCACTGCTTTGGTTGTGGTTACAATTTTTGTGGACTTCTATGTGTGTTGACTGTGCCTAGAAAACATAAGTTAAGAAGAACCGATCTGGATAATTGACACCCACTGCTAGCGGACGATTCAAGACATCCGACGCGGAGCATCCTCTTCATCTGACAGCCGACGACTGAATGACTGGTCCTTTAAGTGATGCCATCCAAGATGGCGTCCCTTGAATTCCGATTGGCTGATAGAATCCTATCAGCCAATCGGAATTAAGGTAGGAAAAATCCTATTGGCTGAAGCAATCAGCCAATAGGATTGACCTCGCATTCTATTGGCTGATTGGAACAGCCAAAATAATGCAAGCTCAATCCTATTGGCTGATTGGATCAGCCAATTGGATTGAACTTCAATCCTATTGGCTGATTGCATCAGCCAATAGGATTATTCCTACCTTAATTCCGATTGGCTGATAGGATTCTATCAGTCAATCGGAATTCAAGGGATGCCATCTTGGATGACGTCACTTAAAGGACCAGTCATTCAGTCGTCGGCCGTCGGATTAAGAGGATGCTCCACGTCGGATGTCTTGAAGATGTATCCGCTCCGCTCTGGAAGGATGAAGATAGAAGATGCCGCCTGGATGAAGACGGTCTGGAGGTCCTCTTCTGGCCAGATAGGATGAAGACTTCGGACCCTCTGGAGGACCACTTGTGCCCGGCTGGGTGAAGACGTCTCAAGGTAGGGTGATCTTCAAGGGGGTAGTGTTAGGTATTTTTAAGGGGGGATTGGGTGGGTTTTAGAGTAGGGTTGGGTGTGTGGGTGGTGGGTTTTAATGTTGGGGGGTATTGTATTTTTTTTTACAGATGAAAGAGCTGATTACTTTGGGGCAATTCCCCACAAAAGGCCCTTTTAGTATAGGGTAGGGAATTTTATTATTTTGGGGGGCATTTTATTTTATTAGGGGGATTAGATTAGGTGTAATAAGTTTAAAATTCTTGTAATTCTTTTTTTATTTTCTGTAATTTAGTGGGGTTTTTTCGTAATTTAGTTTATTTAATTTAATTCTTATTAATTGTAGGTAGTTTAGGGAATTAGTTTAATTATAGTGTAGTGTTAGGTGTAATTGTAACTTAGGTTAGGGTTTATTTTACAGGTAAATTTGTATTTATTTTAACTAGGAAGTTATTAAATAGTTAATAACTATTTAATAACTATTGTACCTAGTTAAAAAATAAATACAAAGTTGCCTGTAAAATAAATATAAATCCTAAGCTAGCTACAATGTAACTATCCTATATAATAAAAGGCCAAGTGTGTTTGTCTGAAACTGTCATGTGCAGTAGAGACTGCGCACGAGGACAAACACACCTGGCCTTCCATCTGACCTCCTCCTTCTGGCTTCGCATGTGGGGGAGTGGGCGTGGCCGGCTGGGTGCATCGTGGGCGTGGTCTGGTGCGTTGTGGGCGTGACCGGGTGTGACATGGGCGTGGTCAGATGCGACGCAGGTGTGGGTCGGGCGGGGCCAGATGCCAACTGCAGCAGTCAGAGACTGAGAGCTCTAAAAAGGGGGATAGAGAGAGCAGCAGAAGAGGGGGATAAACAGAGGGAGAGAGTGCACAAAAGAGAGGGGGGAGAGAGCACAAAAGAGAGGGGGGAGTGAGCACAAAAAAGAGGGGGAGAGAGCAAAAAAGAGAGGGGGAAGAGAGCACAAAAGAGAGAGGGAGAGAGCACAAAAGAGAGGTGGGAGAGACCACAAAAGAGAGGGAGGAGAGAGCACAAAAGAGAAGGGGGAGAGAGCACAAAAAAGAGGGGGAGAGAGCACAAAAGAGAGGGGGGAGAGAGCACAAAAGAGAGGAGGGAGAGAGCACAAAAGAGAAGGGGAGAGAGCACAAAAGAGAGGGGGAGAGCACAAAAGAGAGGGGGAGAGAGCACAAAAGAGAGGGGGTAGAGAGCACAAAAGATAGGGGGAGAGAGCACAAAAGAGAGGGGGAGAGAGCACAAAAGAGAGGGGGAAAGCACAAAAGAGAGGGGGAGAGAGCACAAGAGAGAGGGGAGAGAGAGCACAAAGAGAGGGGGAGAAAGCACAAAAGAGAGGGGGAGAGAGCACAAAAGAGAGGGGGAGAGAGCACAAAAGAGAGGGGGGAAAGCACAAAAGAGAGGGGGAGAGAGCACACAAGAGAGGGGGAGAGCACAAAAGAGAGGGGGAGAGAGCATAAAAAAGAGGGGGAGAGAGCACAAAAGAGAGGGGGGCGAGAGCACAAAAGAGAGGGGGAGAGAGCACAAAAGAGAGGGGGAGAGCACAAAAGAGAGGGGGAGAGAGCACACAAGAGAGGGGGAGAGCACAAAAGAGAGGGGGAGAGAGCACAAAAGAGAGGGGGAGAGAGCACAAAAGAGAGGGGGAGAGCACAAAAGAGAGGGGGAGAGAGCACACAAGAGAGGGGGGAGAGCACAAAAGAGAGGGGGGAGAGAGCATAAAAAAGAGGGGGAGAGAGCACAAAAGAGAGGGGGGCGAGAGCACAAAAGAGAGGGGGAGGGAGCACAAAAAAGAGGGGAGAGAGAGCACAAAAAGAGGGGGGAGAGAGTACAAAAAAGAGGGGAGAGAGAGCACAAAAGAGAGGGAGATAGCACAAAAGAGAGGGGAGAGAGCACAAAAGAGAGGAGGGAGAGAGCACAAAAGAGAGGGGGAGAGAGCACAAAAGAGAGGGGAGAGAGAGCAAAAAAGAGAGGGAGGAGAGAGCACAAAAGAGAGGGGGAGAGGAGCACAAAAGAGAGGGGGAGAGAGCACAAAAGAGGGGGGAGAGAGCACAAAAGAGAGGGGAGAGAGCACAAAAGAGGGGGGAGAGAGCACAAAAGAGAGGGGGGAGAGAGCACAAAAGAGAGGGGGAGAGATCACAAAAGAGAGGGGGGGAGAGAGCACAAAAGAGAGGGGGAGAGAGCACAAAAGAGAGGGGGGAGAGAGCACAAAAGAGAGGGGGGAGAGAGCACAAAAAAGAGGGGGGAAAGAGCACAAAAGAGAGAGGGAGAGAGCACAAAAGAGAGGGGGAGAGCACAAAAGAGAGGGGGGAGAGCACAAAAGAGAGGGGATAGAGCACAAAAGAGAGGGGGGAGAGAGCACAAAAGAGAGGGGGTAGAGAGCACAAAAGAGAGGGGTAGAGAGCACAAAAGAGAGGGGGAGAGAGCACAAAAGAGAGGGGGAGAGCACAAAAGAGAGGGGGAGAGAGCACAAGAGAGAGGGGGGAGAGAGCACAAAAGAGAGGGGGAGAAAGCACAAAAGAGAGGGGGGAGAGAGCACAAAAGAGAGGGGGAGAGAGCACAAAAGAGAGGGGGAGAGCACAAAAGAGAGGGGGAGAGAGCACAAAAGAGAGGTGGAGAGCACAAAAGAGAGGGGGAGAGAACACAAAAGAGAGGGGGAGAGAGCTCAAAAGAGAGGGGGGAGAGAGCACAAAAGAGAGGGGGGAGGGAGCACAAAAAAGAGGGGAGAGAGAGCACAAAAAAGAGGGGGGAGAGCACAAAAAGAGGGGGGAGAGAGTACAAAAAAAGAGGGGAGAGAGAGCACAAAAGAGGGGGAGAGAGCACAAAAGAGAGGGGGAGAGAGCACAAAAGAGAGGGGGGAGAGAGCACATAAGAGAGGGGGAGAGAGCACAAAAGAGAGGGGAAAGAGAGCACAAAAGAGAGGGAGGAGAGAGCACAAAAGAGAAGAGGAGAGAGCACAAAAGAGAGGGGGAGAGAGCACAAAAGAGAGGGGGGAGGGAGCGCAAAAGAGGGGGGAGAGAGCACAAAAGAGAGGGGGGAGAGAGAGCACAAAAGAGAGGGGGGAGAGCACAAAAGAGAGGGGGAGAGCACAAAAGAGAGGGGAGAGAGCCAAAAGAGAGGGGGGAGAGAGCACAAAAGAGAGGAGAAAGAGCACAAAAGAGAGGGGGGAGAGAGCACAAAAGAGAGGGGGGAGAGCACAAAAGAGAGGGGGAGAGAGCAGAAAAGAGAGGGGGAGAGCACAAAAGAGAAGGGGAGAGCACAAAAGAGAGGGGGAGAGCACAAAAGAGAGGGGGATAGAGCACAAAAGAGAGGGGGCTAGAGCACAAAAAATAGGGGTGAGAGAGCACAAAAGAGAGGGGGAGAGAGCACAAATGAGAGGGGGTAGAGAGCACAAAAGAGAGAGAGGAGAGAGCACAAAAGAGAGGGAGGAGAGAGCACAAAAGAGAGGGGGAGAGAGAGCACAAGAGAGAGGAGGAGAGAGCACAAAAGAGAGGGGGAGAGAGCACAAAAGAGAGGGGGAGAGTGCGCAAAAGAGAGGGAGAGTGACAGCAAACGAGAGGAGAGAGAGCAAACGAGCGGAGAGAGAGAGCAAACGAGAGGAGAGAGAGAGAGCAAATGAGAAGAGGGAGAGCAAACGAGAGGAGAGAGAGCACAAAAGAGAGGGGGTAGAGAGCACAAAAGAGAGGGGGGAGAGAGAGCACAAAAGAGAGGGGGGAGAGAGAGCAAAAGAGAGGGGGGAGAGAGCACAAAAGAGAGAGGGGAGAGAGCACAAAAGAGAGGGGGAAAGCACAAAAGAGAGGGGGGAGAGAGCACAAAAGAGAGGGGGTGAGAGCACAAAAGAGAGGGGGAGAGAGCACAAAGAGAGGGGGGAGAGAGCACAAAAGAGAGGGAGAGAGAGCACAAAAGAGAGGGGGAGAGAGCACAAAAGAGAGGGGGAGAGAGCACAAAAGAGACGGGGGGAGAGAGAGCACAAGAGAGAGGGGAGAGAGAGCACAAAAGAGAGGGGGAGAGAGCACAAAAGAGAGGGGGAGAGTGAGCAAAAGAGAGGGAGAGAAACAGCAAACGAGAGGAGAGAGAGCAAACGAGCGGAGAGAGAGAGCAAACGAGAGGAGAGAGAGAGCAAATGAGAGGAGAGAGAGAGAGAGCAAATGAGAAGAGAGAGAGCAAACGAGAGGAGAGAGAGCACAAAAGTGAGGGGGGAGAGAGCACAAAAGAGAGGGGGAGAGAGCAGAAACGAGAGGGGGAGAGCACAAAAGAGAGGGGGAGAGCACAAAAGAGAAGGGGAGAGCACAAAAGAGAGGGGGAGAGCACAAAAGAGAGGGGGATAGAGCACAAAAGAGAGGGGGCTAGAGCACAAAAAAGAGGGGGGAGAGAGCACAAAAGAGAGGGGGAGAGAGCACAAATGAGAGGGGGTAGAGAGAACAAAAGAGAGGGAGGAGAGAGCACAAAAGAGAGGGAGGAGAGAGCACAAAAGAGAGGGGGGAGAGACAGCACAAGAGAGAGGGGGAGAGAGCACAAAAGAGAGGGGGGAGAGAGCACAAAAGAGAGGGGGAGAGTGCGCAAAAGAGAGGGAGAGAGACAGCAAACGAGAGGAGAGAGAGCAAACGAGCGGAGAGAGAGAGCAAACGAGAGGAGAGAGAGAGCAAACGAGAGGAGAGAGAGAGAGAGAAAATGAGAAGAGAGAGAGCAAACGAGAGGAGAGAGAGCAGAAAAGAGAGGGGGGAGAGAGCACAAAAGAGAGGGAGGAGAGAGAGCAGAAAAGAGAGGGGGGAGAGAGAACAAAAGAGAGGGGGGGAGAGAGCACAAAAGAGAGGGGGGACAGAGCACAAAAGAGAGGGGGAAAGCACAAAAGAGAGGGGGGAGAGAGCAAAAAAGAGAGAGGGAGAGAGCACAAAAGAGAGGGGAGAGCACAAAAGAGAGGGGGAGAGCACAAAAGAGAGAGGAGAGAGCACAAAAGAGAGGGGGAGAGAGCACAAAAGAGAGGGGGGGGAGAGCACAAAAGAGAGGAGAGAGAGCACAAAAGAGAGGGGGGAGAGAGCACAAAAGAGAGGGGGAGAGAGCACAAAAGAGAGGGGGGGAGAGCATAAAAGAGAGGGGGAGAGCACAAAAGAGAGGGGGGAGAGAGCACAAAAGAGGGGGGAGAGAGCACAAAAGAGAGGGGGGAGAAAGCACAAAAGAGAGGGGGAGAGAGCAC
Organism: Bombina bombina; assembly: GCF_027579735.1. NCBI lineage: Eukaryota > Metazoa > Chordata > Amphibia > Anura > Bombinatoridae > Bombina > Bombina bombina. The sequence continues at coordinate 537,323,738 of NC_069499.1, forward strand.
AAAAGAGGGGGGGGGGAGAGAGCACAAAAGAGGGGGGTTAGAGAGCACAAAAGAGAGGGGGGAGAGAGCACAAAAGAGAGGGGGAAAGAGCACAAAAGAGAGGGGGAGAGAGCACAAAAGAGAGGGGGAGAGAGCACAAAAGAGAGGGGGGAGAGAGCACAAAAGAGAGGGGGAGAGAGCACAAAAGAAATTGGGGAGAGAACACAAAAGAGAGGGGGAGAGAGCACAAAAGAGAGGGAGGAGAGAGCACAAAAGAGAGGGGGAGAGCATCCTCTTCATCTGACAGCCGACGACTGAATGACTGGTCCTTTAAGTGACGAAATCCAAGATGGCGTCCCTTGAATTCCGATTGGCTGATAGAATACCTTGAGACGGGCGTGGCCGGCTGGGTGCATCGTGGGCGTGGCCTGGTGCGTTGTGGGCGTGACCGGGTGTGACATGGGCGTGGTCAGATGCGACGCAGGTGTGGGTCGGGCGGGGCCAGATGCCAACTGCAGCAGTCAGAGACTGAGAGCTCTAAAAAGGGGGATAGAGAGAGCAGCAGAAGAGGGGGATAAACAGAGGGAGAGAGTGCACAAAGAGAGGGGGGAGAGAGCACAAAAGAGAGGGGGGAGAGAGCACAAAAAAGAGGGGGAGAGAGCAAAAAAGAGAGGGGGAAGAGAGCACAAAAGAGAGAGGGAGAGAGCACAAAAGAGAGGTGGGAGAGACCACAAAAGAGAGGGAGGAGAGAGCACAAAAGAGAGGGGGGAGAGAGCACAAAAAAGAGGGGGAGAGAGCACAAAAGAGAGGGGGAGAGAGCACAAAAGAGAGGAGGGAGAGAGCACAAAAGAGAAGGGGAGAGAGCACAAAAGAGAGGGGGAGAGCACAAAAGAGAGGGGGAGAGAGCACAAAAGAGAGGGGGTAGAGAGCACAAAAGATAGGGGGAGAGAGCACAAAAGAGAGGGGGAGAGAGCACAAAAGAGAGGGGGAGAGCACAAAAGAGAGGGGGAGAGAGCACAAGAGAGAGGGGAGAGAGAGCACAAAAGAGAGGGGGAGAAAGCACAAAAGAGAGGGGGAGAGAAAACAAAAGAGAGGGGGAGAGAGCACAAAAGAGAGGGGGAAAGCACAAAAGAGAGGGGGAGAGAGCACAAAAGAGAGGGGGGCGAGAGCACAAAAGAGAGGGGGAGAGAGCACAAAAGAGAGGGGGAGAGCACAAAAGAGAGGGGGAGAGAGCACACAAGAGAGGGGGAGAGCACAAAAGAGAGGGGGGAGAGAGCACAAAAGAGAGGGGGAGAGAGCACAAAAGAGAGGGGGGCGAGCACAAAAGAGAGGGGGAGAGAGCACACAAGAGAGGGGGAGAGCACAAAAGAGAGGGGGAGAGAGCATAAAAAAGAGGGGGAGAGAGCACAAAAGAGAGGGGGGCGAGAGCACAAAAGAGAGGGGGAGGGAGCACAAAAAAGAGGGGAGAGAGAGCACAAAAAGAGGGGGGAGAGAGTACAAAAAAGAGGGGAGAGAGAGCACAAAAGAGAGGGAGATAGCACAAAAGAGAGGGGGAGAGAGCACAAAAGAGAGGGGGGAGAGAGCACAAAAGAGAGGGGGAGAGAGCACAAAAGAGAGGGGAGAGAGAGCAAAAAAGAGAGGGAGGAGAGAGCACAAAAGAGAGGGGGAGAGAGCACAAAAGAGAGGGGGAGAGAGCACAAAAGAGGGGGGAGAGAGCACAAAAGAGAGGGGGAGAGAGCACAAAAGAGGGGGGAGAGAGCACAAAAGAGAGGGGGGAGAGAGCACAAAAGAGAGGGGGAGAGATCACAAAAGAGAGGGGGGAGAGAGCACAAAAGAGAGGGGGGAGAGAGCACAAAAGAGAGGGGGGAGAGAGCACAAAAGAGAGGGGGGAGGAGAGCACAAAAAAGAGGGGGGAAGAGCACAAAAGAGAGAGGGAGAGAGCACAAAAGAGAGGGGGAGAGCACAAAAGAGAGGGGGAGAGCACAAAAGAGAGGGGATAGAGCACAAAAGAGAGGGGGGAGAGAGCACAAAAGAGAGGGGGTAGAGAGCACAAAAGAGAGGGGTAGAGAGCACAAAAGAGAGGGGGAGAGAGCACAAAAGAGAGGGGGAGAGCACAAAAGAGAGGGGGAGAGAGCACAGGAGAGAGGGGGGAGAGAGCACAAAAGAGAGGGGGAGAAAGCACAAAAGAGAGGGGGAGAGAGCACAAAAGAGAGGGGGGAGAGAGCACAAAAGAGAGGGGGAGAGCACAAAAGAGAGGGGGAGAGACTACAAAAGAGAGGTGGAGAGCACAAAAGAGAGGGGGAGAGAACACAAAAGAGATGGGGAGAGAGCTCAAAAGAGGGGGGAGAGAGCACAAAAGAGAGCAAACGAGAGGAGAGAGAGCACAAAAGAGAGGGGGGTAGAGAGCACAAAAGAGAGGGGGAGAGAGAGCACAAAAGAGAGGGGGGAGAGAGAGCAAAAGAGAGGGGGGAGAGAGCACAAAAGAGAGGGGGGAGAGAGCACAAAAGAGAGGGGGAAAGCACAAAAGAGAGGGGGGAGAGAGCACAAAAGAGAGGGGGTGAGAGCACAAAAGAGAGGGGGAGAGAGCACAAAGAGAGGGGGGAGAGAGCACAAAAGAGAGGGAGAGAGAGCACAAAAGAGAGGGGGAGAGAGCACAAAAGAGAGGGGGAGAGAGCACAAAAGAGACGGGGGGAGAGAGAGCACAAGAGAGAGGGGAGAGAGAGCACAAAAGAGAGGGGGAGAGAGCACAAAAGAGAGGGGGGAGAGTGAGCAAAAGAGAGGGAGAGAAACAGCAAACGAGAGGAGAGAGAGCAAACGAGCGGAGAGAGAGAGCAAACGAGAGGAGAGAGAGAGCAAATGAGAGGAGAGAGAGAGAGAGCAAATGAGAAGAGAGAGAGCAAACGAGAGGAGAGAGAGCACAAAAGTGAGGGGGGGAGAGAGCACAAAAGAGAGGGGGAGAGAGCAGAAAAGAGAGGGGGAGAGCACAAAAGAGAGGGGGAGAGCACAAAAGAGAAGGGGAGAGCAGAAAAGAGAGGGGGGAGAGCACAAAAGAGAGGGGGATAGAGCACAAAAGAGAGGGGGCTAGAGCACAAAAAAGAGGGGGGAGAGAGCACAAAAGAAAGGGGGAGAGAGCACAAATGAGAGGGGGTAGAGAGAACAAAAGAGAGGGAGGAGAGAGCGCAAAAGAGAGGGAGGAGAGAGCACAAAAGAGAGGGGGGAGAGACAGCACAAGAGAGAGGGGGAGAGAGCACAAAAGAGAGGGGGAGAGAGCACAAAAGAGAGGGGGAGAGTGCGCAAAAGAGAGGGAGAGAGACAGCAAACGAGAGGAGAGAGAGCAAACGAGCGGAGAGAGAGAGCAAACGAGAGGAGAGAGAGAGCAAACGAGAGGAGAGAGAGAGAGAGCAAATGAGAAGAGAGAGAGCAAACGAGAGGAGAGAGAGCAGAAAAGAGAGGGGGGGAGAGAGCACAAAAGAGAGGGAGGAGAGAGAGCAGAAAAGAGAGGGGGGAGAGAGAACAAAAGAGAGGGGGGAGAGAGCACAAAAGAGAGGGGGGAGAGAGCACAAAAGAGAGGGGGAAAGCACAAAAGAGAGGGGGGAGAGAGCAAAAAAGAGAGAGGGAGAGAGCACAAAAGAGAGGGGGAGAGCACAAAAGAGAGGGGGAGAGCACAAAAGAGAGAGGAGAGAGCACAAAAGAGAGGGGGAGAGAGCACAAAAGAGAGGGGGGGGAGAGCACAAAAGAGAGGAGAGAGAGCACAAAAGAGAGGGGGGAGAGAGCACAAAAGAGAGGGGGAGAGAGCACAAAAGAGAGGGGGAGAGCATAAAAGAGAGGGGGAGAGCACAAAAGAGAGGGGGGAGAGAGCACAAAAGAGGGGGGAGAGAGCACAAAAGAGAGGGGGGAGAAAGCACAAAAGAGAGGGGGAGAGAGCACAAAAGAGGTGGGGGGAGAGAGCACAAAAGAGGGGGGTTAGAGAGCACAAAAGAGAGGGGGGAAAGAGCACAAAAGAGAGGGGGAAAGAGCACAAAAGAGAGGGGGAGAGAGCACAAAAGAGAGGGGGAGAGAGCACAAAAGAGATGGGGGAGAGAGCACAAAAGAGAGGGGGAGAGAGCACAAAAGAAATTGGGGAGAGAACACAAAAGAGAGGGGGAGAGAGCACAAAAGAGAGGGAGGAGAGAGCACAAAAGAGAGGGGGAGAGAGCACAAAAGAGAGGGGGAGAGATCACAAAGAGAGGGGGGGAGAGAGCACAAAATTGAGGGGGAGAGAGCACACAAGAGAGGGGGAGAGAGCACACAAGAGAGGGGGAGAGAGCACACAAGAGAGGGGGAGAGAGCACAAAAGAGAGAGGGAGAGAGCACAAAAGAGAGGGGAAGAGAGCACAAAAGAGAGGGGGAGAGAGCACAAAAGAGAGGGGGAGAGAGCACAAAAGAGAGGGGGGAAGAGCACAAAAGAGAGGGGGAGAGAGAGCACAAAAGAGAGGGGGGAGAAAGCACAAAAAAGGGGGGAGAGAGCACAAAAGAGAGAGGGAGAGAGCACAAAAGAGAGGGGGAGAGCACAAAAGAGAGGGGGAGAGCACAAAAGAGAGAGGAGAGAGCACAAAAGAGAGGGGGGGAGAGAGCACAAAAGAGAGAGCACAAAAGAGAGGGGGGAGATAGCACAAAAGAGAGGGGGGAGAGAGCACAAAAGAGAGGGGGAGAGAGCAGAAAAGAGAGGGGGAGAGCATAAAAGAGAGGGGGGAGAGCATAAAAGAGAGGGGAGAGCACAAAAGAGAGGAGGGAGAGAGCACAAAAGAGGGGGTAGAGAGCACAAAAGAGAGGGGGGAGAAAGCACAAAAGAGAGGGGGAGAGAGCACAAAAGAGGGGGGGGGAGAGAGCACAAAAGAGGGGGGTTAGAGAGCACAAAAGAGAGGGGGGGAGAGAGCACAAAAGAGAGGGGGAAAGAGCACAAAAGAGATGGGGAGAGAACACAAAAGAGAGGGGGGAGAGAGCACAAAAGAGAGGGGGGAGAGAGCACAAAAGAGAGGGGGGAGAGAGCACAAAAGAGAGGGGGAGAGATCACAAAGAGAGGGGGGAGAGAGCACAAAATTGAGGGGGAGAGAGCACAAAAGAGAGGGGGAGAGAGCACAAAAGAGAGGGGGAGAGAGCACAAAAGAGAGGGGAAGAGAGCACAAAAGAGAGGGGGAGAGAGCACAAAAGAGAGGGGGAAAGAGCACAAAAGAGAGGGGGGAGAAAGTACAAAAAAAGGGGGGAGAGAGCACAAAAGAGAGAGGGAGAGAGCACAAAAGAGAGAGGGAGAGCACAAAAGAGAGGGGGAGAGCACAAAAGAGAGAGGAGAGAGCACAAAAGAGAGGGGGAGAGAGCACAAAAGAGAGGGGGGAGAGAGCACAAAAGAGAGGAGAGAGAGCACAAAAGAGAGGGGGGAGAGAGCACAAAAGAGAGGGGGTAGAGAGCGGAAAAAAGAGAGGGGGAGAGAGCAGAAAAGAGAGGGGGAGAGCAGAAAAGAGAGGGTGGAGAGCACAAAAGAGAGGGGGAGAGCACAAAAGAGAGGGGGAGAGCACAAAAGAGAGGGGGAGAGAGCACAAAAGAGCGGGGGGAGAGAGCACAAAAGAGAGGGGGAGAGAGCACAAAAGAGAGGGGGAGAGAGCACAAAAGAGAGGGGGAGAGCACAAAAGAGAGGGAGGAGAGAGCACAAAAGAGAGGGAGGAGAGACCACAAAAGAGAGGAGGAGAGAGAGCACAAGAGAGAGGGGGAGAGAGCACAAAAGAGAGGGGGAGAGAGCACAAAAGAGAGGGGAAGAGTGCGCAAAAGAGAGGGAGAGAGACAGCAAACGAGAGGAGAGAGAGCTAACGAGAGGAGAGAGGGAGCAAACGAGAGGAGAGAGAGAGCAAACGAGAGGAGAGAGAGAGCAAATGAGAAGAGAGAGCGAGAGCAAATGAGAGGAGAGAGAGCACAAAAGATTGGGGGGAAAGAGCACAAAAGAGAGGGGGGAGAGAGCACAAAAGAGAGGGGGGAGAGAGCACAAAAGAGAGGGGGAGAGAGAACAAAAGAGAGGGGGAGAGCACAAAAGAGAGGGGGAGAGAGCACAAGAGAGAGGGGAGAGAGAGCACAAAAGAGAGGGGGAGAGAGCACAAAAGAGAGGGGGAGAGCACAAAAGAGATGGGGAGAGAGCACAAAAGAGAGGGGGAGAGCACAAAAGAGAGGGGGAGAGAGCACAAAAGAGAGGGGGAGAGAGCACAAAAGAGAGGGGGGAGAGAGCACAAAAGAGAGGGGGGAGAGAGCACAAAAGAGAGGGGGAGAGAGCACAAAAGAGAGGGGGAGAGAGCAATAAAGAGAGGGAGGAGAGAGCACAAAAGAGAGGGAGGAGAGAGCACAAAAGAGAGGGGGGAGAGAGAGCACAAGATAGAGGGGGAGAGAGCACAAAAGAGAGGGGGAGAGAGCACCAAAGAGAGGGGGAGAGTGCGCAAAAGAGAGGGAGAGAGACAGCAAACGAGAGGAGAGAGAGCAAACAAGAGGATAGAGAGAGCAAATGAGAGGAGAGAGAGAGCAAACGAGAGGAGAGAGAGAGAGCAAATGAGAGGAGAGAGAGAGCAAACGAGAGGAGAGAGAGCAAACGAGAGGGGGGAAGAGAGAGAGAGATCAAAAGAGAGGGGGAGAGAGAGAGCAAAACAGAGGGGGGAGAGAGAGAGCAAAAGAGAGGGGAGAGAGAGCAAAAGAGAGGGGAGAAAGAGAGAGCAAAAGAGAGGGGAGAAAGAAAGAAAAAGAGAGGGGGATGGAGAGAGAGGAAGGGGTGAGACCGCTGTACTGCAAAAAATGGCCCGTGTACATGGGCTTTAGGACTACTTAGTTATATTGTAGCTAGCTTAGGGTTTATTTTATAGGTAAGTATTTAGTTTTAAATAGGAATAATTTATTTAATTGTAGTAAATTTATTTAGATGTATTTAAATTATATTTAAGTTAGGGAGGGTTAGACCTAGGGTTAGACTTAGGTTTAGGGGTTAATAAATTTAATATAGTATCGGTGACATTGGGGACGGCAGATTAGGGGTTAATAAATGTAGGTAGGTGTCGGCGATGTTTGGGTGACGGCAGATTAGGGGTTAATAAAATTTAACTAGTGTTTGCGAGGCGGGAGTGCGGCGGTTTAGGGGTTAATACATTTATTAAAGTGGCGGCAATGTCCGGTCGGCAGATTAGGGGTTAAACATTTTAGTTGTGTTTGCGATGGGGGGGGGGGCTCGGTTTAGGGGTTAATAGGTTGTTTATGTGTGTTAGTGTACTTTTTAGCACTTTAGTTAAGAGGTTTATGTTTTTATGTTACAGCGTTAGCCCATAAAACTCTTAACTACTGACTTTTAAATGCGGTAGGAGTCTTGCCAGGAGAGGGTCTACCACTCACTTTTTCAGGCAATCATAAAATCGGCGTTAGGAAAATCCCATTAAAAAGATAGGTTACACAATTGACGTAAGGGGATTTGCAGTAAGCTAAAATCGCGGAAAAAAAGTGAGCGGTAGACCCTCTCCTGCCTGACTCGTAATACCAGCGGGCGTTAAAAAGCAGCGTTGGGACCCCTCAATGCTGCTTTTTAAGGCTAACGCAAGGCTCTTAATCTAGCCGATTATTTCTAATTTAATCCCACCACACATTTTTCATTGTATTGCCAATTCTTACATAAGATAATACATATTTAGAATATTTGACCAGACACTTTATTATATATCATGATATTCTGGGATCCCTATAGTTTTAAGGAACCTGTATGAAATACTGATTTTTGAGAGGTTGTAGACTGTAGTTCTGTCTCCTCTTCAGTCCTTAAATATTACCTAATTGATAATTTTTTATTACATTATTTCATGGTACACATTTTTTTTTTCCACTTCATCATCTATATCATTTTATAAACCTCTCCTCACCACTGATCAACAGGTATTCCTTTCTAATTCCTTCATTCCTTCATTCATTTATTCACACACCTTACACTCAGACTCCTTTTTCATTTTACACTAGCCTCAGATTCATTTCTCTTTTCATCACCCTCTCACCCAATTTATTCACCTCCTCTCCCTCTAAAGGGACTGATCTACTGCTGAAAATTAATTTAGCAACACACTAAGGGCTAGATTACAAGATAAGTGCAACTGACAGTGTACGGTGTGTTGTTATAATCACAACACTGTGCTAGGAATAGTGCACAATCTGGCAATGAGAAGTTTACAATAGAATCTTAATGTTGCCGCCATTTTTTTAGCACACCCTATAGTTTGAATGGATAGTGCAGAGTCCGCTAGTCTCATTGATATTACAAGTGTTGGAAGAACTGGAAAATTTTGCACTTTTACAGACCTTAAGTAAAGCAGTAACCAGTAGCCGACCTACTCAACAGGGGGCCCTGGTGCAAGATTTTTTTGGGGCCCTCCAAAGGTAACTTAGTAAAAAGCAAAAGTAATAAAATACATTCTGCTCTGTATAATGATTTTGGGTATAGATGGACCTGCATCTTGCACTTATAAAAGGCTTCCCTGCATTAAGATTGTACACATTCTGCATACACCTATGTATAGACTGCCTGCTATGGGCCCCCTCCAGCTCTTGAGCCCTGGTGCACCAATGGTAGTTCCGCCCCTGGCACTTAAATATAAGCATAACAAAACACATAATATAATAATAATGTAAATATTTTAAATACATAGGGCCAGATAAAGCTTGCGGGCTCACTACTTTGGAAGTAAACTTTTTGCGTGTGACAGGTTGCGCTCATATTACAAATTAAAAGTAAAGATTTCTCGCTCACGCACTAACCCAATGTGCGCAAAAAGCCGGTTAGAATATTGTACGTGCAATAACCTATTCCCCTATAGAAGTCAATGGGAAAAAAGTGAAAAAAACAAAGAAACACTCCACTCTCGTGCTAATTCAAATGTATATTTTCAAGTGTGACATAAAAATATGAATATTTCACAATGCCGTGTTTTTCACATAGCAGAATATGTTCTATTGATTCATACATACATATTTCTATCTGATTGTATTTTGGTACAATGTATATCTATACCTACATATCTACATGCTTATATATATATAAGTATAGATATTTACCGATAAATATAGGAATATCTATTTATAAATACTTAGAACATATTTTCCTATGTGCAGAACATTGGAATGTGAAATATTTAAAGTAAATATATAGTTAAAACATTTATTAAAAATGAATTGCATAAATATGCTTTTACATTTTTCATGTACTTGACTGCAAAAGGCTCTAATGCACATATATATTTATGTGTTTATATGTGTATATATGTCTGTAAATACATCTATACACATATAAATACATGTATGTATATATATATATATATATATATATATATACAGGTGGCCCTCAGTCATGTGACTGCTATTGAAAAGCATTGAGAAGCAGTGCATTTATTAAAATAGCCAGTAGGTGGAGCTGTCCGCTTGTGTTGCAGCAAAGCCAAGCAAGCTGAATTTAATCAGTTTAACCAGACCTGAGCTATCGATTTCAAAGGAACAAGATCTTCCTGTCTATAAATCAGTCCAGATTGGAATGCATAGAAAGAACTGTTCGCAGAATAATGCAAGTGAAGTCTGTGTTGTGTGATTATTTTATTAGGTTTATAATGCTGTTTAGCAAATGTTTTTGTTCATTTAACTTAGTTTAATTATATATTCTGTGTTGTGTGATTATTTTATTAGGTTTATAATGCTGTATAGCATTTAAAGTCTTAATTTCAAAGCTTTAAAAATAATGTATTAGGTGTTACTTATGACAATTTTGAGAGGGGCCTGGAACCTAACTCTCTCACTTCCCATTGACTTACATTATGAACTGGGTTTCAATTTACAACAGTTTCAATTTACAACCATTCCTTCTGGAACCTAATCCCAGCGTAAATTGAGGGCTATCTGTATATATATATATATATATATATATATATATATATATATATATATATATATATATATACACACATACGTACTTATACATATTTAGACATGTATATGTAAGTATCTCTATGTTAAAGCCCTTTGCATGCCTTTTTTTTCTAACACCTGAGATCTCATATCTTTGAGCCTTTATAACTTTTGTGAGCAATATTTTTTCTAAAGAATTTTTATTAGATAGTGTTATTATGAGTTAAACTGTACTTTGTATTTTTAATGTGTTTTGTGATACTTTTTTGTTTTGCGAAACAGTTAACCAGAGCTCTGAGGTAATCATTGTAGTGTAATTTTTCTGCAACCAAGACCAAGTTCACATACTCAATTACTGGGTAGTTTAATATAGTTTAGAGTTTAATGCGTACCAACAATAGGTGCATAACTACAGAGGTCTAAGGTGTCTCAACTGCTACCGGCCCATCCTTTTTATGGGGCCCACTGCACCTAAAGCAAAGTCATATTTAAGAGCAGCTTGTTTACAGGGCTTCAGTTTTTCTAATCGCCACTAGGGATCGCTAAACTTGTGGTGACTGAAAAACAACCAGGAAAAAGAAAGCTCTGCAAAAAACAGTTTACTGTGGTAATTGCTTTTTTAGTGTCGTAGTGTTTGTTTGGGGTGTTTGCTAGGCTGTCTATCATCTCCCTATTGAATATTTGTGTGTGCATGTCTCTGTGTGTGCATATATGTGTTTGTATGTGTTTATGAGTGTATAATGTCCGTGTTTATATTTAGTATATAAGATGTAAAAATAACCAGACTATTGCAGTATGCAGTTATACCTTTTTTTATTGGACTAAAAGGATATTTAAAAAATAAGCTTTTGAGAGCTTTCCTCAGGTCTTTGAGGGCGTCCCTGATTTTCAACTAAATATACCCAGAGAATGAAGAAAAGTTGATAATAGCAGTAAATTAGAAGGTTGTTTAATATTGCATTCTCTGTCTGAATTCTGAAAGTTTATTTTTGCCTTTACAGCCCCTTTAGAAATGTCTGTGTTTTATGGTGACTTCTCTGTTTTAACTAGTCTTCCTGCTAGATTAGTAAACTTAAAATAAACCAGTGATACTAACATGTAGTAACAGAAACATAATCACGGTACCTAAATATTTACATATTCACAGTGTACTTCTGAAATACTGACACAGGATAAGAGAAAAACAGACCTCGTAGCAAAACACATTTCCTGGAAATACAGATATGTTTTGACTTTTTACTGATCCTCTGCAGAAATAAGCACAGACAAGATACATACCTTAACAGAATCAGATCTAGATATAGCACCAGAAAAAAAACACAAAACAAACACACAAAAAAACACATTTATATAAGTTTCAAAAGCTCTCTACATATTCTTTTATTCTATTACTAAAATATGAATATCATAGTATATATATGGTACATAATGAAATAGAACAACATATAGAAGCACTATTGGATACTATTAACACTGTTATAATGACCAGATCTATTCAACATATATAACATCATGTTAGAATAAACTAAACTTACTTATTACAAAATTCATTAAAAATAAATGACAAAAAAAGAGAGATCCACCTTGCGTGACTTTTATAATTAACTTTCACCTAGATTACGAGTTTTGTGCTAAAGAGGGTGCGAAAATGCCAAAAAGTTGCGTTATTTCATTCTCCGTATCGCTGCCATTTCGAGTTACTGAAAAGCCTCCTTGTGCGTGCGATATGGTGGCGTTAAGCTCCATACCGCACAAAAGCCAAAGGCTGATTTGACGTGCTTGTGCACGCTTTCCCCCATAGACATCAATGGGGAGAGGGTGCGGAATGAAAAATCTCTGTAACACAACCCCATTGACTGTTCAAATCAACCAATAGGTAACACAACCCCATTGACTGTTCAAATCAACCAATAGGATTTCAGAAGCTTTCAATCTATTGGCTGATTTGAATTTGAAGAATCAAATCAGCCAATAGGAATGCAAGGTTTTGTAACGGCTACCTTGCATTCAACTTCAGTGTACGGCGGTGACCGTATGAAGAGGACGCTCCGTGCAGGATGTCTTCCAGAATAGCTCTGCTCCGCGCCGCCGGGGATGAAGATAGAAGACGTCCTCGAGATGGATGAAGGTGTCATCGCCTGGATGAAGACTTCTCGCCGCCTGGATGAAGATGAATATCTGGACTTCAGGAACCATGAGTAGATTGAATGGGGTCAGTGTTAGGGGTTTTCTTTTCATTTTTTTGGGGTGGTTTTTTTTTGTTAGGGCTTTGGGCAATTGTAAAAAAGCTGAATGCCCTTTTAAGGGCAGTGAAAAAAAAGCTGAATGCCCTTTTAAGGGCAGTGAAAAAAAAGCTGATTGCCCTTTTAAGGGCAATGCCCACACAAATGCCCCTTTAGGGGCAATGGGTAGCTTGGGTTTTTTATATAAAAGAGCTGTTTAACTTAGAGTAATGCCCTACAAAAGGCCCTTTTAAGGGCTATTGGTAGTTTATTGTAGGTTATGGGGTGTTTTTATTTTGGGGGGCTTTTTTATTTTTATAGGGCTATTAGATTAGGTGTAATTGTTTTTATTTTTGATAATTTTGTTTATTATTTTTTGTAAGTTTAGTGTTTTTTATTTTTCGGAATTTAGTGTTTATTATTTTTTGTAATTTTAGATTTTTTTTATTTTTTTCGTGGTGTTAGGTTTTTTTAAATTTGTAATTAAGATTTTTTAATTGGTAGTATTTTTTTATTTTATTAGAATAGTTATGTTAGGTTAATTTATAGTCTAAACTTAGGCTTATTTTTATTTCATAGGTAAGTTTTTATTTAAATATAGTTATATTGTAATTTTAATTTAAAGTTAGGGGGGTATTAGGTTTAGGGGTTATTAGTTTTATTTAGTGTTTTGCAGTGTGGGGGGCTGGCAGTTTAGGGGTTAATAGGTTTATTTAGTAGCAGCGATATGGGAGGCCGGAGGTTTAGGGGTTAATATGTTTATTTAGTGGCGGCAATGTGAGAGGCCAGAGGTTTAGGGGTTAATAACTTTATTATAGTGTTGGCGATGTCGGTGAGTGGCAGTTTAGGGGTTAATATATTTAAATAATGTTGCCGATGTGGGTTGGCAGCAGATTAGGGGTTAATAGGTTTATTTAATAGTCGCAATGTTGGTGGGCGGGAAATTAGGGGTTAATAGGTTTAATATAATGTTTGTGATGTGGGAGGGAGGCGGTTTAAGGGTTAATAGGTAGTTTATGGGTGTTAGTGTACTTTGTAACAGTTTAGTTATGAGTTTTGTGAAACATTTTTGTTTTGCAAAATCCATAACTACTGGTCTCAGATGGCGGTATGGATTGTGTCCGTATAGGCTGTAACGCAAGCATTTTAGCAGGAGCGCACAACCTGTAATACCGGCGCTATTAAAATACCACACAAAAAATGTCATTTTGTTGAGTGCGGTATGGATGTTGCATTACAGGCTAAAATTCTTGCGGTATAGCTATACCGACATGACTCGTAATATGCGTTTCTGGCCATTCCAGGCCATCCCAACATAATGGCCATTAAAAGCCGTACCGCACCGTAACACAAAACTCGTAATCTAGGTGTTTATGTTTAGAGCAAAGAAAGAGGCTCGTTTTAGCTTTTATAAACTTGTTTACAATGTAAGGAAAGTCACTCAAAAACTGATAAATCAGATATTTTTGTTTTAACAGAATAACTCTGATGTTAGCATGTATTAGTAACATGTATTATATTGTCAGAAGGTTGGGGAGGAAAAAGAGATGGAAGAGAGAGAAAAAACGGGGTAAAAAGGGTAATAATACTGACTAATTTTCATACTCTCCCATAGTGATGCCAAATTTTTGCTTTAAATCTGGAAACTTCTTAAAAATATATATATATCAATCAGGGGCCTTTTAAAGAAACAATTTGAAATAATGTTCTTTTATAAGAACCCTGACATTTGTATTTTTCATAAGTGTCCTTATTTTAAAAAGCAATATAGTTGCCATACTTTCATAATTGCTAGTGGGAATCAGAAAGTACCCATTCTCTCCTAAAATAGGAGCACTATTTCCACTTCTAACTTATTGGATGAAGAGATTGTGTTGTAGTGGTTTCTCCATGGAGCCAAAACCTTATGCAACAAGACAGTATTGTCAATCATGGTAAAGCCGCGTTCCTCTATGTCATATAGAGATTTAAAAGTATTAGCTATGTGATAAGCAATTAGTTGCTAACAAATTTATCCCAGTCCCTATTATAGTAGCAGCCATTACATGATGCAAATATATACATTTTTCTGAGATTTAGGAACACTGACTATCCTAAAAGAAAGACATAGAGGGCTTGTTTCCATTGAGTCGTAATTAGGTTTGCGCAAGGTTGCAAAACAATAAATATGCTATTGGAAGCAATTTTGTGTATCAACACCTTTCTATCTCACATTATATCAAATTATCACAATAATATAGCATCCCATAAAAAGACATTAAGTGCTAATTTACACCAGGTTTCCAATGAAAGCGCAAACCATTAATAAACTGTTGGAGGCTGTCGATACTTAGAAAAAAATTACCCCCAGCTCAGCTAGGTGTAAAAGAGGAAATATTAGCTTTTTGAGTCCTAGTTGCCATGGAAATATTAAAGTTTGCCAACAATGCACGTATTTCACTTTAGAAATAGATTGTTATATGAAATATATATTGCACGCCCATGTATAGGAATAGTTATAGTTGTGTTCTTATGTAAATATAAAAATATATTCAAGCACATATCTTCAAAATTCAAACTAGACCTATGCCTAGAGCAGCAAAAAATATTAAATATAGCAATAAATGTAAAAATTGAATACAAAATTAAAATGTTTTTTCTTAAAAAAAATATTATTTAATAATTTAATAATTTAATATTTCTTTGTTTTGTGACCGACAAAACTCCTTTGTATTTCTTTCTAGAGGGAATCACAGGTAAGGAGCATGCATTAAATGTACATTTTATAGTGTTAGGTCGGGTTACCATAGCAACAAACTTATTAAGGGGCTTTTTTCGAGAAATCTGATGTGGCATGGAAGCGTTAACTGAATGTTAAATTACAAATCCACGAAAAGACCGACTGCATGCAATGCACAAAATATTTCAATGGAAACCAGGCACTAAAATGGAGCTGTAAACTGATTTTAGCTGTTGGCAGCTTTGATAGCTTATGGCTACATTTTATACAGCTCAATGGAAATGAGCCCAAATTTGAGATGAAGATGTGCAAATCAGAAAGACTGTAAGACATATTTTGAGCAAAACTGGGCGTTGCCAGCAAATATGCAAATGTGTGCCAAATATTCCAAAGCCATTCGATAACATCAGCGATGTTCGTGCTGATTTCCTGCATTATAAATCCATTCCTAAATCATAGAGCTCTGCCCTCAGCCTGGCCAAACAAGTTTATTTCTCTTCCCTTGTGTCAAATCATGCATCCAACCCCAGAAGGCTGTTCTTAACCTTTAACTACCTTCTACATCCGCCTGCACCTCTACCAACTACCAAACTCACTTCTCAGATTATTGCTGATCACTTCAAAAATAAAATTAACACAATTAGAAAATACATTTACCCCTTACACCCCCTTAAATCCAGCCCTTCTACCTACCCCTTCTATGAACAAAATTCTCTGCTACTTTCCTCCTGTAACAGAGGAAGCAGTCTCCATACTCCTATCTTTATCTCATATCACAACCTGTCCACTTGATCCTATTCCTTCATGACTTTTTCCTGCTTCACTAACCCCATGCGTCAATCACACGCTTGATCCCTCTAACCCAGTGCTTTCCAAACTGTATGTCGTGACACATTAGTGTGTCGGTAGCATTGTGTAGGTGTGTCCCTGCTTCAGCACAATTTTTTTTTTAATTTCATTTTTTTTACATTTAATTTTTTTTTTGGGGGGGTTTCCGACTTTCAGCCTGCTTGCTACGCATATCACATGGTTGACTTGTGATTGATACCTAGTGGGTCACAGATCATCTTAACCTATTGGTGCAGCTCAGTGGGAACTGAAACTATTCCCATTGGCGGCTTTGGCGGCACATTGGCTCCTGACTGCACATGTAGTCTCCTCAATCGGCTTGTGTATGCATGTGTAGTCTGTGAGTGGGAGGAGCAGTGTGTTTGCAGCAACTCAGTCAGTGCAACTCGCAGAGCTCTGAGGCGGCAGCTTAAACGCTGAGCTGAAGTCAGTGTTTTTTTGTGTTTTTTTGCAGCTAGCTCCCAGTACTGCATTTCGTTATTATATAATTGATGTAGGTGTCCGTATTTTTTAAAACAAGTTAGTTTAACCTCCTGATTGCTAGTACAACTGAGTTACTGTGTCACAAAATTATGTAGGTTTAAAAACTGTGTCACCGACATGAAAAGTTTGGAAAGCTTTGCTCTAACCCTTCTAACCTTCGGCCGGTCTCTTTACTTTTCTTTGCTTTTAAATTATTGGAATGACTGGTCTATAATCGCCTAACTCAATTTCTCTCAACTAACTCCTTACTTGATCCACTACAATCTGGTTTCCGCCCTAAACACTCAACAGAAACAGCTCTCACTAAAGTAACAAATGCTCTGTTATCAGCTACACAAAGGGACACTACTCCTTACTAATCCTTCTAGAACTATTCACTGCTTTTGACACAGTTGACCATCCTCTCCTCTTAACAATCCTACATTCATTTGGCATCCGAGACACAGCCCTCTCCTGGTTTGCATCATATATCTCAAACTGCTCGTTTTCAGTTTAATTGGTTTTATCTATCCTCCTTTGGAAAACGTATATTGTCCTTTGGGTTCCAGTACAACTGATATGCTGATGATACCCAAATCTATCTTTCCTATTGGTGCAGCTCAGTGGAAACTGAAACTATTCCCATTGGCGGCACATTGGCTCCTGACTGCACATGTAGTCTCCTCAATCGGCTTGTGTATGCATGTGTAGTCTGTGAGTGGGAGGAGCAGTGTGTTTGCAGCAACTCAGTCAGTGCAACTCGCAGAGCTCTGAGGCGGCAGCTTAAACGCTGAGCTGAAGTCAGTGTTTTTTTGTGTTTTTTTGCAGCTAGCTCCCAGTACTGCATTTCGTTATTATATAATTGATGTAGGTGTCCGTATTTTTTAAAACAAGTTAGTTTAACCTCCTGATTGCTAGTACAACTGAGTTACTGTGTCACAAAATTATGTAGGTTTAAAAACTGTCACCGACATGAAAAGTTTGGAAAGCTTTGCTCTAACCCTTCTAACCTTCGGCCGGTCTCTTTACTTTTCTTTGCTTTTAAATTATTGGAATGACTGGTCTATAATCGCCTAACTCAATTTCTCTCAACTAACTCCTTACTTGATCCACTACAATCTGGTTTCCGCCCTAAACACTCAACAGAAACAGCTCTCACTAAAGTAACAAATGCTCTGTTATCAGCTACACAAAGGGAAACTACTCCTTACTAATCCTTCTAGAACTATTCACTGCTTTCGACACAGTTGACCATCCTCTCCTCTTAACAATCCTACATTCATTTGGCATCCGAGACACAGCCCTCTCCTGGTTTGCAACATATATCTCAAACTGCTCGTTTTCAGTTTAATTGGTTTTATCTATCCTCCTTTGGAAAACGTATATTGTCCTTTGGGTTCCAGTACAACTGATATGCTGATGATACCCAAATCTATCTTTCCTCTCCTAATATATTTCCCTCTTTATTCAGCCAGATTACTAAGTGCCTCTCTGAAATTTCCTCTTGTATGTCCTCCCACTACCTTCAACTCAATCGGCCTAAAACTGGGCTGACAGTTGGAGCATCTATTCTCAAGACCTCACCCCAGGTCCACTTTCTTGAGGGTCACACTTGAATCACATTCAACCCACTTATACAAGAGCTTACAAAATCCTGCTGTGCACACCTATGCCACATTTCCAGAATTCGTTCTTTCGTTACTCAAGAATCTACAAACATTTGAATTAATTCCCTCATTTTGTCACGCATTGACTATTGCAATCTACTTCTAAATTACCTTCCCAAACACCGCCTCTCCTCCGTCCAATCTATTATGAATGCTTCAGAGAGGTTTACCATCTCTCCTCATTTGTTTTTCATCCTAACCAAAATAATTCTTAAACTGCCTTGACTCACTACTGCAACTACAATCCTTGTGACAAGCAAGTCCAAACCTTGGGCGTGATCCGATAAAGATCGTAGTTTGCGGCGCAAGTGAGGGAACCCCCGCCACCCGTAGTTTCAGCTCGAAACTCGAGCTATCCTATATACAGCGTCGTCAGATGCTAAAGTGCCGTAAGTCTGATAAACCAGCGATGTCCAGAAATCTGTGTAAGTACAAATTTCTGGAGTCGCCAGTGACTTACGGCACTTTAGAAACTGCCAGCGCCTACAAAACCTGACTAAATTATTAAATCTCCCATACTGTCTAACACGCCTCCCAAACATAGCCCGACACGTCTAACCCTCTATCCGCTATCCCCCCTCACTATCCTAACAATAAAAAATGTATTAACCCCTAAACCGCCGCTCCCGGACCCCGCCGCCACCTAATAAAGTTATTAACCCCTAAACCGCCGCTCCCAGACCCCGCCGCCACCTACATTATCTATATTACCCCCTAATGTGAGCTCCTACCCCGCCGCCATCTACATTAACTACCCCCTAATGTGAGCTCCTACCCCGCCGCCATCTACATTAACTACCCCCTAATGTGAGCTCCTACCTCGCCGCCATCTACTTTAACTACCCCCTAATGTGAGCTCCTACCCCGCCACCATCTACATTAACTACCCCCTAATGTGAGCCCCTTACAGCTATATTAGCTATATTAAAATTATTAACCCCTAATTTAATCCCCCTATACCGCCGCCAGCTATATTAAATACATTAACCCCTAATCTAATCCCCCTATACTGCCGCCAGCTATATTAAATAGATTAACCCGTAATCTAATCCCCCTACATCGCCGCCAGCTATATTAACTATATTAACCCTAATTATATTAGGGTTAATATAGTTAATATAGTTATTATATTATATATATTAAATATATTAACCCTAATTATATTAGGGTTAATATAGTTAATATCGTTATTATATTATATATATATTAAGTATAATAACCCTATCTAACTCTAACATCCCTAACTAAATTCTTATTAAAATAAATCTAATTAATATTAATATTATTAATTAAAATATTCCTATTTAAATCTAAATGCTTACCTATAAAATAAACCCTAAGATAGCTACAATGCAATGAATAATTATTGAAAGGAATACGAGGAACACAGGCGAGGGTGTATTTGCAGGTAAAATATATTTATTGAATAACAAGTCGCACCTAGGTGCGAATTAGTGAAAATACACACAATAAAGTTAGTCTAATGACTAACCAAAAACAAATGCAGTGTGAGGGGGGAAATGCAACCACCCCGGGGTTAGAACTGTACAAAAAATCTACTACCTTGGCAGACTGTGGACAAACAGGTATACACGTTTCTGCGGATTGCCTTACTCATTGCCTTACACAATACCACCCCCCAACATTACAACCCACCACCCACATACCCCTACTCTTACCCAAACCCCCCTTAAATAAACCAAACACTACCCCCCTGAAGATCTCCCTACCTTGTCTTCACCCAGCCGGGCAGAACTCTTCATCCGATCCCGGCGATGTCTTCAATCAAGCGGCAGAGAAGAAGTCGTCCATCTGGCGATGTCTTCATCTAAGCGGCAAAGAAGAAGTCTTCCATCCGGCGATGTCTTCAATCAAGCGGCAGAAAAGAGGTCCTCCGTCGGGGTGAAGTTTTCTTCCAAGCGGGATCTTCAATCTTCTTTCTTTGCTCCTCCTCCAATCGGAATTCGACGGACGCCATCTTGGATGACGTAATTTAAAGGAACCTCATTCATCGGGAAGTCGTTGTGCCGGATGGATGTTCCGTGTCGGAGGAGCGAAGAAAGAAGATTGAAGATGCCGCTTGGAAGAAAACTTCGCCCCGATGGAGGACCTCTTCTCTGTCGCTTGATTGAAGACATCGCCGGATGGAAGACTTCTTCTTTGCCGCTTAGATGAAGACATAGCCGATGGAAGACTTCTTCACTGCCGCTTGATTGAAGACATCGTCCGGATCGGATGAAGAGTTCTGCCCGGCTGGGTGAAGACAAGGTAGGGAGATCTTCAGGGGGTAGTGTTAGGTTTATTTATGGGGGGTTTGGGTTAGAGTAGGGGTATGTTGGTGGTGGGTTGTAATGTTAGGGGGTGGTATTGTGTGTTTTTTTTACAGGCAAAAGAGCTGATTTCTTTGGGGCATGCCCCGCAAAAGCCCCTTTTAAGGGCTGGTAAGGTAATAGAGCTGTTAACTTTTGTATTTTGGAATAGGGTAGGGACATTTTTTTATTTTGGGGGGCTTTATTATTTTATTAGGGGGTTTAGAATAGGTGTAATTAGCTTAAAAATCTTGTAATCTTTTTTCATTTTTTTGTAATTTAGTGGGGGTTTTTGTAATTTAGTTTAGTTTATTTAATTGTATTGTAGTTTAGATATTTGTAGTTTATTTAATTTATTGATAGTGTAGGTGTATTTGTAACATAGGTTAGGATTTATTTTACAGGTAAATTGGTAATTATTTTAACTAGGTAGCTATTAAATAGTTATTAACTATTTAATAGCTATTGTACCTAGTTAAAATAAATACCAAGTTACCTGTAAAATAAATATAAACCCTAAAATAGCTACAATGTAATTATTAATTACATTGTAGCTATCTTAGGGTTAATATTATAGGTAAGTATTTAGATTTAAATAGGAATATTTTAGTTAATAATATTAATATTAATTAGATTTATTTTAATAAGAATTTAGTTAGGGATGTTAGAGTTAGATAGGGTTATTATACTTAATATATATATATAATATAATAACGATATTAACCCTAATATAAATAGGGTTAATATAGTTAATATATATAATATAATAACTATATTAACTATGTTAACCCTAATATAATTAGGGTTAATATAGTTAATATAGCTGGCGGCGGTGTAGGGGGATTAGATTAGGGGTTAATCTATTTAATATAGCTGGCGGCGATGTAGGGGGATTAGATTGGGGTTAATCTATTTAATATAGTTGGCGGCGGTGTAGGGGGATTAAATTAGGGGTTAATGTAATTAATATAGCTGGCGGCGGGGTAGGGGGATTAAACTAGGGGTTAATGTAATTAATATAGCTGGCGGCGGTGTAGGGGGAATAAATTAGGGGTTAATAATTTTAATATAGCTGGCGGCGGGGTAGGAGCTCACATTAGGGGGTAGGTAATATAGCTGGCGGTGGGGTAGGAGCTCACATTAGGGGGTAGTTAATGTAGGTGGCGGCAGTGTAGGGGGCTCACATTAGGGGGTAGGTAATGTAGGTGGTGGCGGTGTAAGGGGCTCACATTAGGGGGTAGGTAATGTAGCTGGCGACGGTGTAGGGGGATCACATTACGGGGTTATACTTTTAATGTAGGTGGCGGCGGGTTCTGGGAGTGGCGGTTTAGGGGTTAAATACTTTATTAGGGATTGCGGCGGGGGATCGCGGTTGACAGGTAGATAGACATTGCGCATGCGTTAGGTGTTAGGTTTTATTTATCAGGTAGTTTAGCGAGTTACGGGGCTCCAATAGACAGCGTAAGGCTTACTACGGCTGCATTTTGTGCGAGGTGAAAATGGAGTAAGATTTCTCCATTTTCGCCACGTAAGTCCTTACGCTGTATATTGGATACCAAACTGCGCGGGTTTGGTATACCTGCCTATGGCCCAAAAAAATACGGGCGAAGGCAGAAATATACGAGCATAACTTCTAGGTTACGCCGTATATAGGATACAAAAACCGCGCAAAATTCGTCGTCACAGGCTTTTGCGGGCGACGCTGCATATCGGATCGGGCCCCTTATGTATCCGCACCCTCAACCTGTAGACTGTAAGCTCTCTGGAGCTGGACCCTCTTCCTCATATACTAGATTTGTTTAGTCTGTTATGTTTTTGTATCTTATCACATATCCTTGTCATTGTACATCCCTATCTCTGTATCCAGTGCTATGGGATTTTGTGGTGCAATACAAATAAATTATAATAATAATCCTCTTCAATTTGAGGAGAATTATCAGGGAAATGTGAAACAACTGAATGGGATCACTATTCCAAAGTAAAAAAAATACATATACCATAGCACTACAGGGTACAATAAATAAGGTCAGGACAGGGAAGATGGACTGGATTAGATGGATTACAGGGCCCTGCATATTAGAGAGATTACAATCTAAGTGGAATTTATGTCAGATTGTTCAGGTTGGTAGAATGTCACTTGTAGATCTCAAATTTCTCAATGGGGTTTGGAGGGGCATATTTTGGTTGTGGCTCTCTAGGCCAGTGTTCATGTCTTCAAATTTAAGGATTTTGAAGATTATAAAGAAATAAGGTAGAAATGTATTGGGGGTGACTCAGTAACTTGTCACCTTGCCTGTATTTTAGGGGTTCATGGTTCCTTTATGCATTTCATGTTGAGAAAGTGCATGGTGGGACCACCTGCTTCTTCAAAAGCCAAGCAGGTATCTTTGTAAAAACTATTCAAAGCGATAAGTAAGACTTAGGGGTTTTCGAAAATGCTCCTGTTATATTAAAAGAAACACAGACAGACAGACCCGCTCAACCATTTAGACTCCAATGTTTTATTAGTATTCCATATAAAAACACACAAATATAAAAGCTGCAAAAAGGGCATAGTCTAATGTGTTTCATCTGACCAGCTGTACTCATAGACTTAGGGGCCTATTTAACAAGGTGCGGACGGACATGATTCGATATTGCAGATCATGTCCGCCGCACATTGATAAATGCCGACAGCGTACACTGTCGGCATTTATCATTGCACCAGCAGTTCAATGGCGCCCCCTGCAAATTTGCGGCAAATCAGCCGCTAGCAGGGGGTGTCAATCAACCAGATAAGCATAAGGTCCAAAATGACTAATAATAATCAATTTATTCCAATGTAAAATATACAGAAAAGTAAAAGTAAAAATAATACATTACAAAAAGGTTAATATATAAGAATGTCTGCAATATGAGGCACACCTTTTGGATGATAGTTGTTTTGTATCTGTAACATTATTTACTGAAAAAAATAATGAAAAATGTGGTGGTCAAACAGATCACCATGATACAATAAAGAGGCGCTATATGTCTCCATCAACACCCACACATGACTGTTAACAGGACTGCTGGATGAAGTTGATAGAGTGCTGAATCCCCCTAGGAGCACAGACCTATACAAAAATACAAGTAATACATATTAACGCAGATCCCTACTCTTGTTTTGCAACTAAATATTTTCTGTCTCCTTCATAATGAGATAAAACAACATGACTAAGGTCTCAGTAGAATCTGAACCCACTCTCAAATTAACTATCTTACCCTGTGAGTCATTTTTGAGCAATGATAATCATTATTATTATCATCAGACTGCTGAGATTGCAATATATAGATTATTTTCACACATACATTTGAGTAATTTCTAACTCACTAGCAACACAAAATGTATTTGCACCCTCAGTATGACATTATACTCCTCTTTCCCTCCAGCAAACCTGTTTTTGCAATCTGGCATATTTTCTATCCATCTGCTTCCGAGAATTTTTAGGCTTGGATGTTTAAATTCAATCATTCTGTTTTCAGTGGTTGTAACTGCAGTGATTCAAATACTGCAGGCAATGACTACATAAGAGCTGAGGTCCAATAAGCCTCAAATAGGTAAAAAAGTATTTGTTGCTGGGCTGACTACAGACTGTTTTTAATTTTAACCTTGGCTGGCCCTAAAAGTCAAAGGAGCCATATAGTTTTATAAATTTCTTTAAATATTGCAAATGTTTGTTTGTTGTACCTCTCCATATCCAAACAAATTAGATTTGTTTTGCCAAATAAAACCTCAAATAACAGTGCCCAAGATTACAAGTTGTGCGGTATAGCTTTACCGCTTAACAAATGGCCTTTGCGCGCAGAATGGTCAGCCACTTGATATTAAAAGTCGCGCGATATAGCAGTACCCCGATCATTATAGCCTATACGGCAATGATCCATTCTGCACCTGTAGTTATGCACTACACCTGTAGTTATGTGTTTTGCAAAACAAAAAGTTTCACAAAGCACATCAAAAATATATTACAAATTACACTAACACCCATAAACTACCTATTAACACCTAATCCGCCATCCCCTACATTGTAACTACTGAAATAAAGTATTATCACGTAAATCACAGTCCCCCCACATTGCGACTACCTAAATAAACCTATTAACCCCTAATCCGCTGTCTACCCACATCACAACTACCTAAATAAACCTATTAACCCCTAATCCACCATCCCCACACATCGTGACTGCCTAAATAAACCTATTAACCTCTAATCTGCCATCCTCCCACATCGCGACTACCTAAATAAACCTATTAACCCCCTAAACCTAACACCCCATAACTTTAAATTAAAGTTACAATATACTAACAACCTTAAAATAAATAGGAACTTATCTGTTAAAAAAAACCCCAAAAAAACCTAAGCTTAAAGGGACAGTCAACACCAGAATTTTTGTTGTTAAAAAAGAAAGTTAATCCCTTTTTTTACCCATTCCCCAGCTTTGCATAACTAACAATCGGCTAGATTACGAGTTTTGCGGTATGGGTGAAAAAGCAGCGTTATGGCTCTTTTTCACTACCGCTGGTATTACGAGTCTTGCAGGTATTTCTGCACCGCACACTTTTTTGGCCATAACGCAACGTAATTACCGCAGCTTTCAAAAAGTCCTTTTTCAATGGGACTTCCATAGCGCCGGTATTACGAGTCTTCCTGGGAGGCCAAAAAGTGAGCGGTACAGCCAATACCATCAAGATCCATACCGTAAACTGAAAGTCAGTAGTTATGGTTTTTACGCTACAAAGCTGTAGCATAAAACTCATAACTAAAGTGCTAAAAAGTACACTAACACCCATAAACTACCTATTAACCCCTAAACCAAGGCCCTCCCGCATCGCAAACACTAAAATAAAAATATTAACCCCTAATCTGCCGCTCCGGACATCGCCGCCACTATAATAAACATATTACCCCTTAACCGCCGCACTCCTGCCTCACAAAAACTAGTTAAATATTATTAACCCCTATTCTGCTGTCCCTAACATCGCTGCAACCTACATTACAGTTATTAACCCCAATTAACTAAATTACAAAAAAAACAAAACACTAAACTACACAAAATAAAAAATAAATGATCAGATATTTAAACTAATTACACCAAATCTAATAGCCTTATCAAAATAAAAAAAGCCCCCCAAAATAAAAAATAACCTAGCCTAAACTAAACTGCCATAAGCCCTTAAAGGGCCTTTTGCGGGGCATTGCCCCAAATAAATCAGCTCTTTTACCTGTAAAAAAAATACAAACAACCCCCAACAGTAAAACCCACCACCCACACAACCAACCCCCCAAATAAAATCCTAATCTAAAAGCCTAAGCTCCCAATTGCCCTGAAAAGGGCATTTGTATGGGCATTGCCCTTAAAAGGGCATTTAGCTCTTTTTCAAGTGCCCAAACCCTAATCTAAAAATAAAACCCACCCAATAAACCCTTAAAAAAACCTAACACTAACTCCCGAAGATCCACTTACAGTTTTGAAGACCGGACATCCATCCTCAACGAAGCCGGGAGAAGTCTTCATCTAAGAGGCAAAAAGTCCTCAACGAAGCCGGGAGAAGTCTTCATCCAAGCCGGCAGAAGGTGTCCTCCAGATGGGCAGAAGTCTTCATCCAGACGACATCTTCTATCTTCATCCATCCGGCACGGAGCGGCTCCATCTTCAAGACATCCGGCGCGGAGCATCCTCTTCTTACGATGACTCTTCCAGAATGAAGGTTCCTTTAAGTGACTAACATTACAGAAATAAAAAAAAATCCTAACATTACAAAAAATAAAAAAACCTAACATTACAAAAATAAAACACCTAACATTACAAAAAAAACAAGAAACCTAAGTCTACAAAAAATAAAAAAAGCTAACATTACAAAAAATAAATAAAATTATCCAAAATAAAAAAAGTTATTCCTATTCTAACACCCAGGTTAAAAAATCACTCCAAAATAAATAAAAAAAACCTAATCTAACAATAAACTACCAATAGCCCTTAAAAGGGCCTTTTGTAGGGCATTGCCCTAAAATTAACAGCTCTTTTGCCCTGAAAAAAATCAAAGTATCCCCTAACAATACAACCCCCCACCCAACCCTCCAAAATAAAAAAACCTAACTAAAAAAAACCTTATCTTCCCATTGCCCCAAAAAGGGCATTTGTATGGGCATCTTTTAAAGCCTATAAAAATAAAAAAGCCATAATCTTAAAAACAAACCCCCCCCCCCCCCCCCAAAAAAAAATCCCCAAAATCAGTACTCACTATTGTTGAAGTCCGGCGATCCATCTTCTTCCTGGCAGCGAAAAGGTCTTCCTCCAGGCAGCTCCATCTTCCTCCAGTGCAGGACCATCTTCATCCCGGTAGCGCGGAGGCTGCACAGAGGAGGTGCCTTCATCCGACAAGGAGGTCCTCCGTGCGATCGTCTGCCTCACACTGAAAATTTAATGCAAGGTACCCCTTTTATTTGGGGGTACCTTTGCATTCCTTTTGGCTGAAAATTCAAATAAGCCAATAGGATGAGAGCTGCTTATATCCTATTGGATGATCAGAGCTATGCGTTCTTTGCCTCCATGTACCTGTTTTTTTAATTTGAATCATTAAATGTTATTTTTTTAACTTTTTTTGCCTGCTATATGTGCAGCCGCTTTTTTTCTTTGTCAATTATTTGCGGTGGACTCGGTTGCTTTTTTGGCGTGTACCCCCACGGCTGTCTGATACACCACAGGATTTCCTGCACTTCCAATGGCGTTTTCAGCCACAATGGGATCTGGAGCGATTTGTATGTGTGTTTTTTATTTTTGTAATGTTAGGTTTTTTTTCTGTAATGCTAGGTTTTTTATTTTTGTAATGTTAGGTTCTTTATTTCTATTATACTAAAATTCAAATAACCACAAATTAAATAAACTTAATTACACATTAAAAAGTCAACTGCCAAAGCGACCGGACGTGTCCATGTGAAGCTCCTGGCTCTGAATATTAATTGTAGGGATTTAGTCATTAATACAAACACTGATTTGAGTACTAAAACCCAAGATTCATCACACTTCTTAGAGCCTTGAGGAGTCAGAGTGCTTTCACTGAGATTGTGATCAGCCTACAATTTTCAGTGGTGCCACTTGGTGAACCGCCTTGCAAACTTGGAGCCTACATATATTAGCTTCTATACACAGCTAGCCTTGCATAACAGGAGCCACCAAGTCAGCCGCTAAAACTATTACCTTTTTGAGACACACAACCTAAGGGATCAGACTCCCGCACACCCCCCCCCCGGGGCAATTAGGTTAAGAAGTGGGGTACAGTTCCACTTTATCAGCCACTGCTTGTTTTCTCAGCCTCATTATGGATCAAAACACCTTTTATAAAACCATTAAGGATTTATTGGAGGGCATAGAACAGCAAATGAGTGATAGCTTTGATAACCTCTGTCAGATACTACACTCAGAGGAAGCAATGGCTCAGTCAAGCTTAAGTGAGCATGAGGAAGGCGGGAACTCACAAAGTGCTACAGAATGCCTAGCTGATTCACAACGTGATATTGCGACCCCACAGAGCCCTAACTGCTATCACGACCCTGCTTTAGCCACACTGGAGGAATGCAGTTTGGGTGCTCATCTACCTCTACAACAGCTACAACTTACTCATAGGTTTTGGAACACGGATATCATGGCGTCTCTGAGTGACATGCTAGTACGGAACATCACTGCTCTCTCCATTAGCCGCTTACCTTTGAATGGTTTCTGGGTGAAATGGAAGGCTACAGCTACCGAAGCTGACAAGAAGTGGAATGGTACATTTGCTACACGGGGTCCTCCTGTTAACCCTTTGAAGTCTGAAATTGGATAACAAGCTATATTTGTGATGGGGTATTTAGTACTGCCTTATATAGCTTGAACTTGGTTGTGTTTTAGGTGACCCCCCTGAGGCAGAGTTCATTTTTGTTACCTTAGCAAAGTTAGATTGGTTCAATTATCTATCGCTATTATTTTGTTATTTTTTTTTACCATTTTACCTTATTTGCTCCTTTTTTTTTATTATAGTACATTATGTGTCATAACTTGCCCTAGCTGACATATATATTTTGGCTCTATAATACATATTGTTTTCATTTTGTTGTGATGTGCCCATACAGTCTTCTCTAGAGGGAGACATGTCTATAATACTACTATGAATATTCTTATATATTGCACAAATTCCTTATACCCTCTAGACCCTTTCGGCTAGATTACGAGTTTTTGTCGGTAATGGTGTGCGGTGTTAACAAGCCTTTTTTTCTCACCGCTCACTTAAGACAACGCTGGTATTACGAGTTTTCTGAAACCCGGCGTTAGTCGCAGAAAAGTGAACGTTGAGCAAAATTTAGCTCCACATCTCACCTCAATACCAGTGCTGCTTACGATAGTGGTAAGCTGGCTAAACGTGCTTGTGCACAATTTCCCCATAGGAAACAATGGGGCTGAGCCGGCTGAAAAAAAACCCTAACACCGGCAAAAAAAGCATTCAGCTCCTAACGCAGCCCCATTGTTTCCTATGGGAAAATACATTTTATGATTACACCTAACACCCTAACATGAACCCCGAGTCTAAGCACTCCTAATCTTACACTTATTAACCCCTAATCTGCCACCCCCAACATCGCTGAGACCTGCATTATATTATTAACTCCTAATCTGCCGCTCCGTACACCGCCGCAACCTACATTATACTATGAAACCCTAATCTGCTGCCCTCAACATCACCGAACCAATGTCGGCGCCACAATAATAAAGTTATTAACCCCTAAATCTAAGTCTAATCCTAAACCTAACCCCCCCTAACTGAAATATAATTTAAATAAATCGAAATAAAATAACTACAATTAACTAAATTAGTCCTATTTAAAACTAAATACTTACCTATAAAATAAACCCTAAGATAGCTACAATATAACTAATAATTACATTTTAGCTAATTAACGCCTAGATTTAGAGTTTGGCGTTAGCCATCAAAACCAGCGTTAAGTGAGCGTTAGAAATCTAACGACAAGACTCCAGCCGCAGAGAAAAGCCAGGAGTTAAGAGCTTTCTGGGCTAACGCCGGTTCATAAAGCTCTTAACTGCTGTGCTCTAAAGTACACTAACACCCATAAACTACCTATGTACCCCTAAACCGAGGTCCCCCCACATCGCCGCCACTATAATAAATTTTTTTAACCCCTAATCTGCCGACCGCACACCGCCGCAACCTACGTTATCCCTATGTACCCCAATCTGCTGCACCTAACACCGCCGACCCCTATATTATATTTATTAACCCCTAATCTGCCGCCCCCAACGTCACCGCCACCTACCTACACTTATTAACCCCTAATCTGCCGACCGGACCTCACCGCTACTATAATAAAGTTATTAACCCCTAATCCGCCTCACTCCCGCCTCAATAACCCTATAATAAATAGTATTAACCCCTAATCTGCCCTCCCTAACATTGCCGACACCTAACTTCAAGTATTAACCCCTAATCTGCCGACCGGACCTCACCGCTACTCTATTAAATTTATTAACCCCTAAAGCTAAGTCTAACCCTAACACTAACACCCCCCTAAGTTAAATATAATTTTTATCTAACAAAATAAATTAACTCTTATTAAATAAATTATTCCTATTTAAAGCTAAATACTTACCTGTAAAATAAACCCTAATATAGCTATAATATAAATAATAATTATATTGCAGCTATTTTAGGATTAATATTTATTTTACAGGCAACTTTGTATTTATTTTAACCAGGTACAATAGCTATTAAATAATTAATAACTATTTAATAGCTACCTAGTTAAAATAATTACAAAATTACCTGTAAAATAAATCCTAACCTATGTTACAATTAAACCTAACACTACACTATCAATAAATTAATTAAATAAAATACCTACAAATATCTACAATTAAACCTAACACTACACTATCAATAAATTAATTACATAAAATCCCTACAAATAAATACAATGAAATAAACTAACTAAAGTACAAAAAATAAAAAAAGAACTAAGTTACAAAAAATAAAAAAATCATTTACAACCCACCACCCACATACCCCTAATCTAACCCAAACCCCCCTTAAATAAACCTAACACTAAGCCCCTGAAGATCTCCCTACCTTATCTTCACCACGCCGGGTATCACCAATCCGTCCAGAGGAGCCTCCAAAGTCTTCATCCAAGCCCAAGCGGGGGCTGAAGAAGTCCATCATTGGGCTGAAGAGGTCCATCATCCGGCTGAAGTCTTGATCCAAGCAGGCGCTGAAGAGGTCCATCATCGGGCTGAAGTCTTGATCCAAGCGGGCGCTGAAGAGGTCCATCATCGGGCTGAAGTCTTGATCCAAGCGGCCAATAGAATGCGAGCCAAACAGCCAATAGAATGCGAGCTCAATCTGATTGGCTGATTGGATCAGCCAATCGGATTGAACTTGAATCTGATTGGCTGATTCCATCAGCCAATCAGAATTTTCCTACCTTAATTCCGATTAGCTGATAGAATACTATCAGCCAATCAGAATTCGAGGGACGCCATCTTGGATGACGTCATTTAAAGGAACCGTCATTCGGCGAGTAGGCATCGGTAGAAGAGGATGGATCCGCGTTGGCTGGAAGAAGATGGCTCCGCTCCGGATGGATGAAGATTGAAGATGCCGCTTGATAGAAGACTTCAGCCTGATGATGGACCTCTTCAGCGCCCGCTTGGATCAAGACTTCAGCCCGATGATGGACCTCTTCAGCGCCCGCTTGGATCAAGACTTCAGCCGGATGATGGACCTCTTCAGCCCTATAATGGACTTCTTCAGGCCCTGCTTGGGCTTGGAAGAAGACTTCGGAGGCTCCTCTGGACGGTTCGGTAAAACCCGGCGTGGTGAAGATAAGGTAGGGAGATCTTCAGGGGCTTTGTGTTAAGTTTATTTAAGGGGGGTTTGGGTTAGATTAGGGGTATGTGGGTGGTGGGTTGTAATGTGGGGGGGGGTATTGTATGTTTTTTTTTACAGGCAAAAGAGCTGAATTCTGTGGGGCATGCCCCGCAAAAGGCCCTTTTAAGGGCTGGTAAGGTAAAAGAGCTTTTCTATTTGTATTTTAGAATAGGGTAGGGTATTTTTTTATTTTGGGGGATTTGTTATTTTATTAGGGGGCTTAGAGTAGGTGTAATTAGCTTAAAATTGTTGTAATCTTTTTCTAATGTTTGTAAATTATTTTCTTATTTTTTGTAACTTAGTTCTTTTTTATTTTTTGTACTTTAGTTAGTTTATTTCATTGTATTTATTTGTAGGTATTTTATTTAATTAATTTATTGATGGTGTAGTGTTAGGTTTAATTGTAGATAATTGTAGGTATTTTATTTAATTAATTTATTGATAGTGTAGTGTTAGGTTTAATTGTAACTTAGGTTAGGATTTATTTTACAGGTAATTTTGTAATTATTTTAACTAGATAGCTATTAAATAGTTCTTAACTATTTAATAGCTATTGTACCTGGTTAAAATAAATACAAAGTTGCCTGTAAAATAAATATTAATCCTAAAATAGCTACAATATAATTATTATTTATATTGTAGCTATATTAGGGTTTATTTTACAGGTTAGTATTTAGCTTTAATTAGGATTAATTTATTTAATAAGAGTTAATTTATTTCGTTAGATAAAAATTGTATTTAATTTAGGCGGGTGTTAGTGTTAGGGTTAGACTTAGCTTTAGGGGTTAATAAATTTAATAGAGTAGCGGTGAGGTCCGGTCGGCAGATTAGGGGTTAATACTTGAAGTTAGGTGTCGGCAATGTTAGGGAGGGCAGATTAGGGGTTAACACTATTTATTATAGGGTTATTGAGGCGGGAGTGAGGCGGATTAGGGGTTAATAACTTTATTATAATAGCGGTGTGGTCCGGTCGGCAGATTAGGGGTTAATACTTGAAGTTAGGTGTCGGTGATGTTAGGGAGGGCATATTAGGGGTTAATACTATTTATTATAGGGTTAGTGAGGCGGATTAGGGGTTAATAACTTTATTATAGTAGCAGTGAGGTCCGGTCGGCAGATTAGGGGTTAATAAGTGTAGGTAGGTGGTGGTGACGTTGGGAGCGGCAGATTAGGGGTTAATAAATACAATATAGGGGTCGGCAGTGTTAGGGGCAGCAGATTAGGGGTACATAGGGATAACGTAGGTGGCGGCGGTGTACGGAGTGGCAGATTAGGGGTTAAAAAAAATATGCAGGGGTCAGCGATCGCGGGGGGCGGCAGATTAGGGGTTAATAAGTGTAAGGTTAGGGGTGTTTAGACTCGGGGTACATGTTAGGATGTTAGGTGCAGACGTAGGAAGTGTTTCCCCATAGGAAACAATGGGGCTGCGTTAGGAGCTGAACGCTGCTTTTTTGCAGGTGTTAGGTTTTTTTTCAGCTCAAACGGCCCCATTGTTTCCTATGGGGGAATCGTGCACGAGCACGTTTTTGAAGCTGGCCGCGTCCGTAAGCACCGCTGGTATTGACAGTTGCAGTGGCGGTAAATTATGCTATACGCTCCCTTTTTGGAGCCTAACGCAGCCCTTCTGTGAACTCTAAATACCAGCGGTATTTAAAAGGTGTGGGAGAAAAAAAGCACGCGTAGCTAACGCACCCCTTTGGCCGCAGAACTCTAAATCTAGCGGTAAGGGTTTATTTTTTATTTTACAGGCAAGTTTGTATTTATTTTAGCTAGGTACAATAGTTATTAAATAGTTATTAACTATTTAATAACTACCTAGCTAAAATAAGTACAAATTTACCTGTAAAATAAACCCTAACCTAAGTTACAATTACACCTAACACTACACTAAATTAATTACCTAAATTAAATTAAACTAATTACAATTAAATAAAATAAACTAAAGTACAAAAAAAAACACTAAATTACAAAAAATAATAAAATAATTACAAGAATTTTAAACTAATTACACCTAATCTAATTCCCCTAATAAAATAAAAAAGCCCCCCAAAATAAAAAAAGCCCTACCCTATACTCAATTACAAATAGCCCTTAAAAGGGCCTTTTGCAGGGCATTGCCCCAAAGTAATCAGCTCTAGTACCTGTAAAAAAAAATACAATACCCCCCCAACATTTACAACCCACCACCCACACACCTAACCCTACTCTAAAACCCACCCAATCCCCCCTTTATAAAACCTAACACTAACCCCTTGAAGATCACCCTACCTTGAGACGTCTTCACCCAACCGGGCAGACGTGGACCTCCAGACGGCCAGAAGTCTTCTTCCGATCCGGGCAGAAGAGGACCTCCAGACGGGTAGAAATTTTCATCCAGGCGGCATCTTCTATCTTCATCCATCCGGAGCGGGTCCATGTTCAAGCCAGCCGATGCGGAGCATCCTCTTCCAACGACATCCAACTGAAGAATGAAGGTTCCTTTAAATGACATCATCCAAGGATTCTATCAGCCAATCGGAATTAAGGTAGGAAAAATCCTATTGGCTGATCCAATCAGCCAATAGGATTGAGCTTGCATTCTATTGGCTGTTCTCCCTCTTTCTTTTTTTCTCTTTTCCTTTTTTAGGATATATGTATAAAAAACGTGTCAGCAATGCAATATGAACCTAGAATCATACATATGTTTACCATTACTGTTAAATTTGAAGGTATATATAACCTTTTTTTCTTTACTTTGTATATTTCTTGTAAGCTCGTACCTTGTTTCTTATTGCTGACTCTAAAATAAATGACTTAAAAAAAAAACTAAAAAAACCCCTAGCCTACAATAAACTACAAATAGCCCTTAAAAAAGCCTTTTGTAGGGCATTGCCCTAAAGAAATCAGCATTTTCCCTGTAAAAAAATACAAAGACCCCCCAACAGTAAAACCCACCACCCAACCAACCCCAGAATTTCATTAGCTCTCATCCTATTGACTGATTTGAACAGCCAATAGGATTTCAGTAGCTCTCATCCTATTGGCTGATTTGAATTTTAAGAATAAAATCAGCCAATAGGAATGCAAGGGACGCCATTTTTTCAAAAAGGCTCCCTTGCATTGAAGATTCAGTGTACGGCGGCGACCATATGAAGAGGACGCTCTGCGCCGGCTGTCTTGAAGGATGGACCCGCTCCCCACCGCAGGGATGAAGATAGAAGATGCCAACTGGATGAAGATAAAAGACGCTGCCTGAATGGATGAAGACCTCCTCACCTTGATGAAGACTTCTCACCGCCTGGATGTCCGGACTTCAAAAACTGTAAGTGGA
Source organism: Bombina bombina (assembly GCF_027579735.1). Taxonomy (NCBI): domain Eukaryota; kingdom Metazoa; phylum Chordata; class Amphibia; order Anura; family Bombinatoridae; genus Bombina; species Bombina bombina. The sequence goes on from NC_069499.1 coordinate 537,358,127, forward strand.
TCGTCGAGGGTTAGTGTTAGGTTTTTTAAAACTTTTTTTTTAGAATAGGATTTGGGCTATCTTAAAAGAGCTAAATGCCCTTTTAAGGGCATTGCCCATACAAATGCCTTTTTCAAGGCAATGGGTAGCTTAGGTTTTTGTTAGAGTTAAGTTTTTTATTTTGGGGGGTTGGTTGGGTGGTGGGTTTTACTGTTGGGGGGGTCTTTGTATTTTTTTTACAGGGAAAAGAACTGATTTATTTAGGGCAATGCCCTACAAAAGGCCCTTTTAAGGGCTATTTGTAGTTTATTGTAGGCTAGGGTTTTTTTATTTTGGGGGGACTTTTTTATATTTATAGGGCTATTAGATTAGGTGTAATTGTTTTTATTTTGGATAATTTCGTTTGTTATTTTTCTTAACTTAGTGTTTGTTATTTTTTGTATTTTAGCGGTTTTTATTTTTTGTAATTTAGTATTTTCTATTTTTTGTAATTGTAGATTTTTTTGTAGTAGTGTTAAGCTGTTTAATGTGTAAGTTAGTATATTTAATTTGTAGTTATTTTAATTTTAGTATAATAGTAATGTTAGTTTTATATTTAGTTTACACTTTTTTTTTAATTTCACAGGTAAGTTTTTATTTATTTTAAGATAGGGATATTGTAATTTTAATATAAAGTAAGGGGGTTGTTAGGTTTAGGGGTAAATAGTTTAATTTATTTTTTTGTGATGTGGGTGGCTGGCGGTTTAGGGTTTATTTAGTGGCGGTGATGGGGGAGGCCAGAGGTTTAGGGGTTAATAACTTTAGTTAGTGGTGGCAATGTCGAGGAGCGGCGGAATAGGGGTTAATATCTTTATTATAGTGTGGGCGATGTTGCGGTGAAGGGAATAGGGGTTAATAACTTTATTATAGTGGCAGCGATGTCAGGGAGCGTTGGATAGGGGTTAATAAATGTTATTAGTGGCGGCAATGTCGGGAGTGGCAGATTAGGGGTTAATAACTTTAATATAGTATTGTGATGCGGCAGGGCCTCGGTCTAAGGGTTAATAGGTAGTTTATGGGTGTTAGTGTACTTTGTAACACTTTAGTTTTGTGAAACATTTTTGTTGCGCAAAACTCATAACTACTGGTCTCAGATTGCGGAATGGATCGTGTCGGTATAGGCTGGAACGCAAGCATTTTAGCCTCACCGCACAACCTGTAATACTGGCGCTATGGAAATCCCACGCAAAAACTTAATTTTTTTGAGAGCGGGACTAAAAATGCTTGCGGTATAGCTATTCCGACAAGACACGTAATGGCTGCGTTCCAGTTTTTACACTGAAATGTCCATTTTTTCAGCGTTAAAACCGGAATGCAAAACTTGTAATCTAGGTGAATGTGGGGTGTTGACTGTTTAGGGGTTAATACTTTATTTTAGTAGTTACGATGTGGGTTTGAGGGCGGTTTAAGGGTAATTAGACTAGGGGCTTATGTTAGGCTGTTAGTTTTTTTATAAACTTTCTTTTCTCCATAGACTTCAATGGGGAATGCGAAAATGCAATAGAGATTTCACAATTGCAGGTGTTAGGCTTTTTTTCTAACATTTTTTCTCCATTGATCTCTATCGGGGAAAACATGCGCAAGCATGCCAAGTAGGAAACTGGTTTGTGTGCGGTATGCAGCTTACCGCACCATACCGCACGACCAAGGAAAATTTTATGGTGAGTTGTAGTGCCACATTTTTAGCGGTATTAACGCTACGGCTATACCGCACAACTTGTAATCTTGCTCAGTGTTTCTAATGGAGTAAGGAATTCTGGGTGCAGAATGAGCTTTTTAGCGGTTCACTTTGTTGCATCTAACTTTCTAAACACAGTTCAGTGCCTTAATATCTGTAGCCCAGCTCTGCCTTAACTAACTCAAGAAGATAGCTGCCTATTAACCAACTGTAGTCTGTAAGTGAAGAAAGGAACAGCAACTGCTAGAGAAGGTACAGTACAGAGAGTAATCCTGCATATCTATCACCCTTTGTAGTATATGTAGTGAAAATTGCAAGGATCATATTAAAAAATGGGCCGGCTGTTTAGCCTGAGGAAACAGCCCTTGTGGGCTGAGAAACGTGTTGCTTTGTTTTTAATAAATACATTCTTTTATCTGATACACTTGTTACATTTATTTTTGGACTTATCTCTTGGATCTATACCGTGTGGCTGGTGAACGGATGCCATCTATTCCTGAACACAGTCTGCTGGGTGACTGAGAGGTTCCAGCTTACCTCTATTGCACCTGGGGGTGCGCTGCTTTCTGTAAGTCTGACCAATAATTGTGCACTTTGCATACCCAAACTGTACTAGGCTATGGATATTGTCTCATGTCACTCACAGGAATAGGATTTCTGTTTGCTGCCTGCTGTTTTTCATCTCAGTATCTCCCCTGTGAGCATTCAGTGAGCTGGACCACTGCTAATTGATCCAGTCTGCGTGATTGGCACTTTTGGGTGCTCTACGTTTGTGAGTATCATTCTACTCCATATTGTTTCTCTAGTGTATAGACGTTACTAGGCCATGTTGGCGCCTCTGTGTCTCCTTTTTTCTAGTTGATCAAGGTTGCTTATCCACCATTCGAACAATCCTTCATTGCAATCTTTAATCAATTTTTCTCTTTCGTCCACGTCCAGGGAGATTAACTACCGTACCATGGGCTGTAAACTTCTTGACAACGTTGAGCACAGTGGAAACAGGAACATTAAGATTATTTGAGATGGACTTGTAACCTTGAGATTGTCCATTCTTTTCCACAATTTTTGTTCTCAAATATTAGAATATTTTACAGTATGTTTAATAATTTTTAATACTATTTATTAATATTTTATTTGTAATATTTCAATAACGCGCCTTAAAGTGATTGTAAAGTTTGCCTATGTGCTGCTTAGTATATAAAATTGTTATTAAAAACAGGGGCACTTTCACTGATTACATTTTTTTTAAGATGCTTCATTTGTAAAATAATTACTATCTAGTGATGGTAAACATCGCACTGTTCCTCCGCCCACATCTCATACTTTAATTATCTGATTGATGACAAATCCGGCTTCATCCAATGCTTGCGTGCCCCACAAGTGAAGTTAGTGAAGCTAAATAAAGTATGAGATGTGGGCGGAGAAACAGCGCAATGTTTACCATCACTAAATGTTCATTATTTTACAAATAAAGCGTTTTTAATAATAATTTTAGATACTAGGCAGTAAAAAGGTAAACTTTACAATCAGTTTAAGATTACTGAGTTTTCATGTGCGCCAACCTGACCACGTTAAATCTAAATTGCGAAACCCGATGCGCAAAATGCATATTTTATATTCCTATATCAAAATAATGTACTTTTTATTATTAAATATATATGTCAACATATATCATATATCATGTAAAATACATATCTATACCTATATATCTATAGGTATATTGAAATATGTATTATGAATAAATAGAACATATTCTGCTATGTGAAGAACATTTGAATCTGAAATATTAATATTTTATGTTGGGTTTAGCGCTCTTGAATATATGTGGTTGGGTTAGCATGTGAGTATGGGTGTTCGTTTTTTTTTTCTGCTCTCCATTGACTTCTTTAGGAGAAGAAGTTAATGCGGTTGCAATATTTATTACTTTATTATTAATATTATTCTTTATTTATAAAGCGCCGACAGATTCCGCAGCGCTGCCCAAGGGTACAAGGATAACAGTACAGTGGAGAAACAATACGATAAGACACAAAATTTTACAGACAAATACAGGGGGAATTGAGGGCCCTGTTCCTGTGGGAACTTACAATCTAGATGGGTAGGAGGATTGGAAACAGGAGGTGGGAACTGCAGAGGTGAGAATGATATTAGTGAGGAGATAGAGGGCAACTGTTAGATAATTGAAGTTAGTTTGTTAATAAGTCGGGTGATAAGCTTCCCTGAACAGAAAGGTCTTTAGGGAACGTTTAAAGGAGGAGAGGTTAGGGGCAAGTCTGACATCTCGAGGAAGTGCGTTCCAGAGGGTTGGTGCCGCACGAGAGAAGTCCTGTACTCTAGAATGAGAGGAGGTGATGGTAGAGGATGCAAGAAGCAGGTCGTTGTTGTTTCAGCACTCAGACACGGGCGAATTTTGGAGATATTGCGTAGGTGGTTGCGGCAGGATGAAGAGAGCAGTTGGATGTGGGGAATGAAGGACAGATTTGAGTCAAGCGTGACTCTGAGGCAGCAGACTTGGGGTGATGGGGAGATAGTGGTGCCGCCAACAGTGATAGAAAAATTAGAGACTGGAGTGGAGCTAGAGGGGGGAATTAGAAGTAGTTCGGTCTTGGACATATTTATTTTTAGGTGGTGGGAAGCCATCCAGGAGGAAATGCCAGATAAGCAGTCGCTGATGTGAGAGTTGACAGAAGGAGAGAGTGCAGGGGTGGAAAGGTAGATCTGGGTATCATCAGCATAGAGGTGATAGCTGAAGCCATAGCTGTTGATAAGTTTACCCAGTGTAGAAGTGTAAATAGAGAAGAGTAGAGGACCCAGGACAGAGCCTTGAGGTACTCCAACAGACAGGGACAATAGAGAGGAGGAGTCACCAGCGAAAGAGACTGAGAAGGATCTGTTAGAGAGATAAGAGTGAATCCAGGAGAGGGCAGTGTCACAGAGACCAAGAGAACTGAGAGACCATAGGAGAAGGGGATGGTCAACAGTGTCAAAGGCAGCAGATAGGTCAAGTTAGATGAGTATAGAGTAGTAGCCTTTGTTTTTAGCAGAAAGGAGATTGTTAGTAACCTTGGTGAGGGCAGTCTCAGTTGAGTGTTGGGGACGGAAGCCAGATTGCAGGGGGTCGAGCAATGAGTTGGAGTACAGGAAGTGGGTTAGGCGATTGAAAACTAGTTTTTCAAGGAGTTTTGAAGCTAGTGGGAGCAGTGATATGGGGCGGTAGTTTGCAGGGGAGTTAGGGTCGAGGGAGGGTTTTTTGAGTATGGGGGTGACCTTTGCATGTTTGAAGGAGGCAGGGAATGAGCCAGTAGAAACGGATAGGTTAAATATGTGAGTAAGAGCCGGAGTGAGGGTGGTAGACAGAGGAGGGATTAGATGTGAAGGAATAGGGTCAAGTGGGCAGGTAGTGAGGTGTGAGGAAGACAAAAGGGAAGCCACTTCACTCTCAATGGTTGGGAGGAGGGTGCAGAGAGTGGCAGAGGGGGTGACTGGGAGCGGAGTTGGGAGATTGCAGGTTTGTGTTGGGATGTTTCCTCAGATTGCAAGTGTTTTATTGAGAAAATAGTCAGCGAGGTCTTGAGCACTGAATGCAGATGAGGGGGGGTGGTGCAGGTGGGTAGAGGAGAGAGTTGAAAATAGAGAAGAGTCTTTTAGGGTTTGAGGAGTGAGTGGATAAAAGAGAGGAGAAGTAGGTTTGCTTAGCTAAGCGAAGAGCAGAGGTGTAATTATTATTATTATACTAGCGAAACCCGACGTTTGCAAAAAGCTTCCGTCTAGCGGAGTTAACACGTAAGCAGGAGCTCTAATTTGTGCTCCACTCATTATCTAGCCATAAGGGCATATTTAACAATGTCATGCTTATCATGTCCGCTGCACATCGATAAATGCCAACAGCATACGCTGTTGCTTCATAACTTCTGTTTCCGGTGAGCCTTCAGGCTCGCCGGAAACAAGGGGCATCAAGCTCGATATGTTGAGTTTATCAGCCAGTGGGCAATCTTTCTTTGTTTGCATATAAAAAGGAAATTTTTAACATTTTTTTAACATGTACACAGATATCCACTTCCTGTTAAATTCAATATCAAAATGGTTAGCATTAAAAAAGACGTTAAATATGTTACTGATTATTTATATACTTGATAGGAAACGAATGTCAAACTACTCACATGTGCTGTAGATAGTATTACAGTGCTGAACAATAAATGCAGGTGGCAAAAACTTCTTCAAATCTTTTGATTTTAGCTAAGGAGCCCAAGGAATCAATTCCTCAATAGTGGTCACGCGATCACTAAAAACAGGTGCTGCTGTGTTAAAGCGCATTTTGAACCCGCTTAATACGAGAGCTACCTGTATCTATATATCAACTAGGGGTTCAAAATTATGCTAAAATGCTGCTAATCATAGTTTACTAGTACAATATAAATTAAGGAGTCATTATGGGTAAGATTATAAGTGGAGCGCAATTTAACTTTTGCTAGAAGATGGCTTTTTGTGTACGTTGGGTAGCACACATATTACAAGTTGAAAGTAAAACGTTTTTGTGCAAACACTAACCTTACACACACAAAAAGGCAAACTTTAAATATTTCAACCATGTTAACATATTCCTCCATAGACTTCAATGGAGTACAAAAAGTGGAAAAATAAATAACACCATTACTAGTGCACAAACGCGATCATGTTTAACCAAGTGCGCTGACCTGACATGAAATAATATTTTCCATTCTAATTTTCTTCATGTATAATAATGATATATAGCAGTGGCATATTTAGGTTTTGTGCTGCCCTAGGCTCTAAAAATTCTGCTGCCCCCTTCCCCCATCCACACCAAGGTTTTAGGCCTTTTTTGGCTATAATATTTTAAGGAAGAGAGTAATGTAAAAAAAAAAAAAATTCATGGCATTTTCCAAAGTAAATGTTCACAAGAAACTCACAAAACACTTGCATACACGCACAGTTATACACACACACACATCTATCTATTGCTGCAATATATATATATATAACCCCCTATACTGTATATATATATATATATAACCCCCAAACACAGATTTCTTAATACAATACTTCCCCAAACACAATACTAAGTGCTGAAAGCCAAGAGAACTAAAGGCAATAGCTAGTAAATAAATTAAATGTTCAGAGTTATTTCTAAAAAGTATGCTCCATGGGCAGTCTCTTATTATACCACCCTAGAATGTAAGCTCCTTGTGCAAAATTTCTCATTATATACCTGCATAATTACTTCAAAAATAACTGTAAACTTTTTACAAATATAGCCACAAAAAAAATGTAAAGCCCTTTGCCTGCTTTTTTCCCTGACACCTGAGACCTCATATGCCCTTATAACTTTTTCTGCAATGTTTTTTTTTTTAGATAGTGTTATAAGTATAACTGTACTTTGAAATGTATTTTTGATATGTTTTATGCAATTTGTTTTTCGAGCTCTGAAATCCCTCTATCCAGGCGCAGGTTAAATACAATTGTGCTCAAGCGAACATGCTTATTTAAAATATGTGCGCTACTTCTGCTGCGTGCAAAGAATTAAGATAAACCTCTTATCACTCGTGTGCAACAGCACACCACTCATAATCAGGTCCTATACGCTGAACTTTTATACATTTGTTTTTTGGTGTAATAAATTGAATGTCTTTATCCAGACTCCTAACGTATAACTAAAATAGAAGGAGCATATAGTTTCTTTCTAAGGTGATTATAGTCTACGAAAATCCTTACTTGTGGGAATTCACTTCCTGGCCACCAGGAGGAGGCAAAGACACCACATAACAAAACTTTATAGGGACATGAAACACGCATTTTTTTTTCATGAATCAGAAAGAGTGTACAATTTTATACTTTACGGTTTGCTTTTATTATTTAATTTGTTTTATTCTTTTGGTATCCTTTTTTTGAATGAGCAGTAATGCACTACTGGGAGCTAGCTGAAAGACAATGACAAGAGGCAAATATGTGCATACACCAGTCAGCAGTTTCTGAGCCTAGCTAGGTATTCTTTTCAACAAACAAATTAGATAATATAAATACATTAGAAACCTATTTTAAATTGTGCAATCTATCTGAATCATTAAAGAAAAAAAATGGGTTTCATGTCCCTTTAACTATCCCTCTTCCCTCTCACTCCCAGAAGTTCTTTGCCTTGTCAAGGAGAGGCCAAGGATAGAGGTTTATATTTGCTTGTTATCTCCTCAACAAGGAGAGCATCTGATTTGTCAGCTCTCTCTTATGTGCCACAAAATTTAGTTTCTCATCTGGAAAGTCTGACAATCCTCTCCGGTTTTCTACTTTAGGGGTTCTTGAGAGAATAATTATGAGATTGTGGTGCCCTTCTTATGTCCAAATCTGAGATTTGTGAAGAACTTCCTACAGAATCTAAATGTGGTGAGGGCACTGAAAATCTACTTGTAAGTTACTAAGGATTTCCGTCAGGCCTTTAGCTCATTTGTCCTGATCTCAGGTAACATACAGTTCAGAAGTCTCCTTCTGTTTCTTTAGCTTCATGGTTTTTGGAAGAAAGGTTCTTCAGGTGTTGTTCTTGGAAAAAAAGGTGCCTGTCTTTCCTTCTTTTCCCATCCGTTTCCTTTTTGGACTCCACAGCTTGGGTATTAGTTCCCAAAACTAAGGATTTTTGTGGACTACCAGCACCTTAGAGAGAAAAAATAATGTATTCTTAGCTGATAAATTCCTTTTATTCTTGCTGGTGATAGTCCATGAACCCACTCATTTCAGTTCTAGTTTGCACCTCTTTGACCTATTATCTTTCATATTTCTTCCTCCTTTTCTTGGCTATTCATACTGCTGGGAGAAAGAGGGAAGTGGGAGGGATATTTAAAGCTTTTGTTATGGGGTGTCTTTGTCTCGCCTCCTGGTGGCTAGAAAGTGAATTCCCACAAGTAAGTATTTTCGTGGACTATCACCCCCAAGAAAGAAAGGCATTTATCAGGTAAACATAAATTATGTTTTATGTATTTAGTGCTTTGTTTATTTGACCTGATGCATTATAGAGTTAATCAAAATTAAACACAAAAGAACCAATTTAAGTTAACCTATACATATAAAGCCTAAAACAGCCAACAGAATATTACCTAAAATATGCAAAACAAACATTTCTCTATTTGTGCTATTGGCAAAACTTTTAACAAACTATTATAGTACTAGTCCTAAAGCCCGTGTACACGGGCCATTTTTTGTAGTACAGCGGTCCCACCCCTTGCTCCCTCTCTATCCCCCTCTCTTTTGCTCTCTATTTCTCCCCTCTCTTTTACTCTCCCCCCCTCTCTTTTGCTCTCTCTCTCCCCCCTCTCTTTTGCTCTCTCTCCCCCCTCTCTTTTGCTCTCTGTCTCCCCCCTCTCTTTTGCTCTCTCCCCCCTCTCTTTTGCTCTCTCTCTCCCCCCTCTCTTTTGCTTTCTCTCTCCCCCTCTCTTTTGCTCTCTCTCACCCTCTCTTTTGCTCTCTCCCCCCTCTCTTTTGCGCTCTTTCCCCCCTCTTTTTTTGTAGTCTCTCCCCCTCTTTTGCTCTCTCTCCCCCTCTTTTGCTGTCTCTCTCCCTCTCTTTTGCTCTCTCTCTCCCCCTCTTTTGCTGTCTCTCTCCCCCTCTTTTGCTGTCTCTCTCCCTCTCTTTTGCTCTCTCTCTTCCCCCCTCTCGTTTGCTCTCTCTCTCTCCTCTTGTTTGCTCTCTCTCTTCTCTCTTTTGCTGTCTCTCTCCCTCTCTTTTGCTCTCTCTCTCCCTCTCTTTTGTGCTCTCTCCCCCTCTCTTTTGCGCTCTCTCCCCTCTCTTTTGCTCTCTCTCCCCTCTCTTTTGCTCTCTCTCCACCTCTCTTTTGTGCTCTCTTCCCCCTCTCTTTTGTGCTTTCTCCCCCCTCTCTTTTGTGCTTTCTCCCCTCTCTTTTGTGCTCTCACCCCTCTCTTTTGTGCTCTCCCCCCCTCTTTTGTGCTCTCTCCCCCCTCTCTTTTGTGCTCTCTCCCCCTCTCTTTTACTGTCTCTCTCCCTCTCTTTTCCCCCCCTCTTATGCTCTCTCTATCCCCCCTCTTTAGAGCTCTCTGTCTCGGCAGTCGGCCACGGCATCTGGCCCCACCCTGCCCAGCCTGCATCACGTCCACGTTACATCCGGGTCCCGCCCACGTTGTACCCGCCTGGTCACACCCACGTCGTACCCGCCCGGCCACGCCCACTCCACCACACGCCAGATCAGTTGGAAGGCCAGGTGTGTTTGTCATCCCGCGCAGTCTCTACTGCGCATGACAGCTTTGGACACACACACTTGGCCTTTTATTATATAGGATGTGAGTAGAACCCTGCACAGAAAGTGTTAACTCAAAACACATTGGAATTACAAACACAGCATGAAGGAGGGGGTGTTTCCTCTGTAACTATACAATGCATGCTGGAAATTATAGTCCTTAACTGCAGTGGCACAATACATTCAGGGGAATTAACCCCTTAACAGCCAGCTCCGTACCCTGTACGACGCTGGTCATTATGCACTTGACTTCTCTCCATCGTGATCTCGCTCAAAATTGCGAGATCGAACTATTTCGAAATAGATTTGCAGAGATACCAATGCCGAGATGGCCACTCTGTGGTGCCGATCGTTGGTGGGTGGGAGGAAAAGGAGGGAGGCAGGTGGGCAGCCCATCGCTGTAGGAGGCGGGAGGAGGGCGGGAACTGGCGGGACCACTATGTCACGCTACAGGGAAGCCAAAAAAACAACAAAAAACCTGCGTCATTAAGGGAGGGAGGAGGGAGGTATGGGCAATGAGGGGGATCCTATGTGGGATCCGTTGCCATAAAGGGATTTGGGAGGGTGGTAGGGTATTGAGGGGGGCAGCTACACTACAGAAAAAAAGGTTATTTAAATTTTTTTGTAAATTTGTTTCCTAATTTGCAGAAAACTGGGTACTGGTAGACAGCTGCCAGTACCTAAAATGGCAGCAAATAGGTAGAGGGGGGATGGTTAGAGATCTGTTTGGGGGGGTCAGGGAGGTTGGGGGCTAAGGGGGATCCAACACTGCAGAATATTTCTAAAAAATTTTTAAAATTTATAATAATAAAAAAAGCCTTTTATTTTATTACTGACATACTTTCTGCCAGTACTTAAGATGGATGGTGGAGGAGAGAAGAGAGCGGTTGTAGAGAGGTCAGGGAGGGATCAGGGGGTAGGATGTGTCAGGTGGGAGACTGATCTCTACACTAAAGCTAAAATTAACCCTACAGGCTACCAGGGCCATCTTTAATATTGACTGGACCCTGGGCAAAAATTTTCTTGGGCCCCACCCCATGCAATTTCGCTCTCCACCCCAACATTCCAAAAAACAACTAAATTCATTTATTTTATTTTTTAATTATTAGTCCAGCAGTTGATCATCCACTGCTGGGCTAATCATTTACAAAAATAAAAAAATAAATTGCAATATGTGAAACTGGACCTAAGCAGTACTAATAAGTAAATACATATATAAATTCCTCCACTGTGGATTAATTTAATATTCTTTTGAATGTGATTCTGGTGTGAGGTTAGCTGGTTAAAGATATTTAGGGCAGCCAACAGGAGCAAAGCAAGGTAAAGACTGAGGAGGAAGTATGGAGGTGCAGACAAATATAAGTTTACTGACTGGAACAGCAGAACTACTATGGGAAGCTGTAAAATGTGAGGCAGAGAGAAAACAAAAACTATAAAAATAAACCTTACATTAATGTGTGAAGTATCAGCATGACACTATACATCAGCCACAGCAGCACATGTCACTTCTTTGCTAGGAACAAGTTCCCTCTCACCCTGCACTAGACAATGTTGCATGGGAAGGGGCATGTGTGCACTCACTTATTCTTCCAACTGACACCTTTCAATGATCTTAGGGCCACAGCAGAAAGAGCAGGGCTAAGGGGACCAGCAGACTGGATGTTGTCTGCCCAAGGCTGCATGGATACAGTGTGAGATGAGTTACACAGCAACAAGACTGAAGAGAGCTGTGTATGTAGCTGCACAGATGCTCAAATCCTCACGTGCCTGCCGCTCCAGCTTTCTGCTGCATGCCTCTACACTCAGCCCTACCCAGAAACAATCCCCACCACCAGAGCAGTTACCTGGTAACAGTGGTAACCCCAGTAGGACCTTTTCTGATACAGTGGGAATGGCTGGATGCTGAGTTAGGACTTTACATTCAGTGCAATAGCTTGGCATGTCCCATTACACCGGTACAGTCTGGCACAGGTTTTCAAGAAAAAATATAAGCAGAGTACTTTTGACTGTGACAGTATTAGGACTGAATGTATGTGTTCCCCATGTCACATCAGCAGTCTGGTATGAACCAAAAAAAAAATATTTTTTTTTTAGGACTTTTGCGCCCCTCAACAGAAAATGGGCCCTGGGCAGCTGCCCCTTTTGCCCTGTGTTAAAGATGGCCCTGCAGGCTACCTAATTAACCCCTTCACTGCTGGGCATAATACAAGTGTGATGTGCAGCAGCATTTAGCGGCCTTCTAATTACCAAGAAGCAATGCCAAAACCATATACAGTATGTCTACTATTTCTGAACAAAGGGGATCCCAGAGAAGCATTTACAACAATTTTTGCCATGATTGCATAAGCTGTTTGTAAATAATTTCAGTAAGAAACCTAAAATTGTTAAAATATTAACGATTTTTTTAATTTGATCGCATTTGGCGATGAAATGATTGCATGAAATATACCAAAATGTGCCTAGATCAATACTTTAGGTTGTCTACTAAAAAAAAATATATAGTTTTTTTTGATAGGTAAATATATATAAAAATGCTCTATTTCTGTTAAAATGTAGTGATGACAAAAATGCTAAAAATGCTCTGGTCTTTTGGGGTAAGTTTTTGTCTAAAATGCCCGGTCCTTAAGGGGTTAAAAGGAAAGAACATTTTATTGTCTTTTTTTCTTGCTATTTTGTACTTCAGGTGGGGAGTAAAATCTAGAGGCAGCAGATGCCCCCTTGTGGATGCCGATGGCAGGGGTAGTTATGTTTAGGGTTATATTGCATTGGGAGAAAATTACAGAGAAAATTTTTGACATCAGACATAGATTATCCTGCAATTCAAAATTTGTGGTATACTTAATTAATTGTAACATTCGTTGTAAACAATATGTAGGAAGGACCACTAGACTTCTTAAAGATAGAGTTAGAGAGCATTTGCTCTCTATTAAACATGATCCCCCGCCACACCAGTGGCGAAACATTTTTCTGCACATTTTACTTCTATGAATATTCCTATCAATGATAGCAATTTGAGCACTATGTTCAACTTTCAGGGCATTGATTATGTCCCCTCTAGTATTAAGGGGGGAGACAGAGTTGCAATCCTTAATAGGAAAGAAGCTTTTTAGATATTTACATTATCTACAGGTGTCCCTCAGGGAATGAATAAAATTACAGATATAAGATACTTTGTGGATTGAGTGTAATATCCACTTTAGTTATGTGATAATCATTTCATGTGTGATACGTCCTTACCTTAGTCATGGCTTCTTGTTTTCAATCTCTATTCAGTAGTGCTTCCATGTTTGACATTTAGTGACTAGGATAGATTTCCTGTAGTAAGGTTGTCTAAAAAGGCACCAAGTGAAGAGTTTTAGTTATGTGTTTTTTTGTTTAACACTTATTTAGTTTGGGCATTTACACACACTAAAGTTTTGTCTAGATGAGCCCGGTTTAGGAAAGGATATATTATTAATTCTATATAATTTACTTTGCTTTATTTAGTTCTTAGTTAATATGACTATTTATTCATCAACTGCTTTATACTCACTTCGATCTATAAGGGGTCAATGCATGTTCTTTAAAGTATTTTTTATGTGAACATCTATACACATTTTATACACATTTTTTTGAATATATATCATTATCTTAAATCTCATTGTTTTTTTTACTTTTTTTTGCATATTTTCATTCACATTTATTATTCACTAATTATTCTCCATGTTATTGAATATTTTATTCATGTTGCACATGTAATAAGAAATTCACTTTTAAACACAGCTGTTTATTATAGCTTAAACACCACTTTATTCTTTAACTATGGATAGTCATTTAAAGAGTAGTGAAAAGGAATATGGACTCTTCACTAGCCAAACAAATACACAACCACTTGTGACCGCAATTGCCTTGGGATCTTTAAGCAATATATACGGTGATCTTTCCTTATTATTACGTGTCATCATATTGGATTTCATTTTATAAATATGCACTAATAGTATCCAAATAATAGAAATTGGTTTTGTTACATATTTTTGCATTTCTGCTATAAGCTTGTTTTCTCTCTTATTTATATTACATTTATATTTAATGAGTTCAATACTTTTTGAGCTCAATACGATTGGCATTATGCATTACATAATAATATTACTTTATAATTGCCGTATCACTTGATCTCTTGGAATTAGGGGATAACTTTAACAATTTTAGCTTTTATTAAATTTGTTTAAGACTCATTCTTTGCTCAACTACCATTTTACATCTCATAATAACAAGTAAATATCGCAGGATTTCATTGTCTGTGTCCCGTATAGACAGTTCATATGTATCGCTTTTATGTCATTTTTTTTATACAAGATTTGTATACAGTAGTTACTAGTTGATACATTTGTAGATTAATAGAGAATATCACGATATTTATAAGTTCTTTAACTATGTAGCGCACGCTATTCCTTTACATTGGATTAGTCTTTTTAAGCAATGTCTGTATTACCATGTTTAGTCCCTGACGAAGTGCCTACGGGCAGGAAACGCGTCGGACGTTAGTGTTGTTCTCTGCTCACTCCAGAGCTTGTTTGTACCCTGTATATCCTTATGACTTACAATAAAGTCATTTTTACCTGCACCCATGCTCTACGGATTGATTTTTACCTTGCTACAGATTAACTGTTCTGCATTATATTGCATTGGGGACAGTTGTGTTTGCTGTTCTGATTACGTTGCAGCTGAGAAGTCAGGGGAGTTTAGTACTAGGGTTATTTGCCAGTGGGGGGTCTCAGATTGTTGTTAGAAGGTCTGGGAGTTGCAATCACGGTTTATTGCCAGTAGTGTTAATTTTGATGGCAAATTTCGATTTACTCTTAGTTTTAAGCCCCTATTTATCAAGCTGTCAACCACAAATACGCTGGACTTCCTCAGTGTAATTGTGGCAAGCTTGATTCAACCTAGTTATCAAAGCCTACAGCTCGGCAAAAGTTGAAATCTGTGACATAACATACAATCCGCCGGTCTCAATCCGACACAGATCAATGCTTACATCATTACAGATGCTCTGAATACATATTCGGCACTATTTGACACTTTTTTAAAGTTATCAAATAGTTGACCGGTACGCTCATGGCTATTCAGACCCAGTGTACCTGGTTTTCAATCCGCCACCCTGGAGGCCGCGGATGCCAAAGGAATCAATGGGAGTCTGAAAGCAGCAAAAGCTTATGTTCGATGCGGCCAGATATCCCATTGTTTTCAATGGTCGTAAACCAGTAAAGTTTACAACTAACACCCTAACATAAACCCTGACTCTAAACACCCCTAATCTGCCGCCCCAACATCGCCGCCACCTACATAATGTTATTAACCCCTATTCCGCCACTCCCGGACACCACCGCAACTAAATAAATATATTAACCCCTATTCCGCCGCTCCCGGACCCCACCGCAACTAAATAAAAGTATTAACCCCTAAACCCCTGGCCAGTCCCCGACATTGCCATAAACTGAATTAAGCTATTAGCCCCTAAACCTAACAACCCGCTAACTTTACATTGAAATTACAACATCCCTATCATATAATAAATTAAAACTTACCTTTAGAATTAAATTAAACTATATTAAACTATTAATTAACCTACCCTAACTATTATACTAATATTACCTTAAACTACCAATTAAATTAACTGTATTACATATTAAAAAAAAACTAACCCTACTCAAATTATTTAAATCTACAATAAAAAATTACTAATTTACAAAAACAAACACTAAGTTACGAAAACAAACGAACCACAGTATCAAAAATAAAAAAGAATTACACCTAATATAATAGTCCTATCAAAATAAAAAAGCCCCCCCAAAATAAAAAAACCTAGCCTACAATAAACTACCAATGGCCCTTAAAAGGGCCTTTTGCGGGGCATTGTCCCAAAGAAATCAGCTCTTTTACCTTTAAAGAAAAATACAAACACCCCCCAACAGTAAAACCCACCACCCCAACAACCAACCCCCCCAAATAAAACCCTTATCTAAAAAAACTAAGCTCTCCTTTGCCCTGAAAAGGGCATTTGTATGGGTATTGCCCTTAAAAGGGCATTTAGCTCTTTTACTGCCCAGACCCTACTCTAAAAATAAAACCCACCCAAAAAAAACCTTAAATAAACCTAACACTAATCCCGACGATCCACTTACAGTTCTTGAAGTTCCGCTTGAAGGATCCATCCAGCTGGCAAGAAGTCTTCATCTGGGCGACAAGATGTCTTCATCCAGATGGCCTCTTCCATCTTCATCCAGCCGACGAAGTCTTCATCCATGCGGCCTCTTCTATCTTCATCCTTCCGGCGTGGAGCGGGTCCATCCTGAAGACATCCGTCGCGGAGCGGGTCAATCCTGAAGACATCCGACGAGGAGCTCCTCTTCAATACGGTCTCCGCCGTAAACTGGATCTTGAATGCAAGTGATGTCATCCAAGATTGCGTCCTTTGCATTCCTATTGGCTGAAAGGTTCCAATCAGCCAATAGGATTAGAGCCGCTAAAATCCTATTGGCTGTTCCAATCAGCCAATAGGATTTGATCAGCTCTCATCCTATTGGCTGTTCCAATCAGCCAATAGGATTTTATCAGCTCTCATCCTATTGGCTGCTCCAATCAGCCAATAGGATGAGAGCTCAATCCTATTGGCTGACTGGAACAGCCAATAGGATGAGAGTTGTTCAAATCCTATTGGCTGATTGGAACAGCCAATAGGATTCTAGTGGCTCTAATCCTATTGGCTGATTGGAACCTTTCAGCCAATAGGAATGTAAGGGACGCCATCTTGGATGACGTCACTTGCATTCAAGATCCAGTTTACGGTGGAGACCATATTGAAGAGGAGCTCCTTGTCAAATGTCTTCAGGATGGACCCGCTCCGTGCCGGATGTCTTCAGGTTAGAACCGCTCCGCGCCGGATGGATGAAGATAGAAGAGGCCCCATGGATGAAGACTTCACCAGCTGGATGAAGATGGAAGAGGCCGCCCGGATGAAGACTTCTTGCCGGCTGGATATATCCTTCAAGTGGAACTTCAAGAACTGTAAGTGGATCGTCGGGGGTTAGAGTTAGGTTTATTTAAGTTTTTTTGGGTGGGTTTTATTTTTAGAGTAGGGTCTGGGCAGTAAAAGAGTTAATGCCCATACAAATGCCCTTTTCTGGGCAATGAGGAGCTTAGGTTTTTTAGATAGGGTTTTTATTTGGGGGGTTGGTTGTGTGGGTGGGGGGTTTTACTGTTGGGGGGTGTTTGTATTTTTCTTTACAGGTAAAAGAGCTGATTTCTTTGCAAAAGGCCCTTTTAAAACAAGTATCAAGTAACTCAACACAACAAAAAGTTTCTACAGCTAGCACAGGCACAGCATTACTAAACCCATACTTGTGGGTTATTCTTATTTCTATAGGAAGAATCAATTTGATTGTTCATAGATTCTAAAATTTTTCAGCAACGAAATTAACACTCATTATATACTTCTGGAGTAAAGGTTTATTAACCTGTTTTTATTTATGGTATTAAGGTTTGAACATGCAATACAGATTTAACAGATTTAACTGTTATGGTATACAACATGTCTTTTTACTTATCTTAAACTAAAATAAAACCAAGTTTCGTAAATTTTGAAAAAGAGCAGTTATTAGATATGGATTGATTATAACAAATTGAATAAAGTGTTAATTTTGACAAGAAAACAAATTTTGATTTAGTTTTAGTTATAGTCTTGACTAAAATGCCATTTTAGTTTTAGTCGTATTTTAGTCATCAGAACGTCTTTAGTTTTATTCTCATTTTAGTTTAGTTTTAGTCGACAAAATTAACACTGATTTGCCAGTAGGAAGTCTAGGGGTTATGGTATTTATTTATTTTTAAATATTTAATTTTTTTATCACCTATATTTTAGGTAATTTAGAACTTGTAAAACATTTTGCTGCAGCATTTTAGTGATAGCCATAAGATACTGATACCAGACAGCTAAGGCTACCCCTTACCCCCCTACAACCTCACCCCTGTTGTTTCTCAGTGGTTTTGGGCTCCTCAGAGCAACTACAATCCCTGGAAGCTTTGGCTTGCTTGTCTTGTGAAAAGCTAGTGTATAACCAGGAAAACCCTCCTAGGCTGGCCGGGCCCCTGGAACTCCCGGTCGGCCTCCTCACCACGGACACCCACCTAACCCCTCTCAGGCTGTCCAGGCTCCTGGAACTCCCGGGCATCCACAGGACAGCAGGACACCCACTAACTTTACCCCTGGTCGCTCCAGTGACCATGTGCCCCAGAGCTCTGCTCTTTAGGGGATTAGTAGCCTCTAGGGAGGACAAGAGGTGGGGGAATTACTGGAGGGGAGCTGCTTTGTGAACCGGGGGTTTTGGACACCCCTACCCCATAACTTCATAACAGACTGTATCTCCAGTCCCCAATAACGAATCATGCCGCTTCTTGGACTGTGGCATCTGGGGACCGAGCACTTTCAAATGACACCCTGGAAGTGCCGCTGCTCCCCCGGGATCACCCCAAAACCGTCACCACTGTGTCCTGGGATTCTGTGGGACTATGGTTGCTATGGAGGCACCGGTCAGTCTGGAGGGGCGGGAATGGCAGGTAAACTGTGGCTTTGTCTCCCTGTTTTATCAAGATTTGTGTGTGTGTATAAAAGATGTGTGTTTGTCCCAATAAAGGCAGTTCTTATTTCACCTGAATGCTAGTCTGTCTAGTCATTTAGGTGGGCTCCTGCTAGAATCCCTTTCCTGGGCTACATAGCAGCCTGTTCCAGGCAAAGGAAGGACCCTCTGGCAGAGCTACCCAGTCAGGGTAGCTGGAGTCTGCCACAGGGTGGGACACTGAGTACTTGTGCTTTCGTGCATCAGGGGTGGCTACAGACTGTGGTCACTTGCCAGCTACATACAGTAGCTGCAGTTGGCAGGGAGGAAGCAGGACCCGTCGGGGTAGCCAGGGTATCCGTCACATTGGTTGGCAGTGGTGGGATCTGCTTCTTCCACACGATTCCTGCTGACAGAGAAGGGCCACAGTAGCTTTCAACTATGGAAGCCGAGTACTTAAGGAGAGTACAGGAGGCACTGACCCAGCTGGACGGTCCTGGTTCTGAACTGGACCAGCTGAGCTGCAGGAGCATTGTTGGCCAGCAACTATGGAGGGAGAGGCTTCAACAAGAAAAGGATTGGGATGGAAAGGTCCTCCCACAGATGATGAGAGGTACTGGGTCCGGTGGGACTTGTGAGTGCTTTTCCTGGGAGAGCAGCCCATGGAGGAATGGCTATCGGAACTAGATCGACTGGTCGGGGCAGAGATGTGGGTGGAGGACGGCTACTGGGACCTCCAATGGCTCGCTATGCAAGCACGGCCATGGCTGGAGGATTGCTCCCCTACAGAGGGCTTTGGCTTTGGCGGCCCTGGGTTACTATTGGAAAAGTTAACAGAAGACCCAGAATTTGGGAGCAGGGCAAAACTGAGAGTAACAAACATTGGCCTCTCCCGAGAGCAGCTGTTGGATCTCTCGGAGGTATTCCGGCTGGTATCCAATATGGTATAACTTATTTCCAAGAATGGGAACTGGAAAAGGCATACAAGAGGCTGCTAGACCGAGTTCTGCGGCATGCCATGGAGTCTGCATGGAGCTGTGGTACAGCACTCTGGCAATCATGGAGGTTGGCCTCAGATAAGTGGCAACAGAGCATAAGAGACAACGAGCTGCTAGATACAGATCAGCAGCCTGGCCCCAAGCTTATAGACTTGGACAAGGGAGCCACCCCAGCAGAAGTGCTGGCAACAGGACAGAGAGCCGGCGGCCTCTGCCCAGCACTTGTAACAGCTCCAGGAAACCAGTGAGAGGAGGAAGTCATCCTCCCTCCCCTTACAGAGAACCCCTTGCAGGGAGAGATGGATGTCGATAACTCCCCAGCAGCAGAACCCCTTCCCAGGAGAGGAGACAGTTGGTCTCTCTCCCCAGCGGCAGAGCCAGGAGCAGGGAGAGGAGACAGGAGAAAAGGGGAGATACTAATGGCACTGCTTAAATTTACAACTTAGGGTAGCCTATTGATCTCTGGATCAGGTAATATGGTATAGATATCCTTCCAGATTTATTGTGTTACTAAAAATGGCTGAGGTGCTGTGTACTTGTTTTGTGAGACGAGAATTATCAATCCTTGGATTGATGGATTGTACACCTATATAGCACTCATTCCCTAATTGATAGTGACAAAAATTGGACAAGAGCTGTGTCTCCTGGGAGGAGAGTGTGCGTGGGGATATTTATTAAAATATAACCTTTATTGGTAATTTTTTTAAATATAAGGCAACAAACACAATTGACATACAAACTTTATTAAAAACACAGGTTTGGGTCTTTGTAGGTTTTTATCCGTTATTCACGGAATACATTAAGTGGTTGTGGTGTGTATTAGAAATTACTTGAGTTTCAAGTCAGGTTAATCTCGGTAATTGTATAGTATTTTGTTATACTTTGAGCTTATATTTGGGAAAGCTGATGTGTTATGATATTTACTCTAATATTGTATATGTGGTCTATGACTCACCATTCAAATCAAATTTTCATATTAGAGGTATTAACGTAAATATCCCATATTATCACAAAAGTTTGTTATTAATGCTTGTAGTCTTGCATTTAATATGTATCTTAGTGAGACAATACCTGATTTCCTAGTGGTTATATTCTTATCTCAGTATGATATTGTTGGAAATATATGCATAATGCTATTTTAAATAGCCTCCTAGCTATGTAAATACAAAAAGTACTGTCTGTGTGTAGTATAATAATACTGGTCAGTGAGTTAATATATTAACCCCTGTAATGTCTTTGGATCGTATATTTATCAATACTTATGTATGCACGAGCATTATGCTTGAATCACTACACAGAGATTATGTTACTAAAATTCCTTTGAATTTTTAAAGTTGATAATATGTACTATAATTGTTATAACAGCAACACATTTAAGTAACATAGTAGCTCTAATGGATCTTGGCATTCTTGGATCTTTGATAATATTGGTAACACACTTCCAGTATAAGTTCACAAGAAAGCGTTTGGTAATGGTATTCTCATCATTTGTTTCTCTGATAATTAATATTAAGATCTTACGATATAAGAGTTATGGTAATCATGTGAGTATATTATAATGTTACAATAAAGTAGCTGTGCTTGGTATACTAATTATGCTCTTAGTATGTATCAACTATTACTTAGTAATATTAACTAGTTAAATCATATTGTCCACTTAGGCCTTGAGAGTTGTTAGCGGTATTATGGCGAGAATTCGCTAAATATTTGCGGTATTATCTGTATATTTGAATCTTCATACTAATAACCGCTTGCTGAATCCACGCTATAGATACTGATTGATTTTTGAAGTGATTCGCTAAGTATTTGTAATATTATATCAATGCTTAATGCATCACATCTATAATTGCTTACAATATTTGTAATACTTGCGATAATATATCTATATCAGATGTATAACATTGCTAACCGCTTACTAAATCCAAGGCTATAAATGCCAGTTTGGCTTAAGGTGCTTCACTAAGTATTGGCGGTGTTGTATGTATATTTAAAGCTCCATGGTTCTGGCCGTCGGCTGATTCTAAGCTTCTAATATCGATTGAACTAAGAATATTGCTACTGAGTTAACCCCATTTTCGAGTAAATTTACTTAATATTGTGCACAACCACAATAGTTATATATAATATAAAGACCTCTGTTCCTGCTAATTAAAAAATGCTAACTGGCATTCTACAAACAATTCCCTAACATGTTTCACCACTAACGTGGCTTTTTCAAAGGGTACGGCGCGGCCATATAGATGTCTATTTATTGGCTGGCACTACTCCTCCTATTGGACGTTTTGAACAAATCAGGTTGTTCCTTACGAGGAACCAATCGTTGAATGAGAGACAGCCTGTGTGTATTAGAAAAGGAGTATCATTGGGTACGGCTGTTCCTTCATTCATGTGTTATATATAGATTCCAGATCTCAATGCAGTTTTGCAATGAAAGAAATATGCATACCTTATTTCAATGAAAGGGGGAAAGAAGGAGAATATTAGGAAGGATAAGACCTGAGATTTCTTAAATTATTCTTGGAATAAACGTTCACAAAAAATATTATTTGTAATTGTTGTTTATGTGTTTTATGAATTTGAATATGCCAATGACAGATTGTATTACTGGCAAGTTATCCATTGATCAATGTTGATCTTGTGGTATAGGGATGGGTACAGGTAACTAGCAGAGAGGATTTTTTCTCAATATTCATGTTATAATGGGTTATGCTGAAATCTCTTTATCTTGAAAGAGAAATATGGATACCTGACTAGATTAAGATGGAAAATATCTAGAAAGAACACCAACAGCAGTAAAATTGGAGAATAATAATAATAATAATGTGTAGAGTGAGGAATAATTAATACTAATAGTAATATTATTAAATGAATTTAGATATTTATAATGGTCTCCATTCGACTAGTTCTTACATTTACTTTTATGTTTCCATTGTTTGATGGTTCATTACAGCTGGTAATATAAGGGAGAACAATGGTGAGTTTTATTATCAGGAGCTGTTCCACTGCATACTTAAAATTTGATGTAAGAAGTACTGTCTAGTGTTTCTCATATTGGTCGGTGTTATGTTAACTGAGGAAGTGTACTTTGAGATAAAAGTCTTATTATATTGACTAAATGTGAATCCAGGAAGTGATGATGTTAAAATAAACTAAAGTATGACCCTTGAAAATAAGAGATTATAAAATTGAAAGTTCTAATAATATAACTATTTGTTTAAATAAAGTGATGCGGTGCCACATGTGGTACAAGTGAGAGTGAGTGTGATATAAGCACAAAATAGTGCTATTACTAACGTGATGATGAAACAACAAAATTAAATATTTGTGGGTGAAAGATAATTGAATATCTACTTGGTAGTGGTCATAGAAGCAGATAACGAATATTAAAGTGTCAGTGATGAGTGATGGATATATAATCCATGTTTAGTGACTAATGAATTTATAGTCAGTATGATAATTGCATTATGCTTTTTCCAGAGTTATTTATAAGATCTTTTCTGGGTTACTGATATTTGTGATCTTATTTCTATCTACAGGTATGAAAAATAATTGTTATGTTCATTTAACCCATTGGGTTGTATGGAGTTAAGCAGATAAATCCATCTGCTTTCATGTTGTAATAAACTTGTTTCTTTGTCTCCACCTCTGATTCCTAGGTTAATTTTGTGTATACCAAAGCACATTAGCCCTTCTGCCTTTCCTTGATGGAATTTATAAAAATGTTGTGCTACTGATGAAATGGCCTTCTTGTTCTTTAAATCTTTATCTGCATTTCTGATATTACGCACATGTTCTTGCAATCTTGTTCGTAATTTACGTGTCGTCATCCCTACATAAATTTTGGGACACTTACATTGTAAAACATAAATTACACCGGTAGTGTTGCAATTGATGAAAGATTTGATTGGGTGTTTTTTATCAAATCTGTCTGTAACTGATGTTGTTTTTTTCAGAAATTTGCAGCTAATACAATTCCCACATGGGTATGATCCGTTTTGTATGCCACTGACAGTAGTTTTCTTTTTGCGAGTATAATGGCTGGGGCTCACTAAATCTTTCAGATTTTTTGTGCGTCGATAACTGATGTCAACTTTGGATCCTAGGAATTGATCCAA
This sequence comes from Bombina bombina, assembly GCF_027579735.1. NCBI lineage: Eukaryota > Metazoa > Chordata > Amphibia > Anura > Bombinatoridae > Bombina > Bombina bombina. The sequence goes on from NC_069499.1 coordinate 537,381,778, forward strand.
GGTATTATCTGCTTGTAAGATATGCCAGTGTTTGTTGATTATTTGAATTATGTCTTTGCTCTGTGTGTTATAAGTTAACACTAATCTGGTTTTGCTATCATTAGTGCGAATCTTAGGTTTCAATAAGTTCTGACGTTCTGTTTTTCTTGCTCTATCCTTTGCTTTTTTAATTAGAGATTTACTGTACCCCCTCTGGCTAAGGCGATCTGTTGTTTCTTGTGCTCTTATTTTATATAAGTCTGGTTCCGAACAGTTTCTCCTTCCTCAGTTAACATAACACCGACCAATATGAGAAACACTAGACAGTACTTCTTACATCAAATTTTAAGTATGCAGTGGAACAGCTCCTGATAATAAAACTCACCATTGTTCTCCCTTATATTACCAGCTGTAATGAACCATCAAACAATGGAAACATAAAAGTAAATGTAAGAACTAGTCGAATGGAGACCATTATAAATATCTAAATTCATTTAATAATATTACTATTAGTATTAATTATTCCTCACTCTACACATTATTATTATTATTATTCTCCAATTTTACTGCTGTTGGTGTTCTTTCTAGATATTTTCCATCTTAATCTAGTCAGGTATCCATATTTCTCTTTCAAGATAAAGAGATTTCAGCATAACCCATTATAACATGAATATTGAGAAAAAATCCTCTCTGCTAGTTACCTGTACCCATCCCTATACCACAAGATCAACATTGATCAATGGATAACTTGCCAGTAATACAATCTGTCATTGGCATATTCAAATTCATAAAACACATAAACAACAATTACAAATAATATTTTTTGTGAACGTTTATTCCAAGAATAATTTAAGAAATCTCAGAAGGTCTTATCCTTCCTAATATTCTCCTTCTTTCCCCCTTTCATTGAAATAAGGTATGCATATTTCTTTCATTGCAAAACTGCATTGAGATCCGGAATCTATATATAACACATGAATGAACAGCTGTACCCAATGATACTCCTTTTCTAATACACACAGGCTGTCTCTCATTCAACGATTGGTTCCTCGTAAGGAACAACCTGATTTGTTCAAAACGTCCAATAGGAGGAGTAGTGCCAGCCAATAAATAGACATCTATATGGCCGCGCCGTACCCTTTGAAAAAGCCACGTTAGTGGCGAAACATGTTAGGGAATTGTTTGTAGAATGCCAGTTAGCATTTTTTAATTAGCAGGAACAGAGGTCTTTATATTATATATAACTATTGTGGTTGTGCACAATATTAAGTAAATTTACTCGAAAATGGGGTTAACTCAGTAGCAATATTCTTAGTTCAATCGATATTAGAAGCTTAGAATCAGCCAACGGCCAGAACCATGGAGCTTTAAATATACATACAACACCGCCAATACTTAGTGAAGCACCTTAAGCCAAACTGGCATTTATAGCCTTGGATTTAGTAAGCGGTTAGCAATGTTATACATCTGATATAGATATATTATCGCAAGTATTACAAATATTGTAAGCAGTTATAGATGTGATGCATTAAGCATTGATATAATATTACAAATACTTAGCGAATCACTTCAAAAATCAATCAGTATCTATAGCGTGGATTCAGCAAGCGGTTATTAGTATGAAGATTCAAATATACAGATAATACCGCAAATATTTAGCGAATTCTCGCCATAATACCGCTAACAACTCTCAAGGCCTAAGTGGACAATATGATTTAACTAGTTAATATTACTAAGTAATAGTTGATACATACTAAGAGCATAATTAGTATACCAAGCACAGCTACTTTATTGTAACATTATAATATACTCACATGATTACCATAACTCTTATATCGTAAGATCTTAATATTAATTATCAGAGAAACAAATGATGAGAATACCATTACCAAACGCTTTCTTGTGAACTTATACTGGAAGTGTGTTACCAATATTATCAAAGATCCAAGAATGCCAAGATCCATTAGAGCTACTATGTTACTTAAATGTGTTGCTGTTATAACAATTATAGTACATATTATCAACTTTAAAAATTCAAAGGAATTTTAGTAACATAATCTCTGTGTAGTGATTCAAGCATAATGCTCGTGCATACATAAGTATTGATAAATATACGATCCAAAGACATTACAGGGGTTAATATATTAACTCACTGACCAGTATTATTATACTACACACAGACAGTACTTTTTGTATTTACATAGCTAGGAGGCTATTTAAAATAGCATTATGCATATATTTCCAACAATATCATACTGAGATAAGAATACAACCACTAGGAAATCAGGTATTGTCTCACTAAGATACATATTAAATGCAAGACTACAAGCATTAATAACAAACTTTTGTGATAATATGGGATATTTACGTTAATACCTCTAATATGAAAATTTGATTTGAATGGTGAGTCATAGACCACATATACAATATTAGAGTAAATATCATAACACATCAGCTTTCCCAAATATAAGCTCAAAGTATAACAAAATACTATACAATTACCGAGATTAACCTGACTTGAAACTCAAGTAATTTCTAATACACACCACAACCACTTAATGTATTCCGTGAATAACGGATAAAAACCTACAAAGACCCAAACCTGTGTTTTTAATAAAGTTTGTATGTCAATTGTGTTTGTTGCCTTATATTTTAAAAAATTACCAATAAAGGTTATATTTTAATAAATATCCCCACGCACACTCTCCTCCCAGGAGACACAGCTCTTGTCCAATTTTTGTCACTATCAATTAGGGAATGAGTGCTATATAGGTGTACAATCCATCAATCCAAGGATTGATAATTCTCGTCTCAGAGGAGACAGGAGGTCTCTCTCCCCAGCGGCATAGTCAATCCCTGGTAGTGGAGGTAGTCGTCCTCCCTCCCTTTAAGCAGAACCCCTACCTGGAAGAGGAGACAGTCAGTCTCTCTCCCCAGCGGCAGAGCCAGGAGCAGGGAGAGGAGACAGTCGGTCTCTCTCCCCAGCGGCAGAGCCATCCCCTGGGAGCGGAGGTAGTCATCCTCCCTCCCGTTAGCAGAACCCCTTCCTGGGAGAGGAGACAGTCGGTCTCTCTCCCCAGCGGCAGAGCCATCCCCTGGGAGCGGAGGTAGTCATCCTCCCCGTAAGCAGAACCCCTTCCTGGGAAAGGAGACAGTTGGTCTCTCTCCCCAGCGGCAGAGCCAGGAGAGGAGACAATTGGTCTCTCTCCCCAGTGGCAGAGCCATCCCCTGGGAGTAGAGGTAGTCGTCCTCCCTCCTCTTACAGAGAACCCCTTGCAGGGAGAGATGGATGTCGATAACTCTCCCCAGCAGCAGAACCCCTTCCCGGGAGAGGAGACAGTCGGTCTCTCTCCCCAGCGGCAGAGACAGGAGCCGGGAGAGGAGACAATTGGTCTCTCTCCCTAGCGGCAGAGACATCCCCTGGGAGTGGAGGGTAGTCGTCCTCCCTCCCCTTACAGAGAACCACTTGCAGGGAGAGATGGATGTCGATAACTCTCCCCAGCAGCAGAACCCCTTCCTGGGAGAGGAGACAGTCAGTCTCTCTCCCCAGCGGCAGAGACAGGAGCCGGGAGAGGAGACAATTGGTCTCTCTCCCTAGCGGCAGAGACATCCCCTGGGAGTGGAGGGTAGTCGTCCTCCCTCCCCTTACAGAGAACCACTTGCAGGGAGAGATGGATGTCGATAACTCTCCCCAGCAGCAGAACCCCTTCCTGGGAGAGGAGACAGTCGGTCTCTCTCCCCAGCGGCAGATCAATCCTTTGGGAGTGAAGGTAGTCGTTCTCCCTCCCCTTACAGAGAAGCCCTTGCAGGGAGAGATGAGTATCGATATCTCTCCCCAGTGGCCGAATCCCTTTCTGGGAGAGGATACAGTTGGTCTCTCTCCCCAGTGGCAGAACCCCATACAGGGAGCAGAGACAGCCGGTCTCCCTCCCCAGCGGCAGCACAGTTTCCTATGGAGCGGAGGTAGCAGACATCCCTCCCCAGCGGTAGATCTCCTTCTTGGGAGAAGAGACAGACGGTCTCTCCCCTTAGTAGCTTGGCACGGTCTCTATCCTTTTCTTGTCCCGGAGTATTTCTCACCGGGGGCAGGCGTTGCATTAGGTAAGGAGGATAAAAGCTTATACAGTTGGTGCCACATGTTTGGGCACCCAAGCTTTGCCTGCCCCACCAAGGAGCAACCTCCACCTCCAGTCTGGGGTGAAAATACAGCTGGGAAACCGGCACTAGCTTTGTTTGTGGGTGGGTCAGCCGGTACTAAACAGAGTGTCACAGAGAGAGGCAGTGTGGACATGGAGCTTAAGGACACTGGAACTTGTGGGACAGCAATTGTTTGGGAGCTCTGCCTTATGTGACTATCCCTGCACCCAGGGCGCAGGGTATAAATGCCAGCAGGAACCCCCCATGATGCCCCAAGCTCAGGAGAGATGGGATAACCTCTCCCAGCAACCGAGAAATGGAGGGCCACCGTTGGACAGCCCAAGGCCGACCCGATAAGGGTCTAGTCGGGTCTTCCAAACTGGAGGGGGGGAGATGTCACAGATACCAGAAAGCTACGGTTATCCCCCACCCCCCTACAACCTCACCCCTGTTGTTTCTCAGTGGTTTTGGCATCTTCAGAGCAACCACAATCCCTGGAAGCTTTGGTTTTTTTGTCTTGGGAAAAGCTGGTGTATGACCAGGAAAACCCTCCTAGGGTGGCCGGGCCCCTGGAACTCCCGGTCGGCCACCTCACCACGGACACCCGCCTAACCCCTCTCAAGCTGGCCGGGCTCCAGGAACTCTTGGTCGTCCACAGGACAGCAGGACACCCGCTAACTTTACCCCTGGTCGCTCCAGCAACCATGTGCCCCAGAGCTCCGCTCTTTTGGGGATTAGTAGCCCCTAGGGAGGACAAGAGGTGGGAGAATTACCGGAGGGAAGCTGCTTTGGGAACCGGGAGTTTTGGACACCCCTACCCCATAACTTCAACGGGCTGTATCTCTGGTCCCCAATAATGAATCACGCTGCTTTTTGGACTGCAGCATCTGGGGACTGAGCGATTTCAAATGACACCCTGGAAGTGCTCCCCTGGGATCACCCCAAAACTGTTACCACTGTGTCCTGGGATTCTGTGGGACTATGGTTGCTATGGAGGCGCCGGTCAGTCTGGAGGAGTGGGAATGGCGGGAAAACTGTGGCATTGTCTCCCTGTTTTATCAAGATGTGTGTGTTTGTCCCAATAAAGGCAGTTCTTATTTCACCTGAATGCTAGTATGTCTAGTCATTTAAGTGGGCTCCTGCTAGAATCACTTTCCTGGGCTACATGAGCAGCCTGTTCCAGGCAAAGGAAGGACCCTCTGGCAGAGCTACCCAGTCGGGGTAGATGGAGTCTGCCACAGGGTGGGACACTGAGTACTGGTGCTGTCGGGCATCAGGGTGCTGTCGGGCATCAGGGGTGGCTACAGGCAGTGGTCACTTGCCAGCTACATAGCTTCAGTCGGCAGGGAGTAAGCAGGACCCGTTTGGCGGAGCTACCCTGTCGGGGTAGCCGGGGTATCCGTCACACTGCACTGAAACCACTCCTGTATAAATGATAGGAAATTATATCTGTTGTAAGCTGTTGCATATGACTGTAGGGAACCAGGCATGATTGCTTGTAAGTAACTCCTTTGAGTGATAGTTGTATACCAGAGGTTTCTCCAAGAAGGCCTCAGATTTTTCAACCACTATTCATGACAGAACATAATTGTCACCCATAGCTGCCAGCATGAAGAGGTACCGGTAATGCAAAGATATAAAAAAGTAAAAATCTATTCATGTGCTATTCAGTTTTTATGAAAAGCTGCCAATGTGTCACACTGCTAGCCAGACTATGTAGGCATCTCTCTTTTTTCCCTCTGTTTCTAGTATGTCTGTCCCTAGCCTTCTTTATGTAAAAGAATCTTCAGATAGAAAATTAAGGGCTATATTACAAGAGGAGCCATAACGTTAGCAAGTGTTAACTAACACTCATATTACAAGTTGAAAGTAAATGCAAATGTTCAAACGCAATTGCATTTTCCGCACAAAGTTTTTACGCAAGCTCAACGCTCACGTAAAGAATTTGCCATTGAAAAAAGTTTCACTAAACAAAAAAATTAAAACATTAAACGTAAGTTTCATAACCTACACTATCAACCCAAAACACTATTAACCTCTAAACTGCCACATTACCATGTCAAATTAACCCTCTACACTATTAACCCCTAATCTGCCATAACCCCCCCATCCCAAACTACCCCACTAGACTATTAGCACCTAAACCACCACATCCCCATCTAAAAACTACCCCGCTACACTATTAACCCCTAAACCACAGTAACCCCTACAATACTTAACCCCTAAATTGCCATTACCCCATCGCAATACCTCCTTGTCTATTAACCCCTAAAATGCTAATACTGCACAAAATAACCCCCTACACTACTAACCCCTTAAGAGCTAATCCCCCAAGACCCCTAGCCTAAGACCCCTAGCCTAAGATCCCCTAAGTTGTAAAAAATAAATAACACTACCAGATTAACAAAAAAACCTTACCAAAAATAAAACAACACTGATAAAAAAGATCTATCCTAAAACTAAAGTACACTAAAAAAAATAATTTAGATTTAGATTCACCATCTTGAATCTGGCTCCTTTGGGGAGCAGCGACGAGTCCATAGCAGCACTCCTCAGTCCCCTGGTGGTGCTCCATCTTCTTTGGCGGTTCTCTTTTGATCTTCCACCAGATCCTTCTTCATGCTATCACTGCAGCACACAGAAGATTGAATGCATAGTTCCCCGTTATATGGGGTGCCCTTCCATTTCTTTTGGCTGATTTTTTTTAATTCCAATTCAAATCAACCAATAGGTTTTTGTTTTTTTAGAATATTTTTTTTGCAAAAGAGCTAAGATCTCTTTTTTACAAAAGAGCCAAGATCACTTTTTTGCAAAAAAGCTATAATCACTTAAACTAGGGCACTGCGTGACAAATGCCCTTTTCTTCAGGGTGATTTTAGTTTTTTTTTTTAATGGTAAGGTTATTTTATTTGTTGGGTTGTTTTATTTTTATCTACAGAAAGAGAAGCTCTCTACCAGGAATAAACAACAGCTCAGTAGCTTGTTCCAAAATGATTTATCACCTAGGAGTAGCCAAATTTTGCCAAATTGTGCTTTTCACAGAGGAGAACTTTCCTAAAGTAGGTCAGTTTGATCCTATCTAGTAAGGTCAGTCCAGCCTTAAATACCAGGCAATCTTCCTCAGAACAAGGCAACCCCAGATGATTGTTTCAGCCTTCTGTGGGCCTCGTCAAGGAGGTGCAGCTATATCCCAATAAGCACATTCGGCAAGGAGTCCAGGTCTGGTGTTCTCAATCAACCTTAGGAAGATTTCCCAAGGGTCATAACACAAATGCATACAGAAAGAGAAGCAATCTACCAGTAATGAACAACAGCTCAGTAGCTTGTTCTATTGTGAGTAACCACCTGGGAGCAGCCTCTTTTAGCCCATTTGTACTTTCCACAGAGGATAATTTCCTGAAGTACATCAGTCTAATCCCACCTTGTAAGGTCAGTCCAGCCCGGAAATACCAGGTGATTCTCCTCTGAATAAGGAAGATGGTTTTAGTATAGGGTTCTTTTAGGGGGACTTTTTTTAGGGTACTTCAGTTTTAGGATATGGATTTTTTTAGTAGTGTTATTTTATTTTTAAGGGGTTTTTTTTAATAGGAGTGTGTGTTTTAAATTTTTAGAGGGTCTTAGGTTAGGGGTATTGGGGGAGTTAGCTGTTAGGGGGTTAAGTAGTGTAGGGGTTATTGCAGTGGGGGTTGTAGCAGTTTTGGGGTTAATTGGTTATGGGGGTTATTATAGTGGGATTTGTGGTGGTTTAGGGGTTATTGAAGTCAAAGGGGTTATTGTGATACTGTGAACATAGTATCCTGTGGTTACTTTCAACTTGTAATACCAGTGCTACCCAAAGTTAACGATTGAGTAGGAGTGGTAAATGCAGCTCCACTTGTAATCTAACCCTAAATGCTATGAATTGAATCATTACTTTCTTTTCATAGCATGCATTGTCACGATTCTAAAAAGGATAGTTTTGTGAAAGGTAACTACTGTCTTATTTATTCCCCCCTTTCCCTTTATCAGCAAGTTGATCACCTACATATCAATGGGTTGCTTATAGTAAGTTTTAGTTGTTGTTTGTTTCTCTTTTTTTTTTTCCTTTTTTTTATTTGAAGTTTTCTTTTCTCTATTTTTCATTTGAATAGGAATAAATGATGAAACAATGTTTTTGTGATTAAAGCATGACTGTATGAATCTGCGGGTACATGCTATATTCCATCAGCTCAGTATGTCTATAAAAAATAACTGTATGAAGTAATCCCTGAATAACAGTTCAGCTCTGGTACTGTTTGTTGATGTGAAGCGGATTTTCACACTTTTTTCACGCATCACCTGGCTCTTCTTGCGCTCTCCTGATCTACACGCTATTTGAGTTAATAGTCATGCTCCATGTGACTGTGAAGGGCATAGCATCCCAGATACAGAGTATTTTGGGTAACTCACCTTCACCATGAAATCCCTATTTCATCATTTCTTCCTGGCTATAGATGCCTATTAGGATCATCATTCTCTAAATGTATAAACTATTTAACGTAACCCATTTTCTAATTTTCAAAACATATACAGAATAAATGAAGCTTTGTCAGTCAGTGGTTATATCCCCAGTTGATGTAAAAGTAGATTATATTGTAGTTGAAACACTGCATGAACAATGGTGGAAACTATATAAAATTTGTTGACACGTTTTTTTCCCAGCAATTTACTTATACTTTATTACTCAGCTCCTCTTTTATACACACACACACACAAGCACACACATGCACGCAAACATAAGCACAAACACACACACATACAAACACAAGCACAAACACACACACACACACACAAACACAAGCACAAACACCCACACACACACAAACACAAGCACAAACACACAAACACACACACACACACACAAACAAGCACACACATGCACACAAACATAAGCACAAACACACACACAGACAAACACAAGCACAAACACCCACACGCACACAAACACACACACAAACACAAGCACACACATGCACACGAACATAAGCACAAACACACACACAGACAAACACAAGCACAAACACCCACACGCACACAAACACACACACAAACACAAGCACACAAACATAAGCACAAACACACACACAGACAAACACAAGCACAAACACACACACAAACACAAGCACACAAACACAAGCACACGCATGCACACAAACATAAGCACAAACACACACACAGACAAAAACAAGCACAAACACCCACACACACAAACACACACACAAACACAAGCACAAACACACACACAAACACAAGCACAAACACACACACAAACACACACACAAACAAACACAAGCACAAACACAAACACACACACTGAAACACACACACAAACACACACAAACAAACACACACACTCAAGCACAAACACACACAAACATACACATAAACACAAGCTCAAACACACAAACGCACACAAACACACACACAAACACAAACACAAGCACAATCACACGCAAACACACACACACACAAACACGCACACAAACACAAGCACAAACATGCACAAGCACAAACACATGCAAACACACACACACAAACACATGCACACAAGCACACATACACAAACACACATATAGACACACACGCAAACATATAATATAAATTTTTTTAATAGCTATTAATGCCTCTTTTATCTTATGAAGTACACCATGGCAGACTGATATTTTCTACAGTTTAACTGGACTGATCTTATTTTTATACTTGATAAAACGACCATGTTGTGTGGTTGAGAAATGTGTTGCAGCAACATTAAACTTGTCTTTTAACATTTATATACGGAGGAGTCTTTCTGCCTGATTATTCAGATTGAATTTGCTCTATCTGCACAGAGAACTATACAAACCATTACATCACAATTGGTTTGCCTGCACTATATCTTCAGCCTGTTGTTTGATACTTGGATTCAAACTTCCCTTTGATCTTACCTGTGACCTGAGAACTGGTCTCTACCTAGATACAGGATCAGTATCCAGTTAGCTGACTACTGCAAGTGTCAGCCTGCCTGTTTGCACTATCTAGTGCCTTCAAAAATTGTGAGTTTTACTATTTACCTTCTTTATTATATATCGCATATGGATTTTACTATGAGGCGCCCATTTTCTTTCTAACCTTGACCTGTAATATGTTATATTACAGCAAGAGCTAATTTTATCTGTTCTTAATTCGTCACAACAGAGAAGATAAGATATCTGGTTAATTTTATAAATGTGCCCCAATTGCCCCCAAAATACAGTGCAGTGTAGTTTTTATTAACTAAAAAATTGTAGCATTTTTATTTTTTATTAAAATAATTGCAAAAAGCAGTTATGAGGGGTTCAAGTAAGTTAGAGGGTGTAGGGTGTTAGAAAAAAAAAGGTACTGAAAAGTGCCTTTACATTGTGGTCTATGGGGATTGTGTGTTCTCTATAAATATATATGTATTTGCTTAGAAACATATATATTTATGTGTTTATATGTGTATATATACTCAAAAAAAATAGAAAACAATCTCCTTATAGGTGAATGGGACCATAAAGGTGCTCCTTAGTATTCTAAGAAAACAGAGGCAAATTCACTATGCACAAGCCTTGTATGTGTAAAACAATATGAAAATGTATTTGATATGCATTAAAATTGAAAACAAACTCACAGACTCACAAAAGACAAGGGTAGAGTTACGTCATCTGACGTGTTTCACGCCAACTGGTGCTTTCTCAAAGATAGTTTGGGAGTGTCTTGATTCAGGTATAAATAACCTAATTTGCAGAGCACACCCCCAGACACCTGACGTATATGGTGTCCATGCAAGATATCACAAACCAATAGGAAACTATGTAATCCAGCTGTAAGTGCGTGAAAGGCACATTACTATTGGTTCAAATGAAAAAACCTTTATCTTACGGCAGTATGCATGGAAAACATCACACTCATAGACACTAAGTACTAGAAACTAACAGATACATACACATATTTAGTTGCAAATAGTATATAACAACAGTCACTTGCTCACAACAATAAAAAACACAAAATGTGGTATTAAAAAACTAAGGACTCAGAAAATATAGCAGATATATAGTAAGCAACGGCATGTCATATTACATCTATTTAGACACATTGTACTTTTACATGTTGCCATATAGCTACTATATGTGAGAGATGTATACCACTTTGTAACAACTTTCACTATTCAAAAATCTCAACTTATGGAAACATGGCTTTGATATACACATCTTAGATGTTACATTTACATACTTTTATTTATTTAAATAATGGGGCAGAGATTTTTAGATATATATTGGGCTATACATTTTACAGGACTCTGATGTTAGGACATTGTGCATAGTACATTTCTAATTGTTTTTATTGGAATTATAGACCCTGATATAAATCTGTCTCACCTCAAATTTATTCCATTTGGTTCTTTGGTTTCTAATCTAAAGATCCACTGGACTTCTATATCCAACAATTTTCTGTATCTATCTCCCCCTCTTTTACTTGTAGGGATATAATCAATAGCCTGAAATGTCAATGCATTCTTTTTCTCCGGGTGTAGATTAAAATGTTTTCCCATTGGGGTCTTAGGAGGGTCTCTATCAATAGATGTAAGATGTTCACATATTCTGCCTTTTAAATTTCTACTTGTGGAACCTGTATATTGTTTGCCACATACCTTGCATGTAATTACGTAGATAACATATTTAGAACAACAGTCTAATCTATACCTAATTTTATGTATAGAATTATTTGTAGTTGATGTTATAGTCTGACCTGTTTTGCAATGAATGCATACATTGCCTACCACAGCGAAAGAAACATTTTCTAGCTAGACATGTGTCTCTGGTTTGGTATTCTGGATTGTATATATATACTTAATCAAATGGCTTCCAATGGTGGTCGCTCTCTTTGGAATACATTTGACTCCTTTTTTCCAGAATGTTTTTACACTCGGAATCAAGGGTCAAAATTTCCAGGTTTTTATATACAATGGTTTTTATTTTTCCAAATTGGTTACTGAATTGTGTAATGAATTTTATATCCTCTAGGGTTTCTACCTTATTCTGATTTATATTTTGTTTTAATAATAGGTTTTTCCTGTTTAGGTTTCTGACTTTATATCTCAACTCAAGTAGAGATTCTTTGTTATAGACTCTTTTTTCTAGTCTGTTGACAAGATCCAGAGAGTGCTTATCATAACTCTGTATGTCAGTACATATTCTCCTAATTCGAATTAGTTGCCCTTTAGGGATACCAGTTTTTAGATGTTTAGAATGACAGGAGTCTGCTAGTAAAATTGTATTTCCTACAATTTTCTTTCTGTAAAGTTCTGTAAATATCCTTTCTTATTCCCCTTTTAATTGAATGTCAAGATATTCTATAGTATGTTTATTTAATTGGTACGTGAATTTCAGATTTAGTGAGTTGTTATTTAAATATTCAACAAAGTTTTTGGATTGTTCTGATCCTGACCAAATTATTATCAAATCATCAATGTATTTTAGGTATGATTTGATGAAGCTGTTATAGGTGTTCTGCTCACTGTATAGAGAGCAGAGAGACTTAAACCACCCCAAAAATAAATGTGTGTACGAGGGGTCAAATTTCGCCCCCATGGTAGTAGTTTGAGTTAAACATAACATAAAGAAGTTGTGGGTGAGCATAAATCTGAGCAAAACCAACAAATATTCAATCAGCTCCTCTGGGAAATCACTCCTTAGCTGTAGATGGTACTTTATTGCCTTGATACCCAACTCATGGGGAATACATGAATAAAGCGATGACACATTTATTGTTAACCAGATAAAAGTTGTTTCCCCAGATCTGATTGTCCATTTTGTTTATTACATGTGTGGTTTCCTTTACAAAACTAGGAATCATTTAGACAAAGGGCTGGAGAATATTGTCCAGCCATTCTCCAAGATGTTCACTCATAGCACCTATCCCTGATACTATTGGATGTCCCGGGGGGACTCCAAGTTTTTGTGTATTTTTGGTACCAAACGGAAGTTTGCTGTAACAGGCTGGAGATACTCACTATCGGCTAGATTACGAGTTTTGTGTTAGAGGCTGTGCGGTGCTAACGAGCAGTTTATACTCACCGCTCACTTACAGAAAGCTCTGGTATTACAGGTTTTACAAACCAGACAAGAAGTGAGCGTTGAGCAAAATTTTGCTACTTACCGCACTCCAATACCAGCGCTGCTTACATTAGCGTTGAGCTGGTGTAACGTGCTCGTGCACGATTTCCCCATAATACTCAACGGGGAGAGCCGGCTGAAAAAAAGTCTAACACCTGCAAAAAAGCAGCATAAAGCTCCTTAACGCAGCCCCATTGATTCCTATGGGGAAATAAAATTTACGTTTACACCTAACACCCTAACATGAACCAGAGTCTAAACACCCTTAATCTTACACTTATTAACCCCTAATCTGCTGCCCCAACATCGCCGACACCTACATTATATTATTAACCCCTAATCTGCTGCCCCCAACATCGCCGACACCTACATTATATTTATTAACCCCTAATCCTACCACCTCCAATGTCGCCATCACCTACCTACACTTATCAACCCCTAATCTGCAGCTCCCAACGTCGCTGCCACTATATTAAATGTATTAACCCCTAAACCTAAGTCTAACCCTAACACCCACTAACTTAAATATAATTTAAAATAATCTAAATAAAATTACTATCATTACCTAAATTATTCCTAAATACTTACCTGTAAAATAAACGCTAAGCTAGCTACAATATAACTAATAGTTACATTGTATCTAGCTTAGGGTTTATTTTTATTTTACAGGCAAGTTTGTATTTATTTTAACTAGGTACAATAGTTATTAAATAGTTATTAACTATTTAATAACTCCCTAGCTAAAAGAAATACAAAAGTACCTGTAAAATTAATTCCCTAAATTAAATACAATTAAATACAATTAAATACAATTAAATAAAAATAGCTAAAGTACAAAACCCCCCCACTAAATTACAGAAAATAATAAACAAATTACAAGATTTTTAAACTAAATCCACCTTACAAAATAAAAAGCCCCCCAAAATAAAAAGCCCTACCCTACACTAAATTACAAATAGCCCTTAAAAGGGCCTTTTGAATGGCATTGCCACAAAGTAATCAGCTCTTTTACCGGTAAAAAAAATTACAAATCTCCCCCCAACATTAAAACCCACCACCCACACAACCAACCCTACTCTAAAACCCACCCAATACCCTGTTAAAAAAACTTAACACTAACCCCTTGAAGATCACCTTACCGGGAGAAGTCTTTATCCAACCAGGCCGAAGTCCTCAACAAAGCTGGGAGAAGTCTTCATCCAAGCCGGGCGAAGTGGTCCTCCAGACGGGCAGAAGTCTTCATCCAGACGGTATCTTCTATCTTTATCCATCCGATGTGGAGCGGGTCCATTTTCACGAAATCCGACGCGGAGCATCCTCTTCATCTGACGGCTAACACAGAATGAAGGTACTTTTAAGTGATGTCATCCAAGATGGTGTCCCTTCAATTCCAATTGGCTGATAGAATTCTATCAGCCATTCGTAATTAAGGTAGAAAAAATCCTATTAGCTGATGCAATCAGCCAATAGGATTGAAATTAAATCCTATTGGCTGATCCAATCAGCCAAGAGAATGCAAGCTCACCTTCATTCAGTCTTAGCCGTCGGATGAAGAGGATGCTCCGCGTTGGATGCTTTGAAGATGGACCCGCTCCGCTCCAGATGGATGAATATAGAAGATGTAGTCTGGATGAAGACTTCTGCCCGTATGGAGGACCACTTCGCCCGTCTTGGATGAAGACTTCTCCTGGCTTCGTTGAGGACTTCAGCCCGGTTGGATGAAGACTTCTCCCGGTAAGGTGATCTTCAAGGGGTTAGTGTTAGGTTTTTTTAAGGGGGTTCTGGGTGGGTTTTAGAGTAGGGTTGGTTGTGTGGGTGCTGGGTTTTACTGTTGGGGGGATTTATAAATTGTTTTACAGGTAAAAGAGCTGATTACTTTGGGGCAATGCCCCGCAAAAGGCCCTTTTAAGGGCTATTTGTAATTTAGTGTAGGGTAGGGATTTTTTATTTTGTTAGGGGGATTAGATTAGGTGTAATTAGTTTAAAAATCTTGTAATTTGTTTATTATTTTCTGTAATTTAGTGTTGTTGTTTTTTTGTACTTTAGCTATTTTTATTTAATTGTATTTAATTGTATTTAATTTAGGGAATTAATTTATTTATAGTGTAGTGTTAGGTGTAATTGTAACTTAGGTTAGGTTTTATTTTGCAGGTACTTTTGTATTTATTTTAGCTAGGGAGTTATTAAATAGTTAATAACTATTTAATAACTATTGTACCTAGTTAAAATAAATACAAGCTTGCCTGTAAAATAAAAATAAATCCTAAGCTAGCTACAATGTAACTATTAGTTATATTGTAGCTAGTTTAGGGTTTATTTTATAGGTAAGTATTTAGTTTTAAATAGGACTAATTTAGTTAATGATAGGAATTTTATGTAGATTTATTTAAATTATATTTAAGTTAGGGTGGGTTAGGGTTAGACTTAGATTTAGAGGTTAATAACTTTAGTATAGTGGCAGCGACGTTGGGGGTGGCAGATTAGGGGTTAATAAATGTAGATAGGTGGCGGCGTTGTTAGGGACGGCAGATTAGGGGTTAATAATATTTAACTATTGTTTGCAAGGCAGGAGTGCGGCGGTTTAGGGGTTAATATATTTATTATAGTTGCAGTGATGTCCGGTTTGGCAGATTAGGGGTTAAAAATTTCATTTTAGTGTTTGCAATGTGGGAGGGCCTCAGTTTAGGGGTTAATAGGTAGTTTATGGGTGTTAGTGTACTTTTTAGCACTTTAGTTAAGAGTTTTATGCTACGGCGTTAACTACCAGTCTTGACAGGAGAGGGTCTATCGCTCACTTTTTGTCAAACTCCTAATACCGGCGCTATGCAAGTCCCATTGAAAAAATAGGATACGCCAATTTACGTAAGTGGATTTGCGGTATTTCCAAATCTGCCCAAAAAAAGTGAGCGGTACACCTGTACCTGCAAGACTCGTAATACCAGTGGGCGTTAAAAAGCAGCGTTAGGACCGGCTAACGCTGCTTTTTAATCCTAGTGCAAAACTCATAATCTAGCTGATAGTTTTTTTTATCTAATATACCCAAATGTTCCCCCCAATCCAAAAGTTTTCTCAGATCTGATTGAAAGCTATGTGTGGGATTTCTGGGGAGCTTTCTGTATGTAGTTGTGTAATTCAATTGATTGGTTGCCTCCTTATGGTAATTGTTGGTGTTCTGGATGACTATGGATCCACCTTTGTCAGTTGGGGTAATTGTTATGTTTTTGTTGTTCTCCAAAATTTGTAGTGCTTCCCTTTGTTTATGGGTAAGATTTTGTTTATATGTATGTTGCTGATGGGTAGACTTTAGTTGTTGGTGTAATTGAACTAAGTCACGGTGCGTCTATTCTTGGAACATGTCTATATAGTTATTATGTGAATGTATAGGGTAAAAGGTACTTTTAGTTTTTAGATGTTTGTTCATGCCCTTATGTGTGCTTATATCAGTTGTATGTCTTTCAGAGCCATTTATGAGATGTTCAAGTACCTGGCCTGTTATGACATCCTCAAAGTTTAAATCTACTTCCACATCAATAGAGTTAGATAGAAACAAATCAGACTGTGGTCTCTCAATGGTTCCTTCTGCCAAAGTTGGCAGCACATTGGAAAGATGACTCTCATCATTTCTATCTGTCATGCTTGAAGGTTGATTAGAATGTTGACTCTCATCATTTCTATCTATTGATATGTGGGTATGTCTAAATGAACTATCAATAGATTTTATTTTCATAAAGTGCTTTTTTAGCACTAACTTTCTCACAAAACGATTTACGTCAGTAATAGTGCGAAATATACCAAAGTCTGTAGATGGTGCGAACCCAAGTCCTTTTTCTAAGACTTCTATTTCTTGTTTATTCAGCACTTGGTTCGATAAGTTCACTATAGTGCATATCTTCTCGTCGTTGGTTTAGTCTTGTTCTGTGGTTTTCCTGACTTTTTTTGACTGTTTTTTGGGGTTCTCCTTTTTCTCATTTGGGCTTGGTGAGTCATTATCACTCAATCTATTTGGGGTCTTTGGTCTTGCTCCTAGATGTTCCGAGTAGCTTTGATTATCATCAGCAGATGGACCTGGATTAGAAACTTCTAAGAATCTTGATATAAGAGTTGATGTTACATGGCTCCTTACAGAGAAATTGGAGTCTGAAATATTCACCACATATTAACACCTAAATATATATCTATATATTTATATACATATATATTTAGATTTGCTGCCCATCACTATGCTAGGTTCTCATGTCTTATCTATCTGCATGAGAATGAGGTTCCCATTGGAGCCTATGGAAGCACGCTCGTGGGTGCAATGCTGCCCCTTCGCTGCGCAAGGTTCTCATGCCGTATCTGTCGTCATAAGAACAAGGTTCCCATTGGAGCCTATGGAAGCGAGCTCTCGTTAATGCAATACTTACATGCAGTGCAAATGCGACCTTTGTGTGCGCTGGTATTGCTAAGTTAAGTGTGAATATTGCTTCCATATAGTGCTCCAGCCACTTGCACTCTCCTGAGCTTATGTCCCTGGTTTTATATAAAAAATGCCAAAAGAATAAATGAAATTTGATAATAGAAGTAAATTAGAAATTTGTTTAAAATTGCATGTTCTATTGAAATTATGAAAGAAAAAAATTGGGTTTCATGTTCCTTTAACAAGGTGTGTAAGTTCTCTTAATTTTAACTTAAAGGGATACTAAACCCACATTTTTTCTTTAATGATTCAGATAGAGCAGTGTTTTTCAACCAGTGTGCCGTGGCACACTAGTGTGCCGTGAGAGATCCTCAGGTGTGCCACGGCAGACTGACAACAGTGTGACATTTTTTAAACTTTGCTTGTTTTTTACTCCCAGTGCAGGGGTAGTTTGTAGGAGGCATGGCATAACAGCACAATACATACAGTATGTGTGTGTTTGTGTGTATGTGTATATATATATGCTGTATTAGGCTACAATGTGTGCCACAGGATTTTTTAATGTAAAAAAGTGTGCCACGGCAAAAAAAAGGTTAAAAATCACTGAGATAGAGCATGCAATTTTAAGCAACTTTCTAATTTACTCCTACTATCAATTTTTCTTTGTTCTCTTGCTATCTTTACTTAAAAAGCAGGAATTTAAAGCTTAGGAGCCAGCCCATTTTAGGTTCATTACCCTGGATAGCGCTTGCTTATTGGTGGCTACATTTAGGAAAACAATCAGCAAGCATAACCCAGGTTCTCAACCAAAAATGGGCCAGCTCTTAAGCTTTACATTCCTGCTTTTTAAATAAAGATAGCAAGAGAACAAAGAAAAATGATTAATAGGAGTAAATTAGAAAGTTGCTTAAAATTGCATGCTCTATCTGAATCATTAAAGAAAAAAAAATGGGTTTAGTGTCCATTTAACAGTAGTAGGGCTAAAAGTAAAAGTAAATTTATTAATTATTATTAGTTGGTGTGTGACTTAAGTTATATACACTTAAGTAATCAACCACTAATCCAGCTTTATCAGAAATGTTTTTTATATATGTTTTTTATTAGATTATGTAGGGTTTAAATTGTTTTGTACTCTTATACTCTTGCCTCACAATAAAAAGGAAATGTGGCAAAATAATAAACTATTTTTTTACTGATTAAAGGGACAGTCAAGTCAGAATAGGGCATGTAATTTAAACAACTCTCCAGTTTACTTTTATAATGTATTTTATTCGTTTCTGTGCATTTTGACAGTTTTTCACAGTTAGACACTGCTAGCTCAGTTGTTCCATATCCATAACATTGTGCTCACTCCTGTGGAGTTATTTATGAGTCATCACTGATTGTCTTAAATGCAAGTCTGTCAAAAGAACTGAGATAAGTGGCATTCTGCAGAGGCTTAGATACAAGGTAATGTATTAATATAACTGTGTTTGTTATGCAAAACTGGGGAATGGTTAATAAAGTTATTATCTATCTTTTTAAACAAAACAGTTTTCAAGAAGACTGTCCCTTTAAGCATTTTATATTAAAATGTCATAGTGTTCCATGTGCCTTTAACCATTATCAAATCTACAGTAATCAGTCCTTTTTTACAATAATGTCACATAATGAAAAATATACAGAAAACAAATAAAAAAAACAAACAGGCAATTATGTTGGGAAGTCAAATCACCAACCTTCAGCAGACATGAAATAAAACCTACCACTGCACTAAACAATACTGCAGTAATTTTGACAGTAGTTTTTCTTTTCATAATGATTCATTATAGACACAACAACATATTCAGAACTGCCATCTCTGTAAAATGTGTTTTTCCTAGAGATTTGTTACTGCTTAAACCATGCTTAAAATCTATTTAACCCCCCAAAAACAAAATCTCACATTTCTTCAATTTACAGCTGATCACTGGTATGAAAAAAATCTGAATATACAAAACTTACATTGTAATACCATGAATATTTGAATTTAGACACACTTATGACAAAGCCTAAACAAAGACAGTACTAAAGATAAAAGCTCTTTGCTTATTCCACAAATGTGTCCTTATGTTCGGCTTGATAGACTGGTGCTATTTAATTATCTTATAAAATAAGTATTAAGGAAAGCACCTACATACGTTTTAGACTATTGTGCATTTTAACACTGGATTGGGTTGAAATCCAGCACTTATCACCCTTTGATCTGTCTGCATAACAACAGACACCTGTCTATTATCTCAGTGTCTTGTGAAAATTATAGCTTTTTGTAACATCAGTGAGAAAAATGATCGTTCAGGGCTATCAGAGGAGAGGCAGGAGTCTTATATCATTGCATACCTCTCCAACAGCCACTCAAATGTCAAAGATCATCAAATATCAGATTTCTACCATCCCAAGATTTAATTTAATCATTTTTGTCTGTTGGAGAAAAACAGAGTTAAGTGACATAATGTTCTTTTTTGTTTTGTCTACTGTGCTTACCAGATGTGCAGTAATTGTGTTTCTCTAACCGTAAAGCTACTATTGCAGCCCAGGAAAAGTATCTAGAATGCATTTATTTGGAAAACATCACTTGTCTGGTTAAAATTATTCCCAGGGTGCTGTGTGCATCATAAGTGGAATGTATCACAGCTCTCTCCATCTCTCTGTTTTTAACGCCTCTCATCTTCTGTTTAAAATGTTGTGATCGGCCTCTCTAGAGCGAAACTCAATTTCCTCTCTCGTCCTATTTTATGGTCGTTGTCAGGAATTTCAGACATTTGTCTAGGTATATGACAGATCTGCTTCAGATTCATTGCTCTTCCCCTGTACCTTAAGATTGCAATACCAAGTCCATAAATTCAGTTTTCTCTGTGCTGCCAGCTCTCGGTTGTCTGAGATCATGCCCTAAAGGCTATTATAGCTGGTCTATCGTATTTGATATGGATTTGCACAGCACTTGGGATCAGCACAGAGCTGGCTTTGTTGGCTAGAATTCTGGTTTGTTTTCCATAATCCCAAACTTTAACAGTTTTCTTTGATTTATGAAATCTTGCTAGAAGCTCAGAAACAGCTTAGGTACTTTGCTTATTTCTTTAGTTGAAGGTCAAATGCATTGTTCACTTATTTATGCAACAGCAAAAGTTTAGCTGTCATTTACAAAAATACATATGTTGTATGAGCTACACAGAATATACCTGTAGCAGAATACATTGCATCTTCTTAAACTGATTATTCAAGAGCTTGTAGAATTCCAATTTACATTTAAAGAAATATGTCCATGTCCCTGGTTATGTTTAATTATTGAAAAAAAATGTAGGCTATTGTGCATTAAAGTGATAGTAAAATCTCCCCTTTATAAAAAAAGATCCGGAATGCAATCATATTTTAGATGGAGTTTAATTCATCAGTTGTAATTAAAATGCGCTATAACTTACTTTTTAATATAGATATGGAATTCAAATTCCCAATGCTCCGCTACCCACTTTAAAAGTAAATCTTTCTGCTAGCTAAAGGTTTGAACTGCTCTCCAATCAGCGCTCTCCCCATATGGCACTTGTAGCTAGAGCACTGATTAGACAGCAGTTCAAACTATTAGCTCACAGAAAACTTTAATTTTGAAGTGGACGGCGGAGCACAGGGAATCTGATATTCATATTTACATTAAAAAGCAAGTTATAGTGCAACTTTATTACAACTGATTAATTCAACTCCATCAATACAACTGATTAATTCAACTCCATCTAAAATATCACTTACATTCCGGATCTGTTTTTATAAAGGGGAGAGTTTACCATCACTTTAACAGAGCTTGAGCACAATTAGTAGAGCTTATAATTTTACTCTTATGTTAAAAGTCTAAAGTTATTTTTTTTTCCACTCGAGTAAAAGTCTATGGTGCACTAACATGTTGCGTAGAGTGGCTACGCTAAATAGGCTTCTATGGGGGCATTCAGTAAAATTCCTGCCAAATATTGGTTGAGTACTCCATGTAGTTATGTGCTATACTAATAATAATGGTTTACTTCAGATTTAAAGGGACATGAGACCTACATTTTTCTTTCATGATTAGGATAGAGCAAACAAACGGCTAGATTACGAGTTGTGCGTTAAGGTAAAAAAGCAGCATTAACAGGTCCTAACGCTGTTTTTTTACGCTTGCTGCTATTACGAGTCTTGCAGGTTTAGGGGCACCGCACACTTCTTTGGCCTTACCGCAAAATGACTTACGTAAATTTCGTAAAGTATTTTTTCTATGGGACTTCCATAGCGCTGATATTACGAGTCTGTCCTGTGAGGCCAAAAAGTGAGCGGTACACCCTCTACCTCCAAGATCATTTAAAATTCAGTAGTTAAGAGTTTTATGGTACAACGCCATAACATAAAACTCATAACTAAAGTGCTAAAAAGTACACTAACACACATAAACTACCTGTTAACCCCTAAACCGAGACCCTCCCGCATCGCAAACACTAAAATAAAATGTTTAACACCTAATCTGCTGCTCCGGACATCGCCGCAACTATAAGAAACATATTAACCCCTAAACCACTGCACTCACGCATCACAAACACTATTTAAATATTATTAACCCCTAATCTACCGTCCCTAACATCGCCGCCACCTACCTACATTTATTAACACCTAATCTGCCGCCCCCAACGTTGCCGCCACTATACTAAATGTATTAACCCCTAAACCTAAGTCTAACCCTAACCCTAACACTCCCTAACTTAAATATAATTACATTAAATCTTAATAAAAATTAATATTATTACCTTAATAATTCCTATTTAAAACTAAATACTTACCTATAAAATAAACCCTAAGCTAGCTACAATATAACTAATAGTTACATTGTAGCTATCTTAGGGTTTATTTTTATTTTACAGGCAAGTTTGTATTTATTTTAATTAGGTACAATAGTTATTAAATAGTTATTAACTATTTAATAACTACCTAGCTAAAATAAATACAAAAGTACCTGTAAAATAAAACCTAACCTAAGTTACAATAACACCTAACCTAACCCTACAATTAACTAAATTAAAAACAAATTAAATTAAATTAGCTAAAGTACAAAAAACAACAACACTAGATTACGGAAAATAATAAACAAATTACAAGATATTTAAACTAATTACACCTAATCTAATAGCCCTATCAAAATAAAAAAAGCCCCCCAAAATAAAAAAATATTCCTAGCCTAAACTAAACTATCAATAGCCCTTACAAGGGCCTTTTGTGGGGCATTGCCCCAAATAAATCAGCTCTTTTACCTGTAAAAAAAAATACAAACAACCCCCCCAACAGTAAAACCCACCACCCACACAACCAACCCCCCAAAAAAAATACTATCTAAAAAACCTAAGCTCCCCATTGCCCTGAAAAGGGCATTTGGATGGGCATTGACCTTAAAAGGGCAGTTAGCTCTATTGCAGGCCCAAACCCTAACCTAAAAATAAAACCCACCCAATACACCCTTGAAAAACCTAACACTTACCCCCTGAAGATCGACTTACAGTTCTGAAGACCGGACATCCATCCTCAAGGAAGCGGCAGAAGTCTTCCTCCAAGCCGGGCCGAAGTCCTCAAGAAGCCGGGAGAAGTCTTCATCCAAGCCGGGCGAAGTGGTCCTCCAGACGGGTCCATCTTCAGACATCCAACTCGGAGAATCCTTTTCATCCGGAGTCTTTTTACTGAATGAAGGTACCTTTAAGTGACGTCATCCAAGATGGCGTCCCTTAGATTCCGATTGGCTGATAGAATTCTATCAGCCAATCGGAATTAAGGTAGAAAAAATCCAATCAGAATTAAGGTAGAAAAAATCCAATTGGCTGATGCAATCAGCCAATAGAATGCGAGCTCAATCCTATTGGCTGATTGCATCAGCCAATAGTATTTTTTCTACCTTAATTCCGATCGGCTGATTCTATCAGCCAAACGGAATCTAAGGGACGCCATCTTGGATGACGTCACTTAAAGGTACCTTCATTCAGTAAGAATAAAGACTTCTCCCGGCTTCATTGAGGACTTCGGCCCAGTTGGATGAAGACTTCTGCCACTTCCTTGAGGATGGATGTCTGGTCTCCAGAACTGTAAGTTGATCTTCAGGGGGTTAGTGTTAGGTTTTTTAAGGGTGTATTGGGTGGGTTTTATTTTTAGGTTTTATTTTAGGTTAGGGTTTGGGCCTGCAATAGAGCTAATTGCCCTTTTAAGGGCAATACCCATCCAAATGCCCTTTTCAGGGCAATGGGGAGCTTAGGTCTTTATAGATAGTATTTTTTTGGGGAGTTGGTTTGTGGGTGGTGGGTTTTAGTGTTGGGGGAGTTGTTTGTATTTTTTTTTTTACAGGTAAAAGAGATGATTTCTTTGGGGCAATACCCCACAAAAGGCCCTTTTAAGGGCTATTGATAGTTTGGTTTAGGCTACAGGTTTTTTTTATTTTGGAGGGGCTTTTTTATTTTGATAGGGCTATTAGATTAGGTGTAATTATTTTATACAAAGACATAGAAAGAATCAAGTGTCATACATTACTGTCATTTTCAAGAAAGGGATTACTGCACACAGAATCCTTAATCAAACTGTAATTTATTAAGTTGTGATTATAAAAAAGATACCAACAAAAAACATAAAACATCTAACAAAAAAACCTAAAACCTAAATAAAGCAAGAAAAACCTTTATGCATATAAACATATACAAAATACACATAGAGCGAGGATCAAAAGCATCTGGCTATATATCACTAGTCAGAGTTACTCACACAGTCTGCAAATGATATTGAAAGCTTGCAAGCTTGGGATCCGGAGGTATGCCTCTGTTTGCGGCAGCGTTTAAACTAATTTCCATTCAGCTTCAGCTCTCAGACATGCCGATACCTTAGATGACGTCATGAGGGGGCAGGTTAGTGATCTTACACACCTCTCCTCTGGTTGGTTAGATTCCAGAAAATCTTCTATGTGGTTAACTTCCAGTGGGAAAATACCAATACAGCAAAGTCCCATAAACACAGTTCTGTGCACACACACCAGCTAGGGTACGTCCGATCCAAACCCCTCATTCATGGTGTACCACGGATGTCCGGAAACTCCTCCTACTGGTTGTTTGTTTGCTGAAAGATCCACATATAGCAGATAATAGGTTTATCTTGCAAAAAGATTAGCTTCATAGCAAAGTATCCAAAAGCCACATTGTTGAAAATGGTATAACACACTGAGTGCCAACGTCACGTACGTTTCACCCCCACCATAGACTTGTGTGTCAGGCGCTTCTTCAGGGCACAATTAATCTCCCAGAACCACCTCTTTTATAGCACCTGTATGTGCTGAGGTGATCCACACAGGAAGTCTCCTTAAGGTGGACTAAACCATCTTAAAGATTTTAAACATGTAAACAAACTGCCCATCTTCCTATGCAGTTAGTAACAATATTATAACATAATTCCTAGTTAATAATATACATTTATATATGTCACTACTGCTACAGTGTTGCATATTCAGTGCTGGTCTGTAAATATGGCGCTCAATCTCACATATTTTATACAATTGAGAAAACAGAGAAACTCAGATAGAAAGGGAAATTTTAAACAGAATTTACAAAAAACAGGCATATTCCAATTTATCATTTAAGATAAATAAAGGTTTTAGATGGCGGTAAGAAGCTGTGGGTTCATAAAAATAACTCTCTATTACAGATCAATCAATTTAATTTGTAAGCCTCTGATACACGGGTGCAAAATGAAAAAATATTTATACAACACAAAATTGATATAATAAATACTTTATTTTTATTTTTTTTCAAATAGTTTTTATTAGTTTTGAACAATATTTAACAATAATTGGGGACTCGCAGGACCCCTGCATTTTTCAGTGCATAACATGTAGAGAAGTGTTATGGAAAAAATACAGCTGAAACATTCAAGTTTCAAAGATAGAAGGCGATACATTTCCAAACAGTTGTCAAAGAAGGGTGAGAGGGTGGGGGAGGGGTTCATCTATAGGGATGGGAGGGGGGGGATTCCTGCTGGGGATCACCTGAGGCGTACGAAACGTGGATTCTTATACTCTAACCTGGGGAAGCCATGTGGTGTCATGTGTGTCTGTCCAGTCAGCCCAAACCATTTTGAAAAGGTCACTTCTGTCCATACTATAGAATATGTCCTTTTCCATAGCGTGTAAGTAAGCCATTGTTTTGAGAATATCAGGCCAACGAGGGGGGGATGCTTTCTTCCAATGTCTGGCAATATTGGTTTTAACTGATGACAGGAGATAAACGCAGAGAATCTGCTGATGTTTAGGAAGGGCCTGCAAGTTTAGGTGTAGAAGTGCAGTGGCAGGGTTTTTTGGTAGCTGAATCCTAAGAGCAGACAGAGTACGGAAGCATGTGTTCCACAGGGGAGTCAACCTAGGGCATTCCCACCATATGTGGAGCATATTTCCGTGGGAGCCACATTCCCTCCAGCAATGCGGAGAAGATGTCGGAAACATCTTAGATAGCCGTGCGTGGACCAGATACCATTGGGAAATAACTTTATAATAGGTTTCGAACATTGTCACACAATGCAATGATTTTTTGGTTAAGGTGAGGGACCCCTGCCAAGCATTAGCCGAGATTCGAGAGTGAAGAATAGTGTCCCACTTACGCAAGTGTGGGGCCAAGTCTGGGGGCACAGTACCGTCCAGCAGACTATAATGTCTTGAAAGAGGTTTGTGGAGTCTACGTCCTCCTTTCCACACAGACTCCCATGGGGTAAGCTGACGTGGAGCAGAGGGGAAAAATCCCCAGCTAGAGAGGAAACTCTTGATCCTAGTGAACTCGAATAGGAGGTAGGGCGGAATGTCTACGCCTGGTCTGTCCTTAGACAACGAGAGATATCCGTCATCGCTAGTCTCTGACCAAAAGTCTGAAACTTGCTTTATACCCAACCTAGCCCACGTATTGGGGTGTGTTTCTGCAAGACCTGTAAAGAGGCCTGGGATAGAGGTGATCGGGGAGGGGTGTGGCGCAATTAGTTTACGGTGCCGGATCTTATCCCAGATTGCCAGGCACTCCAAAACTACAGAGTTATGTATCTTTAGTGTTCTGCGGCTATGGACCGGGGTCCAGATTAGATCTTTTAGGTATATATCAAACGGTAATGAGGCTTGTTCAATGTCTCTCCACCTGTCTTGTGAGTGAAGCACTCCCCACTGGGAGATGTGCGTGAGCATGGCTCCCTCGTAGTACTTTACTATGGATGGGGAAGCCAGACCCCCAAGCTGGACAGAGAACTGTAGGGTTTTATGGGCTATTCTGGGGGTTTTGTTTTGCCAAATGAATTTTGTACACTCACTTTGAAACTGTAGCAAAAGGTGAGTGGGTAATCTGATTGGAAGGCATCTAAATATATAGGTGAGCCGAGGGAGGAACGACATCTTAAGGGACGCTATACGGCCCATCCAAGAGATGTTCTTATGATCCCAAACATGTTTTAACGCTCTCAGGTCTGTCAAGAGGGGTATATAGTTGTCCTTAACCATCTGTTTCAAGTCATTAGAAATTCGAACTCCAAGGTGGGTAATCCCTTTGCTAGACCATTTGAAGTCAAATTGTCTTTGGAGGGCTGTGACATATTTTTGGGGGAAACCCCACAAGTAAATTTCTGTTTTGGGGGTGTTTAGCTTATAGAAGGAAAGGGAGCCAAAGGCCTCCAGGGTTTCCAGAAGTCTAGGGATTGTGCGAAGCGGATCTGCAGAAAACACCGTCACATCATCCGCAAACAAGGCGATGTTGTGTTTTGAGCCAGAAAGTGTAATTCCTACTATGCCTCTGTCAGTACGTATTGTTTCTGCTAGAGGCTCGATTGCCAGCGCAAACAAGAGCGGAGAAAGTGGGCAGCCCTGCCTCGTGCCATTAAAAATGGGGAATGGAGATGAATAGAACCCTACCCCCCTGACCGTTGCCGTGGGGTTGGAGTATAAAGCTTGGATCGCGAGGCGTATGTCAGAGGGAAATTTGAAGACGTCAAGAGTCTCCCAAAGGTAACTCCATCTGACCCTGTCAAAAGCCTTCTCGGCATCCAGAGAGATAACCGAGAAAGGCTTGTTCATTCTCGTCGATTCGCAAGCAATATTGGCGCCTAGTGTTATCCGGGCCCTCACGATTATGTATGAATCCTACTTGGTCTGGGTTGACTACGGTAGGCAGAAGTTTGCATATTCGGTTGGCGAGAAGTTTGGAATAGATTTTTATATCAACGTTTATAAGCGAGATGGGCCTATAATTGGGGCAATAGGAGGGGTCTTTGTTTGGCTTGGGAATCATGATAATCTCGGCCTCCAAGAATTCTCATTTGAAACTTCCTTCGTGCCTGGCAGTGTTAAAAAACCTAAGGAGCAGCGGTATCAGTTCTTGACTATAGGTTTTGTAGAACTGTGCGGGGAATCCATCTGGGCCGGGGGCCTTAAGGGATTTAAGGTGCTGGATGACCTGCTTAATTTCCAGCTGGGTGAATGGGTTGGACAGAGACTCTTGTTGTGCCGTCGTCAGGGACGGTAAGTTTAGGGAATCTAGAATTTTTTTAATCTGTTGTGTGGAGGCGGGGGTTTTAATTTCAGTGCTCTCAAGGTTGTAGAGTTTGGAGTAGTAGTCTGAGAAGCAGTCCCCTATCTGTGAGGGGAGTTTATGGGTCTTGTTGTTGTGAAAAATTTGGTGTATGCGAGAAGTGCTATTCCGCTGGCGCAATTTGTGTGCTAACAAAGTATTGGCCCTGTTGCCTTTATAATAAAATAACTGCTTAAGTTTTGTGAGGTTCTCTTGGGTACGTCGCAACTCTAGATGATTAATATGCGCGCGCACGGCTGAGATCTGAGAGGTCAGTGTTTCAGAGACGTTAGCTCTGTTGGTGGATTCAAGCAGCCTAAGTTTACAGTGGGCTTGGGCTAAGGAAAGTCCAGCCAGTTTCCTAAGGCGAGCTTGCTTGCGGATGATATAGCCTCTGGATACCGCTTTAATAGCTCCCCAAAGTGTATCATCAGTTGTCTGACCATTGTCATTAAGTTGAATAAGTTCTATAAGATCTCTTCGTAGCTCTTCCCTGAAGGGAATATCTGCTAGGATATTGCGCGGAAGAGACCACCTGCTTTTATGAAGACAGGGGTCACTGGCGTGTAGGTCCGCCAGTACTGGGTCATGATCGGACCATGAGCAGAGGGGGATACTAGATTGGAGTACTGAGTCCAAGGTCGTCGCCGAGCAGAAGATATGATCTAACCTAGAATAGGTTTTGTGTACCTGGGAGAAGTGGGTGAAATCCCTGTCTGTAGCGTGTAATGATCGCCAGATGTCATAGTATCCAAATTCAGACATGATTGATTTAAAGCGTGTGGAGAGGAGAGTTAGTTGGGAGGAGGTCTTGGTTGGGGATAACGTCTTGCGGTCTAATTTAGTGTCCCAGATCATGTTGTAATCCCCCGCTATTATGACTCTATCCTGTTTGTGTTGGTCAATTAATCTCAGAATTTTTCTGAGGCAAGCGGGCTGTTGGGAATTGGGTAGGTATACTGAAACTAGGGTATGTGTGACATGGTCAAGCTTACAGACTACTATAGTGTATCTAGCCTGGGGGTCCCTTATTACCTCAATTTCCTCGTAAGCTACCCTCCTGTGAATCAGGACCGCAGTCCCTCGAGCTTTTTTTGTAAATGAAGAACACTCTATGGCCGTATATGAGCGAGAGTGGAATCTATGGGGAGCATCTAACATCCAGTGCGTTTCTTGCAGAAACACAACGTCGGGGTTGTGGTGGCTAAGTATACGGGTGAGTAGGGTCCTCTTGAAGGGAGAGTTTAAGCCTCTGGTATTATGTGTGCATACTCGTAATTGGGACATTGTCCACTACTAGCCCAGGGGAGTGGGTGGGCAGGAGGGATATCTGGGAGACTTAGGTCAAAGTCTTGGTATGAGGTATGTAGGGGTTGGGAAGGGAGGGAGTCAATCAGAATTTAAGGCGGAAACGTACCGACAGCACAGGTGGAAATAGTCCACCTAGGTGGAACCCTGGTGTGGGTTAACCTGTAGGGGGGGGGGAGCTAAGGGCGAATGTATGAGAGGAGCTGGAAGGTCCAGCCCCACTCCACTAACTTAGTGAATAGACAATGAGAGGGTAAACTAAGGTGCAAATAAATGTAAACCTGTGGGCCCCAAGGAGGGCATAACCAAAACATAATGGACCAAATGAGCACAGGAACCTGATAGGAAGCAGTAAATACAATAAGCAATCTACACATACATGCCAACATAAGATAATAGAATGTGGTTACATATGATCAAAGGTTGCATATTTTAGTCAATAAAGACCCTACTCCGTGACACTTTAGAATATCAACAGAAGGTGAGGAGAGTGGAGATAGGAACATTTTATCGTGTCATGCCTGTGAAATATAAAACTAGTTGAACACAGAGGTCTGACATGAAACGACAGAATGTAATGAACAGTGTAAACACTTAGTTTCAATCAATACAGACCCTACTCCGTGGCGCGTCAGCGTATCAGCAAAAGGTAGGGAGAGCAGGGGTAGGAACATTTTATCGTGTCATGTCTGTAGAATATAAGACTAGGTGAACACAAGGGCCTAACATGAAACATCAGAAAACCGTGAAACCGTAGAAAGTGGGCATATATGAGTAAAAGGTCACATTTGTCAGATAATACAGCTCCTACTCCGTTACATGTTAACATAACAACACAAGGTAATGAGAGTAGGGGTAGAGGTAGGCAATTTTTATCCTATTAGGTCTGCAAAATATAACGTAAGTAAGCTAAAATTCAGGAGGATGGAGACTCCAATTGGTTTGTATCCGTAGGCTGCTGTGTTCTCATCCTCTTTGGCCTTTGTTCCTTAACAGACCATTCGGGGGCTGTGACTCTCAGCTTAGATTGAACAGCCGGAGGTCCCCTTGGGTCTACTGCCATGAGGCCCCATTGGCCAAGGAGAGAAGCCCCTTGAGAAAGAGAGGTCACAGTGAATGATTTGTTGTCTTTTGTAATTATTAGTTTAGTAGGGTAACCCCATCTGTATTTAATATTTTCCCTGCAAAGGATCTGCGTAACTGGCTGGAAGTATCTCCGGTGCTGTAGGGTGTGTGCGGATAAATCGGGCAGCAGTTGTATGTCCTTAACTCTTTCCGATGTCTGCGGCTTCCGAAAGGCCGCCTGCATGAGTCTGTCCTTAAAGATAAAACTGTGGAAGCAGACTATGACATCTCTCGGTTTCTCCTGCGAGACGGTTCTAGGTCGTAAGGCTCTGTGGGCTCTTTCCATGGTGTCTGTCAGCCCCTCTGTTGGGCCCAGCAGGTCTTTAAAGAGATCTTTCAGGAAGCTTTGAATCTCTGCCGGTTGAATGTCCTCAGGTATTCCTCTAAACCTTACGTTGTTTCTGCGTGCCCTATCCTCCACATCAGCAAGTTTGAACTCCAGCTGGCTAATTTGATCCGCAAGAGATTCCGAGTAGGACAACAAATTTGTATGGTCAGTGGCAAGATCGTCCTGTTTTCTTTCCAGAGAGTCCACTCTGTCACCGATCTCAGAGATGTCTTTACTGATTGCGCTGGATTTCCTTGGTTATGGAGATAGTTTGGTTTGCAAACATTTTTTTAAGAGTTGCCTCCGTTATTAGGTGTTGTGAGCTAACTTGAGGCATATGGTCAGGTTGGGATCCGTCCCCCAAAGATTCAGAATCGCTCAGACCTTCATTGGAATCCTCAATCTGGTCTTTGGGAGGTTGTGTGAAATGATCCAGGACCGTTTTTTTCACAGAACCTGGTGTTTTCGAGTGTCTCCTGGCATTATATGGCATTTTCATATGAGAAGTGAATACCTCCAACTAAACAGATGAGCTTGAATTAGGGATAGTTAAGGAGGCTATTGGACCCAACAGGCTAACAAAATAAAAAGAAGATAATACACGTGCACATTAGCATTACATAACGGAGTAGGGCCAGCCGTCCACTTGTAACCTCTATCTTCCCATAGTGGCGTTTACGGGCAGAATGCTACCCTACAACACTTTGTATGTATCAAAGGATGCCAACTCAGGTGGAGAAAGAGGCCAGGCGGGCGCCTTATTTAGATTACCCTTTTACTTGTAGTGAGGCACCTCTATATTTCTTAAGGGGGGTGTGCCCTTCTGACTCAGGGAAGGAGGGATACGACCCGAAGGAAGGGGAAAAGGAGAGTGGTGGTGACCAGCCCACGTGAGCAGGCCGGAAAGGGTGAGTCCGAAAGGGGGGGTTCAATGATAGAAAATGATATTAACACACAAATGGGCAGATAAGCCCAGAGTACCTGGTACAGTGACTCCTGCCGGTCAGCGCACAGGGTGAGAGGCTAAGTTTGCTTTCTCTATTAGCTAACGATTTACATAAGTGCAACAAACAGGCAGGAGCAACTGGGGCCTAAATAGTGTAATACCAAATGTCCTGTGGAAGGAAAAATGCAAGTTATGTAAGGACACAGCACTCAAGCAAAATAAGATAAAACACTCCACTCTGAGCTGGGCCACAGAGGAACAGAGGCTGACGCAGCAGCACAATAAATCACAATTCTATGACAATGACCTCTGTCAATTGAATCAGCAGTAATTAAGAACAAAGTCTGCCTCCCAGTAGGTAATGTGTTTATAGGGGCTTGGAAGTGTCCTGAGATGTAGCGTTGCAAATGTAAACTTAAGTCCAAGTGCCGTTCCAGTAAAAAGTTTTGGTTTTTATTATTAAAGTTATTTAGGTATGGCCTTAAGGAAAGATGTAAGAGCAGGGATATTCAGTGTGCCTTGCAGCTAAGGATGGAGAGCGACTGAGATCTCTTCAAAGCTAACCTCTAATAGGTATGTGAGGCTGCAGCCTGAAATAAGGAGTAATAGTAGTTGCTGTGAGGCTCCAGGGATTTTAGGTTTGGAGATAGGTGCTCCAAGATTATATGGGGTACCTGGGTAGAAATACAGATACACTAAGGCCAGAGGTGCAGGGTCTCTAAGGTGTCACATTCCAAAAATCTGAGATGAGGCTCTGTATAAATTTCCCTAATCAGGTAGTTAATGCAGGGTAGCAAGGGGAAAGCTTAGGAAGACACCGGGTGAGTGCATACAGTTCTTTCACTTTGGCAAATTAAATCTTACCCTTGCAGCCCAAATTGTGTACCTCTCCGCTGCTGAAGGTCTCGAGTGGAGCGAGGAGCATGGGCCTCAAAATGGCGGGTGTTCGCGCCACTGCAGGAATGGTGCACTTGACGCTCCAAACTTTTCTTCCCCACAGGCACTTCTCTTCAGCCTGCCCGGACCAGCCTCCGTGGTCGGCAGGGCAGCAGATCTAATGCAGGTCCGGTGCCAGAGGGGGATTTCCAAGGTAAGCGGCCACCGATTTAGCCCCCAGTAGGTTGCAGGCAAATGTAAACTGCTGCTCCGTAGTGGAGCCCCGGCCCTCCGGGCAGCAGTGGTGAGAGGTAGGAGATCTCTTCTGACTCCCGCTGGGTTGTAAGGATCTTGTCGACCGACACTCAAGCCCCCAGGTCAGTGCAATGCGTGGGCTTTTCTTGGGGCCTATCGTCGGCCCGCCGGCACTTCTTATGGCCTTAGTCTTGTTATTAGGGAGCGGTGGTAGGGTGTTGTAGGCGCCACGGACACCTGGTTCTTAGTTCCGCTAGCCGCACTCCGTCTGAACCTCGGAGAGGAGCCCCGACCCTCCGAGGTCACGGCGGTGAAGACGGCCAGGTGAAAATGAATGTTCCCCAGTAGGATGACTGGCAGCAGTGAGGGCCAAAAGTGCCAAATTTCAGGGTCTAAAAAACTTTTGCCAGTGCTCGTTGGCCTCTAACTGTCCCAGGGGTATGTTTGATAAAAGTTTTAGCTAAATTTAGCCGATTATATAAACTTTGATTTAAGCTGTTTGGCAGAGCTCCTCACTAGTGCGTCTTTCTTTCTCAGCGGTTAGCTCCGCCCCCCATAATAAATACTTTATTACTCAAATCACTCCAAACTAAAATTAATTTGAGTGTTTAAAAACTCATTATTTACTTTAAAATTCAATTCATTCGTTTTGGCCCAAAATTCATTCACCACTCATACATACTAGAATTAAAAATCTTTAAACTTTAATATGATAATAATAAAAATAAAAATAAAAATAATAGAACTCCTTCACCAATCTTCTATACAATAATGCTTGAAATCTTGACTAAAACTTCTAAACTGAAGCCTTCAAATTCAGTTCCTCTTGATAATCCCCTTTAAAAAAGGATTAGCAGTAGGACCTTGCAATAAATTAACACCAATATAATTCTGGGCAGCAATAAAAAAGCTCCTAACAATTGCCTGCAGATATTACGACTTTGGCAATTTCAGCTTATTTGATTTATATTGGATATCAAACACAATGTTGACAGCAATTTTATATCCTTGATGTTCATTCCAGATTATACGGTATCCACCTTTTTGTCCTAATTGACTACACCTTTACAGTCACTTTAACAGGGATAATGCCTTGGTATCAAATATTTACTTCTAATGTGTCAGGGTTTTTCCCTGTTGTGTTTGCCATGTGCTGCTGGCAGCCATTTTACTCACCTCTCTTCCTGACTGTGGTGCATTGTCGGGGATGCTGCTCAATTCCTGCACTTCCTTTTATGGCCTGATTGGTGTGCATCATCATGATGCAGTCTCAGAATTGTGATGTCATCACTTATTATTTAAAGGGCCTCTGTTCAGTATGCTTTGCCTTTGCGTTGTCTCAGACCTGTTTGTGAGAGTTCCTGTGTATTACCTGGCTGTCTGACATCCTTCCTGGTTCCTGATCCCTGGCTTGTTCCTAACTCTGCTGTTTTCCTTGTTCCTGATTCCGGCTCGTCTGACTATTTGCTTTGACTCCTAACTCGGCTCGTCTGACTACCAGCTCTGGTTTTGATTCCTGGCTTGTTATTTGACTTGTGGACTTTTTATTATTTTTTGCTCTTAATAAAGGTGTGATTATTTTTGCACTTCTCATCTCAGTCTGATTCCTGGCACCCTGACATTACGCAATTGCCAGGAATCCTGATGGTGCTAATAATCCACCTTTACCTGCCATCATTTCCAGGATGGATGTACAGGATCACCACTTGGATCAATTTGCACTAACCCTGCAAACCCTGTTGACTCTCACTGCACATTTGGATCAAAGTGTCCCGCAAGTTATGGCTGCTCCTGTTTCCGCTGCTGCACCTATGCCTACTAGGAGCATGTCTGGTTCTGCACCTCTACCTCAGCGATATGGAGGCGATCCTATTCAGTGCAGAGGGTTTTTGAACCAGGTGGGCATTTACTTTGAGATGTTACCTCAGGCGTTTCCCTCTGACAGAGCTAAGGTGGGATTTCTCATCTCGTTACTCTCTGACACTGCTCTTGCCTGGGCTAATCCCTTGTGGGAGACTAATAAACCTGTGATTTCAAATTAAACTGAATTTGTGGCCTCCTTTCGAAGGGTATTTGATGTTCCGGCTCGCTCCTCCTCTGTTGCTAAACGACTCATGTCCATTCAGCAAGATACAAGATCTGTTGCTCAGTATGCTATTGAGTTCAGTGCGCTTGCCGCAGAGGTAGGTTGGAACAATGAAGCCCTTGTTGCCGCCTTCTTTCATGGGCTCTCTGATGCGATTAAAGAAGTTGCTGCCAGAGATTTACCAGAGGATCTCGAGGCATTAGTGTCTTTTTTGATCCTAATTGACATCAGACTCAGAGAGAGCTTCCTGTTCCGTTGTCTCCTACGTGTTCGTTCCCACCCATGTCTCCCTCTCCTCCGATGCCTCCTGGTCCCGAGTCACCAGGTACTGCTGAGCCGATGCAGCTGGGATTCACGCGTCTCTCCGCGGCGGAGAGGGCCTTTAGGAGGAGGGAGGGGCTCTGCCTCTATTGTGGGTTACAGGGCCACCTTTTGAAGTCTTGTCCTACACGGCCGGGAAATGCTCACACCTAAGGTCCTATCCGGGGCAGACCTTGGGTGGTTTATCCTCGTCCCCGGAACCGCTTAAGGAGAAACCTTTGGTCACGGTTGTCCTTTCCTGGGTGGACTCCTCCATAGTCACCCAGGCTCTTGTTGACTCCGGTGCTGCGGGCTATTTCATTGACGGTGCTTTTGTATCAAAGCACTCCATTCCTGTTTTGCCTCGGTCAGTTCCGCTTGCTATTGAGGCCATTGATGGCAGGCCCCTTCAGCCCGCACTCGTTACTCACGAAACTGCTCCGTTGTCCATGGCTGTTGGGGCTCTCCATTTTCAAACCCTCCAGTTCCAGGTGATAAACTCTCCGCATTTTCCGGTTGTTCTGGGTTATCCCTGGCTCCAAAAGCACAATCCCAGTCTCGACTGGCGCAGGTCCGGAATTTTGTTGTGGTCCCTGCAATGTATTTCCACTTGTCTTCGGAAACCAGTTAAAGTCTTGTGCACTTCTTCGGTGTCTCAATTACCAGAGGAGTACCGAGAGTTCCTAGACGTGTTTGACAAGGTGCGTGCCGGTACGTTGCCTCCTCACCGGTCTTATGATTGTGCCATAGACCTGCAACCCGGAGCCATTCCTCCTCGGGCCGGGTGTACCCTCTGTCTGTTGCAGAGAATTGTGCTATGGAGGAGTATGTTGCCGATGCTCTGTCGTAGGGGATCATCCGCAAATCCTGCTCTCCTACAGGGGCTGGCTTCTTCTTTGTGAAGAAAAAAGGTGGCGAGTTAAGACCATGTATCGATTATAGGGGTCTTAATCGTCTTACCATTAAGAATGCTTACCCTATTCCGCTTATTACGGAACTCTTTGACCGCCTCAAGGGAGCTACGGTCTTTACTAAACTTGATTTGAGAGGAGCGTACAATCTCGTTAGGATTAAGGAGGGCCACGAATGGAAAACAGCATTTAACACCAGGAGCGGGCATTATGAGTATCTTGTAATGCCCTTTGGCCTATGTAATGCTCCTGCTGTTTTTCAGGAATTTATTAATGATGTCCTACGAGATATGTTGCAACAGTGTGTTGTGGTGTACTTAGACGACATCCTCATACACTCACCCACACTTGAGGCTCATTGTTCTGATGTTACACGGGTTCTTCAGAGACTGCGTGGGAATGGCCTGTTTTGTAAACTTGAGAAATGTGAGTTCCATCAGACTCAAGTAACCTTCCTAGGTTATGTTATCTCCTTTGCAGGGTTCTCCATGGATCCTGACAAGTTATCTGCAGTTCTGCAGTGGCCTCGCCCAGTTGGTCTTCGGTCTATTCATCATTTTTTGGGGTTCGCCAATTACTATAGAAAGTTTATTAAAAACTTTTTTTCCTTGGTCAAACCTATCACAGACATGACCCGTAAAGAGAATGATCCACTCCATTGGTCACCTACTGCCATTAAGGCCTTTGATAGTCTTAAGACTGTCTTTGCTGCCGCTCCAGTTCTGGCTCATCCTAACCCTGTCCTGCCTTTCGTTCTTGAGGTCGATGCGTCTGAGACTGGAGTAGGTGCCCTCTTGTCTCAACGTCCTATGCCTGATGGTTCCTTGCATCTATGTGGTTTCTTCTCTAAGAAATTGTCTCCAGCGGAGTGCAATTATGAAATTGGCGACAGGGAATTACTGGACATAATTTTGGCACTTAAGGAATGGAGGCATCTTCTCAAGGGTACTAGCGTGCCAGTGCTCATTCTTACTGACCACAAGAATTTAACTTATCTATCTGAAGCAAAACGTTTGTCGCCCCGACAGGACAGATGGGTGCTATTTTTGTCTCGGTTTAATTATGTGGTCTCCTACCTGCCTGGTAGTAAGAATGTTAGGGCTGATGCTCTCTCTCGACAATTTTCGCCTCTGTTCAAGCAGGAGTCTGTACCTACTCCTGTTAATCCTCCTGACCATATTTTGGCTACCATACTTGCTAATTTGACTTCTTCCTTGGGGGAGGAGATCCTGGCTGCACAAACCAATGCACCTCCTGAAAAACCTAGTGGTAAGTGTTTTGTTCCTTAGAATCTTCAAACTAAACTTTTGCACACTTACCACTATCCTAAAGCCGCAGGTCACCCAGGCAAGAACCAAATGATTTGGTCTGTCACTCGACAATTCTGGTGACCAGGTCTTCATTCTGATGTTGCTGCCTATGTTGCCTCCTGCTCAGTTTGTGCACAGAATAAGACGCCTTGACGTCTTCCTGTGGGTCTTCTTCAACCTATTGCTAATGGTGAGCATCCTTGGACACATCTTTCCATGGACTTCATTGTCGAGCTCCCTGTTTCCAATGGCAATACTGTTATCCTTATGGTGGTTGACCGTTTTTCTAAAATGTCACATTGCATTCCCTTGATGAAGCTGCCTACCGCTCAGGAGCTTGCTTAAATTTTTGCCTGGGAGGTCTTCCGTTTACATGAGTTACCCAAGGAGATAGTGTCGGACCGGGGTAGCCAGTTTGTCTCCAGATTTTGGCGTTCCTTTTGTGCTCAAATGGGGATCCAGCTTTCCTTCTCCTCGGCATATCACCCTCAATCCAATGGGGCTGCGGAACGGTCTAATCAAGCTCTGGAACAGTTCCTCCGTTGCTATGTCTCAGATCACCACAATAATTGGTCTGAACTGTTACCTTGGGCAGAGTTTGCTCATAATAGTGCTATTTAACCATCTTTGTTGCCCGATTCATTCATGTCTCAGGGTATTACAGCTTTGGAGGAGCATCTCCAGCAACTCCGTTCCACGTGGGAGCAGATTCAGGATTGCCTTCATCGTTCTATGCAGTGCCAAAAGTTCCAGGCTGATCATAGGCATCTGCCCGCACCTTCCTACCAGGTTGGTGAGAGAGTTTGGCTGTCCTCCCGCAACTTGAACCTTCGTGTGCCTTCCAATAAATTGGCTCCCCATTATGTTGGTCCTTTTCGAATACTCCGACGGGTTAATCCTGTGGCCTACGCTCTTGACCTTCCTCCTGCTATGCGCATCTCCAATATTTTTCAAGTCTCCCTCTTGAAACCATTGGTTTGTAATCGGTTTACCACTGTGTTGCCTCGTCCCTGTCCTTTCTTTGTTGACAACCATGAGGAGTATGAGGTCAGCAGCATTATTGACTCTCGTATGTCCAGGGGCCGTGTACAGTATTTGGTTCACTGGAGAGGCTACGGTCCGGAGGAGCATTCTTGGGTTCCCTCCTCTGATGTTCATGCTCCTGCCCTCCTCCATGCCTTCCATGCCCGTTTCCCCAATAAGCCTTTTGTCCTCCCGCGGGGGAGGGGTCGTTGTGTTTGCCATGTGCTGCTGGAAGCCATTTTACTCACCTCTCTTCCTGACTTTGGTGCATTGTGGGGGATGCTGCTCAATTCCTGCACTTCTAAAATTGTGAGGACTTGGAAAATCCTTTAAATCCAGAGTAAAGAGAAGAAGTCGGGGCTCTGCGTACTCAGTACTAAAGTGCAGGGGTAACGACTTTTGGAAAGGCTGTAACAAGAAAACAATGGACCGAAGACTTGCGCAAGTGAAAACAGCTGTAAGAAGGACCCGGTGACGTAAGACTCGTAGTGAGAAGCGTGTTAGAGCCGGAGAGACACAGCCAGACGGGACCGCCAGGAAGAGTAGGTGAGAGCGTGAATAAGTGACAGCTCGGAATCCCTGCAGAGCACACGGAGAGGTAAGAGACCGACCTGGTTTCAGAAATTGCCCATTGAACTTTAGTTACTTACCTCCCATAACAGCAAGGAATATTCCGACCTGGTTTCGGAAATTGTTGATTGAACTTGAGTTGCTTATCTCTCATAACAGCAAGGAGTATCAGATAAAGCCACAGACATTTAATCATTTGGAATGCTCTGATCTTTAAGTGACTGTTATTGACATGCTCCATTAGAAGTAAATATTTGATACCAAGGCATTATCCCTCTTAAAGTGACTGTAAAGGTGTAGTCAATTAGGACAAAAAGGTGGATACCGTATAATCTGGAGTGAACATCAAGGATATAAAATTGCTGTCAACATTGTGTTTGATATCCAATATAATTCAAATAAGCTGAAATTGCCAAAGTCGTAATATCTGCAAGCAATTGTTAGGAGCTTTTTTATTGCTGCCCAGTATTATATTGGTGTTAATTTATTGCAAGGTCCTACTGCTAATCCTTTTTTAAAGGGGATTATCAAGAGGAACTGAATTTGAAGGCTCCAGTTTAGAAGTTTTAGTCAAGATTTCAAGCATTGTTGTATAGAAGATTGGTGAAGGAGTTCTATTATTTTTATTTTTATTATTATCATATTAAAGTTTAAAGATTTTTAATTGAGTGGTGAATGAATTTTGGGCCAAAACAAATTAATTGAATTTTAAAGTAAATAATGAATTTTAGACACTCAAATTAATTTTAGTTTGGAGTGATTTGAGTAATAAAGTATTTATTATATCAATTTTGTGTTGTATAAATATTTTTTCATTTTGCACCCGTGTATCAGAGGCTTACAAATTAAATTGATTGATCTGTAAGGGGATAGGATCACACTAAAATTAAGACCTATCTTAAATTATAATATAGAGTTATTTTTATGAACCCACAGCTTCTTAGCGCTATCTAAACCAAAAATATTTTTTTTTTATCTTTGACATATAACTACCTAGGAAGGAGGTAGTAAAATTAGATTGGCTAGTTGGGGAAAGTCTAGCGCTTCACATCACAGCTATTTTGTAAAAATGTATAATTTAAGCCAAGTGGAAATCTAGTCTTCAGTCTAAAAATCCACTTGGCTTCCTTTTGAAGTAAAACTTTATTATTGTCACCTCCTCTCCCGGAGGAGATGCCATTGTCTATAACCACAAACCTCAGAGACTGTGCATCACTATTGTGTGCACAAGCAAAATGACTTGCTACATTAGTGTCTCTCAGTTTAGTGATATAATCTCTATGCTCTTGTACCCGGTCCTTTATGACTCTTTTTGTTTTTCCAACATAAAAAAATGGGCACGAGCATCGCAGGAGGTATATAACCCCCACAGAGTTGCAATTGAAAAAGAACCTAATGTCATATATTTTTGATCCATCAACTGAAAACTTCTTTGTACTTTCCATGTGTATGCAGTACACACAGTGACCACACGGAAAGCTAGCTTTTTTTTCTTTATTCTTACGTAACCAATCAGAGTCTGAGTGAACTCTTTTAAACTGGCTCCTAACAAGTTTATCTTTCAGATTTGTAGCCTTTCTAGCCACCATTGCGGGGTCAGTCCCCACAACTTCTCCAATTTTCTCATCCATTGTGAGAAGGTGCCAATTCTTTTTCATAATTGACCTGACCTCCTCCCACTGGTTATTAAATGTGGAAATTAATCTAATCTGGTTCTGGTTCTCTTTCTCTTTCTTTTAATACAAAATATCATCTCTTGACATATTTCTTGCCTTCCAAAGGGCCTTTTCACACACTTATTCAAATACCCCCTTTTCAGAAAGTGCTACTTCATTTGTAATGCATGACAGTCAAACTTAGAGAGAGAGGAGCAATTCCTTCTTAGATGCAGGAATTGGCCATACGGAATACCCCTCTTAAGGTGCTCTGGATGGCCACTTCCAGCGTGTAAAACACTATTAGTCGCGTTTTCTTTGCTATAGTTCTCTGTAATAATAGACTGTCCCTCCTTCTTAATTTGTAAATCAAGAAAGAAGAGTCCTATATTACTGGTTTCAAAGGTTAAAAAAATATTTCTGTTATTCCGATTCAAAATGGTAACAAATTCTTTAAATTCATTGATTGTGCCATCCCACAGGATAAGCACATCATCCACATACTGTAACCACATCTGGATATGCTCATCAGCAATGTCACTGTAGTTCTCAAAGACCTCACCGAGCTCCGAAGCCCCCAGATGTAAACAGGCATATGTCGGGGTGCAAACCGCTCCCATCGCTGTGCCTCTTAGTTGACAGTACACTTTGCCATCAAACATGAAGACATTATTTTCTAGAATGAATCTCAGTAGTGATACTACAAATTCAGTGTGTTCTTTATACTCTGGACCCCTAGTGTTAAGAAAACTTTTGATGACTTTCAAACCTACTTCATGAGGAATAGAAGAGTATAGACCCTCCACATCCAGTGATGCCAAAATCGTGCCTTCATTCACGCAAATGCCATCAAGTCTTCTCAGAAGATCTGATGTGTCCTTAACATAGGAGGGAAGTGTCAGTAAAAAAGGGCGTAGATGTAGATCTACATATTCACCAATTCTTTTAGTGAAACTTCCGATCCCGGAGACAATTGGCCTCCAAGGAGGGCATTTCATATTTTTGTGCAATTTTGGAAGAACATAGAATACTGGCATCACTGGGTATTCAGGATACAAATAAAGAAACTCTTTGGATGTTATTATGCCTCGACTTTTGGTATCATTCAATAGTCTAAATAAGGAGTTTTTTATTTTTTCCAGGGGATTCACATCTAGCTTCTCATATTGATCTTTATTATTTAGTTGGCGCTTAACTTCATTTATATAGACACTCATCCATAAGGACAAGATTGCCACCCTTGTCCGCTGGCTTCATTATTACATTTTTAGCATTGCTTAATTCTTTTAAAGCACCTCTCTCACATGGTTTCAAATTGTCATATATAATAATTAGGTGCAATTAGTTTAAATATCTTGTCATTTGTTTATTATTTTCTGTAATTTAGTGTTTGTTTGTTTTTGTACTTTAGCTAATTTAATTTAGTTAATTTATTTAATTGTAGGGTTAGGTTAAGTGTTATTGTAACTTAGGTTAGGTTTTATTTTACAGGTACTTTTGTATTTATTTTAGCTAGGTAGTTATTAAATAGTTAATAACTATTTAATAACTATTGTACCTACAAACTTGCCTGTAAAATAAAAATAAACCCTAAGATAGCTACAATGTAACTATTAGTTATATTGTAGCTAGCTTAGGGTTTATTTTATAGGTATGTATTTAGTTTTAAATAGGAATTATTTAGGTAATAATATTAATTTTTATTAAGATTTATTGTAATTATATTTAATATAGGGGGTGTTAGGGTTAGGGTTAGACTTAGGTTTAGGGGTTAATAAATTTAGTATAGTGGCGGCGTCGTTGGGGGCGGCAGATTAGGGGTTAATAAATGTAGGTAGGTGGTGGCGATGTTAGGGACGCCAAATTAGGGGTTAATAATATTTAACTAATGTTAGCGAGGCGGAAGTGCAGCAGTTTAGGGGTTAATATGTTTATTACAGTGGCGGCGATGTTGGGGGCGGCAGATTATGTGTTAATAAGTGTAGTTATGTTGCGGCGACATTGGGGGAGGGAGATTAGGGGTTAATAAATATAATGTAGGTGTCTGCAATGTTGGGGGCAGCAGATTAGGGGTTCATAAGTATAATGTAGGTGGCGGCGGTGTCCGGAGCAACAGATTAGGGGTTAATAAGAATAATGTAGGTGTCGGCAATGTCGGGGGCGGCAGATTAGGGTTTAATAAGTGTAAGATTAGGGGTGTTTAGACTCGGGGTTCATGTTAGGGTGTTAGGTGTAAATATAAAATGTATTTCCTTATAGGAATCAATGGGGCTGCGTTACTGAGTTTTACGCTGCTTTTTGGCAGGTGTTAGACTTTTCTCAGCCGGATCTCCCCATTGATTCCTATGGGAAAATCGTGCACGAGCACGTACGACCAGCTCACTGCTGACTTAAGCAGGGCTGGTATTGGAGTGCGGTAAGGAGCTCAATTTTGCTCAGCGCTCACTTCTTGCCTTTTAACGCCAGGTTAGTGGTGAGACAAAACTGCTCGTTAGCACCGCATAGCCTCTAACGCAAAACTCGTAATCTGCCCGAAATGTTAAATAACTTTCTAATTTATACAAAAAAATATGGAAAGGAAGATAAGGTGAATGGAAAATAAAAAGTTTATTAGTACATCAAAAAATCACTTTAAAATCCATTTGGCTAGATTACGAGTTGTGCGTTAGGGTTAAAAAGCAGCGTTGAGAGGTCCCAACTCTGCTTAACGCCCGCTGGCATTACGAGTCTTAAAATGACAGGCTCACCGCTAACTTTTTTGGCCAGACTCGGAAATACCGCAAATACACTTACGCCAATTGCGTATCCTATATTTTCAATGGGACTTGCATAACGCCGGTATTACGAGTCTGACCAAAAGTGAGCCGTACAGCCTCTCCTGTCAAGGCTGATACCGCATTTTAAAGTCAGTAGTTAAGAGTTTTACACTACAACGCCGTAGCATAAAACTCTTAACTAAAGTGCTAAAAAGTACACTAACACCCATAAACTACCTATTAACCCTTAAACCGAGGCCCCCCCCCCCCCCACATCGCAAACACTAAAATAAAATTTTTAACCCCTAATCTGCCGAACCGGACATCGCCGCCACTATAATAAATATATTAACCCCTAAACAGCCGCACTTCCGCATCGCAAACACTAGTTAAATATTATTAACCCCTAATCTGCCATCCCTAACATCGCCGACACCTACCTACATTTATTAACCCCTAATCTGCCACCCCCCAACGTCGCCGCCACTATATTAAATGTATTAACCCCTAAATCTAAGTCTAACCCTAACCCTAACACCCCCTAACTTAAATATAATTTAAATAAATCTAAATAAAATTACTATAATTAGCTAAATTATTCCTATTTAAATTTAAATACTTACCGATAAAATAAACCCTAAGATAGCTACAATATAACTAATAGTTACATTGTAGCTATCTTAGGGTTTATTTTAATTTTACAGGCAACTTTGTATTTATTTTAACTAGGTACAGTAGTTATTAAATAGTTATTAACTATTTAATAACTACCTAGCTAAAATAAATACAAATTTACCTGTAAAATAAAACCTAACCTAAGTTACAATTACACCTAACACAACACTATAATTAAATAAATTAACTAAACTAAATACAATTAATTACAATTAAAAAAAAATATATCTAAAGTACGAAAAAAACAAACACTAAATTACAGAAAATAATAAAATAATTAAAAGATGTTTAAAATAATTACTCCTACTCTAATCCCCCTAACAAAATAAACCCCCCCCCCAAAATAAAAAGCCCTACCCTACACAAAAGGCCCTTTTAAGGGCTATTTGTAATTTAGTGTAGAGTAGGGCTTTTTTTTATTTTGGGGGGCTTTTTTATTTTGTTAGGGGGATTAGAATAGGTGTAATTAGTTTAAAAATCTTGTAATTATTTTATTATTTTCTGTAATTTGTTTTGTACTTTAGATAATTTTATTTAATTGTAATTAATTTAATTTAGTTTAGGTTATTT
This sequence comes from Bombina bombina, assembly GCF_027579735.1. NCBI lineage: Eukaryota > Metazoa > Chordata > Amphibia > Anura > Bombinatoridae > Bombina > Bombina bombina. The sequence continues at coordinate 537,426,701 of NC_069499.1, forward strand.
ATTTAATTATAGTGTAGTGTTAGGTGTAATTGTAACTTAGGTTAGGTTTTATTTTACAGGTAAATTTTTCTTTATTTTAACTAGGAAGTTATTAAATAGTTAATAACTATTTAATAACTATTGTACCTAGGTAAAATAAATACAAAGTTGCCTGTAAAATAAAAATAAACCCTAAGCTAGCTACAATGTAACTATTAGTTATATTGTAACTATCTTAGGGTTTATTTTATAGGTAAGTATTTAGTTTTAAATAGGAATAATTTAGTGAATTGTATTAATTTTATTTAGATTTATTTAAATAAAATTTAAGTTAGGGGGGGTTAGGGTTAGACTTAGATTTAGTGGTTAATAACTTTATTATAGTGGTGGCGACGTTGGGGGCGGCAGATTAGGGGTTAATAATTCTAGTTAGGTTGCGGCAACATTGGGGGCGGCAGATTAGGTGTTAATAAATATATTGTAGGGTTCGGCGATGTTGGGGGCAGCAGATTAGGCGTTCATAAATATTATGTAGGTGGCGGCAGTGTCCGGAGCGGCAGATTAGGGGTTAATAATATAATGCAGGTGTTGGTGATGTCGGAGGCGGCAGATTAGGGGTTAATAAGCGTAAGATTGGGGGTGTTTATACTCGGGGTTCATGTTAGGGTGTATTTCCCATAGGAATCAATGGGACTGCGTTAGAAGCTGAACGCTGCTTTTTGCAGGTGTTAGGTTTTTTTCAGCCAGCTCTCCCCCATTGATTCCTATGGGGAAATTGTGCACAAGCACGTTTTAGCAGCTCACCGCTACGGTAAGCAGCGCTGGTATTGAGGTGAAATGTGGAGCTAAATTTTGCTCTTCACTCACTTTTTTGCGGTTAACACCGGGTTTCTAAAAACCCGTAATACCAGTGCTGTCTGTCAGTGAGCAGTGAGCTTAAACTGCTCGTTAGCACCACACCCCTGTTAACGCAAAACTCGTAATCTAGGTGATTGTTTCTGTGCAGCAGCAAAAAGTAATTAAAACATTACACACATCTATAGTGGAAAATTAGAAAGAAATGTAATAAAAAATAAATGAAAGGCCTTAATATGTATGTGATGTCAGGAAGCTGGAAAAGTATACATTATACACATAGAGGCCTATTTATAAAATGTCTGTCGGACCTTATCCGACAGTGCGGATCAGGTCCTACAGATATCGCTGAATGCGGAGAGCAATACGCTCTCCGTATTCAGCATTGCACCAGCAGCTCTTGTGAGCTGCTGGTGCAACGCCGGCCCCTGCAGACTTGTGGCCAATTGGCTGCTAGCAGCGGGTGTCAATCAACTCAATCGTACTCGATCGGGTTGAATTGTGGCGATGTCTGTCTGCCTGCTTAGAGCAGCTGCACAGGGTTATGAAGCAGCTTCATAACTGGTGTTCCTGGTGAGTCTGAAGACTCGACAGAAACACGGGCCAACAAGCTCCATACGGAGCTTGATAAATGGGCCTCTTAAAGTGAATCACAAAGGCAAAACTAAGCTAAAGAGGCCCATTTATCAAGCTCCGTATGGAGCTTGTGGGCCCGTGTTTCTGTCGAGTCTTCAGACTCGCCAGAAACACCAGTTATGAAGCAGCGGTCTTTAGAGCTCTGAGCAGGCGGACAGACATCTCCACAATTCAACCTGATTGAGTACGATCGGGTTGATTGACACCCACCTGCTAGTCTGCAGGGGGCGGCGTTGCACCAGCAGCTCACAAGAGCTGCTGGTGCAATGCTGAATACAGAGAGCGTATTGCTCTCCGCATTCAGCGATGTCTGTCGGACCTGATCTGCTCTGTTGGATCAGGTCCAACAGACATTTGATAACTAGGCCTCAAAGTGTAGTTCAAAGGGATGGTACGCAGTCTCCTTCACAGGATACAAAGAAAACAAACTTGCCAAAGTAAATGGCCTCCAGCAGGAAAAATAACGTTTTAACAAAACATAGCAAGTCAGCCAATTGCCGACATGCGTTTCACCCTCCTCATTTGCTAAGCAAGTAGGCTTCACAACAGAATCTCTAGTCTAATTATTAGATCTCTATTTATGTCGTACATAGCTGCACCCTTAATTATTTACTACAAATGATAGGATAACTACAAAGATGCACATTTAATACTAATAAATTACATTGAAGCTTATTTGTTCAGATCAAAAACATTCACTTACATCAGTGTGGAGAGACACCCCCTTAAGTTTTTCTAGCAATGTATAGATAGAAACATAGAATTTGATGGTAGATATTAACCAAAAAGGCCCATCAAGTCTACCCATATAACATGTTACTTTTTCCTTAGGATAGCCTTATGCTTGTCCCAGGCATTTTTTAAATTCCTTTACAGTCTTTCGGCTAGATTCAGAGTTCTGCGGCCAAAGGGGTGCGTTAGCTACGCGTGCTTTTCCCCCCCCGCACCTTTTAAATACCGCTGGTATTTAGAGTTCACAGAATGGCTGCGTTAGGCTCCAAAAAAGGGAGCGTAGAGCATATTTACCGCCACTGCAACTCTAAATACCAGCGTTGCTTACAGACGCGGCCAGCTTCAAAAACGTGCTCGTGCACGATTCCCCCATAGAAAACAATGAGGCCATTTGAGTTGAAAAAAAAACTTACACCTGCAAAAAAGCAGCGTTCAGCAACTAACGCAGCCCCATTGTTTCCTATGGGGAAACACTTCCTACGTCTGCACCTAACACTCTAACATGTACCCCGAGTCTAAACACCCCTAACCTTGCACTTATTAACTCCTAATCTACCGCCCCCGCTATCGCTGACACTTGCATATTATTATTAACCCTTAATCTGCCGCTCCGTACACCGCCGCAACCTACATTATACCTATGTACCCCTAATCTGCTGCCCCTAACACCGCCGACCCCTATATTATATTTATTAACCCCTAATCTGCCCCCCACAATGTCGCCTCCACCTACCTACAATAATTAACCCCTAATCTGCCGACCGGATCTCGCCGCTACTCTAATAAATGGATTAACCCCTAAAGCTAAGTCTAACCCTAACACTAACACCCCCCTAAATTAAATATAATTAAAATCTAACGAAATAAATTAACTCTTATTATATAAATTATTACTATTTAAAGCTAAATACTTACCTGTAAAATAAACCCTAATATAGCTACAATATAAATAATAATTATATTGTAGCTATTTTAGGATTAATATTTATTTTACAGGCAACTTTGTAATTATTTTAACCAGGTACAATAGCTATTAAATAGTTAATAACTATTTAATAGCTAAAATAGTTAAAATAATTACAGAATTACCTGTAAAATAAATCCTAACCTAAGTTACAATTAAACCTAACACTACACTATCAATAAATAAATTAAATAAACTACCTCCAATTACCTACAATTAAACCTAACACTACACTATCAATAAATTAATTAAATACAATACCTACAAATAACTACAATTAAATAAACTAACTAAAGTACAAAAAATAAAAAAGAACTAAGTTACAAAAAATAAAAAAATATTTACAAACATTAGAAAAATATTACAACAATTTTAAACTAATTACACCTACTCTAAGCCCCCTAATAAAATAACAAAGACCCCCAAAATAAAAAATGCCCTACCCTATTCTAAATTAAAAAAGATCAAAGCTTTTTTACCTTACCAGCCATGAAAAGGGCCATTTGCGGGGCATGCCCCAAATAATTCAGCTCTTTTGCCTGTAAAAAAACCATACAATACCCCACCCCCCCAACATTACAACCCACCACCCACATACCCCTAATCTAACCCAAACCCCCCTTAAATAAACCTAACACTAAGCCCCTGAAGATCTTCCTACCTTATCTTCACTATGCCAGGTTCACCGATCCGTCCTCCGAAGTCTTGATCCAAGCCCAAGCGGGGGCTGGCGATCCATAATCCGGCTGAAGTCTTCTATCAAGCCACGGCTGAAGAGGTCCAGAAGAGGCTCCAAAGTCTTCATCCTATCCGGGAAGAAGAGGAGATCCGGACCGGCAACCATCTTGATCCAAGCGGCATCTTCTATCTTCATCCGATGACGAACGGCTCCATCTTGAAGACCTTCAGCGCGGATCCATCTTCTTCTTCCGACGTCCAACTGAAGAATGAAGGTTCATCCAAGATGATGATGATCGGAACAGCCAATAGAATGCGAGCTCAATCTGATTGGCTGATCCAATTAGCCAATCAGATTGAACTTGAATCTGATTGGCTGATTCCATCAGCCAATCAGAATTTTCCTACCTTAATTCCGATTGGCTGATAGAATCCTATCCGCCAATCGGAATTCGAGGGATGCCATCTTGGATGACGTCCCTTAAAGGAACCTTCATTCTTCAGTTGGACGTCGGAAGAAGAAGATGGATCCGCGCTGAAGGTCTTCAAGATGGAGCCGTTCGTCATCGGATGAAGATAGAAGATGCCGCTTGGAACAAGATGGTTGCCGGTCCGGATCTCCTCTTCTTCCCGGATAGGATGAAGACTTTGGAGCCTCTTCTGGACCTCTTCAGCCGCGGCTTGATAGAAGACTTCAGCCGTATTATAGATCGTCAGCCCCCGCTTGGGCTTGGATCAAGACTTCGGAGGATGGATCGGTGAACCTGGCATGGTGAAGATAAGGTAGGAAGATCTTCAGGGGCTTAGTGTTAGGTTTATTTAAGGGGGGATTGGGTTAGATTAGGGGTATGTGGGTGGTGGGCTGTAATGTTGGGGGGGGGGTATTGTATGTTTTTTTTACAGGCAAAAGAGCTGAATTATTTGGGGCATGCCCCGCAAATGGCCCTTTTCAGGGCTGGTAAGGTAAAAGAGCTTTGAACTTTTTAAATTTAGAATAGGGTAGGGCATTTTTTTATTTTGGGGGTCTTTGTAATTTTATTAGGGGGCTTAGAGTAGGTGTAATTAGTTTAAAATTGTTGTAATATTTTTCTAATGTTTGTAAATATTTTTTTACTTTTTGTAACTTAGTTCTTTTTTATTTTTTGTACTTTAGTTAGTTTATTTAATTGTATTTATTTGTAGGTATTGTGTTTAATTAATTTATTGATAGTGTAGTGTTAGGTTTAATTGTAGGTAATTGTAGGTAGTTTATTTAATTTATTTATTGATAGTGTAGTGTTAGGTTTAATTGTAACTTAGGTTAGGATTTATTTTACAGGTCATTTTGTAATTATTTTAACTATTTTAGCTATTAAATACTTATTAACTATTTAATAGCTATTGTACCTGGTTAAAATAATTACAAAGTTGCCTGTAAAATAAATATTAATCCTAAAATAGCTACAATATAATTATTATTTATATTGTAGCTATATTAGGGTTTATTTTACAGGTACGTATTTAGCTTTAAATAGGAATAATTTATATAATAAGAGTTAATTTATTTTGTTAGATTTAAATTATATTTAACTTAGGGGGGTGTTAGTGTTAGGGTTAGACTTAGCTTTAGGGGTTAATCCATTTATTAGAGTAGCGGCGAGATCCGGTCGGCAGATTAGGGGTTAATTATTGTAGGTAGGTGGAGGCGACGTTGTGGGGGGCAGATTAGGGGTTAATAAATATAATATAGGGGTCGGCTGTATTAGGGGCAGCAGATTAGGGGTACATAGGTATAATGTAGGTTGCGGCGGTGTACGGAGCGGCAGATTAGGGGTTAAAAAAATATGCAGGTGTCAGCGATAGCGGGGGTGGCAGGTTAGGGGTTAATAAATATTATGTAGGGGTCGGCGGGAATTAGGGGCAGCAGATTAGGGGTACATAGGGATAACGTAAGTGGCGGCGGTGTACGGAGCGGCAGATTAGGGGTTAAAAAATTTTAATAGAGTGGCGGCGATGTGGGGGGACCTCGGTTTCGTGGTACATAGGTAGTTTATGGGTGTTAAAGTACTTTAGAGCACAGTAGTTAAGAGCTTTATAAACCGGCGTTAGCCCAGAAAGCTCTTAACTACTGACTTTTTTCTGCGGCTGGAGTTTTGTCGTTAGATTTCTAACGCTCACTTCAGCCACGACTCTAAATACCGGCGTTAGAAAGATCCCATTGAAAAGATAGGATACGCAAATGGCGTAGGGGGATCTGCGGTATGGAAAAGTCGCGGCTGCAAAGTGAGCGTTAGACCCTTTCCTGACTGACTCCAAATACCAGCGGGCGGTAAAAACCAGCGTTAGGAGCCTCTAACGCTGGTTTTGACGGCTACTGCCCAACTCTAAATCTAGGCCTTTGTGTTTACCACCTCAAATGGAAGTTTATTCCATGAATCCACCACCCTTTCTATAAAAAAATGCTTCCTCAAATTTCTTCTGAATCTTCTACCCTATAACTTTAGATTGTGACCCCTTGTTTTGGCATTTATTTTTTTGTGAAAAATGCTTTCAGCTTCTATTTTATTAAGTCCCTTCATATATTTGAAGGTTTCTATCATGTCACCTCTTTCCCTTCTATCCTCTAAACTATACATATTTAGATCATAGAGTCTTTCTTTGTGTGTTTTATATTTTAGACCATGTACCATTTTAGTAGCCCTCCTTTGGACAGCTTCTAGTTTATTTATATCTTTCTGAAGCTATGGTCTCCAGAACTGTACACAGTATTCCAGATTTGGTCTAACTAATGATCTGTAAAGTGGCATAAGAACCTTGCTATTTCTGCTTCTAATACATCTTCCAATGCAACCAAGTATTTAACTGGCCTTACTGGCTGCACTGCTGCATTGTGTAACAAATTTTAAATCATCTGAAATAATAATTCCCAAGTCCCTTTTTTGTTTAGTTACAGTCAGTAAAGTACCATTGAGACTATAATTGGCCTTTGGGTTTTTGAATCTTATATGCATAATTTTGCTCTTGGTAATATTAAATTTCAGATCAAATTTATTTGACCAGTCCTCTAGTTTTGTAATATCACTGTTCATTTGATCAACACCTCCTGCAACATCTACCCTGTTACAAATTGGTGTATCATCAGGAAACAAGCAAACTTTCCCTTAAGCCCACTTTCAATATCACTTATGAACATGTTAAACAAAATAGGCCCAAGAACTGGCCCTTGGGGAACACCACTAGTTACTGATGCCTCATTTGAATGTACTCCATTAATTGAAACCCTCTGTCTTCTATCTTAAAGCCAGCATTCTACCCACTTAACAATCTTAGCATCTATTCCAAGGAAATACATTTTGTGAATAAGTTTGTTTTGTGGGACGGTGTCAAATGCTTTGCTAAAGTCTAGATATGCAACATCTACGGCTCCTCCCTGGTCTATTATTTTAGTTACATGGTCAAAGAAATAAATTAGATTAGTCTGACATGATCTTCCAGCAGTGAAACCATGCTTTGTCTTCTAAGTTGTTTGTCTGAAGGAAATATACAAGTCTTTCCTTTAAAAGAGTTTCCATTAATTTTCATGCAATTGAGGTCAAACTGACTGGCCTCAAGTTAGCAGAATCTTCCCTACTACCCTTTTTATGAAGAGTGACTACATTGGCAATTTTCCAGTCTTTTGGAACAACTCCTGTTAGAAGTGACTGATTAAATAAATCAACTAATGGAGTAGCTATTACGGATTGAAGTTCTCTTAGAACCCTTGGAGGAATATTATCTGGACCCACAGATATATGCTCTTAGTTTGTCCCTCTTTCACATTAAATGAGAAGGATTATTGCAATACTTTGGTTGGAGATTTAAGATTTAAAGGATACATGTACCAATTTGCAGAGTCACTATGTTTTTCTTTTATATGTATAAATAGATATAGGATCCTTTAAAATTACCTTATAAATCCAAACTATGGGATCTTCATGTATATAGATATTAGTAAACGTTTAGTACAATATCCTATTTATTTATTTATTTGAAAGTCATAAATACAATATACACTTCTTTTATTTTTCTGATTTGATGTTTTCTATTTTTCTTTGTTCCCCCCATAATACCTACATATTTTCTTTTTAAATAGTTGTCTGCATACTAACCTAAAGATTTTGAATATAACTATCCACTTACTCTTCAATATTACCAATGCTAGCAAAGTTAAGTTTCTCATTAAGTCCTAGTGGTGAAATTGTGGATAGTTTATAAATCCAACAAGAAAAAAAAAGAACCCAGCACATAGAAGGTAGGATCCAAATGATGAATAAAAGTTCCAGTGAAAAAAAGAATAATAAAACGTAGCCTTTATTCAAGTCAGTAAGACGTATACATAAAACCTGCAAAAACACATCTGACCGGTTTCGGCGTGGATAGCCGTAATCCTAGATGTAAAATTAGTCACACCTGAGCACCTTTTTATGCACAGGAGTACCTCCCTTTGGGAGTGGTTAAAAACAGCAGAAACAGAAGCAAGTGTAAAAAAAATTACATATGCATACATATAGCCAGAATAATAGTGTAGCCAATGAGTACGGTTGCAAAAACAGTTAAACCTTAATACTATTTGGCTGACTAAACTATGTATGTATAAACTTTGAAACAGATCTAGATAAACCATGAATGAAAAAATATGTATTAAACAACTATGAACAGCTATATTCTTATTAATTAAAGCTGAGCAATGGATTCAATAAATATATAAATATGAATATAAAGTGAGCAAATTAATGGCAGGCTAGGAGTAATGCATAGCAGACTGAGGGTATATATACATATTCTCAAAATTTGGCTGCTAAAAAGATGTCTAGATAGTAGTGAATACAAAAATGCAATTTAAGTTAAACACATAGTAGGATCATATCAAAGGAGCCACAAAAATGAAACTACCATGGAGGCAATAACTATATATGATTACATGTTAACAATATAGCGATCATATTCAATGCATACACACAATAGAAAAATATGTTTGTGTTAAACACATGGTAGGATCATAACAAAGGAGCCACATGTTAAATGAAACTACCATGGAGGCAATAACTATATATGATTACATGTTAACAATATAGCGATCTTATTCAATGCATACACACAATAGAAAAAGATATTTGTGTTAAACACATGGTAGTATCATAACAAAGGAGCCACATGTTAAATGAAACTACCATGAAGGCAATGACTATATATGATTACATGTTAACAGTATAACGGTCTTATTCAAAACTTATTTAAAAATTCAATTTTTGTTAAACACATGGTAGGATCATAACACAGGAGCCACATGTTAAATGAAACTACCATTTTTTTTCACTGGAACTTTTATTCATCATTTGGATCCTACCTTCTATGTGCTGGGTTCTTTTTTTTTTCTTGTTTCATTACATAAGGAAATCAGGGATTCCTTCCTTTACTAGCACTACAGGATTGTTTGGGAGCTCAGGATGCCTGACACGTCACTACTTGCTTGGGAGGCATTGGACTGTTAGTGAGGAGCCGCGCAGAGTGAGTATATGAATAATTATTGTGACTCCAGCCAATTATGAACTGCTTACACCGGACTACACCCACACAAGAGAAGAGGCACTGAAATCATACGGTAACGTTTAACACAGCAATTTCTCATGCATTCTTTTGAATTATTGACAACATTGTGTTTAAGGCTGTGAATTACCTGCAGACTGTGCTTTTTGCTGACAGCTGACTTTGGATACGTCATGCAGCAATTTTAGCTGATACAGCCTGGATATTTAAAGCGGTATATTTAAAGCGGTATACACGCAATCATATAAGTCACTGAAGTGTGGCTATTATCACTTTCATGCATGTTGTGTCTTCATTGTGACTTGCAATATCATCCTTACTTCAGAGTTTTACCGTATTAGGACCAGTGTGCCATTATTATTGTGTGGGACATAACGGTTTTATTTTATTTTGGCTTGGTAGTTGAAATCCTGAATGAACAGTGTTTATTTCTCATACACTCCCTGCCAGTTGCGCATGGTAACAGCTCCCCCTAGTCTTTCTGTTTCACTCTGTGAACTGTTTTTTTTTTTTTTATAAATCCAACTACACTTTTTTTGCAAAAGGAATCTGTCATTGTTTCCACCTCTACCATGGGCAATGCCTTTATCTATCCCTATAAACCTTAGTGTGTCTGGTTTGGCATGATGCCAAATTCCCAAAATGTCTTGCAATGCTACTAGTGACAACATTGTTTTTTACATCATCCCTATGCTCAACAATTCTTTCCTTAAAGAGTCTTTTAGTTTTACCTACATAGTGTTTGGGGACATGAGCAGTGTAATAAATATTCTACCCCTTCTGTGTAGCATTTAAAGAAATGTCTAATTTTTGAAAACCTCACCTTCACAAACTGAAAAAGTTTGTGTTCTTACCATAAACTCAGTGACAACGCATTTTCCACAAGGGAAATTACCAACCAGTTTCTTGTTTCTAGTTTATATATATAGCCACTGTGAACAAGTTTATCTCGAAGGTTAGGAACACGTCTTGCATTTTCCTGTACAGTTTTTTATATCAAATCTCTAGGAAGTTACAACATGCTCTTAAACCCACTTTGTAGGGGATGGAAGAATATAAACTCTCAATATCTAAAGATGCTAGAATGGATACAAGGGCATAGATGTCAGAAATGGCCTTAAGTGTGAGTCAACATAGTTGCCCAAATTCTCTGTAATATTTCCAGTCCCTTCTGACTTGCTATGTTTTGTGAGGCATCAACATCACCTGTTCTATCTGAACCCAGCATGAAGCGTCCTAAGGTCACGTTATAGTATCCACTCGTGGGATCGAGAGACGCTTGTTAGTGGCACTCCGTGATGGGGGATTCCTTTCTTAGTGGACACTTGCGATGCACATGCTGGAGCTTTGCATTTTATAGGCTTGAAATTTTACACATTATAGTGTGTTTTTATAAACTTCACTTGATTCGCTGTTGCGCTCTGTGTTCTGTTTCCCTTTTCTATATTATCCTATATCTTAACCTGAACTCAAAGCTTTAGACATCTACATGAAGGAAATTCTTGAATGTGGATTCATCAGACCTTCTTTCTCCCCTGCTGGAGCAGAATTTTTTTTTCATTGAGAAGGACAGAGGGCTTCGACCTTGCATTGATTATTGAGCCCTATATCTAATTACTGTAAAGAACTCTTACCCCTTACCGTTGATTCTAGAACTTTTTGATTACCTCAAGGATGCAACCATTTTCACCAAGTTAGATTTGTGTGGGGCCTACAATCTTATCCGTATGAAGGAGGGTGACAAGTAGAAAACGGCATTCAATACCCGTATTGGGCACTTTGAATATCTTGTAATGCCCTTCGGGCTGTGCAAGACACCAGCAGTATTTCAGGGGTTTGTAAACAATATCTTCAAGGATTATCTGAACAACTTTGTAATAATATGTTTCAACTACATAGTAATCTTCTCTAAGTCTCTTTCTGTGTACATCCAGAATGTGAAACTTGTTCTACAATGCCTAAAACAGAATAATCTCTATGCTAAGCTGGAAAAGTGTTTATTCCATCAAAGTACTATACCTTTCCTTGGCTACATTATGTCCTCCTCTGGAATTTCTATGGATCCAACAAAGCTATCTGCAATTTTAGACTGGCCTCAGCCTACAACTCTAAATGGAGTTCAAAGATTTCTTGGCTTTGCTAATTACTATATGCACTTTATTAAAGGATTCTCATCTATTACAGTGCCCTTAGTAGCTCTAACCTCTAACCCTAAATATTGCAAAGACTAGCCACCAGCAGCTATGAAAGCCTTTTCTTGACTCAAAGAAATATTCAGTATAGCACCCACGCTTAAACATCCTGATCCTGAACACCAATATATACTGGAGGTAGATGCTTCTGATATTGCAGCTGGGGCTGTTCTATCTCAGAGAGAGACAGACTCTGGAAAGATCCTCCCCGTGGCTTTCTTGGTTCCAAACTCAACAAGGCAAACAACCTGTCTCAACAGTTCACTGTTGAGGATTTTAAGGATCAACCTGCTGACTTCATAATTCCTCCACAAGGAATAATAGCCAGTCTATCCACTTCTCTTCTTCACAATTTACAGTCTGCCCAGAGTCTGATGCCCCCAGTCCTTCAGGTCCCTCTAAACTATTCATTCCACCACTCTCAGAAACCAGATTCTCCAGTGGGCCCATGATAGTAAATTATCCGAACACTCTGTTATAGAAAGAACTCTGCAACAATTAAAGTCTCATGTATGGTGGCCTAATATGACCCGAGATGCTAAAGACTATGTAGCAGCCTGTCACTTATGCGCAGCCAATAAAACACCTAGCTCTAATGCATGTGGGTTGCTAACCCATTTAAAGGTTACAAAACAACCTTGGACTCATCTTAGCATGGACTTCATCACAGATCTTCCCTCCTACAAAGGTCAAACTGTTGTATGGGTGATAGTGGATGGCTTCTCAAAGATGGCTCACTTTATTCCACTAAAGTAACTACCATCCTCTAAAAAACTGGCTACTCTATCATCTCTCAAGTGGTACACTTACAAGGTTTGCCCAGTAATCTTGTGACTGATAAGGAACACAGTTTATATCCAAATTCTGGAGAGCTGTTTCCCAAAACCTAGGGGTATCTATTTCCCTTTCTTCTGCCTACCACCCACAAACAAATGGTCAGACTGAAAGAGTTAACCAGGACCTGGAAGATTATCTGAGAAATTATGTTATTGTATCCCAAGGTGATTGGCTACAAGTACTAACCCTGGCCAAATTGGCTCATACCTCTCAATATCACTCAGCTCACTATACTTCTCCATTCCATGCAGCCTTTGGATTCCAACCACTAAACTTTCGAATGGCCCCAACATTATGTCACAGTGATTTAGTTTGGCTTTCAATGAAACATCTAAAACTAAAACAGCCTTCCTCCAAGCTTGGACCTAAGGATGTTGGCCCCTTTTCAGTTCTTTGTTGGGTCAACTCAGTGGCATATAATCTCCAGCTTCCAAAAACCCTCCACATACACTCACAGCTCACTGCTTAAAGGGACAGTCTAATTTTTATTATTTAAAAAGATACATAATCTCTTAATTACCCATTCCCCACATTTGCATAACCATCATGGTTATATTAATATACTTTTTACCTCTCTGACTGCCTTGTATCTAAGCTTCTGCAAACTGCCCCTTTTTTTTAGTTCTTTAGCCAATCAGAGCTGACTCTTAAATAACTCTATGGGAGTGAGCACAATGTTATCTATATGGCACACATGAGATAAGGGGTGGCCTTCAAGGGCTTAGAAATGATCATATGAGCCTAACTAAGTTTAGCTGTCAACTAAGAATACCAAGAGTAAAAAGCAAATTTGGGGGGCGGAGCTAACCGCCAAACAGAGCAGACGCTTTTATTCAAAGCTCTCCAAACTAAAGCTACTTTCAGCTCCTAAATGCCATTCCTTCTCAGGCAAATACCTGATTCTTGCTCCTATACATAAGCCTTAACAAATGGCCCTTCAACTAGTTCAATTGCTGAAGAATTTAGAGAGGATACTGAGACATAAAGCTCCGGTATGAAGCGGCCCTGAAACATAACAGAAGAGAGCCGCCATTTTAGGCCTCATCTTCTCACTTTCTAAGACGGATGAAGCTGAATCACTAGCTCCTCGCAAGACACAGCCACACTACTAGACAGGGGGGAGACCTGGACCTGGAACCAGACCCTTCCTACCCCTAAGCCAAACGCACTTGCCTTGTCTAGTGATCTCTTTCTAATTCGGGGCTGCTGAACCCCCCCCCCCCCCTTTTTCGCCCTATCCATCCCTATCCCCCACCGGGGACTGTGCTGTGAGCTGTGGAGGGAAAACGGAGAGAAGGAATCCCTGTCACACCCCTGAGAAGCCGACTATTCACACAGATTCTACGTCTTTCAGAGACATGGCACACATGGTTAGAAGGGAAGAATCATCGCAGCATGGATCGGAAGCGCTTTTCACTGATCTTCAGCACACCTTTCAGGCGCTCATGGATCTAGCTAAATACTTACCACAAGCCCGGGTGGCTCCACAGCAGGGATGCTCCGAGATCCTCTCAGACCGGAATGGGAATCTATTCATGAGAGTTAAAGAAATATCTCCTCCACAACTCACCCCAGGAGCTACGAATGCAGTATCCTGTGAGGCGTCCATGAACACCGATATTTTCCCCAGTTCACATCCTGTACCTGAGTCGCACTTGGAAGCGGCTACCACGGTAACACATCTTGCCTATTCTAGGGACTTTTTCAGATATGACCCAAGAAAGACACGCAAAGGGGACTTAACGCTTGAAAAGACAGACCGCAGCTTAATACAGAGTTTTACCCAGGTTTTCCCCACCTCCTTGTTAGTGTCTAAAAATAATCTAGGGGAAATGCGAGCCCAGCTTTGTGTATTGATGGTTTGTTGCCTTGTCTCCCCCAAGTCTGGAATAGGTTGAATGCCTAACTTACATACATATAGCCCATTGGATATCAGCTGTTTACTGAAAACTTCCTTCTAATGTGCCATGAACCTCCTTTGAGCAGTAGACGTCTCCCATGGCTTGGGACAGGGGGAAAGATAAGTCAGAATGGAGACCTAACACTGCAGACCTGCAATTGGGGCTGTCAAGCCATGCTATACAATAGGAAACTATTATATTTATGAAGTCTAGAAGACAGATGTATAGATAATAGTGGAGAGTAGCTCATATCCATACAGAAGGCTTATTTTTTTTTTTGTATTGCTCAAACTGGCAATCCTATATTCTTATGTTAAATAAATGTCTTGTTGGTTTAACATATGAACGCCGTACTTAACTAAGGTTAATCTAAGTAAATGTAGCCTCCCTAGAGATTCAGTTGCTATTGAATATGTATACCATCCCTTGTTTATAGACCCTTACAGAACTACCATACTAAAGACTATCCAGCTATATACCAGCTAGCACCCTAACTTACTTCCTATACTCCAAACAAATATCCAGAGTACTATTCAGGTATTTCCTCACCCTTCTCTTCCTTTTACTCTTTCCACCAGCTCCATTTCATTTAGAGCAATTTGTTATAACCTCGCCTCCCCTCCTCCCCCCCCTTGTACTGGGTTCTTTACCCATTTTTTCTTAAATCTAAGCGGCTCTTGCCCGCTGTACTCTTTCGCCTCTTCCCCCATCCTTCACATAATAGTAAAAAGAGACCTAATATATGCACTCCTGAGAACTTCCACCTCCATACTTATCAACAAATGAAGTACTATGTATGTGTTAAATATAAGAATTATTTGTTATTCCACTGTGTAGAACTTGTCGTATGCTTTTTCAGTTCTATAATTTGTATGCACATACCCACGTGGAGTTGTATCTTGTTATTTTAACCTGTTTGTCTCAATAAAAACATATTAAAAAAAAAAAAAAAGCAAATTTGATGATAAAAGTGAATTGAAAAGTTGTTTAGAATTGTATGCCCTATATGAATCATGAAAGTTTAACTTTGACTAGACTGTCCCTTTAAGCCAGCAATCCTTAACCGTTTCTACAAAGCGGTATAGTAACCTAAACCAGTCTTAGTCAACGGGGTTCTAGAGTATGAATTCGACCAAATCCTTGAATTTCGCTGGCGGGGTAGACAGTTGTATTACTTGGTGGACTGAAGGGGGTACCCTGTTACGGAAAGGTCCTTGGTGGCTGCTCATGATCTACATGCCCCACAACTTGTCGATTCTTTCTATAAAAAATATCTAGCTTGATCAAAATAGCCCACAAAGGCATCTTTGTGTGGGGGTTATATCACACATGTGCCCGGAATTTATCCTGGGACCTCAGATCTCTTGAAAGTTGCCTTCCCTCCTGAGCCACTGGAGGACTCAGGCTCTGTTTGAGAATTACTTATTCTACTGCCTGCTTTTGCTGGCTCTCTGGCTCCACCTGCCTGCCAGCTGCAGGCAGTTAGTCAACACCCTGTAAAAGCTGTTTCCTGCTTCCTGTGTTTTCCCGTGTATAGGACTGTATTCCTGGGTGTGCTACTTCCATTCCTGTTTCTGCTGTTCTCTGTGTGACCCCTGCCTGTTTCCTGGACTCAGCCTTTGGACTCTGATTTGGTTTTGTTGTTGCCTGCAAGGTTCTGACCTTTGGCCTGGACATTGTTTACCACTTTGGATCCTGATTTGCTTGAACGGTATTGACCTCTGGATTTGTCACCTTCTGGGTCTAACCCTCCGTGCTGGGACAGTGTGTCTCATTGTCACTTCCCAACCTCAGGGTCCTTTCCTGGACTGACTTTACTACTTTCATGACAGAAGGGCATGGATACTCAATATGAGAGTGGCCTTATCTTTATTCTGTTACAGTTAATGTTAAGTATTTGCCAGATTATCTTCCACTCATGCTATTTCACTTTCACTAATTTGATGTTGCTTATGCCTGCACATACAGTATACACATGCTTCTTTGGGAACAACATAGATCCTCACGTCTTTTTTGCCCAGGCACTACCCTCATAGGTTTTGAGGGGTCTGTGTGTAGCTAAGGTGTTGTTGGTTCCAATCAAATACTGTGTATCATCCCTTTGAACTACACTTTGGCTTAGTTTTACCTCTGTGATTTGCTTTATGTGTATATTGTATACTTTTCCAGCTTCCTGACATCACTTGCATTTGCAAGCCTTTCATTCATTTTTTTATACTTTTCTTTCTAATTAACTACTATTGATGTGTGTAATGTTTTGATTACCTTTTGCTGCTGTGCAGAAACAATTGATTTTAAAGTGATTTCTTGATGTACTAATAAACTTTGTATTTTTTTAATTATATTTGATGAATTCCAATACTTTTTTATGGTGAGTATCTTTCCTTTTTTTTTTTTGGTGGGGGTCTGCACCTATACTATATGCATGTGATATCCATTACTATTTACATTATGACATTATCCTCTCCATAAATAAGTGTTCCTAAACATTCTAATTTAATTTTATCATCAAATTTTCTTTCTTTTCTTGGTATCCTTTGTTGAAAAAAGCTCAGGAGCTTGCATGTGTTTGGAGCACTATATAGCATTTTATCCATATGCAAGAGCACTATTTCCTGCCATATAGTGCTCAAGAAACCTACCTAGGTGTCTCTTCAACACAGAATATCATAGGTACAAAGCAAATTTAAGAAAAAGGGCCGAGAGCTGGATGATCGTTAGGCCTCAGGACCAAGATGGCGGCAGTTCCCGCCGCTCAGAGTGACGACTGTGCTGCCATTCCGTCTGTGAATGAGACAATGTGAGGGCTGTAGGATGATGCAATCTCCCTGAGCACAGCCCCAAGTCACCTTCCTCGATGCTTGTCTCCTTGTGAACGCGGGTGCCTACAGCCCGCAGCGGCAGAACAGGTAGGGATCTGGTCTATGTGGCTACATCTACCGACCGGACTCTGGTCTTGTCCTCGTTCCTGGCCAAGGAGCTGCCTGCAATGTTGTAGATGTTCCGGAGCGGAGCCCCGAGCCTCCGGACCAGCAGCCGTATATGTAAGTAGGTGCAGAAGGGTAATCGTCTCCTCTCCTCTGCAATGTGATGCGCTCCCTTCTGGTGAAGAGCGGGTTCTATGAGGGTTCCACGTCAGGGAATATGGCCAAATTAAAGCTAGTTGGAATGCAGTTCTTGCCTATTCTGGCCCCCGGAGCGGAGCCCCGAACCTCCAGGGGTCAGCAGGCCCAGCTGACGCTCAGTTCGTCTCTCTGTACCGGGATTCCCTGTGTTCCGTGCTAGAGTTGTACAGCTGTTTGAGGTCCAATCTCTTCTTTAATGATCTCTAGAGAGTGGTTATCACAACAACCACCCCTCACAATTAAACTTGGTCAGCTATAGGTACACTTGTTAAGTTATTTCTGCAGAGGTCCTCTTAGACACGTCATCTCAGAATGGCGGTTAGCTCCGCCCCCCGGTACAAAGCAAATTTGATATAAGAAGTACATTGGAAACTTTTTAAAAATGGTATGCTCTGTTTGAATCACAAAATAAATTGTTGGGGGTTCATATCCCTTTTAAAAAGCTCTATTTTTTTTCTAATGGTTGTGAGAGTCCACAACCTTACATTTGTGAAATACTTCCCCTAACCACCAGGAGGAGGCAAAGACAACCCAAACCAGAGCTTTACATATCCTTCCCACTTCCCTCTTTGTCCCAGTAGTTTTTTGCCTCTTCAGGGATAGGACAAAGATAGAGGTGTTATGGACATTTGTTCCCTCAATGGACAGTTCCTGGAAGAGAGGGATGGAATGAATATTGAAAACCCTGGTGTCGCTGGGTAGTTCCCAAGCCTCCTCCAAATACAGGTTCCTGCATTCCCAAATGAGTCCCAGTGGTCAGTGACTGGAGAGAACAGGGACAGGACATATTTTTTCCACCCATCTTGACATCCTGGGGTTCAGACTGGAGACTGGTGAGGGATGGATCTAGATGGACTTTGTTAGTCCAGGTAGAGGACTTTGGGATTGATCATTATCCCTTCTCTGTGCTGCAATTTACAGACTGTGTTTAGGCATATATTGCTTAATTTGGGTCTCTGTGTCATATTTTATTGCCCTAAAGGTGTTTGATCTCCGCAGCATCTTCAGTGTAGGAGGACATGCTAATGCTGGGATTGTAGCCACAAGCCATTTAGTGTGTAGGCATAAGCAAAGGGAGATGTTCAGATTTTTGGTTCTCCCGCCACTGTTAAGTGCGCTTGTTGTGCCACTCTGCCCACAGATCACACAGTATTATGCCAAGGAGTTAGAAACGCAACCTTGAGTGTGAACCAGCTGCAATTTGGTTCCGGAGACTTTTAGCCTCAGAAGGGAGGTAAGCACCCATTCCGATGTTGGGGCATAAGGTATTAAGGAGGGAGATCTCATACTAGGCACTAGGAATATTTGTCCCTAGGGAGTATATATACTCAGGGGCTATTGTCTTAAGAGGACACGCCTCAGGGATTGACATTACAATTTTTTTTCTGTACGCTTTAAGGGGCTTTACTATGTGTAAAGTAACCGCCTGCTCCTCAAGACATGAACCGTGTAGAGTAGTTTTGTAAGGTGCAACATGGAACAACCTACAACTGCCCCCTCTGAGGTTATCACAGCAGAAGAGGATATGTTTGATATAAAATGCCTATAGAGCTGTTGATGATGATAATAATAATAATAATAATAATAATAATAAAAATAATAATAATGATCCCGGCTCAGAGCTGCTGGAGCAGCATGTGGCCCCCGGGAGCCGGGGCCCAAGATATTCGGGCGGAGCCGATGCCATCCTCGGAATGTCCTTAAGTGTCACTTGTCATCCAATCAAGGGGGCATCTGAACCCCTGCTAGGCACCAGGTATGGCTGTGGAGGAGCCTTGTTTCCAGCCTGGGGGCATTACACCGCTACAGCAGATTCTGGCCTCTGGTACAGGAGCTCTCATTACCTCTTTCTTTGTTACACCACTGGATGTAGTAAAGATAAGACTGCAGGCACAGAGAAAGCCCTTCTCTAAAGCGTTGTCTATAAAGTCTCTACCTTGGACACCTACCCTGCGCCACCCCAAATGGCGTTGCTTTCTGTACTGCAATGGACTGATGGATCACTTGTTTGTGTGCCAACATGCCACTGCTTGCAGCACTTTGTACCGAACCCCCACACACTTCCATGGCACAGTGGATGCATTTGTGAAGATCACACGCCATGAAGGGTTAAAATCTTTATGGAGCGGGCTCCCACCCACACTGGTTATGGCCATACCTGCCACAATTATATACTTCACATGCTACGACCAGCTGCGAGATTTCATGAGATACCAACTTGGATACCAGGGTAGCCACATACCTCTCATTGCTGGAGCACTTGCTCGATTGGGAGCAGTCACAGTTATCAGCCCTCTGGAGTTGATCCGAACTAAACAACAGTCTCGCCAGCTGTCTTACATAGAGCTGAGTACTTGTCTGCGCTCTGCAGTCTCTCAGGATGGGTGGCGCTCTCTTTGGAAGGGTTGGGGACCAACTGTGTTAAGAGATGTCCCATTTTCTGCTCTGTACTGGTTTAATTACGAGTTGCTGAAAAGCAGACTGAATGAATCCTGTAGTGCCCTAGAGGCGCCATTCCTGACTAGCTTTACTGCAGGAGCAGTTTCTGGAACTGTCGCTGCTATTCTCACTTTGCCTTTTGATGTGGTGAAGACGCAGAGGCAGATAGAACTTGGTGACATAGAGACAGGTGTTTCCAGAAAGCAGAGGTCTACAACCTGGGGAGCCATGCGCAGGATCAAAGCAGAGTCTGGAACCAGGGGATTATTTGCAGGGTTTCTCCCTCGCGTTATTAAGGTGGCCCCAGCCTGTGCTATCATGATTAGCTCTTATGAATTTGGAAAGAACTTCTTCCAACAACAGAACATGGAGAAGGTGCAGAACCAGTGATTTATAACAAACAGAGAATTGGTCGAGCTATGCGATCTGTACTACAAGGTAGTCATGGTAAATGCTGTGCTCTAAAACTAGCTGGTCTGGATTGTGATGTAGCTAATAGCACTAAAGAAAAAAAGCTTTGAGTCCTAGCTCTAGAAAACTTCAATAGGACATTCTGCCAGTCAATCACCGATTTTATAGAAATCAGCAATCACCTGTAATTCAAACCACGGAACTCCAGATTTAAAAAAAATAAATAAATACAAATTTATAAATATATAATATATATAATTCAGAAAAAACAACTCGGATTTAGTATAACATAAAATGTGGCTGATAAATATATGGGACCAACTTTAGACATTGGACATTTTGTATATAAGAAACGTAGGAAGCTCTTCTAATGGCAGTCAATAAATCCAGAAATGTTCTGACTATAATCAAGGGGACAAAGTGCTCTGGGAAAGACTTTTCAATCAATATAAACCCAAACAATCCAGAGCTAATGCACAGTCACCTGTGATGATGTAAGTTGAGCATGCCACATAAATCCAGTAAATGTGCTCTAGAAAAAATACTAGAGCAAATCTTACATTTGGAAGCCCCACCAAGAGATCATTGAGCCCACAAACCACTGATTACAGCACCCTACAAAAAAGTGTTTTGGAGCACAGAGATGCCGAAGTTTGCAGTACCGTGTTTGCCGGGGGTTTAACACAGAACAGATAAGAGTGAAGAAGCCTTTATTACTCAGCTGCTCATAACAGCACCAAATGGTGTATACGGAGCAAAGTGATTTCAGAGCTGAAGTTAACAAAAAATAAAACAATCTCCAAACTCCGAATCCAAGCGCTTCTCACCACAACATTCCCACGCTCAAGCATGTAAACTCTTTCTTCATAGAGGACTTCTATGCTTAGGATCTGACCTGAAGTCAAGCTGGAACTGCATGTGTGTTATGCTGTCTTGTCCTACAAGTGCCTATTCTCCCTCCCCTTTTTTTTTTTTAAATATAATAAGTAGCAAACCTACTGACTGTACCTTGATTCTCGTCTAACCAAAGAGAACAAGAGCAGTAGATTCTATGGGATGGCTAAAATGAGTTGTATGTAGACTGTTCAAATGCTGGAGCAGATATGTAGAAAATCTTAGTACGGTGTTTTGTACAATACCACTTTCATATAAAACAATATTATGAATTATTGGATTTAAAGGTGCAATCCTACTGGACTGCAAATACATAATACATACATAGTGTATTTGTTTATATGTTGCTGCTAAATAAGTGTGTGGGGGGGTTTCGTGTAACAGATGCTGTACCTGTGTCCTTTTTGTCAAGTTGTAGCATCACCAGTACAGCACTTACTCAGTAGGGAGAAGTATTTGCCAGTGAACTCTCTTCTTAATAAACATACAGTAGCATCAGAAAAGGGAGCAGTTTTAGAAGCTACTGACAGTCCAGCCTATTCCTTGGGATTACACCTATAAAACTTGTAAAACTTAAAATATTTAAATGCTAACATTAAATCCCATCTGGCAAATGAACAGGATAACTGCAGAACAGCAGTTTGTGGGGTTTTCTTTTTCTCTATGCTGTAGCTCATGGAGCATTACAGGGATTGATAAATGTTTTATAAAGAAATGCTCTTATTTATTGTACAGTGAAAGTTCAAAAAAGCACTCTAATGGATGTGCAGACAGGTCTGCAAAAGATGAGGTCCACGGGAGTGACACATAAAAGTGTGATACGACAAATAGAAAATATTTCACAGAGGTGAATCAAAGAGTTGTGCATCTATGTAGTATGTGTTTTTTTTCTTCAGGTATATTTATAGGTCTGTGTTTGTTGTTGATACCAGTAATTGCCTTAGTAATGCATGGGTTGTTTTTGTTTGTTAGGTTTCTCTAAAAAGTAAAAAAAAAAAACAGAACAGAAAACTGACAGCATAATCTTTAATGATGTCACAATCTGACAAAGCATTTGTAGAAAAGTGTAATATGCAAACAGTCGCTTTTAAAGTCTCCAAATAAATGTTCACAAAGTGAACAATAAAAATGATGAGGAATCAGTTAGAAGTCATTTTGAAAAATGTTTGTTGTTAGAGAGATATACAAATCATAAAAAAACTTTTTTCTTTTACTTATTAATAAATCATTTTCCTTAGGTTAAAAAAAAAAATAATAATAATAATAATAATAATAATAATCCAAGAATGGGTCCAGCAATGCCAAATCCTTTTTTTTCCTCCCTTTGTCTTTTTTTTTTTAAAAATTGTTTAATTAAAAAACTCGCTTTGTCTGATGCACATGGTAGAGGCCACTGTTTCCTCTTGTAGTAGCATAGAAGATCAAAATCCACATCATCACATATTGCTTTTCATATTAAAAACATTCTTCTATCCTGAGATAAATAGCAATAATTGCCTACTATGGAACTCAATGCCTGTGTTTCCACCTGCTCAACTGTTTAATTTGTGTCTAGTATCTGTTCTGCAGTCTGCACTTAGAGTCAGATTCCAACTCAAGACGTTCTGCTTCTGTTCCCTTGGTGATTGATTCTGAGGTAGATTCTCTCAAGTCTGAAGGTGAAGTTTCCTCAGAGACTTCAGATTCTCAAGCTTATCAGGAGACAGCAGTGACGTGCAGTGAGGTCAGAGGCTGGTGAGGCACTAGATATGATACCCCGGAGAAACACATGTACAGAGGGCCGCAAGTACCCCCAACAGGGCAGGTTTAAATGATAGCTGAACCAGTGCACAAGTGACATAAGCAGGTGATGGGTGAGAGCAAGTTAGTAACCACTGAGTTACTGATAAGCTGATTACTTCACCTGTGCACTAATTCAGCTATAATGAAAACCTGGCCTGTTGGGGGTACTTGAGGATTTTTGTTGAGAAACACTGCACTAAAGCACCAGCTCATCGGAAATGTATTGATTACCTGGAGAATAAAGCACACATACTCTGCTCACTGATACCCACACACACTCTGCTCACATACACACTCGCAATGATCCACAATCTCTTCTCTATTCACTACTGTATTGTAAAAATTGAAATAATTTACCATACAAATTTTACACAAAGGACAAGTTATCAATACTGCCAACACAGATGCTGCAATATGGTTTTCAAGAAACGCACGTGCACATCCCACTTAGGTATGCTCTTCAACAAAGGACACCAAAGGATAACAAAAGAATGAAGTACATAATAATAAAAGTAAAATAGAAAGTTTATTTATTTATTTTTTGTGTGCAATTTCTATCTGAATGATTGAAATGTAATTATGACTTTCATGTTCCTTTCAAAAACTAATTTGATTTGCTGACATGGGGCCAGTAACAGTTGATGCTAATTCTCAAAATATAAATAACTAGAAAAGTCTATTAAAATAGCATGCTCTACCTTAATCATGAAAGTTTAATTTTAAATGTCTCCCTTTGACTATGTGTTTAACCAGTTACTTTACAGTGGCATTATTTCTAAAAACATTTAACTGCAATAATTACATATATTTTTTAAATGACTCATTATCTCCTTTTTATTAATATAAACTTGTATAAAAGCAGCACATATTAAAAACACAATGCAACAGCTTTCAATTGATTTGTGAATTACAAGTTAACAGCAGTCTTTAAATAAATGGAGACACAGAGAAAAATAAAAATAGATACTGCATCCTCTGACTGAACATACATAACATATATGGAGTTTGTACCTAATTAAATCAAATAACCATGAAAAAGGGAGGCTTAGCAATATTCAATGTCAAAAACGTTAATTTAAATAATGTGGACACTGCACACTTAACTTCAAACTCTGGATTTTAAATTATGGATTTAAATTTGAATTAACCCTTTGACTTCCTGTCAGTATTGGGTTATGCTCACTTACTGTCCCCCCCCTGTTAATGAGCTGTATCTGAACACAATTTGTGAATCACAAGAGATGTAGAATACTACCTTACTCTTCTGCTTGGTGTCATCTGTTCTTAGGTTACCTCAGCTTCCAGTTGTGTCACATGACCCTGCTCACTGCATCCTCCTTCTGATTAATCTATATATCCTTCAATTTCTAGGAGGCATCAAGAGGGGTGCCTCCTATTGGTCGCAATTTTTGCTGCTAATATATTGACAGAACACAGGTGGCACTGAAGCACAGCTTTTCCTTTGACCCATATACTGCAATGGAGAGAAGCATTCCTGTACCTGCCTCTCCATAGCATTACATGGGGGAAAAATATTTTTTTTGTTACTTTTTTTTGTTTTAATTAAAATTTAATTCAGCTTTGGCCACATATGGCAGGGTAGGCACTGCCTCCGCTGCATCCTATGAGTGCACGTCCCTGGGAGACAGAGGATATTAAATTCTGTTTTAAGATAAAGCACATATGCTTCTTGCTAAATGAAGTCTTTAAGACTCTAAACCAGCAGAGAACAAACCTATCCAGAAGCTGGATTTTACTTTTAGACCCAAAGCTAAGGCTTTCCAGTTCCTACGCTGGTATCTGAGATAATTGCAAACAAATGGGACAAGACTGGTGTCCCTTTTTCAGCTTCCCCTGCGTTTAAAAAATGGTTTCCTCTATTTATTTGGAGTTATAGGGCACTGTTCCAAAGGTAGACAGAGCAATCTCCATGTTAGCTAGAAGAACCACTATTTCCCTTGGGATAATACTTCCTTTAAAGATCCAATGAACAGAAAATTGAAGGGTTTTCTACAGAAAGCTTTCTTGCAGGGTGGTTTACTGTTTCAACCAGCAGTAGGTATTATGGCAGCAGCAGATGCAGCTGCTTTTTGGCGTGAGTCTCTAAAATTTAGAGACTCACGCCAAAAAGCAGCTGCATCCCACGGGAGGGAAAGGAGTTCCCTAAGGGGAAATCAAACTGTAAATATCATTCTTTTCACCAAAACAAGGGTCGAGGTTGCCCAATACCAAAAAATCTGATGCCCCTCTCCTGACTTGGAAGTCCCATGCAGCTTGGATCAAGTTAAAACAGTCTAAGAACCCTGTATGGTCAATAAATCTGCATAAAGAGGCAGCCCCCAATCCAAACTCTCTGGTAGAGAGCAGATTAAATATATTTCGGGATACCTGGGCCAACACTGTCCAGGACTCATGCAGGATTTAGATATTTTTCTCCTCGGGAAAGGTTTATTCTGTCTCATGTCTCAAAAAAGCTAAAGAAAAGGGCGGCCTTCCTCCAGTGTGTGAAAGATCTGGCAGTGATTTTTCCAATCCATGTAAGAGAGCAAGGGACTGGATTGTACTCAAATCTGTTCATTGTTTTGAAAAAAAAAAGAAGGAACCTTTAGACCCATCTTAGATTTAAAGATCCTGAAAATGTTCTTGTGAGTACCTTCCTCTGGTAGTTCCAGGTCAATTCATGACCACAATAGAACTGAAGGGTGAGTATCTTCACATCCCAATTCCCTCAGACCATCACACATTTCAAGGTTTGCTTTTTTGGACATACATTATCAGCTCATAGCCCTGACGTTCGGTTTGGCAACAGCTTCATGTGTTTTCACCAAGGTCTTAGGAGCTCTTTGGTGGTAGTCAGAGCTCAGGGGATATCTGTGGCCTCATACATGGATGATATCTTGGTTCAAGCTCCTTCTTTACATTTAGCTCAATTACACACATGGAAATTGCTGTGGTGTCTTCGCTCACATGAGTGGAAAGTGAATGTGCCCAAGAGCTCTTTAGTTCCCAGCAAGAGAGTTTGTTTCTTGGGACTTATCATAGATTTATATCAGATGAGATTTTTTCTGACAGACCAATGCAAGCTCAAGTTACACTTGGCTGGTCAGAGGCTGCAATCTACTCAGCTCCCTTCTGTTGCAAAATGCATGGAAGTGATTGGGCTGATGGTGGTTCAATTCCATTTGAAAGGTTCCATTTATGTCCACTGAAGCTTTGCAGGCTTAGGCAATGGAATGGAGACCATTAGGATTAATCTCAATCTATTCAGTTAGGTCAGGAGTTCCCTCTTTTGGTGGACTTCCCTGGTTCAACTGTCAAGAGGGGTATCTTTTCTCAAACTGGAGTGGCAGATTCTTACTAGAGATGCGAGCCTATCCATTTGGGGTGTGATTTTTAAAGGACAGAGGGCTCAGGGTGTTTGGTCCCCTCAGGAGGCCCTCTTACCCATCAATATTCTGGAACTCAGAGCAGTATTCAAGGCTCTTCTGTCTTGGCATCAACTGAGTGTTTCCCTTCAATTATTTCCAGTCAAGTAATGTCATGACAGTGGCTTACATAAATCATCAGGGACACATTTTGAGATGGACAGAGAGAAATTAGTTTTCCTGCAGTTCACATCCCAGGGGTGACCAACTGGGAAGACAATTATCTTGAGTCGTCAGGCTTTCCATCTGGGGGAATGATCGTGAAATCAGGAAGTTTTCAACAGGCTGCTGAATCTCTGGGGTCGAGCAGAGATAGATGTAATGGCACCCAATCTGAATCACAGTATGGTTCAAGGTCGAGGGATCCTCAGGCGCATCTAGAAATTACCAGTTAGTGTTTACCTTTTCTCCAATTGTTGTTCTACCTCGGGTTGTGGCTCGCCTATCACAAAAAGGACTTTGGACATTCTCATTGCTCCTGCGTGGCCACGCAAGACTTGGTATGCAGATCTGATTTGGTTGTCCAGTGCTGCTCCATGGCGTCTTCCTCTTCAACCAGATTAACTGGTACAAGGTTTGTTCTTTCATCAAAATCTTCAATCTTTCATCTTAACTGCTTGAAGGTTGAACAGTTGATTCTTTCTCAGAGAGGTTTTTCAAACTCTGTTATTGAGATCTTTAACCATAAACCAGTCATGAGAAAAATTTACCACAAGGTGTGGAAAATTTATTTTTCTTGGTGTTTGGTGAAGAGCTATTCTTGGCAATCTGTACAGATTCCTCGTATTTTTTAATTTCTTTAGGGAGGTCTGGATAAGGGTCTTTCTGCTAGTTTGATAAAAGGACAGATTGTGGTTTCCCAGTGTAAGGTTGTGGACTCTTACAACCATTAGAAAGAAAACATAATTTATTCTTACCTGGTAAGTTTATTGCTATCTTAGTTGTGAGAGTCCATGAACATGCCCATGTGTTTCTCAGTTGTGGCAGTTTTGGTTGCACCTCTTTACCCCATTTATCCCTGATCCTTCTTTCTCTTTTTGTAAAAATGTTTTTATTGGTTTTCTGGTTGATAGGTTGTACAGCCTTTTCAAAACATTACTGATAGCACACGACCAATAGGAATAACAAAGAGGGAAAAAGTAAACAAAATCACAAAAACTAAAATTAACTAAAGGAAATAAGTGGTCCATTGCTTAGAATAGTTTGGTTAGATGATTGTAACAGTTTGTAGTCTAGTTGTTCCATTGCGCACAGAGGATTCTTCATTAGCTTTGTCAGGGAAGAATCAGAGAAGTCTTCTTTCTCTTTTATCTGCGCTATACGTACTGCTGGGAGAGAGAGGGAATTAGGAGGGATATTTAAAGCTCTTGTTTGGGGTGTCTTTGCCTCCTCCTGGTGGCCAGGTGAAGTATTTCCCAAGTGTAAGGTTGTGGACTCTCACAACCAAGAAAGAAATACATTTATCAGCGCTTTACTTACCACTTGTAAATCAAATGCAGCAAGCTCACAAATAGCGCTGTTTGTGCTATGCATTAAAGGTACAAGGTACGCTAAAAATGTTTTGGCCACATAAAGATGCTTTTAGTTAAAATATCTAACTATTCACTTGTACTACTAAATTTTGCACAAAAGATAACGCACCCTGAGCTATCAATTGCGCTCCACTTGTAATCTAACCCGGGAGTCAAAAAGCAATTTGGAATTCATTATTTTCTTTCTGAAAAAGAAATACACATCCCTGTATTACATCCCTGCAGGTTCAAGTGCAAAGGGCCCTATTATTAAAAACTTACTGACATGGAGGGAAATCTCACAAAATGTTTCCTTTTTTGAGCAATGTATTGTATCTCTCCTTCAAATCCAGGACCTACATAGGAAACTGGCAGCGCTGACAAGACTTCTTATGTAATATCGCCAGACCATAGAGCTTTAGATGATTGGGCCCAGAGCCAGGACAGCCTAAAAGGCTGGACAATAACATTTTTATGCTAGTTCCTGTTACGGTTACCCTTAGTCTCGCTGAGAGATGGACCGCTTAGTAGCCTGGATCCCTATTGCTGAAGAGGGGAGAAGCTGCTTTCCATAGTATTCTATATGAGTCTCGCAAATGTAGAATAATCCCCCTTAGCTGTAGTACAGCTAGGATACCCTTCTGCCCACAAAAACGAGTCAACGCTGCGATTGAGGGTCAACCAAGAACTCAGGACTGGGATGCCCAGCCTGCTTTTTATTGAGGTTACATGCACACAGGGCACTCCCAGGGGGGGAAGCATAAAATCCCCCATCACACATTTAGATAGAGAGACAATGTCCTTTGACAGGCCACAATAGGATTACAGTACTTCAGATAACAAGTTACACATAAAAAAACAATGCAGTCCATCTTATCAATTAGCAGTCTGACTCCAGAGGTGATTAGACAATGGGAATGTTTTTTGACTAAACTTAATTAGAGCTGAGGCCAGCAAACTTGTATTTAGAAAATAGTTTCTAAAAGCTGAAAAAAAGTTAACTCTTTATGAAATGATACTTGTTACGGTTTTCTTGGAGCCGTTCTTAGGCGCTGGCTTGGCTGGTTCAGGCATTGCTGCTGGGAAATAAGCTCTTCACAACAAAATAACTAATGCTTCTGTAACAGTGCTCCCTTTCTGTGGAACACTCTGGCAGACACGGTCTGACCCCTTTTCGGGGCAGACTAAGGCTGTCCAGACCGCTGGTTATGCGGGGCTGAGGTCGGTTTGTCTGGACAACCCGTTGGCGTTGCCATTCTGTTTCCCAGGTCTGTAAGTAATGGTGAAATTGAAGGGTTGCAACAATAAACTCCAACGTAATAGCCTGCCGTTATCTCCAGAGACCCGGTTCAGCCACACCAACGGGTTATGGTCGGTGACCAGAGTGAACTCCTGCCCATATAAATAGGGAGTCAATTTCTTTAATGCCCACACCAAAGCCAAACACTCCTTTTCGACCGCTGCATAGCTGACTTCGCGGGGCAGGAGCTTCCGGCTGATGTAGGCAACTGGATGCTCCCCTCCATCTTCGCCTACTTGGCTGAGGACGGCTCCCAGCCCGAACATGGAAGCATCTGTATGGATGATAAAACGTTTGTTAAGGGCTGGGGCCGCCAAGACAGGAGCGTTAATTAGAGCATTTTTGAGAGCCTGGAAAGCCGTTTCACAGTGGGGAGACCACAGGACCTGTTGAGGTAAGTTCTTCTTGGTCAAGTCAGTCAGGGGTTTGGCAAGTGTGCTGTAGTCTGGTACGAACCGTCTATAGTACCCTGCCGTGCCCAGGAAGGCTAGGACCTGAGTCTTAGTGATGGGGGTGGGTCAATTGGCGACAGCTTCTATCTTGGCCGGCTCTGGTCGCTGCTTTCCACATCCCACCCGGTGACCCAGGTACTGTACCTCGGCCATCCCAAAGTGGCATTTTTCTGGCTTCAGAGTCAGGCCAGCAGCCCGGATCTGATCCAGAACCATTCCTACGTGAGCTAAGTGGTCCTCCCAGGACTCACTGTGGATCGCTATGTCGTCCAGGTAGGCGCAAGCAAAACTCTGGAAGCCATCCAGGAGCCTATCCACCAAGCGCTGGAATGTAGCTGGGGCATTCTTCATCCCAAACGGCATTACCCTAAACTGATATAAGCCGAATGGGGTGACGAATGCCGACTTGGGGATAGCCTCCGGGGCCAGGGGAATCTGCCAGTAACCTTTGCAGAGGTCAATAGTGGTCAGGTAATTTCCCCTGGCTATACGATCAAGTAGCTCGTCTACCCTGGGCATAGGGTAAGCGTCCGTCACGGTTTTTTCATTGAGCCTCTGATAGTCTACGCAGAACCGGGTGGTCCCATCTTTCTTGGGCACCAAGACAACTGGGGAGGCCCAGGGACTATCGGAGGGCTCAATTACCCTGAGTTGGAGCATCTCATCGATCTCCTTCTTCATTCCTGTCCTAACTGCTTCGGGGATTCGGTACGGAGCCTGGCGCAAGGGAGCTTGTCCCGGAGTATCTACCTGGTGGGTGGTTAAAGTAGTGTACCCTGGCTTCGGGGAGAAGGTGAGGTGTTTGGACTGTAGGAGTTGGTTGAGCTGCTCCCTTTCAGTGGGGCTAAGTCGGTCTCCTATCTGAACCT
Source organism: Bombina bombina (assembly GCF_027579735.1). NCBI lineage: Eukaryota > Metazoa > Chordata > Amphibia > Anura > Bombinatoridae > Bombina > Bombina bombina. The sequence continues at coordinate 537,457,248 of NC_069499.1, forward strand.
GAGCCACTATACCTGTGGGGAGACTCTTTTCTAATAGGTCTGGAATGGGTAGACTGTCGGGGTCTTCCTGAGGGGAACAACATACGGCCGTCACGTTCTCTGGTCGCTCAAAATATTCCTTGAGCAAGTTTACATGGAATGTCTTTCTAAGATTGTTGTCGTGGCAGCTAGCTATCACATAAGTGGTGTCTCCCCTTTTCTCTACGATCTGGTAGGGACCCTGCCAAGACGCCTGCAATTTGTCTGTCTTCACCGGCTTAAGTACTAACACCTTTTGTCCTATGGTGAAGATTCTCTTTCGGGCCCCCCGATCGTACCATACTTTCTGTCTTCTCTGGGCCGACTGGAGATTAGCCCGCACGGATTTGGCTAATTGCTCCATTCGATCCCTGAGTTCCAGCACGTATGGCACAATGGGGACACCGTCAGTGTCCATCTCTCCCTCCCAGTGCTCCCGGATCAGGTTTAGGGGTCCCCGTACCTTTCTTCCGTAGAGCAACTCGAAGGGAGAGAACCCTGTCGTTTCCTGGGGCACCTCCCGATAAGCAAATAGGAGATGCGGCAGGAAGCTTTCCCAGTTTCGGTATTCCTGAGTAAACGTCTTGAGCATTTGCTTGAGGGTCCCATTGAACCTCTCACACAGCCCGTTCATCTGGGGCTGGTATGGGGAGCTCAAGAGGGACTTAATTTTGCAAACCTGCCAGAGTTGTTGGGTCAATTCAGCCGTAAATTGGGTGCCTCGGTCGGATAGGATTTCTTTTGGAAATCCTACCCGGGAGAACACCTGTACTAGTGCATTCGCTACCGTATCCGCTTGTATTTTGGATAGGGCGACAGCCTCTGGGTACCTGGTAGCGTAGTCCACTACGGTAAGAATGTAGCGCTTACCGGAGGGACTAGGGGTAGCCAGTGGTCCCACTAGGTCAATAGCAACCCGGCTGAAGGGTTCCTCTACAATGGGCATATTTACTAGATGGGCTTTAGGGTGATCGCCTCGCCTTCCTACTCGTTGACACACATCGCAGGTGTTACAGTAAGTTCTAACGTCAGCGTGTACCCCTGGCCAAAAGAACGTGTGAGTAATGCGGTGTAGGGTACGGGTTACGGCTAGGTGGCCTGCTAAGGGGATGTCGTGGCCTATCTTGAGGATTTCTTGACGGTATTTGTGGGGCACTACCAGCTGTCGCCTACGCTGTTCCCTTTTCTCTGTCCAGCGGTATAGTTTCCCTTTTTCCCATAAGAATGTTTCGTTATCTGCCCCACCCCCTCCAGTGTCTGCTCATTCCCGGTACTTTTGTAAGGTCAGGTCAGTCTTAGACTCTGTCTCGAAAGCATCTGGGGTGTCCCAGGGTATGGGGCCTAACATGTCAGGCAAGGTCGGGGTAGGTCTTACCTGTGTCTCCCGCACTGGTGAGAGCTCTCGCTCTGTCTGGGCTTGGGCCCGTGTAGTCACTGGGTCCGCCTCGTTGTTGCATACTGGAGCATAGGCAGAAGTCATGGGGCCCAAATCGTTGCCCAGTAGTACTTCGGCAGGTAAATTATCCATTATGCCCACGTTCACAGCCCCCTTTCCCGCTCCCCAATCAAGATGCACTTTAGCTGTTGGAATTTTGTACACATCCCCCCCGCCACTCTAACAGCCACAGTCTGTCCGGATCGCTTGTGCTCCGGCACCAAATGACTCTGTACCAGCGTGATAGTAGCCCCTGTGTCTCTCAATCCCTCGGTAGATCGCCTCTCGAGCCATACCTTCTGCCGATGGTGCTGGCGGTTATCTGAGGCAGCATATACAGGGTCCGCCTCGTGAAGCGGCCCCAAATATTCCTCCATAGGGGCCTCTTGGTTAACACAGAGGGCCCGGGCCGGACGATATGACCCAGAGGGGTAATTGTAATTCCTAGGTGTCTGGTGCGTATTAAGGGGGCAGCTAGCCATGAAATGCCCTGGTTGCTTGCATCGGTGGCAAGTCGGTCTGGGACGCTCAGAGCTGTTATTGGGTGGTCCTGAGTGTCGGGCGGGCCCTGCGGGCACCGGAGCTCGGAATTCAGCACGAGGGGGTGCACGGTAAACCTCTCTGGGTTCGACCCGTGCTGGAGCTCGGTAGTTCGTGGGTTCGTGAAGACGGGAGTCATAATGTTCATCGGCCAATTTGGCTGCTTCTTCTAAGGTAGAAGGCCACCTGTCTCGCAGCCATTCCTTCCCTTGCTGTTCCATGCCATTATAAAAATGTTCTAAGAGAAACAATTGTAAAATGTCCTCACCAGTCACCGCTTTACTTCCGCTCATCCAGTGATTTGCCGCTCTCCGCATTTGGTGCGCCCATTCCATATGGGTATCGTTAGGCTTCTTTTTCGTGCCCCGAAACTGTCGGCGATACGTGTCCGGAGTTACCGCGTACCGTCGCAACAGTGTCTCCTTAACTAGCTCATACTGTGTCACTTCCTCAGCACCCAGAGTACGAAAGGCTTCCAGGGCTCGCCCGGATAGTTTCCCAGACAATATCGTGGGCTACTCTCTGTTGGGAATCTGGTGCAGGGCACATTGCCTTTCGAAGTCCGCCAAATATTCATCAATCCCTGTCTCGCTCTCTAGGAAGGGTCAAAATGCCACATAGGGTATCTTGGGCCTCCCAGCATTTTCGACAGGGATGATTACCTGCGGGGCTTCAGCATTGCGGTGTGCGTTCGCTAGGTTGAGTTTGTGGGCTCGAGTCTCTCATATATCCTCGTCCGCTTCCGCCATCAACTGCTGTACCAATTCCATGGAGGGGTTCGGCCCGTACAGTGAGAGCCTCTCCCGAACAATCCTGGTTTTTTCGTCACTAATCGTGGTCGGTGTTTCCGCCATTGTGAAGCTCTGATCCAGTTCGGTCAATTCTGCGATCAGCTCTCTCCTCGGCCGGTTGCTGGCGTACCCCCCTCTGCTTTCAAGTAAATTCTTTAGGGTTGTACGCTTCAATTTTTTTGTAAGCGCTCTCCATCCGTTCTGTACCTCTCCTAGGAAATCCAGGAAAATCCCACCGCTGCCGCCAAATGTTACGGTTACCCTTAGTCTCGCTGAGAGATGGACCGCTTAGTACCCTGGATCCCTATTGCTGAAGAGGGGAGAAGCTGCTTTCCATAGTATTCTATATGAGTCTCGCAAATGTAGAATAATCCCCCTTAGCTGTAGTACAGCTAGGATACCCTTCTGCCCACAAAAACGAGTCAACGCTGCGATTGAGGGTCAACCAAGAACTCAGGACTGGGATGCCCAGCCTGCTTTTTATTGAGGTTACATGCACACAGGGCACTCCCAGGGGGGGAAGCATAAAATCCCCCATCACACATTTAGATAGAGAGACAATGTCCTTTGACAGGCCACAATAGGATTACAGTACTTCAGATAACAAGTTACACATAAAAAAACAATGCAGTCCATCTTATCAATTAGCAGTCTGACTCCGGAGGTGATTAGACAATGGGAATGTTTTATCACTAAACTTAATTAGAGCTGAGGCCAGCAAACTTGTATTTAGAAAATAGTTTCTAAAAGCTGAAAAAAAGTTAACTCTTTATGAAATGATACTTGTTACGGTTTTCTTGGAGCCCTTCTTAGGTGCTGGCTTGGCTGGTTCAGGCATTGCTGCTGGGAAATAAGCTCTTCACAACAAAATAACTAATGCTTCTGTAACAGTTCCCCTTTAAGATAAATGTGTGGAATGTTTTAATTCGATGTTGATTTAATTTAACATTTACTTGTTTTCATCTCTCCCACATCCATAATATAACTTCTTATGTACTGTATGTTGCTTTCCAGGAGATTCATAGAACAGTTTGTATGTGCCAGAGGGATCAGCTCTCTGTGGTGGTTACACAGATCTATTTCTTAAAAGGACATAAGTGATTTAATGCCCTATCGCTTTGAGCTGTAAGAAAAAATAACACCTTATAACTACCATAACAATAAGCACAGATAACCAGAATAGAAAGTTAAAGGCCCATGGGTCGTATATTATCAAGCACATAAAACAGAAGGATTAACTTTTCAATTTAACCAAAAACAAGGTGGCGACAATCAGATCCTAAATATCTAACTCCTGCAAAGATAGTCACAGGCCCTGGCTGCTGACATGAAGTGAAGCCAAGCTACCACCTTAACATACAGTGGCAAATCTCAAGGAGCTCTTCTGCCCTCTATAGACCTAAGGAAGAGTAAACCCAGGCTCGCACCTGGAGACGTCACCTCTAATGCAATGGCCAACACTCACCCTCTCTGTCTACAGCCATGGCCAAGACCAACTGCCTAAGCTCGGGTGCAATAACATAAAAAACTTGAGTTGGTCAAGGGTCAGTGAGTTGTTCAGCCCTGGGAAGCCAAAAGTGCCATCCTTGGACTTACAGATCTAGGTCGACTATTACTCCACCAGCATTATACAAACTAAAGAACCATTAAATAGGTCACACCAAACAATTGCCAATCACCACCATTAAAGGGACAGTCTTGTCAAAATTAAACTTTCATGATTCAGATAGGGCATGCAATTGTAAACAACTTTCCAATTTACTTTTATCATCACATTTACTTTGTTCCCTTGGTGGTATTTTTGAAAAGCTAAACCTAGGTAGCCTCAAACTGATTTCTAAACTGTTTAAAACCGCCTACTAGCTCAGAGCATTTTGAAAGTGTTTCACAGTTAGACAGTACTAGTTCATGTGTGTCACATGGATAACATTGTGCTTACTTCCGTGGAGTTATTTAGGAGTCTGCACTGGTTGGCTAAACTGCGTGTCTGTCAAAAGCACTGAGATAAGGGGGCTGTCTGCAGAGGCGTAGATACAAGGTAATCACAGTGGTAAAACGTATATTAATATAAACGTGTTGGTTATGCAAAACTGGGGAATGGGTAATAAAGGGATTATTTATCTATTCTTTTTAAACAATAAAAATTCTGGTGTAGACTGTCCCTTTAAAGGGAGGGAGGGAGGGAGGAGAAGCTTCAGGAATCTGGAAAAGAGACTGATGAATCTCTGACTTCTTCCTAAAAGGTAAAAAAAAAATCATTGTTTCTTTAACTGCAACAAAGCTGCATTCATATACAGGCCCTGATATTCAAAGGTTCTCCACCTTGGAGAGAAATTGCAGTTCCAACTTCAAAAAGGCTGAACTCACTGAGTTTTCAAAAGAAAAAGGGCGGAAGTTAGTCCCACCCCCCTGACCACAGGCTGGCCGGATCTATTTACTTACACTGGAATTAGAAATCGGATTATTCAGAAAGGCTGCACGCAGCAGCCAGCCCACTTATTTATTTTAATTTACTACATACAGAGACCGTAAGACTTAATAATACTCAGTCTCACGGCCGCTGTACACTGTATGCATTGATGCAACTAAGCAAGTACTGTTAATGAGTCTGACTGTACTACTGTAAGTTACTGTCCCCTGCTCTGCAGCGGCGGCCTGGCGGCCCATTTTACACTGCATCAGAGAGGCCCGGGGGGCAATTGCCCCCCCGCCCCCCGGCCCAGTCTGCCCCTGGGCGGAACTCTCCAGCAAAGCGAGATCTCTCTCATTTATGTATGTGAAGCAGAGAAAAGTCCAGTGCAATATTGCACTGCATAATATGAGAGTTTTGTTACACTTAAACTTTGTGCATTATATTTTATATTATGCAAAAGGAAGAGAAGAGAGGGGGATAAAAAGCTCTATTTCTGACACATAAAAGGCAATATGATATAAATTCAAATTAAATGAATATACATGAATGTATTATAATATTGACAAAGGACGTATACTTAATTGACCATATATGGTAAATAAATGCCCAGTTAAAACTAAAAGAGGGTTAAAATATAGAGGGGGAGGCGCCGCTGCTGGCTGCCACACTTTCCTCAGGCTCCTGACCTCTTCTGGATTTATCTTAATTTTAACCTTCTTACATTCAAAATTCATCATAATTATTTCAAGGACAAACACCGACTCCACATAACGCACAACTAGACTCGTAAAAATTGAACGGATGACATTACTAAAGTGAGATACTCAACGAATGGAAATATACTCCCACCGGACCATCTTACTACCAGAAAGAGATTACCTTCAGCTGAACACCATAAACAAGGTACACTTAAACTAAGAAAAAAACAAAAAAAACAGACTCAACCCATCCACAAATTGGGTTTTGGATTTCATCATCCCTTTAGCAATGCTCAGATTTAATTTCTAAACACAAGAAAAACGAATTGATTAAGTCTATTTTGCTAAAATACATTGGTTTTAAAACCCCTGCATGCTTTCTTATCTGTTATCTACAATGCAGCCTGAAGTGCAAAATCTCACACCTCACTCTGGCCTGAATCCTATAGAGCAGGGCAATGTAACCAGCCCCCACGGCTAACATTCCAACAAATACTAGAAGCTATTTTAACCCCTTCACTGCAGAAGGAATGACCACCTATACGTCCTCACATCTGCACTCCTTAAGACCCCAAAAAGTGGTTGCAGCACTCAGTCCCTCACTAGTGGCTACCCTAAAATCACTCAGCATTTTCAAAGGGACCGACAGGGGCTGTCGTGGAGGAAAATCAAAATTTAAATTTCTATATCCTGACACTATCACTGCTGCCCCACCACCCTGTCCACCCGCAAGCCTAAATGAAGTGATCCAACCTAAAAGCCACAAAAACCGCACTATCAAATCAAGAAAATCTCTTTGTGTGATCCCTATTAGAAGACACGTTGTCTCCAAAGTACAGAGCAAAAACTCAGAATCCCAAGACTGTCCTATCAGAGCAATCCTGCGCAATGCCAGATCAATAAAGAACAAAAAAGCTATTATTTCTGACCTTATTGAAACATGCGAATTAGCATGCATCACAGAATCATGGTTAGATGAAAATGCAGGGCCTATTCTAGAGGCAGCTATTCCAGACAATTACACAGTGTTCCACCGCCCGAGACAAGATTGCAAGGGAGGCGGAGTTATGATCTGTGCAAAATCATCCTTAAATCCCAGACCAATATCAGTCCACAAAACCCAATCTTTTGAATGTGTAGCTGCCAGCCTCTCAATAAAGAGAGGATTCCGAATACTGCTAATATACAGACCCCCAGGAGATGGGAAGAGATTTCTTCAGGAACTCAAAGACCTTTTGGCTGGCTTAATCCTTGAACACCCCAGATGGCTTATATTAGGAGACTTCAACATGTGGATTGACAACACCCTATCCCTGCTTGGGCAGGATCTCCTCAGCTTGATGAGTACACTCGGCTTTACACAAATCGTCACCACTCCCACCCACAGAAAAGGTCATACACTTGATCTAGTGTTTCAGTCTGGACTAGAAGAGTCACCAGTAACTGTAAACCCAGTTACCTGGTCAGACCACCACTCCATTCACTTCTCCATTGTATCACAATCAACCAGACACCAGCCTCAGAACCTGGTCAAACACCGCTCATTAAAAGGGGTGACACCACTGGATGTAGCATCACATATGGATCTAAGTGAACTAATGGGCAACTGCGAAGACCCCAGCTCCTTAGTCCGACTCTACAACAAAACCATGAGAGACACCCTAGAAAGCATTGCACCATCTCGCATATGCACTGTCCAAACCCACAACAATGCACCATGGTTTGATAGCTCCATCAGAGAAATGAAAAGAACAGGATGTAAGCTCGAGAGAAAGTGGCGCAGAACACATGATTCAGAGGATAAAGCAGCTCTTACCAAACATCTAAATAAATATCAATCCAAGATAACAGAAAAAATCTTCATTTTTATCACGCAAAATTGCACTCTCCCACAATAGACCCAGGCAACAGTTTCGCACAGTAGAAAGGCTCTGCAAACCAGCATGCATGCTTAGCCCCACCAACTTTTCTCAGGATAAATGTAAAGCATTTGCGAACTTCTTCAGAGACAAGATTTCCTCAATCCGAACCGCTATCACAGCAGGCCAAACAGTTACACACCAGAACCACTACAATGGAATGCTAGATTGCCCCAGTTTATGGTCCACTTTTACAAATGTGGATATAAAAGAAGTTAAAAACACCATACAAAAATGATACCCTACTACGTGTGACTTAGACCCTGCTCCAACTCAGCTCATATCTGGATGCATTGAAACACTTGCCCCAGTCCTCACAAAAATAGTACAGTGTTCACTAAAAACAGGAGACTTTCCAGATCCTCTAAAAGAAGCTGTGGTAAAACCACTCCTAAAGAAACCTTTATTAGACCCAGACTGCATGACTAATTACAGACCAGTATCCAACCTCCCATTTCTGGGGAAAATAATTGAAAAAGTAGTGGCAACTCAACTGGAAGCCCATCTATCATGCTTAAACATATTCGATCCTTTCCAGTCAGACTTCAGATGCCGCCACAGCACTGAAACAGCGCTACTCCGAGTGCTAAATGATCTCCTCATGGCAAGAGACAAAGGTGATTACTCCATTCTAATCCTCCTGGATCTCTCAGCTGCATTTGACACCATTGACCATAGGATTCTAATAGAGCGCTTGCAGTACATCTGTGGTCTAGGAGGCACAGTCCTTAATTGGTTTAAATCTTTCCTTGCTGGTAGATCACAGAGAGTAATATCAGGATCAAGCCCATCAGCACCAACAGAACTGGCCTGCGGAGTTCCACAAGGATCTATCCTGTCTCCCATGCTATTCGCAATTTACTTACTACCACTGAGGGACATCATTAACCGATATGGCCTAAGGTATCATTGTTACGCTGATGACACACAACTCTACTTCTCCTTTGCTCCAGATACTACAGACCCAGCATGCCGCATAAACAGTTGCTTAACAGACCTCATAGAATGGATGAATGCTAGCTGTCTCAAAGTGAACCCGGACAAAACAGAGTTACTCTTGGTGAGGGGACCCCGGGCATCAAAAATATCCCACGATCACCCAACTGGCCTGGAGCTTGGAGGCTCTGAACTCTTTAGTTTAGCAAAGGTACGAAACTTCGGAGTGCTGATTGACGCTGGACTATCTTTTAAACAGCAGATTTCCTCCGTAATAAAATCTTCCTACTTTCATCTTAAAAATAGCCAAGATACAACACTTAATTCCACCGGATGATATGCCAACATTAATCCATGCATTTGTATCCTCTAGGCTAGATTACTGCAATGCACTTTACTTGGGCCTCCCAAAAAAAGAACTCCATCGCCTTCAGACAGTACAAAATGCAGCAGCCAGACTATTGACCAATCAAACTCGCTCCTGCCACATAACACCTGTTCTCCACTCCCTGCATTGGCTTCCAATTAAATGGCAAATATATTTTAAAATTGGCCTGCTGACCTTCAAAGCCTTAAACAACCAAGGCCCACAGTGCCTGAAAGAGCTCCTGACACCCTACATCCCATCCCGTTCACTTAGGTCAGCCAACACATCCCTCCTCTGTGCCAAGAATAAGGACAAACTCAGGCTCCAGAGCATTCTGCCACGCTGCCCCTACTTTCTGGAACTCTTTACCGTGCGCAATCAGAGAGGCACCATCCTTACAGACTTTTAAATAAAAGCTAAAGACCCACCTCTTCCATCAGGCATTCAGTCCGCTTATCTGACCTTCAGAAACTCCTAACTTTTATGTCTTTTGTTGGTATATTTGTAAAGTGCTTTGAGTCTCACATGGAGAAAGGAGCTATATAAATCGCAAATTATTATTATTATTATAAAAGCAATTCATCTTATACAGGATATGTATTAGTCCCTTTGTAGATTCTAAAGAATCATCCCAGATCGATACTTCTGAAATGCCTACTTACAGGATTAAACCCCAATCATATGAGGTAAATGTATGGCATTGCAGGGGAGCGCTTCTATTTTGCACTTCTGGATTAGGGTACGCCTGTGGTTCGTGTAGCTCTTGGCTCCAGATCCCGTTTTCTCCCATGGATTGATAGGATGTTTGATCCCTCTTGTGCTTCTTGCAGTATGGCAGACTCCCAGATCTCTCAAAAACACTATTCAGCAGCCTGGTCGTAATTTTGAAGGGGTGTAGCGGCTTTGATTTCTGTTTACTTGATAGAGAAAGCCCAGAGGCATAACTAGAAACCACAGGGCCCAGGTGCAAGAATCCAAGAAGCCCCCCCCCCCCCAAAAAAAAGGTGAATTTGATACATATCTTTTTTTTTTTTTTTTACATTTAACACAGAAAAAAAATGTGAATCAGATTACATGTCTGCAAAAGGAGGTACCCTGTGCCCACAGTCTGTGAGATGGTCTGACCCCCTATTACTGCATATAGTGACACTGTTTAACCCACCAGTACTGTATATAGTGAGTTAGTGACACAGTCTGTAATCTGCCAGTGAGATGACTGGCCTGACCCTACTCGCCCCAGTACTTTATAAAGTGACCACAGTAGTCAGTGACATGGTCAAGCCCCCTCGTACTGTATATAGTGGTAGTGACACTGTTTACCCCCCGCCCCCCCCATGCTGTAGTAACAAGGTTTGTAATTTGCTGGTTCCACAAACATACACACACACACATATACATGCATAAATACACACACAGTCACATACACACACACACAAACACCAATGGGTAAAACAGAAACACTAACCCCTGTAGCCAAAGACACTAGTGAGGCATCATGTAACACTCACATGATATCAGTTCAGGCAGTGGCAGGTCAACATTTTTTATTAAAAATAAATGTTTTTTTGTTTTTTTTAAGCTGGGCCCCCACCCTCAGGGGCCCAGTCGCAATTGCGACCTCTGCACCCCCTGTAGGTCCACCCCTCCTGAGAAAGCCTGCGACTCAGTCCACTTTTTATTATCCCTTTATTGCGCCTTTTTTTGTCCTACCTTATATTTATATTACTATACATTTCAGACTGTGTCCTTTCAGTATTATTGCATTTAAGCTTTGCACTTTCTCAATTGTATATTAATACATTTAAATTTTGATCTATGTGATTTTACACATTCTGTTATGCTTTGAAAGTTTCTATGCTGCTTTAATAACTTATGATTATATTTTGTATATTTGAATGTATATTCTACAAATTACATTGCACTCTGTATTTTCTCCATTGTATATATCTGGGCCATGGAAAGTAATGATGCTCTCTGTGAAACTGAAGCTGATAGTTTTTCAGTTTAAATTTAAATAAAAGACATGCAAAGTGCAATCTAATTTGTAAAAGATACACATATATATGAGTATGAGCATTATTTGTAAATAAATTTGTAAATTTAATAAAATGTAACCTGAAGTGTAAAGTGATATAAAATAGAAAGCACATAGGCCCCAAGTTATCAAGGTCTGTCGGACCTGATCCAACAGTGCGGATCAGGTCCGATAGACCTCGCGGATCAGGTCTGATAGACCTCACAAGAGCTGCTGGTGCAACGCCGCCCCCCTGCAGACTCGCGGCCAATAGGCCGCCAGCAGGGGGGTGTCAATCAACCCTATCGTACTCGATCGGGTTGATTTCTGGCGATGTCTGTCCGCCTGCTCAGAGCAGTCGGACAGGTTATGGAGCAGCGGTCTTTGTGACCGCTGCTTCATAACTGCTGTTTCTGGCGAGTCTGAAGACTCGCCAGAAACGGGCTTGATAACTAGAGGCCAAAGTGTCATGCAATGCTATATTTCACTGGGCTTGACTCTCCTTCACATACAGAAATTCAGGGAACGCCCCTTGGAGAAGTAAAACAAAATCTGCCTTTTAAAAATTTCACTAGGGATCTTGCAGTGCTGGAGGATCAGTTTAGAATATCTCACCTGAAAAGAGTGGTTTTTAATATCAGTGCCACAGTTAGATCCTATGGGCCTTAACCCTTAGATACGCTCCAGGCTAGAAGGCCCTACACTAACTTTCTTGCGGCATTTGAAATACACAGCAGAGCATTTTTGCAATGTTCTTATTTTTTTTAAAAAGAATCATTTTGTTAAAGGGACATTGTAATTTACCATGTCATAAATACAATGAGATTTGTACAAACCATGCAATGTAAAGTGTTAAACATATTCTCATCAGGTTCTATTATAGATCTGTTTCTTGAAATATACTCTTTCAAAATTTGTTTTCAAATTAAAAGACCTAGAAATTTTACAACTGTGAGAAGTACTTGTAAGACTTAGATTAACCGTATGAACTGGTTTTAAGCTTCCCGATTCTGCAGACAAGATCATTTTGTTATACATCTTGTTTTCAAACATTGAAAAACTTCACAAGAATAAAATGCTCTTGTAGCTTGGTGTGTAAGGTGAATTAATTGTCAGTGTGGTTGTTTTAGTTCAAGTCTCATTGATCCCTTTCTTTCAAGCCATTGAAAAAATATGTCAGTTTTCAAGCAATCTATTCCATCCTAGAACTAGAAATTGGTTTTGCAGGTTCTTCAGCTTCATCCTTTTGAACTTTTCCACAAATTGGCTTTTATTCTGCTAACTAAAAACAGTTTTAGTATTGACTCTTTCTACAGCCAAAAGAATTGTGCTTTGCTCTCCTCCTTTTCTGTTTTTTCATGACAATAACATCATTATTGAAAACAGAACCTTCTATAGCAGTCAATTCTTGAAATATCAACTTTGAAATTGTTGTTCTATCATTTTGTGTCTAAACCACCATCTGAAAACAGTTTCTCCAGTAACTAAGCACAACTCATCAGCACGTATTATGCATACAAATGTGTATAAATAATAGGCATCCATATTGTTATTTAAAATGTTGGCTTTTTAGTTTGTTTCAAAATACTAGGCATTTGCATTTGGCAGTTTCATTAGCTACTGAATGCAGAAGAAGGCCTGCGGCTCGCAGCATTCAGCTCTTTTCAAAACTGGATTTCTCCTTGTGAAAGTGCAACTCACTAAAATTAGTGGAAATCGAGATCTTAGTGTGTACTTTCACAAGAAGTAATCCGGCTCTAAAAAGGGCCGAATGCTGCAAGTAGTCACTTTCTTCCGCATTTGGCAGCTAATAAAACTGCCTACAAAATACACACTGCTCATATTAAATGAAGTGAAAATATGTTGCCGACACTAGAAATAAATGCAAGGTGTCGTACACTGAGAACAGCGCAAATAGATTTGTATTTGCCTTAACAAAAATATTATCAGTGATGGTGCTCCCTGTAACATTCCCTCTCCCCTGTGAGATTCTGAATTCCACTCATTACATTATTTGGCGTTAAGCTTGCAAGTCTCCTGGAATTCCTGGTTCAGACCTTTTTCCTTTAATTCCATTATGGCTGCCCATGTGAGGTTCGGTTTGTTATTTCTTACCATGCTTATGAACTTTAGTGTCCACTCAAAAAAGTTTCTCCCATGGTAACAATACTTAAAATGACATTGCACTGAAAAAGTTCTCCCCTTGATTGTTTTGCTAGTAATCTATTTTACCTGCTAGAAAATATTTTGTCATTTGAAATATCTGTTTTTCATATATACATTTCAATTCTGCAGTAATGCAGTATAAACTTTCATGATCTAGATAGAGCTTGCAGTTTAAATAAACTTTTCAATTGACTTTCATTATCAATTTATGCACAGTCTTTTTATATGCACACTCTCTGAGACACCAGCTACTACTGAGCATGTGCAAGTGTTTACTGTGTATACATATATGAGGCTGTGATTGGCTGATGGCTGTCACATGATACAGGGGGGCAGCAAATTGAAGTAGGTTTATTTTAGGGAAAGATTCATTATTGTTTGATAGAAACAGAACATATTTTTGGGCAGTGTTTCTCAACCACAGGCCTAAAGTATCCCTAACAAGCCAGATTTTCATGATTTCTTAGGCCTAGATTTAGAGTTGGGCGGTAGCCATCAAAACCAGCGTTAGAGGCTCCTAATGCTGGTTTTGGGCTACCGCCGGTATTTGGAGTCAGTCAGGAAAGGGTCTAACGCTCACTTTCCAGCCGCAACTTTTCCATACCGCAGATCCCCTTACGTCATTTGTGTATCCTATCTTTTCAATGGGATCTTTCTAACGCTGGTATTTAGAGTTGTGGCTGAAGTGAGCGTTAGAAATCTAACGACAAAACTCCAGCCGCAGAAAAAAGTCAGTAGTTAAGAGCTTTCTGGGCTAACGCCGGTTTATAAAGCTCTTAACTACTGTGCTCTAAAGTACACTAACACCCATAAACTACCTATGTACCCCTAAAACCGAGGTCCCCCCACATCGCCGCCACTCGATTACATTTTTTTAACCCCTAATCTGCCGACCGCCACCTACGTTATACTTATGTACCCCTAATCTGCTGCCCCTAACACCGCCGACCCCTATATTATATTTATTAACCCCTAACCTGCCCCCCACAACGTCGCCGCCAGCTACCTACAATAATTAACCCCTAATCTGCCGACCGCAAAGTGCCGCCACCTACGTTATCCTTATGTACCCCTAATCTGCTGCCCCCCCTAACACCGCCGACCCCTATATTATATTTATTAACCCCTAATCTGCCCCCCTCAATGTCGCCTCCACCTGCCTATACTTATTAACCCCTAATCTGCCGAGCGGACCACACCGCTACTATAATAAAGTTATAAACCCCTAATCCGCCTCACTCCCGCCTCAATAACCCTATAATAAATAGTATTAACCCCTAATCTGCCCTCCCTAACATCGCCGACACCTAACTTCAATTATTAACCCCTAATCTGCCGACCGAATCTCGCCGCTACTGTAATAAATGGATTAACCCCTAAAGCTAAGTCTAACCCTAACCCTAACACCCCCCTAAATTAAATATAATTTAAATCTAACGAAATAAATTAACTCTTATTAAATAAATTATTCCTATTTAAATCTAAATACTTACCTGTAAAATAAACCCTAATATAGCTACAATATAAATTATAATTATATTATAGCTATTTTAGGATTTATATTTATTTTACAGGTAACTTTGTATTTATTTTAACCAGGTACAATAGCTATTAAATAGTTAAGAACTATTTAATAGCTAAAATAGTTAAAATAATTACAAAATTACCTGTAAAATAAATCCTAACCTAAGTTACAATTAAACCTAACACTACACTATCAATAAATAAATTAAATAAACTACCTACAATTATCTACAATTAAACCTAACACTACACTATCAATAAATAAATTAAATACAATTCCTACAAATAAATACAATTAAATAAACTAACTAAAGTACAAAAAATGAAAAAGAACTAAGTTACAAAAAAATAAAAAAATATTTACAAACATTAGAAAATAATTACATTTTTAAACTAATTACACCTACTCTAAGCCCCCTAATAAAATAACAAAGACCCCCAAAATAAAAAAATGCCCTACCCTATTCTAAATTACAAAAGTTCAAAGCTCTTTTACCTTACCAGCCCTTAAAAGGGGCTTTTGTGGGGCATGCCCCAAAGAATTCAGCTCTTTTGCCTGTAAAAAAAAACATACAATACCCCCCAACATTACAACCCACCACCCACATACCCCTAATCTAACCCAAACCCCCCTTAAATAACCTAACACTAAGCCCCTGAAGATCTTCCTACCTTGTCTTCACCATGCCAGGTATCACCGATCGTTCCAGGCTCCGAAATCTTCATCCAAGCCCAAGCGGGGGCTAGACATCCATCATCCGGATGCTGAAGAGGTCCAGAAGAGGCTCCAAAGTCTACATCCTATCCGGGAAGAAGAGGCGATCCGGACCGGCAACCATCTTGATCCAAGCGGCATCTTCTATCTTCATCCGATGATGACCGGCTCCATCTTGAAGAACTCCACCGCGGACCCATCTTCTTCTTCCGACGACTTCCCGACGAATGATGGTTCCTTTAAGGGACGTCATCCAAGATGGCGTCCCTCGAATTCCGATTGGCTGATAGGATTCTATCAGCCAATCGGAATTAAGGTAGGAAAATTCTGATTGGCTGATGGAATCAGCCAATCAGAATCAAGTTCAATCCGATTGGCTGATCCGATCAGCCAATCAGATTGAGCTCGCATTCTATTGGCTGTTCCGATCAGCCAATAGAATGCGAGCTCAATCTGATTGGCTGATTGGAACAGCCAATCGGATTGAACTTGAATCTGATTGGCTGATTAAATCAGCCAATCAGAATATTCCTACCTTAATTCCGATTGGCTGATAGAATCCTATCAGCCAATCGGAATTCGAGGGACGCCATCTTGGATGACGTCATTTAAAGGAACCATCATTCGGCGAGTAGGCGTCGCTTGAAGAGGATGTTCCATGTCGGCTTGGAAGAAGATGGCTCCGCTCCGCTCCGGAAGAAAGAAGATTGAAGATGTGGCTTGATAGAAGACTTCATCCCGATGCTGGACTTCCGACTTCAGCCCGATGATGGAGTTCTTCAGCCGCCGCTTGGATCAAGACTTCGGACCCTCTTCTGGACCGATCGGTGAACCCGGTGAGGTGAAGACAAGGTAGGGAGATCTTCAGGGGCTTAGTGTTAGGTTTATTTAAGGGGGGTTTGGGTTAGATTAGGGGTATGTGGGTGGTGGGTTGTAATGTTGGGGGGGGTATTGTATGTTTTTATTTTACAGGCAAAAGAGCTGAATTCTTTGGGGCATGCCCCGCAAAGGGCCCTTTTCAGGGCTGGTAAGGTAAAAGAGCTTTGAACTTTTTTAATTTAGAATAGGGTAGGGCATTTTTTTTATTTTGGGGGGCTTTGTTATTTTATTAGGGGGCTTAGAGTAGGTGTAATTATTTTAAAATTGTTGTAATATTTTTCTAATGTTTGTAAATATTTTTTTATTTTTTTGTAACTTAGTTCTTTTTTATTTTTTGTACTTTAGTTAGTTTATTTCATTGTATTTATTTGTAGGTATTTTATTTAATTAATTTATTGATAGTGTAGTGTTAGGTTTAATTGTAGATAATTGTAGGTATTTTATTTAATTAATTTATTGATAGTGTAGTGTTAGGTTTAATTGTAACTTAGGTTAGGATTTATTTTACAGGTAATTTTGTAATTATTTTAACTATTTTAGCTATTAAATAGTTATTAACTATTTAATAGCTATTGTACCTGGTTAAAATAAATACAAAGTTGACTGTAAAATAAATATTAATCCTAAAATAGCTATAATATATTGTAGCTATATTAGGGTTTATTTTACAGGTAAGTATTTAGCTTTAAATAGGAATAATTTATTTAATAAGAGTTAATTTATTTTGTTAGAATAAAATTATATTTAACTTAGGGGGGTGTTAGTGTTAGGGTTAGACTTAGCTTTAGGGGTTAATCCATTTATTACAGTAGCGGCGAGATTCGGTCGGCAGATTAGGGGTTAATAATTGAAGTTAGGCGTCGGCGATGTTAGGGAGGGCAGATTAGGGGTTAATACTATTTATTATAGGGTTATTGAGGCGGGAGTGAGGCGGATTAGGGGTTAATAACTTTATTATAGTAGCGGTGCGGTCCGCTCGGCAGATTAGGGGTTAATAAGTGTAGGCAGGTGGAGGCGACGTTGAGGGGGGCAGATTAGGGGTTAATAAATATAATATAGGGGTCGGCGGTGTAAGGGGCAGCAGATTAGGGGTACATTAGGATAACGTAGGTGGCGGCGCTTTGCGGTTGGCAGATTAGGGGTTATCTATTGTAGGTAGCTGGCGGCGACGTTGTGGTGGGCAGATTAGGGGTTAATTAATATAATATAGGGATCGGCGGTGTTAGGGGCAGCAGATTAGGGGTACATAGGGATAATGTAGGTAGCGGCGGTATACGGAGCGGCAGATTAGGGGTTAATAATAATATGCAGGGGTCAGCGATAGCGGGGGCGGCAGATTAGGGGTTAATAAGTGTAAGGTTAGGGGTGTGTAGACTCGGGGTACATGTTAGGGTGTTAGGTGCAGACGTAGGAAGTGTTTCCCCATAGAAAACAATGGGGCTGCGTTAGGAGCTGAACGCGGCTTTTTTGCAGGTGTTAGTTTTTTTTTTCAGCTCAAACAGCCCCATTGTTTTCTATGGGGGAATCGTGCACGTGCACGTTTTTGAAGCTGACCGCGTCCGTAAGCACCGCTGGTATCGAGAGTTGCAGTGGCGTTAAATTATGCTCTACGCTCGCTTTTTGGAGCCTAACGCACTGAAAACCCAGCCATTCTGTGAAAATGGCTGGAAAAAAGCACGCATAGCTAACGCACCCCTTTGGCCGCAGAACTCTAAATCTAGGCATTTGTGCTTCGGTTAAGAATCATGAAAATCTGGCCTGTTTGGGGTACTTGAGGACTGGAGTTAAGAAACACTGACCTAGATTTGGAGTTTGCCGTTAGCCGTGAAAACCAGCGTTAGAGGCTCCTAACGCTGGTTTTAGGCTACCGCCGGTATTTGGAGTCACTCAAAATAGGGTCTAACGCTCACTTTTCATCCGCGACTTTTCCATACCGCAGATCCCCTTACGTAAATTGCGTATCCTATCTTTTCAATGGGATCTTTCTAACTCCGGTATTTAGAGTAGTTTCTGAAGTGAGCGTTAGACATCTAACGACAAAACTCCAGCCGCAGGAAAAAAAGTCAGTAGTTAAGAGCTTTCTGGGCTAACGCCGGTTTATAAAGCACTTAACTACTGTGCTCTAAAGTACACTAACACCCATAAACTACCTATGCACCCCCTAAACCGAGGTCCCCCCACATCGCCGACACTCGAATAATTTTTTTTAACCCCTAATCTGCCGACCGCCACCTACGTTATCCTTATGTACCCCTAATCTGCTGCCCCTAACACCGCCGACCCCTGTATTATATTTATTAACCCTAACCTGCCCCCCCACAACGTCGCCTCACCGACCTACACTTATTAACCCCTAATCTGCCGACCGCAAAGCGTCGCCACCTACGTTATTCTTATGTACCCCTAATCTGCTGCCCCTAACACCGCCGACCCCTATATTATATTTATTAACCCCTAATCTGCCCCCCTCAACGTCGCCTCCACCTGCCTACACTTATTAACCCCTAATCTGCCGACCGGACCTGAGCGCTACTATAATAAAGTTATTAACCCCTAATCCGCCTCACTAACCCTTTAATAAATAGTATTAACCCCTAATCTGCCCTCCCTAACATCGCCGACACCTAACTTCAATTATTAACCCCTAATCGGAACAGCCAATAGATTGCGAGCTCAATCTGATTGGCTGATTGAATCAGCCAATCGGATTGAACTTGAATCTGATTGGCTGGTTCCATCAGCCAATCAGAATTTTCCTACCTTAATTCCGATTGGCTGATAGAATCCTATCAGCCAATCGGAATTCGAGGGACGCCATCTTGGATGACGTCCCTTAAAGGAACCGTCATTCGTCGTTAGTCCGTCGGGCCAGCAGGATGTTCCGCGTTGGAGGTCTGCAAGATGGATCCGGAAGAAAGAAGATTGAAGATGCCGTTGATAGAAGACTTCATCCGGATCATGGACCTCTTCAGCTCCCGCTTGGATGAAGACTTCATCCGGATCATGGACCTCTTCAGCCCCCCGCTTGGGCTTGGATCAGGACATCGGAGGAGCTCTTCTGGACAGATCGTTGAACCCGGTGAGGTGAAGACAAGGTAGGAAGATCTTCAGGGGCTTAGTGTTAGGTTAGATTAGGGGTATGTGGGTGGTGGCTTGTAATGTTGGGGGGCTTGGGTATTGTATGTTTTTTTTTTTACAGGCAAAAGAGCTGAACTTCTTGGGGCATGCCCCGCAAAGGGCCCTGTTCAGGGCTGGTAAGGTAAAAGAGCGTTGAACTATTTTGGGGGGCTTTGTTATTTTATTAGGGGGCTTAGAGTAGGTGTAATTAGTTTAAAATTGTTGTAATATTTTTCTTATGTTTGTAAATATTTTTTTATTTTTTGTAACTTAGTTCTTTTTTATTTTTTGTACTTTAGCAAGTTTATTTAATTGTATTTATTTGTAGGAATTGTATTTAATTAATTTATTAATAGTGTAGTGTTAGGTTAATTGTAGGTAATTGTAGGTAGTTTATTTAATTAATTTATTGATAGTATAGTGTTAGGTTTAATTGTAACTTAGGTTAGGATTTCTTTTACAGGTAAATTTGTAATTATTTTAACAATTTTAGCTATTAAATAGTTCTTAACTATTTAATAGCTATTGTACCTGGTTAAAATAAATACAAAGTTACCTGTAAAATAAATATTAATCCTAAAATAGCTATAATATAATTATAATTTATATTGTAGCTATATTAGGATTTATTTTACAGGTAAGTATTTAGCTTTAAATAGGAATAATTTATTTAATAAGAGTTAATTAATTTCGTTAGATTAAAATTATATTTAATTTAGGGGGGTGTTAGTGTTAGGGTTAGACTTAGCTTTAGGGGTTAATACATTTATTAGAATAGCGGTGAGCTCCGGTCGGCAGATTAGGGGTTAATAATTGAAGTTAGGTGTCGGCGATGTTAGGGAGGGTAGATTAGGGGTTAATACTATTTATTATAGGGTTAGTGAGGTAGATTAGGGGTTAATAACTTTATTATAGTAGCGCTCAGGTCCGCTCGGCAGATTAGGGGTTAATAAGTGTAGGCAGGTGGAGGCGACGTTGTGGGGGGGCAGATTAGGGGTTAATAAATATAATATAGGGGTCGGCGATGTTAGGGAAGCAGATTAGGGGTACATAGGGATAATGTAAGTAGCGGAGGTTTACGGAGCGGCAGATTAGGGGTTAATAATAATATGCAGGGGTCAGCGATAGCGGGGGCAGCAGATTAGGGGTTAATAAGTGTAAGGTTAGGGGTGTTTAGACTCGGGGTACATGTTAGAGTGTTAAGTGCAGACGTAGGAAGGGTTACCGCATAGCAAACAATGGGGCTGCGTTAGGAGCTGAACGCGGCTTTTTTGCAGGTGTTTGGGTTTTTTTCAGCTCAAACAGCTCCATTGTTTCCTATGGGGGAATCGTGCACGAGCACGTTTTTGAGGCTGGCCGCGTCCGTAAGCAACTCTGGTATCGAGAGTTGAAGCTGCGTAAAAATGCTCTACGCTCCTTTTTTGGAGCCTAACGCAGCCATTCTGTGGACTCTCAATACCAGAGTTATTTTTATGGTGCAGCCAGAAAAAAGCCGGCGTTAGTTTTTCGGGTCATTACCGACAAAACTCCAAATCTAGCCGACTGTTTTATGGAAAGCTTTGTTAAAACAAAAATTAGAGATTTTTTGTATTATTTCAGGGAAAAATATGAATTGAGTTATAAAGGACAGAGACAAAAGTTAATGTGCAGTCACTAGAGGCAGGTGAGGCAGTGCTTCACCTCTCATATGGGCAAAAATATATTGTTTTTTATTGGCTTTAAAAAAAACTAAATTGTAATTTTTTCCCCAGCATTTTTTTTTCTCACAGCTATATGTTGTGCAATGCAGAGGCACAAGCATGTCTGCCCACCATTACACAACATGCTGCGCCATCTACTGGATAAAAGTGGTTAAAGGGACAGTAAAGTCACAAAAAATATTTCATGATTTAAATAGGGCATGTAATTTTAAACAACTTTCCAATTTACTTTTATTACCAATTTTGTTTTGTTCTCTTGGTATTCTTAGTTGAAAGCAAAATCTAGGAGGTTCATGTGCTAATTTCTTAGACCTTGAAGACTGCCTCTAATCGGAAAGCATTTTGACAGTTTTTCACCACTAGAGGGTGTTAGTTCATGTGTTTCATATATATAACATTGAGCTCCGGCACGTGAAGCTCCTAAGAGCAAGCACTAATTGGCTAAAAATGCATGTCTGTCAAAAGAACTGAAATAAGGGGGCAGTTTGCAGAGACAGAGATACAAGGTAATCACAGAGGTAAAACGTATATTATTATAACTGTGTTGGTTATGCAAAATTGGGGAATGGGTAATAAAGGGATTATCTACCTTTTTAAACAACAAAAATTCTGGTGTTTACTGTCCCTTTAAGATCATTGCATGGCCCATAAGTGCTTTATTTGAGGCAGTCCTATTTGGGCTGAACCAATCCAGCGAGAGCCATTAGTAAGTGGAACATAGGGTTGGGGCTGGATGTTAAATCATATAAAACAAAACAAAAACGGAAAAAAACAACTTTCATATATTTTGTTGTTGTCCTGTGAACCTGCTAGCTTTGCTAAAGTGAAAAAGAGAGTTCTGTTCTTCCCCTCTAAGTGCAGTGGAATGTGCCACTGTCACTTCCTGAATCCTTACAGAGCAGGAAAGGGAGAGAGGCACAGAGAGCAGTGTTTCAGCCACATCTTATTAAAGTAAGATTTTACTGAAAGGGATTCTGTTAGTGAAAATGATAATTTAATGAATGTGGTTTAATGTTTGTTTACTCTTTTACAGCAGGGTCGTTTTTGTATTTTGTTTACTCAAACTTTACACCCACTAACTTAGCAGCATGCCTCTGTACTTCACACTAAATTATAGACTAATTTTCTGAACTCTCTGTAGCTCTGCTGTTTTATTACTTTAAAATGCAGTGGTCCCCCCCTTGTGTGTGTGTGTGTGTGTGTCTCTCTCTCTATCTATCCATCTCTCTCCTTATGTGTTGTTCTCCCCCATGGTCTATTTCTCTCTCTTCCTCCCCCTCTGACTCTCATCCCTTATGTAATGAAAGAATCTATAAGCATAATTTGCAGCATTAAAGTAAAAAGTATGTTTAAACATATTTTAAAGGGCATGGATTTCTAGATCTCATAATCAGAGCAAGCATTGTGTTATCTGGCAAGAGTTTCTGTTACAATCCTTTTAGACTAAAATCAGATGTTTACTAAGTTGACCAGTTTTCCAAGACACCATTTAAAGGGACATGAAACCCATATGAAACCCATATGCAAATTTAAATAACTTTCCAATTTACATCTAATATCTAATTTTCTTCATTCTTTTGATGTCCTTTGTTGAAAATCATATCTAAATATGCTCAGTAGCTGCTGATTGGTGGCTGCACATAGATACCTCATGTGATTGGCTCACCCATGTGCATTGCTATTTTTTCAACAAAGGATATCTAAAGAATGAAGGCGTATCCTAGCCACTGCCTCACCAGCCTCTGATGTCACTGCACGTCACTGAGTTAATGACCAGCACTGTACCCTGTATGGCGCTGATGTCCTGGGCCGTTATCGCGCCTCAGGAGTGAGGCATGCAGAAATAGCGTAATGGAGGACACCCCAGGCTAGCGATCTCAGAGAGATGGTGTCCCTGTGATCCAATGCATGTCAAAGGGGTGCCTCCATTCATAAAATACACACTGAGATCAGCGGGTTTTATACTGCCGCTTGAAGCCTGCATGTGAGGCTAGCCAGCAGTACAGTAACTGTCAAAAATGTCAGTTACTGTGTATATAATCACTGTGACAGCCAGTTACAGCGATTGTACATTTAAAGGGACAGTCTAGGCCAAAATAAACTTTCATGATTCAGATAGAGCATGTAATTTTAAACAATTTTCCAATTTACTTTTATCACCAATTTTGCTTTGTTCTCTTGGTATTCTTAGTTGAAAGCTTAAACTAGGAGGTTCATATGCTAATTTCTTAGACCTTGAAGCCCACCTCTTTTAGATTGCATTTTAACAGTTTTTCACCACTAGAGGGTGTTAGTTCACGTATTTCATATAAATAACACTGTGCTCGTGCACAAGAAGTTATCTGGGAGCAGGCACTGATTGGCTAGACTGCAAGTCTGTCAAAAGAACTGAAAAAGGGACAGTTTGCAGAGGTTTAGATACAAGATAATCACAGAGGTTAAAAGTATATTATTATAACTGTGTTGGTTATGCAAAACTGGGAAATGGGTAATAAAGGGATTATCTATCTTTTAAAACAATATAAATTCTGGTGTAGACTGTCCCTTTAATATGACACCTGAATACTAGCATGCCCCAGTGCATGCTGGTATTAGGCTTAGTGACCAATCACTGGATGCCAAAACACAAGAAGTGTCCCAACACAGGCAAATAAGTTAAAAGGTTCCAAGCTTTAATCCAACGTAGGTATAAAAACAAATAAATAGCAAAGTACAGCCAGCTTCAGCATAGCAAAAACTGGCAGTGACTATCAGGTAAAAACATTCATGTCAAAGAGGGGAAAGCTGTGCTCCTCAACAGCAGACATGTTTCGTGCTTGCCAAGCACTTGTTCACTGCTTAAAGGAGCTACGGCTGCCTTCCACTTAAATAGGCTACAGCTGTCACAAAATTTAAAGATACAGATACATTTAGATAATTTCACACCTCTTGATCTATATACAAAATATATACAAAATGTACAATTAATAATGGATAACAGTAAAATGGGAAAATATATGCAATCATATAGGAAATTTCAATATGTGATGAACCGTCAACATAAGCAGCATATTCAAATATTCAGAGTTATTTGTGATCGTTAAAACATTACATAGACAGACACTTCTATATATCTCCCTTTTGATATAAAATGACTACATTGATTATCCACTACACATACATATGAACACTTCATTTCTTACTATTTATGATTTATTATTTATTACTTCACTCACTATATATCCCATAGGTTTTAAGCTACCACATCCCTATATGCATAGATCTATGTCCCTTCTAAAGTTTAGACCATACGGCATAGAGGTATTCAGAGTACATATCCAATATACCTCTCTAAGATTAAGTTTGTTTTGTCTGTTACCTTCTCTTTTCCACCTTGGGATATGGTCAATACCTTGTAGGGACAATAGTGAAGTATCAGAATTGTTAAATTCTTTGAAATGTCTACCAATGGGGGTATCAGAGTCCGAATCCTCTATTGACCTGACATGCTCAAGAAAACGCTCTTTCACCTTCACTTACAGATTCACAGGTTTTGCATATTTTTTCAAATGTAGGCACAGAATATGCAAAACCTGTGAATCTGTAAGTGAAGGTGAATTTTTTACCTCTACACATACTGGAAATAATCACCAAATCGGGTTTTACATAACTTGTGCCACTACGCATGTTATCTGATCTTTTGACCTGTAGGGGGGTGCTCTAAACAATACGTAGGAAGAACTAAGAGACCCCAGAAAGAGCGTTTTCTTGAGCATGTCAGGTCAATAGAGGATTCGGACTCTGATACCCCCATTGGTAGACATTTCAAAGAATTTCACAATTCTGATACTTCACTAGTGTCCCTACAAGGTATTGACCATATCCCAAGGTGGAAAAGAGAAGGTAACAGACAAAACAAACTTAATCTTAGAGAGGTATATTGGATATGTACTCTGAATACCTCTATGCCGTATGGTCTAAACTTTAGAAGGGACATAGATCTATGCATATAGGGATGTGGTAGCTTAAAACCTATGGGATATATAGTGAGTGAAGTAATAAATAATAAATCATAAATAGTAAGAAATAAAGTGTTCATATGTATGTGTAGTGGATAATCAATGTAGTCATTTTATATCAAAAGGGAGATATATATAAGTGTCTGTCTATGTAATGTTTTAACGATCACAAATAACTCTGAATATTTGAATATGCTGCTTATGTTGACGGTTCATCACATATTGAAATTTCCTATATGATTGCATATATTTTCCCATATATACATATATATATACATTTTTCATTTTCTTTTTCATTCTAATTTTGATTGTATTTCAATTTATCACACTATATTCCCATTTTACTTTTATCCATTATTAATTGTACATTTTGTATATAGTTTGTATATAGATCAAGAGGGGTGAAATTATCTAAATGTATCTGTATCTTTAAATTAAATTTTGTGACAGCTGTAGCCTATTTAAGAGGAAGGCAGCTGTAGCTCCTTTAAGCAGTGAACAAGTGCTTGGCAAGCACAAAACATGTCTGCTGTTGAGGAGCACAGCTTTCCCCTCTTTGACATGAATGTTTTTACCTGATAGTCACTGTCAGTTTTTGCTATGCTGTAGCTGGCTGTACTTTGCTATTTATTTGTTTTTATACCTACGTTGGATTAAAGCTTGGAACCTTTTAACTTATTTTCCTGTGTTGGGACACTTCTTGTGTTTTGGATTACTCATTTTTTGGCGTAGAGGACGAATACGCCGTTGTCTCCCTCACTGGCTCACGTGATACACACGTCATCCCCACTCTCCTATGTGCCGTATACCGGATATACTACCAGACACACAGAGGGTAAGAAAGAGCGCACTGCTTGCCTTCTTTGTTTTTGCTAATCACTGGATGCCTCAGGAGTGAGGTAGTCCAGTGAGGCACAAAAAAAAATCAACCCTTATCTAATTGCATAAGTCATACTGGAACCCTTATACATACTACCTGACAACTCTTGTGGTTTATATTCCTCCATGCTGATTTTACTGTGGGCTTACAATTATAAATATTTACACCACATCAACTAAAACTTAGCTGTCCATCAAAAGTTAATTGTTCTTTTGTGCTGATATTTTACTTCTACTCTGCACACTTGCCTCACTAGCAATCTCCATACGATTGTATTTGAATTTACATTGTGCTTAAGTCTCATCACGCACACTGATAATGGCGCATAAAAGATCCAATATAGAAGATAACATCGACAAATCACAAAAATATGAACCGATATATCAAACCCACTGAAACTTTACCAGCAGTGACAGTGGACACTCAACTAGAACACAGACCTACTACTACTTCACAGATCTATGAACAAACCTTCCACATATCATATATCACCATAGATGACCTCAAAACATTGTCTTCTAAGGAGGACATAAAAGATGTTATGATGGAAGTTAAAAATTCTAAATTACCTTTCAACCTCCTCCACCAAACCAAAGAGGCTAGGGACTCTCTAGAAACTCATATCACTCATGAGGAAATATAAGAAGCCATCAAAGATCTTCCCACAGGGAAAAGCCTGGGCCCGATAATCTAACAACAAAATATTATAAAGTATATGTTAAAATATTGTCACCTCATCTACTGAATCTGTTCAACGAATTAGTAGACACTAGGACCTGGCCCAAATCCATGTTAGAAGCATATATAATGGTAATTTTACTTAAAAAGCAGATTATATCTTAAAGCTGGTTTATTGTTAAATATATTTATAGAGAACACACAATTCCCCATAGACCGCAATGTAAAGGCCCTTTTCAGTGCCGATTTTTTTTCTAACACCGCATACCCACCACTTTTAACTAAATATTTTAAGAAAAAGATTCACTGAGTTTTGTGAGTTAGAGAGCGATGTAGAGGAAACAGTTATTTAAAGGAAATGATTCATTCAGAGACAGAGCAGAATAAAGAGATCTCAGAAAGCACGGTGACAGATATAGCAACCTATGCAGTGACTAGCTTAGGACTTTACCTATGCTCATATTTAATTATAATATTTGCTCTTAAAGGGTGTAAAGGTGAGTTTGCTCTTACCTTAAGCTCAGCTCATTTAAAAAGGCGTTACTGCAGCTTTAAAAACACTGGAATGTTTGCAGCTGCTTACGTTCATTGTCCCTTTAAAGGGACCCATGCAAGCAACTGATAAGAGTTAATTGTATTCAAAGCAGATGCAGGAAGACCATTTCAAATGGGCTGGGCTCTCTCTTTAATTTTTTTTTTTTTACTGCCGCCTCTTGTTTACATAGATTTTCTATAGACAATAATGCAGTGTTGAAATTGTTACCATAGGTGGCAGTTTCACAGGTACATTTCAAATTACAAAACTGTAAACAATTTAACTCCTTAATGATGGCTGATGGTAAGGCATTTAGGGGTGCAATAGTGTAGATCTCTAGACAGCAGTGAGACTACAAAATGTCTGCATGCTGTTGGCAAGACCTGCTCAGTTACTGCCCTGATAACTTCTTGCAACATATGACGTACAGGTTATGTCGCTGTCCTTAAGGGGTTAATACACTTCAACTGGTATAACAGACAACTGGGAATATGTTGTTTGTTTGTTTTTACTGTACAAATGTCCCTTGAAATTTAGACATGTTATACATTTTTGTGCATTGTCATTGCTTTGTAGCAAAACAAAACTTTACTAAAGCAGGACTGATTGTTTTGGAATGCTATTTCCCTTTAATCAGTCTGAGGTTTTATGTCACTTTATCTGACTTCTTGCTTACCATGGTACCAGCCTCCCTCCAGACCCCTGATCAGAGCTGGTTCCTTTTATACCTAGTGGATAATGCAGCTGTCACTGTGCCCTTTCTCCTTGTCATCATCATCTGAAGCTGCCAGGCTCCTTTCACTTATTACTGAAACTCTATTTTATATGCTCTGAAAATCCCTTTAGATTTGTGTCAAATATTTTAAGCCACCTCGTGATTAAATGCACAGCTCATTTAGCAGCAAGATTCTGGAGCAACAGAGCCACAGAGAGTATTTGCTCAGTTTGTACCTTAATACTGCTAGTATTAGATGGTTTCTTCTATGCTTTAGAGCAGGGTTGTCCGTCCTAAGTCCCAGGGGCCACATTATGGCCCACAATTTTTACCTTGTTCTCACTTCCCCCTGCTTCTCTAACTTATCCTTCCCAATTTTTAAAAAAAATAAGTGCAGCTGATTTATACCTTTCTTGCCTATTTGAGTTCAATATATGTTTCTGGGCATGTGTAACTATAGATTTGTGCATTTGCCTTACTAATGAATGAATTATGTATTCACTTTCCCTTGCCCTAAACCGCACATAATACTTTTGTTAAGGCAATCACTTCCTAAATTTAGTAAATGTAGAGAAAACTCTAACAATGTATATCATTATGCAAAGCTGTTTATTTGTATTTTGAAGCAAACAGGAAGTGCATGTATGTGTACAACTGGGTGTGATGGCTTTCTACTGGCTGATAAGCACAAATCTCACTGCTTTATTGGGGAACAGTTACAGGAACATTTGTTTATGGAAAGGAAAAAAAACTCTAATCATTCTAAAAATTGAACTCTTAAAAAGTACACACATAAATATTTCACACATTGAGGCAAACAATTGAATACATTGTACATTACAATAAATACTGTTTTTAATTACTCTTGTGGTCCATTCTTTTAATGTTCCAAACAGGTGTGCAGACTGAATAAAGGGAGTCATATTTATCATAATTGCCAAACACATTTTTTTTTTTTAAAAGGCCTTGTGCCCTGTAGACTTTGGGCAATTCAATATATTTCTCATATTGTTGTAAACTGTGTAAGTTTTGTTCTGGCACTAGGGTTGCCAGCTCAGCCATGTTTTCCTGGACACTTATGAGTTACACATTCTGCTGGTTGTGCAGGGAGGAACATGCATTGTGTTTCTGGACAGCACTATCTATATGAACTATTCATTTTCCTTTCTGCACACCCTGCAGCATGTGTAACTTATAAGTGTCCAGGAAAACATGGCTGAGGTCGTAACCCTATCTGGCACACATCCTTCCTTCTCTAGCATCTATATTCTTGTGTACTCCATGAATAAAGGGTTTTTCTCTCTGCGAGAAGCACATGGTATGTGCATCTTCTAAACTGAACAAGCTTTTTCCCTAGAGCAAGGTGCTTGTTACACACAGTAAACAATTGTTTTGCTTCCTTCCTTCCCAAACAACTTTTAATTATCTCTTTTAATATTACCTAATTAGCTCAATTCCTGGATATTATTTATTTCCTGGCATATCTGATTAAGCATATTAGTTCTTCAGGTAACTAATAGTGATCTGTAAGCTTTTTTTCACACTACACTTACAAAAATTGAAACATTTTGTCATAAAAACAGGATCTTAGTTACAGGTTTTGCTATGCTACAATAAGCCTGGAAACCACATCTAACAATATGCCTGCCTTAGTAACAATATGCCTACCTTAGTAACAATATGCCTGCCTTAGTAACAATATGCCTGCCTTAGTAACAATATGCCTACCTTAGTAACAATATGCCTGCCTTAGTAACAATATGCCTACCTTAGTAACAATATGCCTGCCTTAGTAACAATATGCCTGCCTTAGTAACAATATGCCTACTTAGTAACAATATGCTTGCCTTGAGTAACAATATGCCTACCTTAGTAACAATATGCCTGCCTTAGTAACAATATGCCTACCTTAGTAACAATATGCCTACCTTAGTAACAATATGCCTGCCTTAGTAACAATATGCCTGCCTTAGTAACAATATGCCTACCTTAGTAACAATATGCCTGCCTTAGTAACAATATGCCTGCCTTAGTAACAATATGCCTGCCTTAGTAACAATATGCCTACCTTAGTAACAATATGCCTGCCTTAGTAACAATATGCCTACCTTAGTAACAATATGCCTGCCTTTTTCTTTTTTTTGTAACAAAAATATCAGCGCACACTGGGTTTAGAATCAAATAACAATTAAAATGAAAAATAGAATGAATAATATAATATATATATATATATATATATATGTAATCAATAATATAAAAACAAATAGTACACAGATAATCTCTACTAAGTAATATACTATCACACCAAACAGAATCTAATGATGAGATGTATATAAACCAATAGCACTTGCACAAAAACGGTATGGAAAGTTTAAATAACGGATTTCCCTTTTCATCAGTTGCAGCTTAGTGTGTAATCCGGGTGCTTTGGTCCAGACAGGAAAGAGTAGCTGAAAGATATAAATAACACACAGCGCCCACCGATTCAAGGTAGTATAGATACAAATTTAATATCAGCGCAAATAAGCATACATTGCACTTACAGAATAAAAGTTGTCAATAGGCACATCATCCAAAAGATGCAAACCTCCGTGGCTGTCCGTGATAAACCAGATTGGATATTTGTTCTATGTAGAGTGTGCATTTCTAGCGTTCCCAGTGAGGAGTCTCATACAGTCTTTTTAACCATTTTCTTTAGGATGCCGATGCAATTCCAAATCCTTTAATCTTTCACTCAGACGCCTTTGCACATCAGAACAATCCAATACCGGTTCAAATGCAGTTTCGTGTACGTTGCACTGCTAAAAAAGAACTACGCGTTTCGTTTGTATAACGAGCAAACTTTTTCAGGGGTACCTTTTGGTTAACCTATACCCTTTTACTTAAACAGTCAATATTTAAAATACCCGCAAAGGAAGTGACATATAGGGAGCCGGCTGGAGTAGCCGTATGTGTCAATCCTGGGTCACTCCTGGCTCTCTCCTTCTAAGTTTAGTGAGCCTATTGGTCCCTTCTGATTTATATGGGATCCAATCAATTATTTTAATTTTTAAGCCCTCAGGATTACTGGCATGAAAATCTCTAAAATGATCTACCACACTATGTTTAAGTATTGCTTTGGAGATATTATTGGTGTGTTCCCAAAATCTCCTTTTTATTTTTCTCTTAGTTCTACCCAAGTAGATATTTTTGCATGGACAAATAAGTTGATATACTACATTGGTGGACTCGCATGTGCATCTGTATTCATATTATAGTTTTTATCCCCTACTGTATTAGAGAACGTATTACCTTTATATAACATAATGCTAATATATTTATACTATCGGCTGTAAATAGCCATCTGTATACTTAGAGAGGTGATCAGTAACTGAATCGATACCTGAAATAATGGGTCTCCTTGGGGGATTAATTGGGTCCTTGTGGATTTTAGGCAAATGGTAAAAAATAGTGGTTCTTGGATTGGGTTCAAAAATGTATCTGAATTCTTCTTCATTTAATATCTGATCTTCCTTTGCTTTATTTAACAACTTCAGTAATTCTTTATTATAAACTTCAGTTGGATTTGTAGATAATAATTTGTATGTATTTCTACAATTCAATTGGTTAAAAGCTTCCTTTAAGTAGTCTAGTTTATTTTAGAACATAATAGTTTTATGTTCGAAAGTAAATTTTATAGGTATAGATAGATAGTATAGAGATGGCTATTTACAGCCGATAGTAAAAAATATAAAAACTTATGTAAGAGATACTATGGATGTGATCAACAAATTTGAGGGTACTACCTGGGGGCCAGGGTCCTTGTGGATTTCATGCGATGTTTCAGCCCTATATACCTCTATTCCTCATCAGAAAGGTATTAAGGCGGATGCATCTCATAGTGCAAAATTCAATATGATTGAGAAGCACATTTCATTTCTTCTTAATGGAATCCAGTTTATTTAGAACATATTAGTTTTATGTTCGAAAGTAAATTTTATCGACAAATACAGGGAACAGCCATGGGTACAACAATGGCACCCTCATATGCTAATATTTATATGGGTGAGTTTGAAGATTGCTTGATATGGTCCAATAATCCCTATCTAAAGCATATTAAGAAATATTACAGGTACATAGATGACCTGTTATTCATTTGGGAAGGGAGCATACAGGAAGCCTCAGATTTCATCACTCATCTAAATAGTAATTAATTTAATCTAAATTTCACTAGTTCAATAACAAATGATTCCCTTGATTTTTTGGACTTAACATTATATATAGATGAGTCACACAAAATAGCTGTTAAGAACTTTAGAAAGAATACAGACAGGAATAATTTTCTGAGTGCAAATAGTGGCCATTTGGTAAAATGGATCCAAAATGTACCCCTAGGACAATACCAACGTCTTAAGAGGAATTGTACTAAGGATTCAGACTTCCAGAAGGAAGCAGAAATTCTTTCAAATAAATTTAGAGAAAAGGGTTATAGGGAGAATTGGCTACTAGTTGCAAAGAATAAAGCTGACGCAATCCCAAGAGAACAACTATTAATTCCTAAATCTGAGAAAGTATTTACTCCTCAAAAGGGTACAAGTGTATCTGAGGATCCATTGTTTATTATAACTTACTCTGAAGGCTCTAATCAGATACGTAAAATCCTTACAAAAAATTGTAAAATCCTTAAACAGGATCCGATTTTGAATCCAATATTAGGAGAAAAAACAAAAACTATTTTTAGGAAAAATAGGGATTTAAAACACTTTTTGGCCCCCTCAAAATTAAAAAGCGCCCAGCTACTAACTCCTGTACCAAACTGGCTAATATCACAACCTGGAACATTTCAGTGTAAAAAAAAGATCTTGCAATATGTGTGATTATGTTATACAAGGTAATACGTTCTCTAATGCAGTAGGGGATAAAAACTATAATACTGTATGAAATACAGATGCACCTGCGAGTCCACCAATGTAGTATATAAACTTATTTGTCCATGCAAAAAAATCTACTTGGGTAGAACTAAGAGAAAAATAAAAAGGTGATTTTGGGAACACCCCAATAATATCTCCAAAGCAATAGTTAAACATAGTGTGGTAGATCATTTCTGAATTACAGAACTTAAAAGTCTGCATCCAGTTGGTTTAAATATGGACCTAGATTTGGCAGTGTTCTCTGTATAATAAGTCACTTTGTGTATAAATATGAACAATTAGTAACTATTATTGAATTGTTACTATTAAAAGATAGATAAGTAACATTATCTAAGTCCCACTAGCACTGATAAGGATAAGAACTTTTATAGAACCATTAGCGAGTATAGAGCAGGTGTTACCTCTTTATTCCAGTTTAAGAGGGATGGTTAGTTATAATGCTATGGTTAACTTTACTAAGGATACTATTTTAGATAGAGTGCTGTGATTAACTTGACGATATATATGGTTATAAATAGGATTCAACCTGCTGATTTGCTATAATATTCTTGCTATGTGACATAATTTGAGATTTATGTATTTATTTATTTATTTGCATAATATTTATGTTGAATATTGAGAAGTTGTTTTTAACATATGAAATGATGAACTTTAGGACCCAGGAGTGACACATACGACTACTCCAGCCGGCTCCTTATATGTCACCTCCTTTGCGGGTATTTTAAATATTGACTGTTTAAGTAAAAGGGTATTTGTTAACCAAAAGGTACCCCTGAAGAAGTTTGCTCATTGTGCAAATGAAACGCGTAGGGTTTTTTAGCATTTGAACCGGTATTGGATTGTTCTGATGTGCAAAGGCGTCTGAGTGAAAGATTAAAGGATTTGGAATTGCATTGGCATCCTAAAGAAAACATTAAAAAGACTGTATGAGACTCCTCACTGGGAACACTAGAAATCCACACTCTACATAGAACAAATATCCACGGAGACAGCCACGGAGGTTTGCATCTTTTGGATGACGTGCCTATTGACAACATTTATTCTGTAAGTGCAATGTATGTTTAATTGCGCTGATATTAAATTTGTATCTATACTACCTTGAATTGGTGGGCGCTGTGTGTTATTTATATCTTTCAATATAGCTAATAATAAAGAACAAGAGGGGCACCTCATGTGTGCATCAGTATGTCCATATATCAGTATATCCATATTATATATATCAGTATATTATATATATCAGTATATCAGTATTATATATATATATATATATATATATATATATATATATATCAGTATATCCATATTGTCTATGAGGTGGAGAACAGCCTAACTAATTGCTTCATTGTGAGATCATCTGGTTCTACTGAAAGGGTTAGCTGGTACACCCTAAGACTCCAGCCTGCACCTACCAGTACATAAGTATACTATAGTTGCATGTGAGTACCCACTTGGCTTACTTGATTTACATCATTATATAGCATATTGATATGCACATGAGGCACCCCTCTTGTTCTCTTTATCTTTTATATCGTTCAATATGCCTGCCTTAGTAATGATATGACATTATGCTTGTATTAGTAACAATATGCCTGCCTTAGTAACATTATACCTGTCTTAGTAACACTATGCTTGTCTTAGTAACAATATCCCTGCTTCAGTAACAGACAGCTACTGATCTGAAGTGATCTCTATGATTGCTTGCTAATGAAACACCTGAGGGGTAGAGTGCAGCTTTGTATGATTACCTTGGATAAGAACATGTTAAATAACAGCAATTACTGAGCAGCTGAATATATTATGTGTGCTTACTTCAGACATCCTGAAAATTTGGAGATGGAAAACTGCTTTAAATGGGGCCCAAAAGTCTTCTATTACTAAATCATATAACTAAAGGCAGCATTTCAAAGTTAAAAAAAGACATACCTATCCTATAAGTCATTAATTGTTCTATTTGAGTGCCTATAAGCTTACCCAAGGTCAATACATAGTAATACCCAGGGATTTGTATTCGAAATAGAACATTAAGCACATTTTACATAAAACAAATACCACCCTTTACTAATATAATTTAGTAATATAATGAGTTTTATGCCCCTTTAAATTATGCAAAATTGAAATTAGTATTTGTAAATGGTGATAGAGTTTTACCTTTTTTATTTAATATTTTGAACAACATACATTTCTTGTCAGAATATATTCATAGCTTTTTTACTGTACTACTATAAGATGCATGAAGCACTCAAATACACATTGTGAATGACTACAATACATGTTAGCAGTGCCCATCAGTCTCAAGAACTGACAATATACAGTTTGAAGTAGCTCTACACTCTTACAGAGTATAATATTGTACAGTATAAATGGAACTTTGAGAGATGATGGAAGATCATACTCTGGTAACATTTGATTGATAAAAATGTATTTTAGCTTTTTATTTCTTTTTTTGAAATGCTCTTTTGTGTTGTGAAAATACACTATTGTACAAGAATCTTCAGGTAAAACCTCTTCTAGTTGCAGTTTTTAGGTGAGCAGAAATAAACAGCAGTATTTCCTTCTACAATATAGTGATCTCAGTCCCATAGAAATAGGTGCCAGCTGGTACTCTGTAACTCTGAATTAACATTTTTCTTCCTGTGGAGAAATTTTGTTGGCAAAAATTTAAAAGGACATGAAACATTTCGCCATAATATAAAATGCATAATTATCCATCAAATTATATATATTTTATTATATATTTGCCCCATATCTCTTTAATTTTACTCTGAATATTTTGTGTTTGACGGTTTTGTGAACTTTATGCGCATGCCACAGACGTCACATACCTAAGCCTGACACATAACTATGCATAATTGGCTTCAGCAGAGGTGATAAGACACTGCAAAACAATACATATTTTGCTAACAAAATGACAATGTCAATGTATAATCCAGTAGCAACTCTGGCTAGGATGCTCCATATAAGCAAGTGATTAATATTTGAAAAACAATATCTGGTTTATTGTAAGAGTATAGAAAGGTCTTGTTATTAAAAGATTTGTTTATGTCTTTTAATCTATGAATGGGGGGGGGGGGTCATACTTCTCATAAGATTTTAGTTTAGTTTAAAAATCTTGCAGCAAGGAATCAGCAACTGTTTCTTAGTACATAAATTGTTATCATCCCTGCAAAGGTTACGGAGGCTGTGCAGGTTCCCTTTATCAATAAGCACAACTTCCTTTAGCCTGTCTTCCAATATGGCTGCTTTTTCTTCAGACCTCTGCTACTGTTTGCTCAGCTGCCACAAATGAGTGATAACATAAGAAGAAAATATCCATCATCTTGATTTGTGTATTATTGCAGGCGCAGGCACCTCTTACCAGTAGTATTATATATGTATTTTACCCTATCTCACAATGAAGAAAAGGTCTCTTTGTCTGGTTTTGCCATAGTCTCTGTTGCATGGCTGTTCTCTTCTACTGCTGTTATTATGTGCAAACTGTATTCTAATATCTCTCATCATAAAAGATAGGCTGCATAGAATAACAGTAGGACGTAAGGTTATTTTCTTTCCAATTATTCTAACCTCTTTATAGATGTGGCACCATCCTTTATAGAAAGTATTAAAGAATATGCTTTGATTTTTTTTAAAAAGGGTGTTGCGGCAGTTGCCCTTACTACAACTATTTTAAGCACCAAGTGTTTTTTTTGTTAATTATTGATTAAATGCATCAGGAAAGGACCCATTTATTACAATTAACTTCCCACTTTTTAGAGGGTCTGATGACTGGTAATCGTAATATTTATAAAAAATCTGCATTTCATATTGACAGAGACCTGACCAAGCAAATTTTCCAATAGTTTAAAAGTTCAACCATTTATTGAAATATATCAAACAAGGTAAAACACAACCAGTAAAGAAGTCTAACTGGCGTTGTTAAGAGGCGCCAATACGAAGATATATATAATGTAATGTGTAAGATACTCAGATGATGTGATAAAAGTGTATTGAGTAGTCAACTAAATAATATGATAAAAAATATATAGTATAAATATAAAAAATAGAAAATACAAAATATATATGAAATATGTGGTGTGATGGAAAGTGAAATTGATATTCTAAAATTAAATAAGTAATCAGATCATATAATATCATAAAAAATCAAATCAGTAAACCAGAAAATTCTTCCCTCATATAATACATAAATAAATAGTCATGATAAATAAAAATAAAAAATAATAAATAATAATAATGTGTAGAGTCCCAATCGTATTATAACGTGACTATCAAGTAGATAGATAGTGATAATAGTCCATACAAAAATAAAATAAAATAATGATAATAAAACGGGGTCCCAAATAAAAAAGTGTTCCAAAAAAATGGGCAGCTCCTCTGGTGTGTTATGCCACAGTAACACGGTCACGATATCCTAAAAAAAAACATAGAGGGCGCCACATAGTGCAGGTCAAGCGATAAGGATTCGAATAGATACAGATAGCCAAATTGCTACTCACTTGATGTAATGCACAATCGTGCAATATAGGCAGACCGGAACCAAAAGTCGTCCGGCAGACAATCAGGCAGTGTACAGGGATATCCCAAATCACAAAGCACCTTATCCCACCAGGGGGAGTCCAGGGGTAGAAGGTATCACTTGGGATATAACCAATTGATCATATGAGATGGCCAATCATATAGCCAATAGATACACTGTACCATTACAGCCTGATGAAACCGTGCTGCGACACAGAGAAACGCGTTGCTTTTTATCTTCTTTTTAAATAAAACCTTTTTATTAATATATTTGCTGCTACACTGTATCTTCTTGGAGAACTGAGCACTACTATATTTACTACAGTGTATATATTGGCTATACGATTGGCCATCTCATATGATCAATTGGTTATATCCCAAGTGATACCTTCTATCCCTGGACTCCCCCTGGTGGGATAAGGTGCTTTGTGACTACCTAAGGACCACATTCTCCTTCTTTCTCCATCCACTCCTGGATTCCCCCTGGTGGGACAAGGTGCTTCGTGACTACCCAAGGACTACAATCTCCAGCTTTGGGATTTCCCTGTACACTGCCTGAGTGTCTGCCAGACGACTTTTGGTTCCGGTCTGCCTATATTGCACGATTGTGCATTACATCACGTGAGTAGCAATTTGGCTATCTATATCTATTTGAATCCTTTATCGCTTGACCTGCACTATGTGGCGCCCTCTATGTTTTGTTTTTTATTGAAAATATAGAAGTAATAGATTGACATCACCATTTCAGCCAAACTTCTGCTGCTCATCCAACGTGTTTCCTGCCTAATGGGCAACTTCGTCTCAATGGGCCCACTCATCACATATTATTTTTCTCTGGCCATAGGGTCATTTGTTGCCTTGTTGGATACTGTGTGGCTCACTCCATTTACTGTTCTGTTGCACGCACTATCCAATCATAACAATAATGCTACAATATATAAGCTGAAAACAACACATAATACAGACCAAAAAAAGAAAATAGGACTAAAACTGTGAGAATTTTACGTGGAAAAGGTAACCAATCACAGAAGCTGTATTTATCATACACCAATCCCCATTTTTTGTCTTTGCTGTTCAAGTTAGATTGTATTATAACTACTGTAATTTTTTATTTTAACTACTGAATCTTACCTTTTCTAGCTTGCTAGTTCTTTCATATTTTGCACATTTTTTCTTTCTATGTTTCCTTGATCTAATTGCTTCAATAAATAGTATCATAATTTCTTTAAAGGGACATGACATCCAAACTTTTTATTTCATCATCTGAGATAGAGCATACATTTTTAAACAATTTCCCATTTTACTTGTATTATCTAATTTGCTTTGTCCTCTAGGTATCCTTTTGTTGAAAATAATACTTCGGTAGTCTCAGGAGCTGGGAGCTAGCTGCTGATTGGTGGCAGCACATATATGCCTCTTGTCATTGGCTTACAGATGTGTTTAGCTAGGTCCCAGTAAGGCATTGCTGATCCTTCAATAATGGATACCAAGATAATGAAGTAAAATAAAATGGATTGGGTTTCATGTCATTTTATACATTTTCTTCCATTCTCTTTTTACTATCCACAGATCATTTAAAAGACATGTGAGGAATATATAATAAACAATACCCTATTGTGAACCAAACTCTATTTTTTCTGTGAATAACCCACATTTAGCAGGCCAGAGGTTCCAG
Source organism: Bombina bombina (assembly GCF_027579735.1). Taxonomy (NCBI): domain Eukaryota; kingdom Metazoa; phylum Chordata; class Amphibia; order Anura; family Bombinatoridae; genus Bombina; species Bombina bombina. The sequence goes on from NC_069499.1 coordinate 537,496,380, forward strand.
ATTCAAGTGCAGATCAAGTCTCCCCTGAAAGTAATCACTTTTCCCTCACATACAAATCACAATGGTAGCAGACGCTAAAAAAATTTATACTTTAGGTCAAACAATAATAGTTTTCCAACCCTTTACATAAACAAACTATATCATTATCCCCATCTTATAAAAAAAAATGTGAGCATTATTTTTTTTGTCAAAAAAGACAATTTTGCTCTGTCATGCATCTTAGAGAATACAATAAATGTCACGTGCCATTGCTGGAAGTTATCCATCTTCTCAACTCTCCTGATTCATCAATCTGAAAGGAAATGTCTCACCTTTATGTGGAAGGATGATTTGTGGCAATTTATTTCCCTTTCATTTTGCCTATCCTTAGCACACTGGATTTAAAAAAACAATATGAAATGAGATTTTGTTTAGATGAGACTAAAGGATTACTGATTGATCAATTATTTGATTCTTCTAATGAGAAATGTTCTTTACTGCAATATCAATAACAACTTACCCTTTATATATTGTGCCATTTGTGTGTCGGGGGGGGGGTTTGTCAACAAAAATAAATCAACGTTATCACCCACTGTTGCAGTTGATAATATTAATTTGGGTATTGTTGGTCAAATATTTTAACCAAAACATATTAACATTCCTAATACAAATATAGAATGACTAGACAAAAACATTGCTCTCATATTACAAGTTGTCTATTAAGTTTTCTACTTGTGCTTTTCAAATCTTTGTTCTATTAGCACTGTGTCCTTTCAAGTCCACCTTAAAATAAAATATATGAACTGATGGTGTATTAAGGCTTAATAAAAGTGAAAAAAATGGTCAATGAGAATGAAGAAGTTTGAATTGTGAGTATAGGGATAAGGTATATGACAAGGGGGGCGGGAAGGAAAATAATCAAGGGTGTATCTGCTAATCCTAACATGCCACAATTATAGCAAATAATTTAAAAGAAAATCTCCATTATCAAATAAAAGATCTGCTCTAGACTGGCTTTGTGTATTTGTGTCATCAAACAAGAATATTTTTTAATGTAGGTCCAGATTAAGCAGTATGGCCCATGGTGTTTTAAGGCTTTTACATTATTACACATTTCCCATCTGCTTTTCCAAAGACAAGAATATTAAGAAATACATCATCAACTTTAAAATTGGATTTCTGTCTGCTAAGGATAGAAACTTTCATCTTCAATCCAGGCCATTGTCCAGCACCTCTTCATTTGTGAGTGCTGTAGAGATTAAAAATTTGAACAAAGGCCTCTGAATACCACAAAATTTGTAATCAGCAGTCAATGGGAAACTTTTGTTTTAGTCAACTCATTTAAAGACATTAAACAGGGAGACTATTTTTTACCTGGATTCAGATATGGCTGTAGATTTCTAGAAAATTGGAGAAGCTTACACATTCCCTCCTTTTACTATGATCCTGAGAACCATTACCCAACCTTAGTAAACTGCTTTTGCACAGATGAGTTAGGAAATTACAATTCTTCTGCCAGAAGACCTCCTTTTAGATCTAGAAGGCAACTCTAATGATTGTTTTATGCAAGGCTCCCTATGTTTTGTAGCTTAATCTCAAGGGATCATAGACTTGCAAGGATTTTTGGACATCAGATACCCAAAAAAATTGTGTTTCCATATGGTTCATTTAGCAAGGCTGGTGCTAGGAAATGCATTGACTTCCTTTTCAACTAATTGTAATCAAATCAGTCATTTGCATCATCTTTTTAAATCAGGCTTAACTTAGAGATTGATCTGTCTTGCTAGATTGGCTATTTCAGGAGGCCTCCTTTTGACTGTAGACAATCCTGATGAGCATCACCCCTATATCTGCGGTATTATGGCAGCTATTTGATTATAAAGACTCTTTCTACCCATTATAACTTGTTTTGGGATCTAATCATATTATCCCTGTTAAGACGCTATCCCACAAACAATGCTAAAGCGACTTCAAAATAAACTAGCAGTTTTTCCTTTGTCGCCTTTCTTTCCTTTAAATTTTAGAGCTTTAGATTATAATGTTAAAATGTTTTCACATGAAGAAGTTATTTTAACCCTTTCTTGCAAAACTAATACCATATTTATTAATTTTCAATGGTCTTATACAGTGGGTCTTAGCTTGGGCTTATTTTATTATAGTAGTCAAATATGCATATGACAAAGTCATGCTGCAGTTGTTTTCATACAGCCAGCAGTGTGATCTGTTCTGCGTAGGGATTTGCATTAAAATCAGAAAATAATCTGATATAAACACCAGTATGAGTATAAGCTGACAGCTCTTTATGGAAAATAATTCACTGTTATGTAGAAACTTGATTTTACATAATTAGCAGGTAGAGACTTTTTAAAAATATTATAAATAATATTTTAATATAATGAAGTCCATTAATAAGTTAAACACATTCCAGAGGATTAAAACCTAAGTTATAGTTTATCAGTTACAAATGATCTGTGTTTGGTGTTACAATGTCATCTGCAAGTCACAATTTAATTTTAAGAGATATAAAATATATTAAAATAAACCTGTGATCTATAATTAGAGATGTCTCTGTTGCCAAAAAATCTATTAAAAACCTCAACGCTTTTATATGTGGGTAGAATAACAACATAATCAAAGTTGTCAGCCAGGCTGACTTACTATGATCTAATGACATTGCAGCTTTCTATTTGTTTATGTCAGCAAGGTTTGGATGGCAGCCATATTGATTTCTCAGAGATATTGCAAGAATCAGGTGGTCCCTGGAGAAACAAATAGCAGGGATTAGTTTGGGGAGGGTGGTGGGCACACAGATATATACACACACTAGCTCTTAATGGTTATTTTAAACATTGTGTGGCATTTCTAGACTATTTTACATTGCAATACTTAATCATAACTAGAATGCTCATGTCAGGAACGTTATTCAGAAAGCCTGAAAATAAGTACTATAAGCAGCAGAGACGCATTGCTGCAGTGCTGGTAACTTAGCCACACTGTATGTTAGAGCAGATAAGGATTAGCTGCCATATAATTCTTCCTGCATGCAATCAATCCGACGTTACCATCAACATCTGTGAAATGTTAAGGGAGCGATTGTTTTGATGTGTTTGGAATTTATAATAAACAGACCGCATACCAAATGTAAAACTATACAGTAGATTCTTGCAGACTGGCTGAAAAAAATTGTCTGTTTTTATTATTACTTTTTGAACAGTTTTGACCTCTAAATGAAAGAACTCTTCTTACTTGCAACAAAAGGAGAAATAAAGGTTTACATTAAAAGAAATAGCATTCCATTCTAGACGTTGGATTCCAGCTAAGAAATAATGTTGCCCCTAGCAGTAACCTACCATGGCCAAAAGATATGTGGGAATGGAACAGTCTGTATTATTTATACAGTATATATCAATGTAGGCTGTTGGGTGTTTTCAAGGAAATACATTTCATATGTTTATAGTCTTAATTCACCTAAAGGAATGGAAAATGCTGAAGGCAAAATCTTCTTGTGCTGCCTTCTTTAGCACTTTAACCTTAAGAGGTCCTCTACACATCTCACAGATATTTGCTTTTGAGGAAAGAAAAAGTGGAGACAGTAGGTATAAAGCCATATGTTCCAGCTGATCTTGATTACTCTGTGAGCAAAGTTATATTACAATACGTTGTTTATTCACTATGAAAAAGTATGGCAAAGAAAAAAAATATCTTAGGGGCTGACAAGTTAACTTCAAATTTAGGAGCACAGTGTCAACAGGAATATATAAAATGGTAAGCCATACGATTTTTTTTATTGGACAGAGATATTTTTTGCATATAGACAATGTAGAATAACAAATAGAACTAAAACTCTAGGATCCATAGTTCCCAGCATTCTTGGATCAATTTGTCAACAGCCAAGCCATGATAGATAGAAATATAGATAGATAGAAAGACAGACAAAGAGAGAAATGAAAATTAAATTTCCACTAGTTCCGGACAAGTAAGAAAGTGCAGAGCATGAGTAAGATATTTAGTTTTCTCCTATGATTAACAGAGAGTTATAAACATTTACCTCTGGACTAGTAACTTTTTCCTGCCTGGTAATTGGTAGAGAAATTTTTCCAGTCCTATGTTTATATTTAGAGAGAGAGAAAGAAAGAGAAAGTGAGAGAGAGAAAGATAGTGTGAGAGAGGGAGAAGGTGAGGAAAAAAGAGAGGTAGAAAAATACTACTAAACTAACCTTTCTCATCCAGCATATCCTTCTCTAACTATGGCCTACAATTAAGTATTTTAGTATTTACAGTGTGGATTTACGTACCCCCATGATCTCCATTGAAGAATTAGTTCTTGGAGGAGTAGAAAAATACATAGTTATAGATAAGCAGGCAAAATAAATAATCAAATTGCACTGTATTTTCTTTTCACTAAATCCAATTAATGATTTTAAGGGGAATTCCATTTTCAATCTAATGTTATAACTGGAATCATTAAAGAATGTCATGATCATATTTCTTTCCTGAACATTTTTCATAGTTTTAACATTTTAGTAAAAACAGAAAACAATTATTCTTAAAATTTAAATTGATCATGTGCTATAGTAACAGACCAGCATAAAGCCAAGATATACTGAGCAAAAATAATCAATAATAAAGTGTTCAAAAGTTAAAAGATCTTGAATTATATATTTTAAAACTAGACTGTAATTCCTTCAAGTTTTGAAGACAGCTTATTTCACTGTGAAGACTTCGCTTACTGATAGGAAGACTCCAAAATGGAGTGTGTATATATATATATATATATATATATATATATTTGTGTAAAATCAGTTGCTCTTTAGATAATGTAGATACCAACATTACATTTTCTACAAAATATAAGGGTTTTGTGACAGCCAAGGTCATGTTGGTAATGGTATGTTGATTATATAAGAGCAGCAAGCCCAAAGATTCTAGCGCCTCATCTGAGGTCTAATCATGGTTCCACCTTACTGTATTTTGTGATGGGTGCCACCCATTAGTCACCTTTTCTAATTAGTCTTTTTTTTTTTCTTTTAACCTCCCTATCCCAAATATAATGTAGTACTTTTATTAGTCTTATTTTAAACATCTTAATCCTGAAATTGTCAATAGTTCCTTTGTCACAGACCACTAAATGCATACTTAGGGCCCCATCCAATATGCAGCGTCGCCCACAAAAGCCGCCGCTCCTGGACCCCGCCGCCACCTACATTAAATATATTACCCCCTAATCTGACCCCCCTATACCGCCGCCACCTACATTAAATATATTAACCCCTAATCTGATCCCCCTACACCACCGCCACCTACATTAAATATATTAACCCCTAATCTGATCCCCCTACACCGCCGCCACCTACATTAAATATATTAACCCCTAATCTGATCCCTCTACACCGCTGCCACCTACATTATATATATTAACCCCTAATCTGACCCCCCTACACCGCCGCCACCTACATTAAATATATTACCCCCCCTAAACCTAAGTCTAACCCTAACACCCCCTAACTTAATTATTATTTAAATAAATATATATGATATCAATATTATTAACGAAATAATTCCTATTTAAAACTAAATACTTACCTATAAAATAAACCCTAAGATAGCTACAATATAATTAATAATTGCATTGTAGCTATTTTAGGATTTATATTTATTTTACAGGTAACTTTCTATTTATTTTAACTAGGTACAATAGCTATTAAATAGTTATTAACTATTTAATAGCTACCTAGTTAAAATAATTACAAAATTACCTGTAAAATAAATCCTAACCTAAGTTACAAATACACCTAACACTACACTATCAATAAATTAATTAAATAAATTAACTACAATTATCTAATATAAAATACAATTAAATAAACTAAACTATATAACAAAAAAACAAACACTAAATTACAAAAAATATTACAAGAACTTTAATCTAATTACACCTAATCTAAGCCCCCTAATAAAATAAAAAAGCCCCCCCAAATAATAAAATTTATCTACCCTAAACTAAATTATAAATAGCCCTTAAAAGGGCCTTTTGCGGGGCATTGCCCCAAAGTAACCAGCTCTTTTACCAGCCTTTAAAAGGGCTTTTTGCGGGGCATTGCCCCAAAGTTATCAGCTCTTTTACCTGTAAAATAAAAGAAATACAATACCCCCCAACAATACAACCCACCACCCACACACCCCTACTCTAAAACCAACCTACCCGATCCCCCCTTAAATAAACCTAACACTAACCCATTGAAGATCACCCTACCTTGAGCCGTCTTCACCCAGCCGGGCCAAACTCTTCATCCGATCTGGGCACAAGTGGTCCTCCAGCCGGGCAGAAGTCTTCATCCGATCATGGCAGAAGAGGTCCTCCATCCAGCAGAAGTCTTCATCCAAGCGGCATCTTCTATCTTCATCCTTCCGGTGATGAGCGGCTCCATCTTGAAGACCTCCGGCGGGGAACATCCATCTCTGCCGATGACTACACGACAAATGACTGGTCCTTTAAATGACGTCCCTCGAATTCCGATTGGCTGATAGGATTATATCAGCCAATTGGAACTTCAATCCGATTGACTGATTGGATCAGCCAATAGAATTGATGTTGCATTCTATTGATCCAATCAGCCAATCGGATTGAATTTCAGTCCAGTTGGCTGATTAAATCAGCCAATCGGATTTTTCCTACCTTAATTCCGATTGGCTGATAGAATCCTATCAGCCAATCGGAATTCGAGGGACACCATCTTGGATGACTTCATTTAAAGGACCAGTCATTCGTCGGGTAGTCGTCGGCAGAGATGGATGTTCCGCGCCGGAGGTCTTCAAGATGGAGCCGCTCATCGCCGGAAGGATGAAGATAGAAGATGCCGCTTGGATGAAGACTGCTGCTGGATGGAGGACCTCTTCTGCCCCGATCGGATGAAGACTTCTGCCCGGCCGGAGGACCACATGTGCCCGGATCGGATGAAGAGTTTGGCCCAGCTGGGTGAAGACGGCTCAAGGTAGGGTGATATTCAATGAGGTAGTGTTAGGTTTATTTAAGGGGGGATCGGGTGAGTTTTAGAGTAGGGGTGTGTGGGTGGTGGGTTGTAATGTTGGGGGGGTATTGTATTTCTTTTTTTTTACAGGTAAAAGAGCTGATTACTTTGGGGCAATGCCCCGCAAAAAAGCCCTTTTAAGGGCTGGTAAAAGAACTGGTTACTTTGGGGCAGTGCCCCGCAAAAGGCCCTTTTAAGGGCTATTTGTAATTTAGTTTAGGGTAGGTAAATTTTATTATTTTGGGGGGCTTTTTTATTTTATTAGGGGGCTTAGATTAGGTGTAATTAGATTAAACTTCTTGTAATATTTTTTTATTTTTTGTAATTTAGTGTTTGTTTTTTTGTAATATAGTTTAGTTTATTTAATTGTATTTTATATTATATAATGTAGTTAATTTATTTAATTAATTTATTGATAGTGTAGTGTTAGGTGTATTTGTAACTTAGGTTAGGATTTATTTTACAGGTAATTTTGTAATTATTTTAACTAGGTAGCTATTAAATAGTTATTAACTATTTAATAGCTATTGTACCTAGTAAAAAAAAATACAAAGTTACCTGTAAAATAAATATAAATCCTAAAATAGCTACAATGTAATTATTAATTATATTGTAGCTATCTTAGGGTTTATTTTATAGGTAAGTATTTAGTTTAAATATGAATTATTTAGTTAATAATATTCATATTATTTATATTTATTTAAATAATAATTAAGTTAGGGGGTGTTAGGGTTAGACTTAGGTTTAGGGGGTAATATATTTACTGTAGGTGGCGGCGGTGTAGGGGGGGTCAGATTAGGGGTTTATATATTTAATGTAGGTGGCGGCGGTGTAGGGGGGTCAGATTAGGGGTTAATAAATTTAATGTAGGTGGTAACGGTGTAGGGGGGTCAGATTAGGGGTTAATAAATTTAATGTAGGTGGCGGTGGGGTCCGGGAGCGGCGGTTTAGGGGTTAAACACTTTATTTAGGTGCGGCAGGGTCCGGGAGTTATTAACTATTTAATAGCTATTGTACCTAGTTAAAAAAAATACAAAGTTACCTGTAAAATAAATATAAATCCTAAAATAGCTACAATGTAATTATTAATTATATTGTAGCTATTTTAGGGTTTATTTTATAGGTAAGTATTTAGTTTAAATATGAATTATTTAGTTAATAATATTCATATTATTTATATTTATTTAAATAATAATTAAGTTAGGGGGTGTTAGGGTTAGACTTAGGTTTAGGGGGTAATATATTTACTGTAGGTGGCGGCGGTGTAGGGGGGTCAGATTAGGGGTTTATATATTTAATGTAGGTGGCGGCGGTGTAGGGGGGTCAGATTAGGGGTTAATAAATTTAATGTAGGTGGTAACGGTGTAGGGGGGTCAGATTAGGGGTTAATAAATTGAATGTAGGTGGTAACGGTGTAGGGGGGTCAGATTAGGGGTTAATAAATTTAATGTATGTGGCGGTGGGGTCCGGGAGCGGCAGTTTAGGGGTTAAACACTTTATTTAGGTGCGGCGGGGTCCGGGAGTGGTGGTTTAGGAGTTAAGCACTTTATTTAGGTGCGGCAGGGTCCGGGAGTGGTGGTTTAGGGGTAATACATATAATGTAGGTGGCGGCGGGGTCCGGGAGCGGCGGTTTAGGGGTTAAAACTAGGATAGGTTTATTGCGGTGTGGGCTATGGCATTTAGGGGTTAATAATTAGGCTTTTTGCATTGTGGGGGGTTGTCGGTCTAGGGGTTAATACATTTATTATTAGGAGTGAGAGGGGGGATTGCGGATATAGGGGTATACGTGTCGGGATGATGTTTGGGAGGCGTGTTAGACAGTTACAGGAGATTTCATATTTTAGTAAGTTTTTGTAGGCGCAGGCAGTTTCTAAAGTGCCGTAAGTCCCTGGCGACTCCAGAAATTTGTACTTACGCTTATTTCTGGACATCGCTAGTTTGTCCGACTTACGGCACTTTAGCAACTGCCGGCGGGGTATATTGGATACCCGATGTGCGAGGTGAAACTACGGGCGCTGCGGGTTCCCTCACTTGCGCCGAAAACTACGCCGTACATCGGATCGCGCCCTTAATCTTTAAATATTTTGTTAAATACATTTTTATCCAAGTAATTTAAGATGCCACAAATACATTCTATTTATCAAAAAATGCCACATAGTAACAGCCATTTTATTTTTTGATACATTTTGTTTGTTTTGTTTTGTCTGTCTTATATTTTTTTTATTTTTCATTAAATCTTTGTCTCAACATATATTAAAATATTCTGCAAGCTAAAATGTTACGACTTTGTAGTGCCAACTATATATACACATATAAAGCAGTTTATAGACATTTGTTGATTTTAAACTTAAAAGGACATGTTACCCACACACTAAATCACTTGAGATTGATGCAGTATATCTGTAAACAGATAACTAGAAAATATCACATTAACATCTCTACGTAAAAAAAGGAAAAGATTTTACCTCAAAAATTCGTCAGCTGGGGGGGGGGGCAGATGGTTCACTTTGGCTCTGGTAATAGAAGCTGTTTATTCTATTATCTTCTGCTGAACTGGTTGCTTTACTGCCAAGACACGTAAACCACATCAGTGACACACCAGCGGGTGACTCCAGTGGTATTTGCAGGATTGGCTAAGAACGAGCAGCTGGAGCTGTATCTACCACCTCCCACAGTCTACTTCCCAGGTGCTGACAAAACAATTATTCAAGACAAATCCTGAAGAAAGCATTGTGGAAATTGAGAGCAGGCAAGAACTTTACCTAACCCTGGAGAGAGCCCTGGTGTGGACATCAACAAGGAGCTGCAGCTCTTCCCATTACACTGCTCCCTAGGCACAGCACCAAGAAAAAGCAGACACCATTTTGGAAATTTCTGGGGAAAAGGGAGTGCTGTGAAGAAAAGCTTAATATATCTGCTTTCTTCTTGTAATCCTTAGTTAATTAAACATACAAGGATGTTGCTTTTAGGATATCTATGGCAATTAAAGTCCTAACACATAATGTACAAGGGCTACAATCAAATATAAAGAGGAAAAGGGTTATTACTAAACATAGGGTACAAATGTCATATAGTTAGGTAGCAGGAAATTCTCCTCACTACCACACAGAGACCTAAGTACTGGGAGGAAGCTTTTCACATTCAATACCAAGCGGTGGGTAGCAGAAAGAAATATGGTGTATTTATACTTTTACACACTTCTCATAATTTCCAGGGAGAAGAGGTTAATAGAGACAGAGAGAGAGTGCATATTTTTAAATACATGGATTCCTGTAGTATATAGGGGAATATTTAGGCTCCAAATAACAATCACTCAACTTTTTTCTGAGATAGGTAAACTGCTCACATTCTGTAGGAAATATTGAATTATATTGGTGGGGGAATATAATCTCACATTAGATGATAAACTATATAATTATTCTTTACATTTAAACCACACTACGGCCTAGATTTGGAGTTCGGCGGTAGCCGTCAAAACCAGCGTTAGAGGCTCCTAACGCTGGTTTTAGGCTACCGCCGGTATTTGGAGTCAGTGATTAAAGGGTCTAACGCTCACTTTTCAGCCGCGACTTTTCCATACCGCAGATCCCCCTACGCCATTTGCGTATCCTATCTTTTCAATGGGATCTTTCTAACACCGGTATTTAGAGTCGTTTCTGAAGTGAGCGTTAGAGCTCTAACGACAAAACTCCAGCCGCAGGAAAATAGCAGGAGTTAAGAGCTTTCTGGCTAACGCCGGTTCATAAAGCTCTTAACTACTGTACCCTAAAGTACACTAACACCCATAAACTACCTATGTACCCCTAAACAGAGCTCCCCCCACATCGCTGCCACTCGATTTAAATTTTTAACCCCTAATCTGCCGACCGCCACCTACGTTATCCTTATGTACCCCTAATCTGCTGCCCCTAACCCCGCCGACCCCTGTATTACATTTATTAACCCCTAACCTGCCCCCCACAACGTCGCCGCCAGCTACTTAAAATAATTAACCCCTAATCTTCCGACCGCAAAGCGCCGCCACCTACGTTATCCCTATGTACCCCTAATCTGCTACCCCTAACACCGCCGACCCCTATATTATATTTATTAACCCCTAATCTGCCCCCCTCAACGTCGCCGACACCTGCCTACACTTATTAACCCCTAATCTGCCGAGCGGACCGCACCGCTACTATAATAAAGTTATTAACCCCTAACCCGCCTCACTAACCCTATCATAAATAGTATTAACCCCTAATCTGCCCTCCCTAACATCGCCGACACCTAACTTCAATTATTAACCCCTAATCTGACGACCGGAGCTCACCGCTATTCTAATAAATTGATTAACCCCTAAAGCTAAGTCTAACCCTAACACTAACACCCCCCTAACTTAAATATAATTTTAATCTAACGAAATAAATTAACTCTTATTAAATAACTTATTCCTATTTAAAGCTAAATACTTACCTGTAAAATAAATCCTAATATAGCTACAATATAAATTATAATTATATTATAGCTATTTTAGGATTAATATTTATTTTACAGGCAACTTTGTAATTATTTTAACCAGGTACAATAGCTATTAAATAGTTAAGAACTATTTAATAGTTACCTAGTTAAAATAATAACAAATTTACCTGTAAAATAAATCCTAACCTAAGATATAATTAAACCTAACACTACCCTATCAATAAATTAATTAAATAAACTACCTACAATTACCTACAATTAACCTAACACTACACTATCAATAAATTAATTAAACACAATTGCTACAAATAAATACAATTAAATAAACTAGCTAAAGTACAAAAAATAAAAAAGAACTAAGTTACAAAAAATAATAAAATATTTACAAACATAAGAAAAATATTACAACAATTTTAAACTAATTACACCTACTCTAAGCCCCCTAATAAAATAACAAAGCCCCCCAAAATAAAAAATTCCCTACCCTATTCTAAATTTAAAAAGTTACAAGCTCTTTTACCTTACCAGCCCTGAACAGGGCCCTTTGCGGGGCATGCCCCAAGGATTTCAGCTCTTTTGCCTGTAAAAAAAAACATACCATACCCCCCCCCAACATTACAACCCACCACCCACATACCCCTAATCTAACCCAAACCCCCCTTAAATAAACCTAACACTAAGCCCCTGAAGATCTTCCTACCTTGTCTTCACCATACCAGGTTCACCGATCCGTCCTGGCTCCAACATGTTCATCCAACCCAAGCGGGGGTTGGCGATCCATCATCCGGTGCTGAAGAGGTCCAGAAGAGGCTCCAAAGTCTTCCTCCTATCCGGCAAGAAGAGGACATCCGGACCGGCAAACATCTTCTCCAAGCGGCATCTTCAATCTTCTTCCATCCGGTGCGGAGCGGGTCCATCTTGAAGCAGGCGACGCGGATCCATCCTCTTCTTCCGTTGTCTCCCGACGAATGACGGTTCCTTTAAGGGACGTCATCCAAGATGGCGTCCCTCGAATTCCGATTGGCTGATAGGATTCTATCAGCCAATCGGAATTAAGGTAGGAATTTTCTGATTGGCTGATGGAATCAGCCAATCAGAATCAAGTTCAATCCGATTGGCTGATCCAATCAGCCAATCAGATTGAGCTCGCATTCTATTGGCTGATCGGAAAAGCCAATAGAATGCGAGCTCAATCTGATTGGCTGATTGGATCAGCCAATCGGATTGAACTTGATTCTGATTGGCTGATTCCATCAGCCAATCAGAAAATTCCTACCTTAATTCCGATTGGCTGATAGAATCCTATCAGCCAATCGGAATTCGAGGGACGCCATTTTGGATGACGTCCCTTAAAGGAACCGTCATTCGTCGGGAGACAACGGAAGAAGAGGATGGATCCGCGTCGCCTGCTTCAAGATGTACCCGCTCCGCACCGGATGGAAGAAGATTGAAGATGCCGCTTGGAGAAGATGTTTGCCGGTCCGGATGTCCTCTTCTTGCCGGATAGGAGGAAGACTTTGGAGCCTCTTCTGGACCTCTTCAGCACCGGATGATGGATCGCCAACCCCCGCTTGGGTTGGATGAAGATGTTGGAGCCAGGACGGATCGGTGAACCTGGTATGGTGAAGACAAGGTAGGAAGATCTTCAGGGGCTTAGTGTTAGGTTTATTTAAGGGGGGTTTGGGTTAGATTAGGGGTATGTGGGTGGTGGGTTGTAATGTTGGGGGGGGTATTGTATGTTTTTTTTTACAGGCAAAAGAGCTGAAATCCTTGGGGCATGCCCCGCAAAGGGCCCTGTTCAGGGCTGGTAAGGTAAAAGAGCTTGTAACTTTTTTAATTTAGAATAGGGTAGGGAATTTTTTATTTTGGGGGGCTTTGTTATTTTATTAGGGGGCTTAGAGTAGGTGTAATTAGTTTAAAATTGTTGTAATATTTTTCTTATGTTTGTAAATATTTTATTATTTTTTGTAACTTAGTTCTTTTTTATTTTTTGTACTTTAGCTAGTTTATTTAATTGTATTTATTTGTAGCAATTGTGTTTAATTAATTTATTGATAGTGTAGTGTTAGGTTAATTGTAGGTAATTGTAGGTAGTTTATTTAATTAATTTATTGATAGGGTAGTGTTAGGTTTAATTATATCTTAGGTTAGGATTTATTTTACAGGTAAATTTGTTATTATTTTAACTAGGTAACTATTAAATAGTTCTTAACTATTTAATAGCTATTGTACCTGGTTAAAATAATTACAAAGTTGCCTGTAAAATAAATATTAATCCTAAAATAGCTATAATATAATTATAATTTATATTGTAGCTATATTAGGATTTATTTTACAGGTAAGTATTTAGCTTTAAATAGGAATAAGTTATTTAATAAGAGTTAATTTATTTCGTTAGATTAAAATTATATTTAATTTAGGGGGGGTGTTAGTGTTAGGGTTAGACTTAGCTTTAGGGGTTAATGGATTTATTATAGTAGCGATGAGCTCCGGTCGTCAGATTAGGGGTTAATAATTGAAGGTAGGTGTCGGCGATGTTAGGGAGGGCAGATTAGGGGTTAATACTATTTATGATAGGGTTAGTGAGGCGGATTAGGGGTTAATAACTTTTATTATAGTAGCGCTCAGGTCCGCTCGGCAGATTAGGAGTTAATAAGTGTAGGCAGGTGTCGGCGACGTTGAGGGGGGCAGATTAGGGGTTAATAAATATAATATAGGGGTCGGCGATGTTAGGGCAGCAGATTAGGGGTACATAGGGATAACGTAGGTTGCGGCGGTTTACGGAGCGGCAGATTAGGGGTTAAAAAAAATATGCAGGTGTCAGCGATAGCGGGGGCGGAAGATTAGGGGTTAATAAGTGTAAGGTTAGGGGTGTTTAGACTCGGGGTACATGTTAGAGTGTTAGGTGCAGACGTAGGAAGTGTTTCCCCATAGGAAACAATGGGGCTGCGTTAGGAGCTGAACGCTGCTTTTTTGCAGGTGTTAGGTTTTTTTTCAGCTCAAACAGCCCCATTGTTTCCTATGGGAGAATCGTGCACGAGCACGTTTTTGAGGCCGGCCGCGTCCGTAAGCAACTCTGGTATCGAGAGTTGCATTTGCGGTAAAAATGCTCTACGCTCCTTTTTTGGAGCCTAACGCAGCATTTGTTTAAACTCTCGATACCAGAGTTAAATTTATGGTGCGGCCAGAAAAAAGCCCGCGGAGCATTAACAGCCCTTTTACCGCCGAACTCCAAATCTAGGCCTAAGAGAATTTCAGTGGATCCATTTTTGTAGACCTCAATTTGATAGATGGCTGGAGAGAGAGACTGTAGATAGAGGAGAGAGAGACTGTACTGTATTTCTAAGAGGGCCTTGGTACATTGTACATACTCCAGGATTGATTACATGTCCCTCAGTCAAATATTGATACCACTGATAGTTTCAGCTAATATCAATCAGATCACATGGTCCGATCCTTCTATGGTCCAACTCTGAAGGCCTAATGATCAATGATTCTCCTGCTTGAAGAGAAATTACTCACAGAATGCTATAAAAAAGATGGAACCTAAAAGGCCCAGAGAGATGAGAGATGCCTCTCATAAAGCTCTTTGCTCAAATGAGATAATATAAAATTATCCTCCAGCACTGAGAGACCTCTCACAAAATTATACAATGGCAAAGTTTGTTATACTTCATTAAGGGGCATTTCCTGAATTTTCGCATGTGCCCACAATAGATTCAGAGGTCTTGAAATGAGCAGTAGAATATTTTCTGGCAAACTTTGAAGTTAGTACAAGTTAATACAATTTTCCCTGTATCATGTGACAGCCATCAACCAATCACAAAATGCATATTACTTATATACTGTGCACTTTTGCAAATGCACAGCAGAGCTGGAGCCTCAGAAAGTGTGCATATAAAAAGATTGTGCAGATTTTTTTTCTTTTTAATTAATTTTGTTTATTAAAACCGTCCAAGGACAAGTACAAATACAATTTAGCACCAACCAAACGTTTTTTTATTTAAAGTGATACATCACATACGAACTCTGGTAATATGAAGTTGACTACCCACAGTCTGTCAGTCCTGTAAAGGATGTTCTCATTCGTCCTTTTCCAGCTGTTTTAAAGAATAACATTTTAATAAACATAACAACAATACACAACACAAAAAAAGAAGAAAAAACCTAAACCTCCTAAGAAGATAGCATTTGTTTCCAGTAACCAAATCTTCTTGGAGTAAGGTGTGCTTATCTGTTAAAGTAAGATTGTCTGTTTAAGTATAGCAGTTAGCTAAACAAGGTAGTTAGGCAAATAAGGATTTGGGGTAACCAAGGGGAAATATAATTATTTTATATTTTTAAGTTAAACCTTTTAGTAAGAATGTGTGAGAAGCTCATTCAGTGTACAGCTTGCCATATGTTTGCATTACTGGAGCAGCCACTTCAGGGATTATATGTTTGTGGCAAGTGTAAGCATATTGTCTCTTTAGAAACTCGCATTGGAGATCTGCAGGAACGAATTGCAACACTGCATGAAATTCAGACACTTGAAAGGGAAATGGATAGGACTGAGCTGGATGTTAATGGTTCTAGCAGTGGGAATGGGGAGGATTCAGATGAGGAGTCTCCAGAATCTAGCTGGGTCACAGTCAGAGGGCAAGGTAAAGGTAAGTGGAAGAGACGGGCCAGTTCTGAGCTGGTACAGATTTTCCAAATTAAGTGAAGATGTTGGGGATATCAGTTCAGGGGTGGCAGTGTCAGAGAGGGCTGTTTTGCCTAGTATAGTGAACAGTCCTTTAGTCGTGGAAGAGGAGTATACTATGGTGGGCAGCCCTTCAGACATTTTAGAGGGACATACTATAGTTAAGAGTCCTTCGGTCATGGAAGAGGGGCATACAAGTCAGGGCCTGAGGCAGATGTTGGTGGTAGGAGACTCTATTATTAGGAAGGTTGATATGGTAATTTGTCATCCAGACCCTTTAAATAGAACAGTTTGCTGTCTTCCAGGGGCTCGTGTTAGGCATATTGTGGAGCATATTGATAGATTGTTAGAGGGATATGGGTCTGATCCTGCAGTCATGGTACATATTGGTACTAATGAAGGAATCAGCGGGATGTGGAGATTCCTAAAATATTACTTCAGGGAGTTAGGTAGCAAGCTTAAAGCAAGGACCTCCAAAGTAATATTTTCTGAGATATTACCAGTTCCGTGTGCTAACTCAGTAAGGCAGAAGGGGCTTGTGTTAGGCATATTGTGGAGCGTATTGATAGATTGTTAGAGGGCTATGGGTCTGATCCTGCAGTCATGGTACATATTGGTAATAATGAAGGAATCAGTGGGAGGTAGAGATTCCTAAAAAATTACTTCAGGAAGTTGGGTAGCAAGCTTAAAGCAAGGACCTCCAAAGTAATATTTATTACCAGTGCTGTGTGCTAACTCAGTAAGGCAGAAGGAGCTAAGGTCTGTTTATTCATGGTTAAAAACATGGTGTAAAAATCAGGGGTTTCACTTTTTAGAGCACTGGGCTGACTTTTCACTTGGGTAAAATTTGTACATTAAGGATGGATTGCACCTGAATGACACGGGTGCAGGTGTGTTGGGGGAAAGGATGGTAGCACGTTTACAGAATCTTTTAAACTAGGCAAAAGAAGGGAGGGTCAGTTAGAACACAAAGGAACAGAGAGATTGGTCTGTGAATATGTCACTTCTATAGTATCTCAAGGAAGGGATGACTTAAGAAATGCCACATTAGAAAGTATGGAGGAAAGCACACCAAGTAGCAGAAAAAAACACATGAAAATTAAATGTATGACAACAAATGCTAGAAGCATGACGAGTAAAATGGGAGAGCTGGAGCTCTTAGTTGCAGAAGAGGACTATGACATTATCAGTATAACTGAAACTTGGTGGGATGATTCACATGACTGGGCAGTTAACTTAGAGGGGTATACTTTATTTAAGAGGAACAGGAATAATAAAAGGGGAGGAGGAATCTGCATGTATATTAAACCTAACCTTAAACTTACAATAAGTGAAGATATTTATGCTACAGATGACAATGTAGAGACCCTGTGGGTTGAAATAAAGAGTGGGGGGGGGGATTCTAAAAAAATATTACTAGGAACATGCTACAAGCCCCCCAACATAAGTGACCTGGAGGGAACTCAACTACTTATGAAAACAGGTAAGGCTGCTAATAACTGTGCTGTAATTATGGGAGATTTTAACTACCCTGATATAAACTGGGCCAACAAAACTAGTAATTCAGCTAAGGGGGATAGATTTTTTAAATGTTCTCAGGAATAACTTCTTGTCGCAATTAATAGAGGAACCAACTAGGAGTAAAGCTATATTGGATTTAGTGCTATCAAACAATATAGATATAATATGAAACATTGAAGTCAAAGAACATTTGGGTAACAGTGATCATAACATGGTCACATTTGAAATCTCTTTCCATAAGCAGTGTCTTAAAGGTTTAACTAAGACTTTTAACTTTAAGAAAGCAAAATTCAACTATTTAAGGAAATCATTAAATAACATAAATTAGGACAAAGTATTCTCTAATAAAAATACAGAGGATAAATGGATAACATTTAAAACTTTGTTAAATAAATATACATATGACTTCCGGTGGGCGGGCTAAGGAGCAAGAAGCCGAAGTTAACAGCTCCGGAGCTGTACCCCTAACTAGAGGTGTATTTTGGGGGGAATTGTGCCTACACCAACTAGCATTGGCTCCCAGAATAGCCTGAGTGCACCCTAGCCTTGACACACCAGGTGTCCGGTATTTCTACCACAGGCGGAGGTCATCCCGCCCTCAGCGCAATCAAAACAGAACAGAATAGTGCATATGTATGGACTGTGATTTTGAATAGGAGTTCCACATTAGCAGCTGAACAGATCTACGTGAGCACTGGACTGAGAGAACAAGTAGTGGTCTGGTGTCCTAACTTACACGCTACAGCAGATTGGCTGGTGTGTGTTGTCCCGGTCTTAGAGTTTGCCGCCAAGGGCCGCCTTGAAGCGAACAAGGTTGACTTATAAGTTATAACGGAACAGGTAAGAGACGCCCCTGCCTCAACATTGAAACGCTGCTATATGCAGCCAGAAGCCTGCTGTAAAGGTAACGGAGCACACTCTCACATAAACACTGGGGATTAAAAGAAGGGAGGGAGGAGAGATGGTGGCAGATTCATCACAGCTGTGACTTTTGACATTGCACCCTGCCTAGGGAACCTAGGCCTGAATATGCAATTAAACATTTGGCCTACACACCATTGCCTTGGGGTAAAGATATAAAGTGTGACTCTGGCAAGGATCTGATCAGCTCCGGATCACTTACTGGCTGTTTCATGGTGATACTTCTGAGTTATCTGCAGCCTGCTGAAGTTTATTCACATATACTTTAAATGGACACTTATTACTGCCATATATTGGAGACACTATCTAAGACTCTCTCCAATTTGCCCATGACACAGGATCATTAGCGGCAGATGCGATAGGCTGTCAGTGGTGCTGTTTTACTGGTTTCTTTATTATAAAAAGTTTTGTATGTTTATTTTCTGCCCCTACAGTGTTAACCAACTTCATAGGTAAACGGTTATTGTGATTAACTGTGTTAGTACATGGATAAATTCCTGGCTGGAAGCAAGATGTCAGGGAAAATGAAGCAATTTTCTGTTAGATTCACAGAGATGGAGGATAGGGTGTCAGGGCTTGAGGACACATACACTACTCAAACTTTTGCACTTTCAGTCAAAGGTAGAGATGCTGCTTGCTTATAGAAAAGTTTCCCCAATTATGTTTGAGGGCTCTAAACTGTTTATATTTCAGGATTACTCCTCTGAGCTTACGAGAAAACGTAAGGAGTTCTCCCCGGTTTGTTCAGAGTTAAACAGGGAGGGGAAGAAAGTATATCTTTTTATCCTGCTAAATTGAAACTTCTAACCCCCTATGGTCCTAAATTCTTCGATACTCTGCAGGAAATCACAGAATGCCTGGGGAGTAATCGGAATAGAACTACAGTAGGTTCACCTAGATCACTGCACTCAGACACAGACTGAAAGGTAGCATTGGGAACACATGGCTGGTTCATAGTTTACTTAATTAGTGTGGCTAACTTTGGCCTCAAATGATGTATACTGATGTGTCAACAATTTATATACAGTTATAAAGTTAATTTTGTTTATGTTAAGGTTCTTTTTTGTTTTGGATTACTGATTATTTGTGCTGCAACTCCACAAATACTCTACTCTCATAAGATTGGGACAAAAGCTCTGTATTTAGGTGCAGAGCATCTAGAGATCATTAGTTTAGATATTCATAAGAAAATTGATGAGGAAAAAATTCCCCAATTTAGAGAGTACCAGATACAATTACTTTCTCAGTTAGAGTTGCGGATTTTCAGTCCGTGTGTAATTACTGTTATACTGATGTTTTGGAAAAATGTTGAACCCAACCATTTGAAGACACAGTCCCATTGCGTCCTTAAAATAGTTGTAGCATACTTTTGGATAATGTATATGACTGATTTTAAAAAGGCATTTACTGTGACCCTAGTTTGAAGACACTTCCCTTTGAATTACTTTTGTAGTGTATTTTTTTTTCCTCCCCTCTCCCTCTCTATTCCACGGGGTTGGAGATGGTTCCGGCTCACATATTGACATCTAAATGGCGGTAAGGTTTATGTCTTGGAATGTGGGGGGGGGGGATTAACTCTCCCATCAAGAGAAGCACTATACTGACTCACTTACAACGTTTAGGGGCAGACATTGCACTATTGCAAGAGACCCATCTCTCTGAGGTGGAGCATGAAAAATTAAAGAGAGACTGGGTGGGATCGGTGGAATATGTTTCGCACACTAATTCTAGTAGAGGCATAGCAATCCTTTTTGGGAAACGATGGAAGGTAGAGGTTTTGGCAACCTATAAAGATATAGAGGGGAGATATTTGGTGATGCAGGTCAGAATAAATCAGAAGATACTAGTACTTTGTAACATTTACGCCCCAAACTTATTCAAACACTGACCCCATATTCGGGAATGGACAAGGTGCTCAGGGGGGATTTTAACTTAACCTCTAACCCTATATGTGATAGAATGCAGGATCCAGGGCGTCCTTCTGTGGGGCAAAGACCTAGGGGCAAGGGCACTTTTGAAAAAAAGGTGTTTACTAGGCTCTCAGACTCTCTTCAAGTGGTGGATATCTGGAGATTACGGAATTCTGAGAGCAGGGACTTTACATGCATCTCTAGGGCAACACCAATGCTCTCTCGTATTGATCTTTTTATGAGCTCCCCTAACTTAATCCCGAGAGTGACCAATGCTAGGATTCATAATGTGGTGGTCTCCGACCATTCCCCAATTGAGCTGGTAGTTTCTCTGGGTGCCTTAGTCTATAACAAGCACACACTAAGATTCCCCGGATATCTTTACACCTCGGACGCCTTCTCCAAACATTTAACGCATGCATGGAATGATTACTACACGGATAATCAAATCCATTCGGACACTCCAGAATTGTTCTGGAATACGGCCAAACCGGTCCTGACAGGGGATATCATTTCCTATGTAGCCGCGCTGCGTAGGAAGATGCAGGCTAAGTTGCAGAAGCTACAGGAGACCCTGACAGAGTCTTACCAAGCATACTGCAATGATCCTTGACCTCTTACGAAAGACAGGTATCTCACTAGTAAAGGAGAGCTGGATGTCTTCCTGCATCACCAGGCATTTACACAGATTTTTAAATCTAGTGCCAAGTACTATAGGGAGGGAGACAGACCAGGCAGATTATTAGCCTCGTTAACAACTCAGAAGGCAGCCCGCAGACCGATTGTTACTGAGTCTATAGTGGGGGCTTTGGCAGAGTATTACTCTAACCTATATGCCAGCCAGAGACTACCTCCTTAAGAGGTTATCACATCCTTCTGGAGAGATCTTGACCTCCCACAGATAAGCCCGGAACAATTGATCTCTTTAAATTCCCCTATCTCCTCAGAGGAGATAACTAGACGGATTTCTTCCATGTCAAATGGAAAAGCGGCAGGCCAGGACGGGTTGCCCATTGAGTTTTACAAACTGTTAAAGCCCCAGATCACCACCACCCTAACTAAATTATTTAACTTATATTACAAAGATTTGGTTTCCCCCTCTAAAACATTTACAATGGGGCATCTGCCTCTGATTCCGAAGCCTGGGAAGGATCCTGAGTTGCCAGAGTCATACCGCCCCATTTACCTCCTCAATTCGGACTATAAGGTATTAATGAAAATCCTGACCGATAGGTTAAAAATGATCCTGACTGATATTATTCATCCCGATCAAACTGGGTTCATGTGTCACAGAACTTCGGGGACTAATGTGCGACGGGTGCTGCATGCTATAGCACATTTCTCTGTTAAGCCGGAAACCTTGAAGATGCTTGGTGAGTCAGAGGCCTTCCTGCTGTCCTTGGACATGGAGAAGGCCTTCAACAGGGTGGTATGGCGTCACCTCTTTGATACTCTGCAGCGCTTTGGTTTCTCTGGCTCCTTCCTACACTATATCGGTAATATATATGCGGCTCCATGGATTCATATTATGGCCAATGGTTTATTTTCTCCACGTATAATATTGCAGAGAGGCAGGGGTGTCCCCTCTCCCCTCTTCTTTTTAACTTGGCCTTGGAGCCTCTTGCTGTTAAGCTACGTAACCTCTACCAGGCATTGTATTGGGAGACGCGAAGCTGCAACTAGCTCTTTATGCAGATGACATGCTCCTCTTTGTTGAGCACCCGGAAAAATATATTCCCAAAATCCTGGCTACTATTGGAGCCTTTGGATCCTTTTCAGCTATAAGATAAAAGAAGCCAAATCAGAGATCTTGTGGTTCCGTAAGCACCGCATTCAATCTTTTAATTACCCATTTAAGGAAGCTAATCCCACCCTGACCTATTTAGGTATACGCTTATTCACCAATCCCCACACCCTGTATCATGCTAAAATTACCCAGGTGTGCCGAGATATTAAGTCAACCCTGGAGGGCTGGAGGAAACTACCATTGTCCCTTACAGGGTGCGTTAGCCTGATTAATATGGTGATTCTACCAAGGATCTTGTACCTTCTCTTAATGAAGCCTTTTCTGCTTACAAAAAAGATGTTACTTTATATACTCAAGCCCTCACAAGCTTTTTGTGGAAAGGAGGCAAGCCAAGAATAGCTCTCACCAAATTGTATGCATAGCCCTCTCAGGGTGGATTGGGCCTACCCAATCTAAAGCTGTATAATTGGGTGGCATTGAATCATCTCATGCTAGACTAGCAATTAAACACAAAACACGTTTATACACCAGAGTTGGAGAGTTATGCCCTGGAGAAATGCAGTCTCGCCTTCGTACCTTTTGCTACCTTTAACGACATCCCACTAGATGTTACAAACAACTTTTTTTACAAGGACATACTGAGAGCTTGGCGGCTAACCCTGAGTCAGCTAGGGCGTAGCTGCATGTCTTCAAAGATGATCCCATTACGCAATAACACTAACTTACCTCCGGGCATTGACACTTCTCTCTTCATTGCTTGGGAGGGCACGGGTCTGCGCTTGGTGGGGGACGCTCTGGAACTAGCTACACAGGGTGTAAAAACATTTACTGACTTGCAAAACCAGTTTAGGATACCACAAATACATTTTTATGCTTACTTACAAATGAGGCACTATATAAACCAGTTAATAAAAACAAATTCACATTTCTGGGAGCCGCATGCTCTCAACATCTTGGTAGCTTCATTCAAAATGGACGACTTTACAATTTCAGGACTTTATAGAACCCTGCTAAGTAAGGGCGAATCTAAAATTTTAAACATATTAGAGAGCTTATGAAATAGGGACCTGGAAATGGAAGACTTGACGGAAATTATACAGCAGAGCATAGAAACAGTGAGGAGGTCAACTTTATCTATGACCCTTAGGGAATCTCAGTTCAGATTGTTACATTGGGATCGCATTATTCCTCGAAGGTTATCTAAGTGGAATCCAAACATATTGAATGAATGCAGTAAGTGCAGACTGACTGACCCTCCGACTTCCTGCACTACTTCCAAACATGCCCTCGGGTTAGACAGTTTTGGGGAAAAGTTGCATACTGGATTACCAACACCTTAGCAATTAGTGTTAAAATTGGAATTGAACAAATTTGCTTTCTGGACTGGAAAGAGCAGAGTCCCATGCATAGCCCTCTGCTCACCACGATAATCCTGACTGCAAGAAAGGTAATTTTGAAGGTTTGGACGGTGAAAACAGCACCCTCCTTTATATCATTCAAACATAGCTTACACTGCTTGTAGAACAATTAGACACTAAGATGGACACTACTAAACGACTAAAACACTTTTTAAATATATGGCAGGCATATATTGTTACGCTGAGCCTTGAGTCGCAGAGACAAATTCTTGCTCCATTCGCACACACTGAGTTCATGCTGGCAGCCTCTTTGAGGGGTGAGTGGGGATTCTTGTATCAAACGTTTGACAGTACAAGAGAGGGAAGGGGTGGGATGTTTGAATCTTTTTTTTTTCCCCTAGGCACCACAAGGGTCTAATTTGGGTAACCACAAATAATGCACATGTGTCCTGTTGTTAGGTTGACAACTGGTTGAAAGGTTCTTGGTTTTGACTATTTAAGTTGGATTAGTTTATAAAAAATTAGAGGACTAAGTATATTAGAGATAGGTGGTAGCTAATTTAAAAGAGACTAATGGCATTAGGCTACTAATTGCCACCGAGAAACCAAAAACAAATACCAGGAATGTGGTTATGAGATAAGGTGTAGTTGGGTTTATGTTATTACTAATCTGAAAAAGGTGAATTCACCCTATGAATATTGAATATTTGCTCTATTGTATCTCATCTGACGTATCAAAATATGCTTTGTATGTCAATGTCTCTGTCCTCAATAACAAAGTATTTAAAAAACAAAATATATAAGGTCCAAAAACTCACGAGACCTTCTTGTCTTGAATAACCCGGTGCACTGCTACGAATGGCGGACGTGGCTACCTAAGGCCAAATTGGGATGTTACAGATGTGGCAATTCTGTCACATGCAACCATATGATGACTGCCAATACCTTCCATCACCCACATACGAATAGGAAATACAAGATCAATCACAGATTGACATGTACATCAGAGTATGTGATCTATGCAATAATTTGTCCATGTTCCCTGTACTACATTGGCAACTGGTCACTGCCTTCAAGGAAAGACTGGCCAATCATAAAACAGCTATACGCCAAGCTATCAAATCGGGTGAATCTGAGCAACCAGTTGCGAGACATTTCGTGAAAGCAGGACACTCTTTGTCCTCACTGAGGGTCATTTTTATTGACCATGTGCCACGCTTACGGCGTGGTGGGGATAGGGCACTAACCCTGTTGCGCTTGGAGGCTAGGTGAATTTTTAACTTGAACACTGTTGCCCCTAAAGGCCTTAATTCCACCA
This sequence comes from Bombina bombina, assembly GCF_027579735.1. Lineage (NCBI taxonomy): Eukaryota > Metazoa > Chordata > Amphibia > Anura > Bombinatoridae > Bombina > Bombina bombina. The sequence goes on from NC_069499.1 coordinate 537,521,304, forward strand.
TTGACTTTGGGTGTTGCTACAAATAAATAGCCTCACCATTCTGCCATCTTTTCCATAATTATAATTATATTGATGCATAAACCTCCTTTGCAGGTCCTCTTAGTATAGGTAGTGATTATTTTACCTAAATATCCTCTTTTTGGATTTGCTTAAATGTATACGGCATTGCTTTTGTTTAATCTTTACGTTGGTAGTCTCCCATTGATACTCATTAGGTATAGAATGGTTGTGTTAATATATACACCTAATTGACTACTAGATTCTTTGCAGCATTGTTTATTTATAATACCTGTTAGATGCTGCTCTGCGCATATTGTGTGTTTATGTCTTATTTTTTTTCTTGTTTCTTTTTCACACTATTTGGGTGTCATTTTGTTCCCTCCTGCCACTCCGGTTTTATTATTGACCTATACGTGTCACCCCTGATCATCCGCCATGCTCTGTGCTATGCCGGACGGTAGTTTGTTTACCGTTCCCATGACTACCTCCCTGAGCCTTGCTTTGGCTCCCGGTCACGCGTGACGTCATCACGCTGTCTTTGCCGCATTTTCAGTCTCACAGGGCACCTGGCAGATCACCAGAGGACGGTTTGGCGCGTATTATGCTAATATTGTATTTTTGTAAATTTGCATTTGTGTATATATATTCTGTCACTGTCTGTATCCCACATCTCTCACATGGGCTCCATTTGATAAAGGTCTAGGTGTAGACCAAAACGTTATGGGTTAAGGCCCTGCTGTTTGTTCCAAGGATTGGAATAAAGCCTTTTTTCGTTTGAATGCAATTCCTGTGTTGCCTGCTTCTTTCCGGATACTTTTTAACACTGAGGCTAAGTGTGCATCTGGATATCCTACCTACATACTACATTCTATTTGCAGTGCACCGGGTAGTTGCTATAGTAGTGTGTGCCACTTTTTTTGCATCTGTATATATATATATATATATATATATATATATATATATATATATACATATCAACAAATACCATATGGTTTTAAAAATAAAAATAAAAAATCCAAGCCAATGTGACTAAATAAAAATGTGTTAAGAGAAATTAGGAAAAAACGTAGGGCATTTAAATTATTCAAAGAAAATAGTACAGATTTACCATACAATATTTATAAAGAATGTAACAATGCATGCAAAAAAGCAATCAAATTAGCCAAAATTGAAAATGAAAAATTGATTTAAAAGGATTCTAAGTCTAACCCTAAAAGATTATTTTAGTACATAAATAGCAAAAAATATAAGAAGGACAATATAGGTACATTAAAATGCGTGAAGGGTAGCATGATAGGGAGAAGGCTGAGGTACTAAACCAGTTCTTTTCTTCAGTATGCACAAGAGAGGAACCAATGGAGGATACTTTGGAACAAACTAGAAAATGCCAGATGGAATTCACCCAAGGGTGTTAATGGAACTTAGCACTTTTATAGACAAACCTCTACTCTTAATTTTTCAAGACTCATTATCCTTAGGCATGGTCCCCCAGTATTGGCGTAAAGCTGATGTGGTGCCACTCTTCATAAAGGGAAACAGGGATGATCCAGGAAGCTATAGACCAGTTAGTCTGACATCATTAGTGGGGAAAATATTTGATGGGATTATAAGTGATTATATTGATGAGCATATTCGTGTAAACAAGATTATGGAGTTGAAATCAGCACGTTTTTTTTTAGAAATAGATCATGTCAAACTAATCTAATTAGATTCTTTGAGGAAGTAAATAAAAATATAGATAAAGAGGAATCAGTTGATGTGATATACTTAGATTTTGCAAAGGTGTTTGATATAATGCCACATGAGAGATTAATGCACAAAATTAAGAAACTGGGAATAGTTGAAAATTTTAGCTCATGGATAAATAACTGGATAAAAGATAGGGAGCAACGAGTAGTAGTGAATGGATCATACGCAGATTGGACAAAGGTAATCAGTGGAGTCCCCCAGGGTTCAGTACTGGGCCCTGTTGTTTTTATTATTTTTATAAATGACTTGGAGCAAGGATTAAATAGTGACATCTCTATTTTTGCAGATGATACTAAGTTAAGTAAGGTCATTAGATCAGAGCAGGATGAACTTTCGTTACAAAGGGATCTGCAAAAATTATAAGTATGGGCAGGTAAATGGAAAATTAGATTTAATACGGGAAAATACAAGGTTCTACATTTTGGAAGTAAAAATAAGCAGGCAATTTATTTTTAAAATGCGACAAGACTTAGCCAAACAGAGGAGGAAATGGATTTTGGAGTAGTAATAGATAACAAGCTAAAGATGGCTGCACAATGCAGGTCAGTGGTTTCAAAGGCTAATAAGATACTAGCATGTATTAAAATAGGCATTGATTCAAGGAAGGAAAGTATAATTCTGTCACTATATAAATCCATTGTAAGACCTCACCTTGAGTATGGACTGCAGTTCTGGGGACCGATCACAAAAAAAGATACTGCATAACTAGAAAAAGTTCAGAGAAGGACCACAAAGCTAATAAGGGGAATAGAGAATTTAAGCTACGAGGAGAGGCTAGCCAAACTGGGTCTGTTTTCTTTAGAATAATGGCGCTTGAAAGGTGACATGATTACTTTATATAAATATATCTAAGGTCCATATACAGAGATGGCAGAAGCTCTGTTTATTCCAAGAAAATTGTTTTTGACAAGAGGTCACAATTTAAGGTTGGAGGAAAGGAGATTTAATCTTCTGCAACGGAAAAGTTTTTTCACTGTAAGAGCAATAAAATTGTGGAACTCATTACCAAAGGAGGTAGTGAATGCTAATACCATAGATATATTTAAAAAAAAATTGGATACATTTCTGTCTAGAAACAAAATTCATGGATATGATTGCTTGTATTAAATGGGTCACCTTTTAGTGTGATTATTTAAGTTTAACTGGAGCTTTTTGAAAAGTATTTTACTCTATATTTGTATAGGTTAAACTCAATGGACTTCGGTCTTTTTTAACCTCATCTACTAGGTTACTATGTCATATATGCCGCTTGTTTCTTACCTCACCCATAGTCCGCAAGTCAATTTTCAACAGTAACCTTCCTGATCAGTCATGCAACCTCTCATCAGCTACTGTTCAGAAGTCAAAAGTCCATTTACCTCTTGGTTTTTTTTCAGAATGCACTCAGTATTTCTCAGTGGGTATATAATTTATTTTTGAGGCTCTTGTGGCAAAGAAAGTATAAACCACTCCCATTTTCTTACAAATTCCCAGTGTGTACCATCAGTTGATGGTTTATGTATTAGCTTCAGTTCTTTTAGTGTCGGAGCTCACTGAGATGCCCAATATTTAAATAATAATCTCCTGGTTAATAAGACTACAGTAGTTATGATGTGTTTCTGAGAGTGTGATTTAGGGATATTCAAAGGCAGAACTACCTAGTCAGTTAATTAAATTTTAACCAAAATTCTACCAGGTGTGTAAAATCAGAATCAGGGAAATTATACTTTAGATAAACGTTAGTAGTATCCTTTTTCCATTTTCAGAGATCTCTAATGTGTCAAATATGCTTTGTAAGAAAGTTTTGTATGTACTTTTTGTAAGTCCGTAGTAACTGTTGCCTCTCTAAACATCAGAAAGCTACCTAAAACGATCTTAGAGGGGATCCTCACCTTTAGGAATTGTAACTTGTACATTATGGAGATAGAGGTAATGCAATTCCTAAATTAGGTTACCCATGTGTCAATTTTGCTATGCCCTTCTGTGAAGCTCCAGGACTTAAAAAGTTGGTTGACATAGGGCTTAAGTTGTACGTAAGCATAGTGATGTGTAGCAGGCAGACTACATTGTTTCCTCATAGTTTGAAAATAATTTATCTCTCCCTGGTTACTCATGATTACTTGATGTAAAGATGTAAGGCCTCTGTCCTTCCACATAACAATTGGTGAACCTTGCAATAAAATCTGGATTGCCTTGTAACAGTAAGTATCTGGTTATTGTGTTCTAAATTTTAAAACATTTGCATATTTTTCTGAAGGGGTTCACTAATTAGTAATATATTACCAGCGATTTTAGCCACTTGATTCCCGGTGAGCTGAGGAAACATTGCTAGGGCCCAAGGGGATACCAACGCACACTCCAACTGAGGAACTGTAAAATATTCTTTGTTACATAGCCAGTCTAAAATTATCATACCCAATGCCACCCAAATATACAGCTCAATGTTTGGGAAGTCAAAGGGGCCTATTTATCAAAGGTCTTGTGGACCTGATCCGATGGATCAGGTCCGCAAGACCTCGCTGAATGTGGAGAGCAATACGCTCTCCGTATTCAGCATTGCACCAGCAGCTCACAAGAGCTGCTGGTGCAACACCGCCCCCTGCAGACTTGCGCCCAATGGGCCGCCAGCAAGGGGGTGTCAATCAACCCGATTGTACTCGAACTGGTTGATTTCCGGCGATTCCTTTCTGCCTCATCAGAGCAGGCGGACAGGGTTATGGAGCAGCGGTCTTTAGACCGCTGCTCCATAACTTGTGTTTCTGGTGAGTCTGAAGACTCGCCAGAAACACGGGCCCACAAGCTCCATTCGGAGTTTGATAAATGGGCCCCAAAGCCTCAATGCCTAACTGCACATGTGAGTTTCTTGAATCTGATTCTACATTTCTTCCCTTTCCATATAAAGGCAGCAAATAGATTATTAATTTGCATCAAATCAGCTTTTTATTAACATTGGAAAAATATAAAGTATTTTGGGAAATACAATCATTTTGATAATGTTTATTCTACCAGAGAGAGACTATTAAAGATTAATCCAGGATTTAAATTGCTCAGAAATAAAATGTAATATTGGATTATAGTTAAGTTTATACCACTCATGGGGGTTCCTAGATAGATATACCCCTTAATATTTAAATGCTCCCTTCACTATCTTAAATTGATATTTGAAAATGTTTTCACCCTCCTTTAGGCATACTACACTAATTCAGACTTATTATAATTACTCTGGTAACCAGAGAGTTAACCAAACATATCTTTCAGATGCATCAATTTAGGAATATTAGTTTTCAGGTTTGGAACAATCAAAACCATATCATCTGCATAGAGTGAAATGTGTAATTTTGAGATCTAATCTGAAGACCTTCTATGTATTTTCTAATTCTATCCGCTGATGGCTCAAGGGCAAGATCAAATAGAAGGGGGGATAGGGTCACCCCTGTCTAGTACTCCTATGAATGGAGAAGCTGGTAGATACTAATCCATAAATTATTATCATTGCTTTCAGGGAGCAATAAAGATGTTTAATGATTTGCAAAAAGTGATCCTAATCCCAAACTTGGCTAAAGATAAAAATAAAGAATTCCATAAAACTTTATTGAATGCCTTCTCAGCATCGACCACCACCAGGAAAGCTGGCGGCAGTTCGACCAAGAGGCCCTCTGTTCTATGTTTTTAATAGTATGATAAGAGCAGTTGTAATTTGCGTATATTGAGCTGAGGATTGGCCTTTAATGAAGCAAGTTTGGTCTTCGTGTACAAGGATATGTAACATCTCTGACATAATCGTTGTTCAACAATGAAATTAGCCAAAAAGATTCTCATAACATGGGATCAATTCCTGGATTGGCTATTAATATTAGCCTCTATACATCTATCCAACATAGTGACCTTTCCTGTGAAGAAAGTTAGATCAGGCAATATATAATAAATAACTATTTTGCAGTATTCCCCTTGTAACCCATCGGGTCCCAGTGTTTTCCCTTGTGATAGGTTTTTAATTACTTGTCTAACCTCCTCAATCATAATCGGTTCATTAAGCATATCTATCTCTGCCTCACCAAGTCGCGGAAGAGGTAGATGGGACCAAAATAGTTCTTTGAGTACTGGGTCTACATTTTGAGATTTATACAGTTGAGAGTATGGAGTCACTCACCCTGTATGGCAGAAATGAAGTTTTATCAAATCCATTAGGTATTTTCCAGTTTTGTTACCAAACTGGCAGAACATTCCCCTCAACCTGTTCAGCTTGTGCAATGACTGTTCAAGAAGATTATTATCCCTTAATTGTTTTACTTCATAATATTTATTTCTGGGGAGTTATGGTGGGCATCTTCAGTATTTATTATAGGCATTTTTAATCTGTCACAAAAGAAGCTCTGTATCTCTTTTTCAAGCTCATAGTGTATGTGGTGATAACTCCTCTTAATACTGCCTTGGCAGTCTCCCAAAATGCCATGGGCGTATTTAGATATTTCTGCCATTCTTCTTTCAAAAAGTTGTTAAAATTGGCATCTTTGTACGGACAGCCTTGGAATCCCATCTGTTAGATTTATGTGTTGTTATAGTCATATTCAGAGCTAGATAATATAGGTGAATGGTCAGAAAATGTTTTTTTAATTCAGGATTTTTATCTCTCCAAATGTCCTCAATGGCAAAATATTAATAAATGTGGTCAATATGCAGGAATCTCTTTTTAGTATACTTAATATTGATTGGAAGAGTCTGTGGTGAATCAGGATTGCTAACCCTATCTATAGGGGTCTGTGGTAATATATTGAGATCATCTGCTATTACAATAGCGAGATCAGCATACATAATTATTTTTTGTTGCAAAGTGGGCCAAAAGTCAGCTGTACTCTCTAAGGGCTCGTATAGTCCACATAGAACAAACGTTAAACTATGAACTTCAATTTGTAGGATAATAAATTGTCCCTCTGCATCTATGTCTCTTTTAATTATAGTATAAGGGAGCGGTTTTCTGAAAATTAAAGCTACCCCTATAGATCTTCGTGCCTCATATTTAGTATATATCACCTCAGAGACCCATCCCTGTTTCAATTTCTGATGCTCTAACTGAGATAAATGTGTCTCCTCCAGTATTGCTATATCTGCTTGTTTGTCCTTGAGGTATTTGAGAATAGCTTTATGTTTAATGGGGGATGTGACGCCCCCATATTCCATGCTAATATGTTAAGTGTAATGTCTTCCATAACTATCTGCTATTGCAACTAAGGTAGAATCTTATGTGATATATGCTCGCAATAAAATGTTCTTTTAGAAAGAGAGAAAGGCTATTTTCATAAGTCAAAAGAGTCAGCCCTGTTCCTTTATGTATAGGTAATCTTAGGCAAGAACATGCCTTTGTATGTAGACAAACCTCTGTCCACCATGTCTGGGGTATTCCAGGGTGTATCCTTAATAGGGAGCAAGCGGCATCTAACCAAAGTACCTTCAAGAAAAAAAAGGAGGTGAACAACAAGCAACAAAACAAAACATAATAAAAAAGTTATAACCATATTACAATAAATTCCATGTGGCTAGAGTGAGGAAATCTGATTCAGAGCCCCCCCCCCCATTATTATTTCATTATGATACTAATGTCCTTGTTGTAAATTCTTCTAAGGTGTTCAGCTAAAGTAGATGGCAGTTCAAGAGTCTTTGGCCCCTTTTTGCCTCTTGGATCCTTGGTTGCATTCTCCTTCTCTAGGTAGAGTTGTATTTTTTTCGGTATATCAAAGAACTCTAGACCTGTTGCTGTGTTGATATACATTCATATGTACGAAAATGGTAGCTCGGCATAACATAGTAAATCAGTGGTGGCTCTGCATAATGAATCAAACAGTGGTTACAATATATAAAAAACACAAAAACCTTGATGCAGGATGACCTCTATTTTCACCATTATACCTAGACTGATTCTGTCATGTCTAACAGGAACAGAAAGTAATTTTGGGGGGATATATCTCTGCCGCCTAGCATAAGAAGCAGAGATTTCTTCTTTATTTTGTGGTTGCAGACTCCCTCTTACAAGCTTAAACTGAAAGTTCTCAGAAGCTTGGAATGCATCTTGATAAATTTTCCCATAACTATACATTTTTTAATCCCTACAATAGATCGCATTAACTTGCAGTGGAGTACTAGCAAATTTATGGCTAACAGGCCAGTACAGCTCTCACTTATTTGGGACAGTATAAACAGAACAGGCTGCCCCGTATAATGATCATGGGAGCCTGTATACTGATGATGAGCCTATATACTGTGTGGGGGCATCAGAGAGGTGGGAGGGTTGAAGAGGGTTCCCTACACTGCAGAAATGTTGTTGGTTTTTTTAACTATTTAAAAAAAAAAAAGCCTAAACTACATACATAATTATTCCATAATAATATTTAATGTGTTTTACTGTGTAAATATTTCATATTCCAATGTTCTTTACATACAGGAAAATTGTATTTTTATTATAAATACACACATATACAGTATCTCACAAAAGTGAGTACACCCCTCACATTTTTGTCAATATTTTATTATATCTTTTCATGTGATAACACTGAAGAAATGACACTTTGCTACATTGTAAAGTAGTGAGTGTGTTAACCCCTAATCTTCCATACCCCACAACGCAACTAATAATAAAATTTATTAACCTCTAAACAGCCAACCCCAACATCGCAAACTAGCTATTAAATATATTAACCCCTAAACCACCATCCCCCCACAATGGAAGTACCTTTCAAATAGACATGTGCAATGCTAAAAAAATTGTTTTGTTTCATTTTCATTAGTTAAATAAAAAAAATTGTTTCGGCAAATTAGTTTAGTTAAGTTTAAAAAAAGAATTAATTTCTGCAAATTAGTTATGTTAAGTTAAATCATTTTTTTGGATCCGTTAATTTTTTTGGATCCATTCTTTATTCATATGCATTATTCTATTCTGAAGTTTAGAATAGAATAATGCACATGAATAAAGAATGGTTCCGAAAAAACAAAAGGATCCAAAAAAACATTTTAAACATAACTAATATGCCGGCAATTGTTGAAACAATATTATCTAAAACCGCCGCCGCGCCACCCACATCGCCGACACTAAATAAAGCTATTAACCCCTAAACTGCTGTCTCCCCACATCACCAACACTAACTAAACCTATTAACCCCTAAACCGCCGTTCCCAAACATCGCCAACACTAATTAAACCTATAAATCACTAAATAAAGCTATTAACACATAAACCGCAGTTCCCGACATCACCGACACTAACTAAACCTATTAACCCCTAAACAACCGTTCCCAAACATCTCCGACACTAACTAAACCTATTAACTCCTAAACCGCAGTTCCCCGACATCGCCGACACTAACTAAAACACTAAATAAACCTTTTAACCCCTAAACCGCAGTTCCCCGACATCGCCGACACTAAACCTATTAACCCCTAAACCGCCGTACACCCACATCGCCAACACTAACTAAAACACTAACTAAACCTATTAACCCCTAACATGTTGTACACCCACAAGGCCAACACTAACTAAACCTATAAACCCCTAAACCACCGGCCCCCACATCGTAACAATCTAAATTAAACTATGTTAACCCCTAAACCTAACACCCTCTAACTTTAACATAATTATAACACACCTAAATTAAAGTTACAATTATTAACTAACTACCTATTGTGACAGGGTGAGAAAATGAGTGTATATTAGCAGGAGATTGGAAAGGTCCCTTCCCTTCTAACAAAGTGTTAATTTGTTAAGAGCTCACCACAGCTGATTCTTGTTAAATCAGTTTGATCCCTTTAAATGCTGCTCTGTAGAGGAAATCAGTGTCTCACTGTGCAGGCTTACTCCAGAGAGGGAGGAACTGAGACCTTGCTGTATGTCTGAATGTATAGCTGGCAGAAACAAGAGACTGGTGCGCAAACGTTCTATTCTGATAAATTTGATTTGTTTTGTTAACTGGGACCAGCTTTGCTGCCAGTAAGGAAATATTGCATGTATAGTTACAATTTGTAGTTTTTTTTATGTAAAATAGCTGATTTCTTAAGGGCATTGCCATACAAAAGGCCTTTTAAGGGCTATTGGTAGTTTATTCTTAGATTAGGGGGTGTTTTTATTTTTGGGTGGCTTTTTTGTTTTTATAGGGGTATTAGATTAGGTTTACATTTTTTTTTATTTTGGATAATTTCGATTTTCTGTAATTTTAGATTTTGTATTTTATTTGATTTCTTTTTAATGTAATGTTAGTTTTTTTATGTAATTGGGGTTAATTTAGGGGGTGTTAGGTTAGGGGGCTTAGTGATTAGATTAATACTTTTTACGTTGTAGGGGGATGGCTTTTTAGGGGTTAATAGGTTAATTAGGTAGAATGTGTTGTAGGGGATGGTGGTTTAGGGGTTAATAGGTTTATTAGGTAGATTGCATTGTGGGGGATGGCGGTTTAGGGGTTAATAGGTTTATTAGGTGGATTGGGTTGAGGGGGGATGGGTGTTTAGGGGTTAATAGTTTTAATAGGTAGTTTACATGTGTAGGAGTTAATAGTGTAATTAGATACTTTGCGTTTTGGGTGGATGGCGTATTAGAGGTTAATTACTTTATTAGGATTAGGGGTTAATACATTTTGTTTAGTTATTGCGGTAGGGAAATGGTGGTTGACAGGTTGATATTGTGCATGCGTTAGGTGTTTGTTAAAACTTCCAGGGGGTTACGGTGCTTATATACTCAGCGCAAGGCTTGCTGCACCTGCCTATCACCTAGATTACGAGTTTTGAGCGCTATAGGGAAATTTAATCCCCTAAAGCGCTGCCATTACAAGTTTTTTTTTTTTTTTAAACGGCTTGTGCGTGCTTTTAAACTCCATACTGCATCAAAAACAAGCGCTGTTTTGACGTGCTTGTGTATGCTTTCCCCATATACATCAATGGGGAGAGCGGGTCAGAAAAAAGTCTAACACCTGCGATTGTGGAAAGAAAAGCTCAGATGTCTATGGGGAAAAATAAACTAACGTTTAAAGCTAACACCCTAACATAAACCCCATGTCTAAATACCACTAATCTGCTGCCGCCGACACCTGCCTACAGTTATTAACCCCAAATCTGCCATTCCTGATATCGCCGCCACCTAAATAAAGGTATTAACCCCTAATCTGCCGCTCCTGATATCGCCGCCACTATACTAGTTATTAACCCCTATTCCGCCACTCCACGACATCGCCGCAACTAAATAAAGTAATTAACCCCTAAACCTCTGGCCTCCCACATCACTACCACTAAATAAACCTATCATCCCCTAAACTGCCAACCCCCCACATAGCAACAACCGAAATTAAACTATTAACCCCTACACGTACCCCTAAACGTACCCCTAACCCTACCGTAACCCTAACACCCCCTAACTTTAACATAATTAAAATTGATCTAAATTAAAGTTACAATTATTAACTAAATAATACCTATTTAAAACTAAATACATACTTACCTGTGAAATAAAACCTAAGATAGCTACAATATAACTAATAGTTATATTGTAGCTATCTTAGGTTTTATTTTTATTTCACAGGTAAGTTTGTATTTATTTTAACTAGGTAGACTAGTTAGTAAATAGTTATTAACTATTTACTAACTACCTAGTTAAAATAAATAAAAAATTACCTGTCAAATAAAACCTAAGCTACCTTACACTTAAACCTAAAATTACAAAAAATAAAAAAACCTACCATTACAAAAAAAAATCCAAAAAAATTAAAATTATTCCTATTCTAATACCCTTAAAAAAAACACCCCAAAATAAAAAACCTAATCTAGAATAAACTACCAAGGGCCCTTAAAAGGACCTTTTGTAGGCCATTGCTCTAAGTTAAACAGCTCTTTTGCTACAAAAACAAGCAAACACCCCCTAACAGTATACAAACAAAAGGGCCTTTGGGCGGGGGGCTTAGAAGGGCCTTTTGTAGGGCATTGCCCTAAGTTAAACAGTTTTTTTGCTACAAAAAACACCCCAAACTACCAAGGGCTCTTAAAGGGCCTTTTGGGGGGCCTTTAAAAGAGCCTTTTGTAGGGCATTACCCTAAGTTAAACAGCTATTTTGCTACAAAAAAAACAAACACCCCCTAAAAAAATACATTACACAAAATAACAAACAAATTATCAAAAATAATAAAAATTATTCCTATTCTAATACCCATTTAAAAAAAAAACACCCCAAAATAAAAAACCTAATCTAGAATAAACTACCAATGGCCCTTAAAAGGGCCTTTTGTAGGGGATTGCCCTAAAGATATCAGCTCTTTTTGTGAAAAAAATAAAATACAAATACCCACTAACATTACAAACCCACAAAATAAAAAAACTATCTAAAAAAACCTAAGCTACCCATTGCCCTGAAAAGGGGATTTAGCTCTTTTGCTGCCCAAACCTTAATCTAAAAATAAAACCCACCCCAAAAAACCCTTAAAAAAAACTAACACTAACCCCTAACGATCCACTTACAGTTTTTGAAGTCCCGCTTGAGCGATCTTCATCCCGGCGGAGAAGTCCTCATCCAAGCGTCGAGAAGTCTTCATCCAGACAGCCTCTTAAATCTTCATCCAGACAGCCTCTTCTATCTTGATCACGGCAGCGTGGAGTGGGTCCATCCTGAAGACATCCGGCGCGGAGTATCCTCTTCATACGGTCGCCGCCATACACTGAATCTTCAATGTTTCAAATGTTTTTTGGGTAGGATTTATTTTAAGTTTAGGGTTTGGGCATGTAAAAGAGCTAAATGCCCTTTTCAGTCAGGGCAATGGGTAGCTTAGGTTTTTTTTTTAGAGTTAGGTTTTTTATTTTGATGGTTGGTTGGGTGGTGGATTTTACTGTTGGGGGGGTCTTTGTATTTTTTATTCAGGGAAAATAGCTAATATCTTTGGGCAATGCCCCACAAAAGGCCCTTTTAAGGACTATTGATAGTTTATTGTAGGCTAGGGTTTTTTTTATTTTGGGTGGGCTTTTTTATTTTGATAGGGCTATTAGATTAGGTGTAATACTTTTTTATTTTTCATAATTTAGTGTTTGTTATTTTTTGTATTTATATTGTTTGTAATTTTTAGAGTAGTGTTATTTTTAATGTGTAGTTTAGTTTTATTTAATTGGTAGTTAGTTTAATTTAAGTTTAAACTTAGTTTTTTTAATTTGACAGGTAAGATTTAATTTAAAGGGAGAGTCTAGTATAAATTAAACTTTCATTATTCAGATAGGATTTTTAATTTTAATCAACTTTCAAATTTACTTTTTTTTTTCACATATCATTTTTATTAAAGTTGGATCGAGCAAAACACACATCATCAGACACCAGCAGTGCAGTTACAAAAAAGAGGAAAACATACAATACATATCCATGATATTAATGATGCACAGATCATCTGCAGTCGTTACAGCAAATTGAAAAGAAAACAGATTATAGTACAGTGGTTGATGATTCACTCTTAGCTGTTTGTCTCTGCAGTATATTTTTATTAAGCATAAGTTCTGACCATTCCATGTGTTCACTCAGCCCCCTTTTTCTTATTTTCCAAAAAGTTAACCTTTCTATCTAATACCTAACTGAGGTAAACTAAACATCAAATCTAACATAACATTTAAGGGCATGCTATGTGATCATCTAAGGTGCACCAGCTTGTGGCCCAGCGGTGGTGGTGGGGAAAAAAAAAAGAAAAAAAGAAAAAAAAGGGGCAGGGAGGGGGAGGAAGTGAGAGTGGAGGGTAATGCCGAGGGGGGAAGAAGGGAAGCAATCTCAACCCGGGGGTATTGTTTCTATGAATAAGTGTTCCCATTCACCCCTCAGTTCCCCCTCAACAAAAACAGTAGAGTCTTTAAATGGTATCAGGATCAGTCTCTGGATTTCTAATTCAAAGGTTAGTATAAGCCTGCGCCACTTGCGTAGGAAGAGGCCCAGTCTATTTTGCACGTCCAACCTAACATCCATCTGTTCAATAAATATCTGTGATCTGAGTAGATTTCTGAAGCCTTGGAAAGAAGGACCCCTTCTCACCGTCCAGCTTTTTAGAATGCATTTTCTGGCTATAAGTAGCACCAAGCTCAGTACTGCATCCTGTTGCTTATTCTGTCGTGCCCAGTGTAGGAAAATGACAGTTTCAGGCTGAAGTGTGAATCTTATCTGTAAGATTTGATTAATCCAGTATTGGATTTTACCCCAATACTGTCTAACTGATGGGCATTCCCACAGGTAGTGTAAGAGGTTAGGAGCTTCTATGGAGCACTTTGAACACTCATTAGGGCGTGAGGGTATCCATTTGGCCAGATGCTTTGGAGTAAGGTAAGCTTTATGGAGAAAGCGCACCTGGGTTTCCCTGAACATGGCAGACAGAGTGGTTGACTTAGTTCTTTCCAGTCCTACCCGTATATCCTCCCACGTAATTCCCCCAATCCCTTCCCTGATCCAACCCTCCCGCAGCTTCTCGTGTATGCCCTCTGAGTACCGATGTATGAGCGCCTGGTAAATTTCAGACAGGGAGAATCTCCCTATCTGATAAAGAGTTTGGGTAACTTTGAAGGGAGAGCTCTCCCAGAGTTCCGGTGTGCTTCTTATTAAGGTAGTGACATAGTGTCTCACCTGCAAGAAGGCGAAGAAGTGGGTCCTGGGGAGGTTCAAATTTACTTTTATCAACAAATTTGCTTTTTTCTCTTGGTATTCTTAGCTTAAACTAAACATAGGTAGGCTCATATGCTAATTTCTAAGCCTTTGAGGGCTGCCTCTTATCACATGCTTTTTAAATCTCTTTTCAACACAAAGAGACAGAAAGTACACGTGGGCCATATAGATAACACTGTGTTCAGGCACAGGGGGTTATTTAAGATTTAGCACAAAACAATGTTAAATGCAAGACAATAGATAATAAACAGTCACAGTCATGTGATCAGGGGGCTGGAAGAAGGTTCCTAGATACAAGGTAATCACAGAGGTAAAAAGTATATTAATGTAACTGTGTTGGTTATGCAAAACTGGGGAATGGGTAATAAAGGGATTATCTATCTTTTAAAACAATAACAATTCAATGGTAGACTGTCCCTTTAAGATAGAGAAATTGTAATTTTAATATAAAGTTAGGGGGCGTTAGGTTTAGGGGTTACTAGTTTAATTTAGTTTATTGCAATGTGGGAGCTTTCAGTATAGGGGTTAATAGTTTAGCTTAGTATATTTTGTTGTGGGGGGCTTTCGGTTTAGGGGTTAATAGGTTTATTATAGTGGCGGCGGTGTAGGGCTTAATAACTTTTGTATAGTGGGAGCGATGTGGGCGGATGGCAAAATAGGGGTTAATTATTTTTAAATAGTGTTTGCGATGCGGGAGGGCAGCAGTTTAGGGTTTAATAAGTTTATTATAGTGGTGACGATGTCGGGGAGCGGCGGAATAGGGGTTAATAAGTTTAATATAGTATTTGCGATGCTGGAGGGCCTCGGTTTAGGGGTTAATAGGTAGTTTATGGGTGTTTAGTGTACTTTGTAGCAGTTTAGTTATGAGTTTTATGTTACAGATTTGTAGTGTAACACTCATAACTACTGACTTTAGATGGCGTTACGGATCTTGTCGTTTTAGGCTGTAACGCCTTTTTTAGCCAGAACACAAAACTCGTAATACCAGCGCTATGGGAATCCCATGAAAAGACGTAATTTTTAAGAGTGTGGTACTGACGTTGCGTTACAGGCTAAAAGGCTTGCGGTACACCTGTACTGACAAGACTCGTAATGGCTGCGTTAGGGAAAATTATGCATTATGCTATTTGAGTCATAATGCTCATCTCGTAATCTAGCTGCATGTGTGGTGAGGTGAAAATGGAGTAAAATGTCTCCATTTTCGCCGCGTAAGTCCTTAGAATTCGAACTAGTATTTCTGGCCTAATACGTGTTTTTTAAATATAATATTCGAATGTAATATTAGAATGTCACATTTGAATTTGAAATAGTATTTGTAGTCTAATACTGTGTTTTTTAAATGTAATATTCGAATATCACTTTCGAATTCGAATGTCACATTCAAATTCGAAATACTATTTCTAGTTTATAACTGTGTTTAATAAATGTAATATTCGAATGCTACATTTAAATGTAACATTCAAATGCGAAATAGTATTTCTAGTCTAATACTGCGTTTTATAAATGTAATATTCAAATTTGAATGTGACATTCAAATTCGAATGTCACATTCAAATTCAAAATAGTATTTCTAATCTAATACTGTGGTTTACAAATGTAATATTCGAATGTGACATTCGAAAACTGTAAATAACATTCGATAATAGAATTTTAAAGAATATTCGTTCTTATCAACATGCTATTATGTAAATCGAATTTATACTATACAATTTGTTCTAACATTCCCTAGTGGCAAGTAAGGGGAAGCCATGTTATATATAATATCAGGAATGGTAGGAGACGCAAGGCATCTAAATAGTGTTGCACAGTTTTGAATGTGTAATTTCCCCCATTTATACACTAAATCTTTGCTTAGCAGGGGCTTAAGATATTTATGTGCTGGGACTGGAATTCAGAGAACATCCAAAAAAAATTACTGGGGCATTTCAGGATCTATTAACTTACTGCCCACGATCACTGCTGCATCAAAGATAAAAAATCACTATTTACTTTATTAAATGCCACCTACTTATGAAACGTTCAATAGTGTTTTAGCAAAAGTAAAAAATAAAAAAGACAAATCCTCAGTATATCTATATATTTTGTTTTCCATTTCAGCAGCCCAAATACAGTAGTCAGCAGGTTAAACACATTGAGGTAATACTGTTTAATTTCAGGCTGTGTAACATCTATAAAAATTAGGGTGCTTTGTGGTGTCCTATTATACAGATACAGAAGGGTTAATAATTTAACACTTGCTTATTTTGGTACTTGCTGTAAAGGTATTGTTCCTATGTCAGTTATGTGCTTGAGCGTAAGGGAAGGGATGAGGGCCGGGGCTTGATTATTTAACCTGCATTAAAGGCTATAAGAGTTGAAAAAGAAAATCCTTTATTATATTATAGTCATTTTATTATTGCACTATTTCTTTTTTAACCTCTGCAAATAAATTTAACACATAGTTAAAGTCATCTCCAGTGCAGCAATGCACTACTGGTAGCTAGTTGAGTACATCTGGTTAGCCAATGGCAAATGTGTGTAGCCACCAATTACCACTAGTGCATTGCTGTTGCTAATGATATGTAAATATTCTTTTCAACAAAGGTACCCAAGAGAGCAAACCAAAATTTCATAGTAGAAGTGAATTTAAAAAAATGCATGCTCTGTCTGAATCATTAAAGATTAAGGGCTTGATCACGAGTAGTGAACGATGGAAAAAATGTGCGTATTACAAGTTGAATGTAAACGCACTTGCTTGAGCTCAATTGAATTCAACTCAAGTCTGGTTAGCGCAACTTCAGAGCTCTGGGGCACGATCCGATATACGGCGTAGTTTTCGGCGCAAGCGAGGGAACCCGCGCCGCCCGTAATTTCACCTTGCACATCGGGCTATCCAATATATGGCGCCATCAGATGCTAAAGTGGCGTAAGTAGGACAAACTGGCGTTGTTCCAAAAGGTGCGCAAATACACATTTTCGTCGTCGCAAATACTTACGCCAGTGTTTTGTTCACGTAAAGTCTCAATAAAGTGTAGTTTTATGCAAATTTGTCTAAGACTCGTAAAAATTACCCGCAACTCCATCTAAAACTGCGCAACGTAATTACGCTATTCAAAAGTCATATATAAACCCATGCGCAGCTGCCATTTTCTTCAGTGTGTTTGGATGGTTCGTTGAGCTAAAGCACACTACAGTGAGTTTAGGATTAGTAAGAGTAGTGAGAGAGGTGCAGCATAATAGTTAGTTAAGTCGGATTTTTGTTTGGGTAAGCTTGTACATTTACTTACACTTATTTTTACATATTGCACACATATTGCATGCATACAAAATACACAACACTTTTTTTTCTAACACCTCACACATTTTATTTCAATTTTATAGTGTGATAGGCTGAGTGTTTGGTTGTGATTGTGTGTGATTGAACTGGGAGTGAGTGTGAGTGTGTGAGTGTGTGTAGTTTGAGGATGGCAGGGAGAGGTAGGGCGGAGGGGAGGAGGGGAGCGGAGTTGCAGGGAGAGAAGTATTGTAGCGGACAGGAGGAGCAGCGGGGTCCCCGTCAGGGAGTTAGTGGAGTGAGGAGAGGGAGAGTTAGAAGGGATGATGGGAGGGGAGATGCCCAGAGACCAGGCACACTTAGAAGAGGGACAGAGGGTGCACATGGGGACAGAAGGGGGCGAAGGAAGAGGATAGGGAGGAACCCACACCAGGGACATCCCAGGGAGGAAGCCAGGTGGCCACAGAGGAGGAGCGCATGAAATGCCCAAACTTCTCATTTGATGAGAATGTTGCGCTAGTCCAGGCCATCATGGACAACCACAGTGCCCTCTTTGGCCAGGAGAAGGGCAAAGGCGTTGCCCGAAGGTGTAAGGCAGCATGGTTGGTGGTAGAGGATGCTGTAAACAGTGTGGCCCCGCAGAGGAGGACTGTCAAGGGACTTAAAAAAATGTGGAACGATTGCAAGAGGCGGGTGAAAGAGAAGATGGGCCAGGAAGCCATGCACCAGAGGGGAACAGGCGGTGGTCCACCCTTGGAAGCTTCCAGGGGCTCGTGACTCAGGGGTTGCAACCACAGCACCTCATGCTGGTGAGTAACATCCCACACACCAGTATGATATATATTTGAGATATCCTTTAATGTCACACATTCATGTACACAATGAGGAGCATGGTATTTGGCCTACTAACAAAAACATCTACAATTATATTTGACATTAATGCTACTTAACACAATGCAATTCATGATATGAGGGGGAATAGTGCAATACTAACATGTCTCAGAATAACACAGGCCACAAGCCACATGTAGAGTTTTCAGTAAATGGACAATATAGCCATCACAATACTTTTAGCTCAGAAAGCAGGTTCTGTGCCTACATCAGGCTAAAGTAAATTGTGTGACCATAGTGTCACTTAAAAAACACATTTTCTCTATCACTGACATGTACACATAACTATTGTATGAAACACATACCTGTAAACTGTGCAGATTAAAATCCCTCATATCACAAATCACATTGTGCACATGCATGTTATACAGTTTGACATGAGAATGAGTATTGTCCCTAGCATGTATCAATGTATACTGTATGCCCACATGGACATATATATGACTGTACTAATCCCTATCATCATTTGACTCCTCCACAGAACCTCCTGTCACCAGGCTTCAAACAGGCATGCCGCCACGTCCACCACCACCACCAATCACAGGCATTCAGCCACCTCCACCACCAGTCACAGCCATGCAGCCACCTCCACCACCAGTCTTCAGGCAGCAACATGGACAGTATGCTCCCAGGCATCAGCAGGGTTGGATTGCCTCCGTTGAGGACCCAGAAGTGATGCCACCACCATTGGCATACGACCCCTGGCAAGATACCTGGCCTGAGGAATATCCTTTTGGCTTTGAGGGGGAGCCAAGTCAGCCACGAAGGGTCCATGTCTTTACCCACAACACAATATCAGGCCATTAACCCCAATCCGCCATGCCCCACAATGCAAACCAGCTATTAAAACTATTAACCCCTAATCCGCCATGCCGCTCAATGCAAACTAGCTATTAAAACTATTAACCCCTAATTCGCCATGCCCCACAATGCAAATAACTAATCACAAAGCCCCCTAACCTAACATCCCCTAAATGAACCCCCATTACATTAATTTAAAAAATCCTAAATTACAATTAAAATAAAAAAATCCTAAATTACAATAAAAATCCTAACATTAATTTAAACATTAAACCTAAGATTAAATTACAATAATTAAATCTAAAATTACAAAAAAAAGGCTAAAATTACAGAAAAAAATAACCAAAGTATCCAAAATAAAAAAAATTAAACCTGATCCCTATGAAAATAAAAAAAAAAAAAAAAAACACCCCCTAATCTAAACTAAACTACCAATAGCCCTTAAAAGGGCCTTTTGTAGGGTATTGCCATAAGTTAAACAGCTCTTTTACCTTAAAAAATACAAAGTCCCTCCCCTCTAACAGTAAAACCTCCCACCCACCAAACCCCCCAAAATAAAACAAACCTAACACTAAAAAATCCTAAACTACCCATTGCCCCTAAAGGGGCATTTGTATGGGCATTGCCCTTAAAAGGGCATTCGGCTCTTTTTTATTGCCCAAAATCCCTAATCTAAAAAATAAAAAATAAAACAAAACCTAACTCCAAGCCCCAAATAGGTACTCATCATATCTGAAGTTCGGCGGAGAAGGTCCTCTTCCAGGCGGCGGTGAAGTCTTCTTGGAGCCGGTGACATCTTCCATCTTCATCCAGGACCAAGACGGAGCGGAGATGACCGCGGAACTGAAGACCTTGGACCACGGAGCCATGGAGCGTGGTTGATCCTCTTCGTACAATCACTGCCGCACACAGAGAATTGAATGCAAGGTACGCGTTAAAAAATAGCGTCCTTTGCAATCCTATTGGCTGATTTGGATCTTCAAATTCAAATCAGCCAATAGGATGAAAGCTACTGAAATCCTATTGGCTGTTCTAATCATGTTAGGTATTTTATTTTAATTGTAATTTAGAATTTTTTTAAATTAATGTAATGAGGTTTAATTTAGGGGATGTTAGGTTAGGGGGCTAAGTAATTTAATTTGTTATTTGCGTTGTGGGGGGTTGGCGGTTTAGGGGTTAATAGATTTATTAGGTTAATTGCGATGTGGTAAATGGTGGATTAGGGGTTAATAGATTTATTAGGTTAATTGCGATGTGGGTGAATGGCGGATTAGAGGTTAATAGTTTAAATAGCTATATTGCGTTGTGGGGGGATGGCGGTATAGGGGTTAATAACTTTGATAAATACTTTGTGATATGGGGGTTGACGGATGAGGGGTTAATACATTAGTTATTGCGGTGGGGGGTTGCGGTTGAGAGGTAGATATTGCGCATGCGTTAGGTGTTTGATTTTATTTTAACAGCGAGCGACGGAGAAAATATACGTGCCGCACTTGTATGCGGCTCCGTATATGCGATCGAGTGTAGTGTAAGGTCGGGTTACCATAGTAACTTTTTAATGTTTTAGATATCTGGCATCGGGTAGAAGCGTTAACACAATGCTAACTTACACGTACACGAAAAGAGTGACTGCATGCAAAGCGGAAACTTTTTCAATGGAAACCTGGTACTAAAATGGAGCTGTAAATGACTTTTAGCTGTCGGCCGCTTAACGGTTCAATGTAAATGAGCCCACAGTCTGGTTAGGGTGAAAGTATCGGTGTTAGGTTTTTTTTTGCAGTTTGCATGCTCTATTGAAGTCTATGCTAGAATATGTTAACACAGTATTCGAAGTTACACTTCTTGTGCGCGTTGGGTTTTCGCTCTCGTCCTTACTTTTTGCTTTCAACTCATAATACGAGCACAACCCAATGCTTGCGAAAAGCCTCAATTTAGCCTTCCTATTTCTGATCTTTGATACTGTTAGTCCTGCATTTCATATTTTGTTCCTAAGTTTACACCATATGGATGTCTGCAGCTCCTGCTACTGGGCAGATAAACTGAGACCTGCAGTGGGTTAAGGAGGTCTCTTTGCTAGACCGCCAACACTAGATCTCCTCAGTCTTTGGATTCTAGTGCTGGTAATGTATTTTACTCTATGCACTCTACAATATCTTAGTTAATTTTGTATGTTATTGTTTGTTGTAAATGTACATTATACAATTTGCTTTATAGACAATGTTCTAGACTGTGGGGCTACCTATTTGAATAAGCCATATAGTTCTGTTAAATACATGATGCTATGTGATAGTTGCACCTAGGAGCCTTAAGGTGTCCCTCCATGATCAGCGGCTGAGATGAGTTTGGTAAGCCAAGGTAATATTTGATTTTTATTTTTGCTAGGGAGCCAGTGATCATTTTGCAGGAAACCTTCAGTAAGTCTAAGCTCATTGTGATATTTGTAGCTCTGGGCATTTAGAAGCCAATATAAATAACCTATTTTTTTTATTTTACCTTTGCTATCAAAAGAATACCTCCTGTTGCTTCATATTATAACAAAATTACAGTACAATGTTGTTTCATTCCTAGTTTGTTATAGTAAGTCAAGTGAAGGGCTATGGTGTTATTTGAATAATTTTTGCTGTGTTTGTGTATGCCTGATATACTCATACAGTTTATTAAGACAAGGCATTTGGTAAGATAGTCAAATACTATTCTATGTTATAGCTACTATTGGGCTTACTATATACTTGTGTAAGACAGCTGAGGTCATTATGTCTTTACAGAGACAGGCTTCTGTTAAGTGATAGAGTTTAGACTGATATCTATACAGTTCTTATTTACTTGCTTAATCTGATCATCTTTTAGCCTTGCAGATACTTTGGCCTGTCAATAACACTAATGCTTGTGCACTTTCTGGTTTCATTTTATAATTGATTAACCAATTATTAGAGCAGGTATGCTCCTGTATATCTTTATAATTTATGGTGGGCTAATATATTTGACATTTTGTACTTTGTTTGTGTGCCTTAGGTTAAATATATTATTTTTTTTGTACAGAGGTCCACAAAAGGCTTCTGGCTTTATTCAGCAGGTTTTCCTCTACTAATTCCTCCTGCTTATTGTCTAGGCCCAAGAGTGGCTTCACTTGTTGTTAGAATGTTATTCAGACATCATTGAACTGACTAGAATGTTGCAATACAGGTAGTCGTCGACTTACGACCGCATTACGTTCTGACCGTCCGGTCGTAAGACGATTTGGACGTAAGTCGGACGATATATCTACGGCATGTAAATAAAATGGTCTAATGTAGGGTTTAGGCAGATAGGTCTGCTGCTACACATCACAGGTATTTTGGACTGCAACATGGTGAGAGGCTGCGACACATGCGAAGGCTGCTGCTGCTGCTTACGACAGTCACTCTCGTATGGCCTGCACACAAGCACTGCTGTCTGCAGTACGACACATGGTCGTAAGTATGGATGGTCATAAGTCGCATAGGTTGTAAGCCGACGAGTATCTGTACTTGTTGTACAAATGGCTGTGTCACAGAGGTGGGTTGTTATTTTGATGTCTCCTTGAAGGTGGGTTGACACATTACTTTGCTTTTTCATGTTATATGAATAACCCTGTATGTTCTACAAAATGTTTATTCATTTGTGTACATGTGAGATTGTATACTCTTGCTGCACTGACGGAGATGTGAATATGTTTTAAAATTGTATGTAACTACATTTATAAACCTCAATAATAAAAAATACCAAAATAGAATAAAAATGTGTTGTCTCTTTATTGTTTAGTATATTTTTCCAACAAGCACTGAATAACAGATTTGTATGGATCAGAGGTACATTACTATTTCATACCTTCAACAAATGTTTTAAACATATTTTGTGTGCGTACAAATAAATAAAAACATTTCTCAATCTCATTATAACAAGCAATTGTTATTCCAGCGCCTTTGTGTGTATGTAATCTAGACACAGGGCTGCAGAAAGATGACTATAGTAGACGTTGTACTGATTGATAGCAATGGGTTTATAGATTTCCTTTCACCTCTAGGCCTCTGGTTGGTTAACGATCTAAGTCATTAATATCTGAGAGTCATTTCGACAAGTATGCAAAATGAGTTCATTATTTCATTGAATTCCCTGTGGGCAGGTGTCCGAGAATTAACCATTTCATAGACAGACATTCCAAACTGTGTGTGAATTCTTAACACATAATTATCCAATAGAAGCGTACAATAAAAGGAATACATTCACCATAGTTGAAGAATTGTATTTTATTTGTGGCCAAGAGATCCCACTGCACTAGTTTATTCCTAACTAAAAACTGTAAAAATGTATAACAGCCAGTCAGGCTATGTACCATTGTGGGCTGTACTGTACTAACATTCAGCTAGATTATGAGTTTTGAGCACTATAGGGATTTTAACGACCACCACAAAAGCAGCGTTATTTTGAAAAAGCAGGCTTATGCTGGCGATATGGTGGCGTTGAGCTCCATACCGCACTGAAAACAAGCGCTGCCTTGACGTTCTCGTGCACGATTTCCCCATAGACATCAATGGGGAGAGCCGACCAAAAAAAAGCCTAACACCTGCGATTGCGGAAACAAAAGCTCCGTAATGCAGCCCCATTGATGTCTATGGGGAAAAAGAAAATAATGTTTAAACCTAACACCCTAACATAAACCCCGAGTCTAAGCACCCCTAATCTGCTGCCCCTGACATCGCCGCCACCTACATACAGTTATTAACCTATATAATATAATGTTATTAACCCCTACATAATGTTATTAACCCCTAATCTGCCGCCCCAACATGCCGCCACCTACATAAAACTATTAACCCTTAATCTGCTGCTCCCAATGTCGCCGAGACTATACTAAAGGTAACCCCTGGCCTCCCTCATCACTACCACTAAATAAATCCATTAACCCCTAACCCTAACATAATCCTAACACCCACTAACTTTAACAAAATAAAAATATAGCTAAATTAAATTTACAATTATTAACTAAAAGACCTATTAACCCCTAAACCGCCAGCCCCCCCCCCCACATTGCAACAAGCTAAATTAAACTATATTAAACCCTAAACTTAATCCTAACCCTAACCCCCCCTAACTTTAGCATAATTAAAATAAAGCTAAACTAAAGTTACAATTATTAACTAAATACATACTTGCCTGTGAAATAAAACCTAAGCTAGTTACAATATAACTAATTGTTATATTGTAGCTACCTTAGATTTTATTTTTATTTCACAGGTAAGTTTGTATTTATTTTAACTAGGTAGACTAGGTAGTAAATAGTTATAAACTATTTACTAACTACCTAGTTAAAATAAATACAAACTTACCTGTGAAATAAAACCTAACCTGCCTTACACTAAAACCTAATTTTACAAAAAAAATAAACATTAAATTATTAAAAAATAAAAATAACTAAATTACATAAAACAAACAACAAATGATCAAAAATAAAAAAGAATTACACCTAATCTAATAGCCCTATCAAAATAAAAAAAGCCCCCCAAAATAAAAAAACCCTAGCCTACAATAAACTACCAATGGCCCTTAAAAGGGCCTTTTGTGGGGCATTGCCCCAAAGAATACAGCTCTTTTACCTGTAAAAAAAATACAAACACCCCCCAACAGTAAAACCCACCACCCCCACAACAAATCCCCCCAAATAAAATAACGATCTAAAAAATCCTAATCTCCCCATTGCCCTGAAAAGGGCATTTATATGGGCATTGCCCTTAAAAGGGCATTTAGCTCTTTTATATACCCAGACCCTAATCTAAAAATAAAACCCACCCAAAAAACCCTTAAATAAACCTAACACTAACACCCGACGATCCACTTACAGTTATTGAAATCCCGCTTGAAGGATTCATCCAGCCGGCAAGATGTCTTCATCCAGGCGGCCTCTTCGCTCTTCATCCAGCTGGCAAAGTCCTCATCCAGGCGGCAAGAAGTCTTCATCCAACCATCGTGTAGCAGGTCCATCTTGAAGACATCCAGCACGGTGCATCTTCTTTATACGGTCACTGCCGTAAACTGGAACTTCAATGTCAGTGATGTCATCTTTGATGGTGTCCCTTGCATTCCTATTGGCTGAAAGATTTCAATCAGCCAATAGGATTAGAGCTGCTAAAATCTTATTGGCTGTTCAAATCAGCCAATAGGATTTGAGCAGCTCTCATCCTATTGGCTGTTCCAATCAGTAAATAGGATAGAGCTCTCATCCTATTGGCTGATTGGAACAGCCAATAGAATGAGAGCTGCTCAAATTTAATTTATTTAATTTGACAGGTAAGTTTTAATTTAATGTAATATAGGGGAATTGTAATTTTAATATAAAGTTAGGGGGACATTAGGTTTAGGGATTAATAGTTTATTTTAGTATATTTCGTAGGGGGGGCTTGCGGTTTAGGGGTTAATAGGTTTATTATAGCGGCGGTGTGGGCGGATGGCAGATTAGGGGTTAATAATATTTAAATAGTGTTTGCGATGCAGGAGGACAGCAGTTTAGGGGTTAATAGGTTTATTATAGTGGCAACGATGTCGGGGAGCAGCGGAATAGGGGTTAATACATTTTAATAGTGGCGGCAATGTCCGGAGAGGCAGATTAGGAGTTAATAAATTTATTATAGTGTTTGCAATGCAGGAGGGCCTCAGTTTAGGGGTTAATAGGTAGTTTATGTGTGTTAGTGTACTTTTTAACACTTTAGTTATGAGTTTTATGATACAGATTTGTAACGTAAAACTCATAACTACTGACTTTAGATGGCGGTACGGATCTTGCCTCGCAGGCAAACTTGTAATACCTGCGCTATGGGAGTCCCATTGAAAAATGACTATTTTAAAAGTGCGGTACTGACGTTGTGTGACAGGTTAAAAGGTGTGCGGTACACCTATACCTACAAGACTTGTAATAGCAGCGTTAGGGATAAAGCAGCAATATGGGCCATAACGCTGCTTTTTCAATCATAACACCAAACTCGTAATCTAGCTGATTGAGAATACAAGCCTCTAATGTAAGAGTGGAGCAATGTTTGGAATGAAATGTTTGCGCTCAAGAGTTATAAACTTCATAGAAGAAAAATATGATCCATGCCAGATAGTATAGAATAAAACTTAAACTTTATTGTTTAGTTAAAAACAGGTGGAAGACTTTTCAGCATGCAGACAAGCCGTAATCATAGCCTATTGTGCTGTGTTCACCTCTGCCATTTAAAAGCAACAGAGAAGAGCTCATTGGCTCAAAAAGTAATTGTATTCAATCATCAATTAAAACACTTTTGCGTCACTCAGTTAACCTGTTATTGCCTGACTGCTTGAACACATGAAAAGGGGGCAATGTAAATATGAACCAATCATATAAATGAAGTCATGAGAGTAGATAAAGGTATATAATTATACAGTGCCAATAATAATAAAACGAATGCATACAAAAATACTTCAATTGTTACTCAGTTAACCTGTTGTTACCAGACTTCACATACATGAAAGGGGGACAAAATAAATATTGTGCTGAAGATGCAAGAAACTCATGAATTAACAAATTTGTAACTTATAAAAGATATCTCAATTTAGTCAAAGAGTTCAACACAGAGTACAAGCATTACCTGATAAAATATAAGATGAACAAACAAATTGAATTAACAATTGTTGAACTCTTTGGCTAAATTGAGATATCTTTTATAAGTTACAAATTTGTTAATGGCGTGGATCATATTTTTCTTCTATGAAGTTTATCCTGCCATGTCCAGAAGATCCTTACCGCCAGACAGCTGTTTCACACCACACTCTGCTGAGAGTCTCATCTGCTACCGTAGACGGAGGAGTACCCGGGAGTGCAGGGCCACCTAAGGAACGCTCTGAGCTGGAGATGCAGAGGGAGGCGTAGGAGACTGGGGAGCTGTCTTGCTATCACCGATTGACTGTCTGGGTCCCTTTTTCTCTAGAGCCGCTGAGCAGGAGGTGGAGGGTAAGACCGCACATCTTATGCTTATCCTTTGAAATATTTATATTTTCCAATTGTTTGGGACTGAGTCTTGTTGATTTGACGTCCGTAAAGTGCAGCTTGAGTCTGTTTTAACGTCAGCAGAAAGACATTGGTTTAGCTATTTGTATAAAACACATATGTTTCTGCATGACTGACACCCCTCTACTTTGTTCGTGCTCAAGAGTTATAATCATGATCTTATCATCACTGATTCCCTTATTAAATTATTTGCAGTGTTTAAAGTTCAGACTATAAGTGTCTGCTAATATAAGTGAGCTTTGAATGTTTACCTGTAAGTAGGGATGTACATGGGCAAAAAAGATTTAGGGCTAGATTACAAGCGGAGAGAAATTATTTTAGCACTGTTGAGCGCTAACTGCACATAAGGTAAATCACAAGTTGAAAATAAAAAGTTATTTCTCAATCGGATAAACAATCACAAAACTGCCTGTCCAAGATAATGACAATCTATAGGGGACTTAGGCATACAGAATAAATAAATAGGTATAATGTGTTATACTGCCTAATAATGCAGCAAAGAGACTCTGGTACGCAGTAAAGAAAAAAGAATTACATTGGTATAACAATGGATGCGGAAATAATTATACAAGAAGGAAGGAATATTACTCCCAAAAATTAATAAGATTGTATTTGGTGTTGAGGCCATTTGGAACTCTGTTTCTAAGATGGAAAATCCAGAAGACCTCACGTTTGGCTAACAGCGTATCAATATCACCCACTCTTTTGGGCACCTTGACCTTTTCAATAGCTACCCATCTAAAGAAGTTGAGGCCACTATTGTGTTTAGTAGCAAAGTGTTGCACCAGGGGAGTGGTTGATTTACCCCTGGTGATGGTTGATATATGTTCCCTTATACGTGAATTGATGTCTTTGGAAGTGAGACCAATGTATTGGATGTTACATTTAATGCAAGTGATGAGGTATATGACGTATGTGCAAGTGCAGTTCAGGCATGTTTTTATTGAATAAGTCTGTCCACTTACTGCTGATGCAAAAGCATCAGTGACCACACTTGAACATACCATCAGTTACATTTCCTCTGACCACACTTGAACATACCAGAATGTCTAAGCTAGGAGCTTTCAGGTCTCATAGTCTGTCTCAATTGTGTAGGAGATAAGATGGATGCTAGTGTAGGGCATTTCTTATAAGAGCACCGTACCCCTTCCTGAACCATGCCAGTTAGCTTGTCCTTGGCAGCCAATAAAGGGAAATGCTTCCTGATAATACCACAGATTTTAGAATATTAGGCACTATAGCTGGTGACAAAATTTACCCCTTTGAAAGTCCTAGCACTATCTTGCGATTTATCTTGTAGAAGAGTGTCCCTGGATATATACGTCCCACTTGGTTTTTAGCCTCTTTAATGTGACTGCGTGAATCTCCAGCAGCTTAGCTTTCTGCTATCTACTGCAGTTCCTTTTAAGCCGAGTGATCTAACCCTTAGCTACTGCATAGGAAGTATTTTTAGAGTGGCAGCTGGATGCATGCAACAGAGTGTTGCCATAGATTGGCTTACGGTATACCTTAGTGTCAATATTGCCATCGGCATTACCTACCAAACATAGATCCAAGTAGTTAATACTATAAGGATCAAATGTAAAACTTAGATCCACATCATTGTTATTCAACCACTCAATAAAAGAGCCAATTAGGTTAGTGGGGCCAGACCAGATCAAAAGCAGGTCATCTATATACCGCTTAAAAAAGGTTGTATGTGACCTAAAGGGATTACTATCGCCAAAGATGCTGTCAAATTCCCATCTGCCAAGGTATAAATTAGCATATGAGGGGGGAAATTTTTCCCCTATGGCAGTACCACACCTCTGGAGATAGCAATTGCCCTCAAAGTAGAAAAAAATGTGGGTGAGTAAAAAGGTTAGAACACGAAGGACATATGCCGGAAATTCTGCAGTGTAATCAGTATGCCTGCTCAGAAAGTACTCAACAGCTTTGATGCCTTTAGTATAGGGTATCGAGGAATACAGAGAAACTGCATCCACAGTGACCCAGGTAAAAGAGCTTTCCCATTTCAATTTTTTCAGCAAATTGAGGATATGTTTGGAATCGCTCGTGTATGAAGGCAATGCGATCACTATAGGCTGGAGGATGGCATCCAGCCACTGAGAGAGCCACTCCAAGAGTGAGTCAACACCGCTCACAATTGGGCGAACCTTGACATCTATCAGGGACTTATGAACTTTTGGAAGATTATGTCAGCACCTTAGGCTATGATTATGGCTTAGCGCCGGAACATGTAAGACGTTTGGTGCTACGCCTTCCAATTCTTTGTGCACTTTCTTGGATCCATCCAACTTGTCATTTTAATTTTACTTTGTTGAAGAAATAAACTGCACATTTGGACCAAAGTGTCCCACAAGTTATGGCTGCTCCTGTTTCCGCTGCTGCACCTAGTCCTACCAGGACTCTGATCTGTACCTCTACCTCAGTGATATGGAGGCAATCCTATTCAGTGCAGAGGGTTTTTGAACCAGATGGGCATTTACTTTGAGATGTTACCTCAGGCGTTTCCCTCTGACAGAGCTAAGGTGGGATTTCTCATCTTGTTACTCTCTGACACAGCTCTTGCCTGGGCTAATCCCTTGTGGGAGACTAATAAACCTGTGATTTCAAATTACCCTGAATTTGTGGCCTCCTTTCGAAGGGTATTTGATGTTCCAGCTCGATCCTCCTCTGCTGCTAAACGACTCATGTCCATTCAGCAAGGTACAAGATCTGTTGCTCAGTATGCTATTGAGTTCGGTACGCTTGCCGCAGAGGTTGGTTGGAACAATGAAGCCCTTGTTGCCACTTTCTTTCATGGGCTCTCTGATGCGATTAAAGACGAAGTTGCTGACATCAGACTCAGTGAGAGGCCCTCTTTCAAGGATCGCTTGTGGAAGCCTCCTGTTCCGTTGTCTCCTACGTGTTCGTTCCCACCCATGCCTCCCTTTCCTCCCATGCCTCCTGGTCCAGAGTCACCAGGTACCGCTGAGCCAATGCAGTTGGGATTCACGCGTCTCTCCACCGTGGAGAGGGCCTTTAGGAGGAGGGAGGGGCTCTGCCTTTATTGTGGGTTACAGGGCCACCTTTTGAAGTCTTGTCTTACACGGCCGGGAAACGCTCACACCTAAGGTCCTGTCGGGGGCAGACCTTGGGTGGTTTATCCTCGTCCCTGGAACCGCTTAAGGAGAAACCTTTGGTCAAGGTTGTCCTTTCCTGGGTGGACTCCTCCATAGTCACCCAGGCTCTTATTGACTCTGGTGCTGCGGGCTATTTCATTGACAGTGCTTTTGTAATAAAGCACTCCATTCCTGTTTTGCCTCGGTCCGTTCCGCTTGCTATTAAGGCCATTGATGGAAGGCCCCTTCAGCCCGCACTCGCTTTGGCTCCTGACTCGGCTCATCTGACTACCAGCTCTGGTTTTGACTCCTGGCTTGTTATTTGACTTGTGGACTTTTTACTATTTTTTGTTATTAATAAAGGTGTGATTATTTTTGCACTTCTCGTCTCAGTCTGATTCCTGGCACCCTGATAGTATACCCCACAGCAGCACCTTGCTTTTAGGAGACCCTCTGGCCAGAAAAGAGGTCACCTCTACCCGCAGCTAGCCGCATCGCACCACCAGACTTCTGAGGCCTAACACACCATCCTACCAGGTGACAGTAGAACTTACCCAGGCGGGACAGCGGAACCTAACCTGAGGCCATTACCTGATCCGGAGGGTCGGGGCTCCACTCCGGATCAGTGACAACCCTAAGTGCCCAAGAGGCCTTCTCCACCTGAGGCAGCCGGGCCGCCTAATGTCACAGCCTACACCGGACTGGAGCACACTGCTCAGAGATTGCTCTCGCAGATCCGACAGCAACCGCAGCAGATAACCTCTCAGTAAGGGATCCGCACAAAGGCACAGGAGCTCCGGTAGGCCGTAACCTCCATAAAAAATAAAATATATAAACTTATTAGAGGGCCCTCAAGTGAACCCTTTGTGGCGTGAATATATGCCATTTTACTGCCCTGAGTATAACGAAGTGGGTCACAGAGTAAATTAAGGTTGTAGCCCCCACCTGGCCACATTTAACTGATATTGGACATTAAAGTGGGGAGAAAACGCTTAAGACAAAGGCTGAGGGAAATTTTGAGCCACATTCCACCTTTTAGACACGGTATCTACCGTGTACACCCAGCCTAGCTCAGCACCTGTTTGCCATGCAGTGAGATAAACAGCATGTTACAGCCCAAGCATATTGATATACACTCTTACCCTTGTGTTCAATAAACTCTTTTGTGCATATCACTCTGCAGTGCTGCTGATTTCACCCTGCCTTACACTCTAAGCAAAGGTGCACAAGTCTCTCTGAAAGCAGCACTTTAGGAGATTGACCCCTATCTGGTACCCTGCTTTAACCAACCGACTTGCCTTGCAAAAGGGCCCAGACATTTTCCTGAGCTGCCAGTACATGCCTAAATAGATTCTTTGGCAACATATCACAAGTAAACAGGCCTCCTCCTGGCCCACAGGTTTATCCTCACGGGCTGACAGAACTGTCAGGCGGGTCTCTCCCCTCCCTTTCCCGCCGGCCCTGTTTGCCTGTGGGTCATACCCCTAGCACCCTTCCCCACATCGTCCATATGGGACAGCTCCCTAGGGGAGGGACTCACAGCTCTACAGAAGACATCTCTACAGTAAGTTCTCCTGGCCCTAATACATCACAACAGTAGAGTGGGAGCCCTTAGCCGGCCCCCTCACTCCTAGGAACCGCAGCAGTTGTGAGAGGGCAGTACCATTGTATTTCGGAGTTCAGCGGTACACAACGAAAAGGAGCAACAACCTACCCCATTTGGAGCTTGCTTACATAATGACAAAATGGTAGTTGGCTAAGAAAGAAAATGCTCTAGGGCTTGGGCCCTCTGGGTGAATCAGAGTAATTATACAGCAACACGAAGGCTTCATCTAACTCACACCATCTCTCACGATCTACACCAGAGGTGTCCTTCATCCACCACGCTGCATCACCACAAGCATAACCCTGGTGGGAAAATGGCGCAAGCCCAGAGGAAAAAGTCCAAGGGCTTTACAGGTCCGAAAAAAAAAATGTAAAAACACTTCCAGCAACCTCGAAGAGAACTGGAGCATTGCTCAGAAGATGACTTATCCGACTCAACCTGCCTTTCAGAACCTCCTGATTGTAATTGTGAATGTGGGTTGGAAAGGGGGATACAAGGGTTTCAGTTTTCCCAGTTAAATTACTCTCTCCCTAGACAAGTTACAAGGTTACAAGTGGCACAATAGTAAGGGCCTGCGGCGTGGGACCTCATGGCCCTTCACAAGCCCCCCCCCTAAAAAGTCTATTGAGTCTCACCTGACCCTCAGAGTAAGACTGCCTGACCTTCCCCCACACCTACCCTGCTGACATCCCCCAGAGGTGACACCCTCCAGTCTTAGAGGCCTATATATGAAATGTCTGTCAGACCTGATCCAACAGTGAGGATCAGGTCCGACAGACATTGCTGAATGCGGAGAGCAATACGCTCTCCATATTCAGCATTGCACCAGCAGCTCTTGTGAGCTGCTGGTGCAACGCCGCCCCTGCAGACTGGGGTGTCAATCAACCCAATAGTACTGGATCGGGTTGAATTGCGGTGATTCCTGTCTGCCTCATCAGAGCAGGCAGACAGGGTTATGGAGCAGCGGTCTTCATAACTGCTGTTTCTGGTGAGCCTGCAGGCTCGCCAGATACACGGGGCGTCAAGCTCCATTCAGAGCTTGATAGATAGGCCCCCATATCTCCCGCCTAAATAAAAAGAGATAAGCGCTCAACCTGGGAATGAACAATAGCATAATAGCTTGTTCTATGGCTAGTTGTTACCACCCAAGAAGCAGCCTATTTTTGCTGAACATGTGCCTTTCACAGAGAAGAACTTTCCTGAAGCATATCAGTCTGATCCTGACTTCACAGTACAGTCCAGCCCCGAAATACCAGGCAATCCCTCTCTGAACGAGAGAAACAGCAAAACCCCAGATGTACGTTTTGGCCTATTGTGGGCCTCGTCAGTGAGGTGCAGCCATATCCCTCTAGGCACACTGAGCAACGGGTCCATGTCTGGATTTCTGCATCACACTTAGGGAGACTTCTCTAAGTGTCATAATTTGCATAAATAAAAAGAGAGAAGCGCTCATCCTGGGAACGAATAATAGCATAATAGCTTGTTCTATGGCTAGTTACCACCTAAGAAGCAGCCTCTTTTTGCTCAACATGTGCCTTTCACAGAGAAGGACTTTCCTTAAGCATATCAGTCTGATCCTGACTTCACAGTACAGTCCAGCCCCGAAATACCAGGCAATCCCTCTCTGAACGAGAGAAACAGCAAAACCCCAGACGTACGTTTCGTAATTCTTTTATTAGAAAAATAATCATATATGCATATATACAAAATAAAATCATAATAACAAATGCAAACAAAATATCTATTGTTACAAAACAACTAAAATATTAACCCAAATTTTTGTCATCAGAAAAAATCAAAATGCAAACATAAACCTTAAATAATCACACAAAATAAAATTAAACATATTTCAAATACAGACAAAAACAAACTGGAAAAAAACAACTAAAAACTAAATAATCCAATCCTTCCACTTCTTTGTCTTCCAGATGCCTTCAGAATCTAATTCCCCATATCGCCTCCTATCAAAAGAAAAATACAAAAACAACTTCCCACTGATCATACCCACACAATTACCTACAGTTACTACCTCTTTCTTAAAAATAAAAATGTTATGCACATCCCACAACACCTCCTTCACACAACATGCCAACAACCATATCAATCTTGCTTTCTCCTTTTCCACACCACTTCCACACAAACCATACATCATCATATTAAAAGTAAAAAACTGCACTCCAGTCAGACCCTTAATCATCCTTTTCAAACGTCTCCAAACATCCATAGCATACTCACAATTCCAAAACAAATGAATAACACTCTCGCTTTGACAACAACCATCTCTAGGACACACTTCTGAAGCCACTAAACGATGCATTCTCTGAAAATCGCTTGTTGGCCAACACTTATGCACACTCATGCAACTAATATCTTTCTGCCTATTCATCAAATACTTATTACACACATTTTTCCATACCAACACACATTAATTTTCATTCAAACCCCCAATCAACTCAAGAACTTCCTTCTTCTCCAACATTTTCAACACCATTCTGTTTGCACATCACATCTCCCTACTAACATTCTCCAAACCATATTTTTTAATCCAACATTCCACCCTTACATAAAACCACGGAATAGCAAAACATACCGGTTTCTTTCTATCAATCTCACACAAACCATATCATCTTAAAACATTTCCACAAGCATACTTTACCATACAACCAGCCATGCTATCCTTACCACTCAGAACCACACAACTACTAACATATTTCACAGCCAAAAATCTCTCCACATTTGTAAAACCCTTACCACCAACATTCTTACTCTTAACAACAACATCTCTTTTCAAACTCTCCATACCAGAACTCTAGAAAAAAGAAAACAACACTCTCAAAATTCTCAGAAAAGTCCTCTCAGGAGGTGGAAAAACTAACGTCAAATATAACATAATAGGGATCAAAACCGATTTAATAACTAACATTTTTCCTTCCAAAGATAAAGTCCTTAAAGTCCAAAACTGAAGTTTTCTACTCACTTTATCAAAAACATTCTCCCAACTCTTTCCAAGCCTTTCAAATCCACATCACATTTCACACCAAACACCTCAATTGCACCGTCAGTCACAAGCCATCCACAGGAATCAATCTCCCTATCATTACCAAAATCTTTAACTTTAGACTTATTCCAATTAACTCTGAAACCACTTGCCATACAAAAACATTCAACTAAAGTTTTCACCCTCCTCAAACCAGCCTAAGTCTCACATACCACACTCACATCATCCATATACCCAATCACTTTTAAACACCTTCCATTACTACCAGGAACACTCACACCTCTAACTAATTTATCCTTCCTCAA
This sequence comes from Bombina bombina, assembly GCF_027579735.1. Taxonomy (NCBI): domain Eukaryota; kingdom Metazoa; phylum Chordata; class Amphibia; order Anura; family Bombinatoridae; genus Bombina; species Bombina bombina. The sequence goes on from NC_069499.1 coordinate 537,556,670, forward strand.
ACTAGTTAACAATGACTCAATGACACATACAAATAACACAGGAGACAAAGGACATCCTTGACGCACTCCAGATTTAACACAATATTCCTCAGTCAAAAAAACATTAACCTGAACTTGACTCAGAATATCACAATACAAACATTTAAACCATCCAATAATCTTACCAGAAAAACCTAAACATTCTAAAACATGAAACATAAAATCATGCACTACCCTATCATACGCTTTTTCAAAATCCACAATAGCAACAGCAACAGACCTCATCCTCTCCCTCACATACCACAGTACATCACATAGTAACAACAAACTTTCAGAAGTCTGACGCCCAGGAACAGCACACACTTGCTCTTCACCCACAACCTTACCAATCACTCCACGTATTCTATTTGCCAACACCTTTGCAATAACCTTATAGTCAACATTCAACAACGTAATCAGCCTCCAATTCCTCAAATCTCTCTTATCACCCTTTTTTAAATAACAAAACAATCAAACCTTTCCTCATTGAAACAGGCAAAATAATCATTCTAAAAACAAACTTACAAACATCCAACATATCCACCCCAATCAAATTCCAAAAACAAGTATAAAATTCAACAGGCAAACCATCACAACCATTTAGCTTCCCATTCTTAAAACTCCTAACAACCTCTGTAATCTCATACAAACAGATCCTTTTCTAACACATCATTATCATATTTTTCCAACTTAACCTCAATGTCTTCCAACAACTCCTTTTCCAATAAAACATCTCTTGTTTTTTCTTTATATAGCTCACTGTAAAACTCATGAACTTCACACAAAACACCATCCGTACCATTAATTTCACACTCAACGTTATCAAAAACACTAACAAAACCAGACTTTCCTTCAAAAGCTTTCTTAAAAAAATATTTACTACAAGACTCATCCTTTTCCATTTTCTCCAGTCTTGCCATAAAAACAATTTTCTTTCCTTTTTCATGCATACACTTTTTAATTATCTTTCTTGCTTCAGCAATTTTCTCATGCACATCAATACCACAATTTCTCAATTCATACAAATACAACAACCTCAGATACCATTTATCATACAACTTCCTTTCCATTCTAGCTTTCTCACAGCCTTTCTTAATAAAAAACCTCTTTATTTCCACCTTCAACCATTCCCACCACATAAGCACATTACTAAAATCACACTTTCTTTCACGCCACCTTTCATATATCCAAACAAACTGACCCTTAATCTTCTCATCTTCTAACAAATCCACATTCAGTTTCCAAACACCCTTACCATACTTGATCTTCAAATCAAATTCACCTTACACATCAAAAGGGCATGATACGTAAAGGGCATGCGTTTTAAAGAAAAATTATTAACACATAGAAATTTAGATAAAAAACAAAAATCAATTCGAGATTTTATCCCACCACTATCACTAAAGAAAGTAAAACCCTCCCCTGAAAATGAAACGGACCCGAAGTCATCCTTCAAACCGAAAGATTTAAGCAGATCAACTAAAAACTTCCCTGAGCTATCCACCCTACAATCACTCCCACCCTCTATGTCCCCATTCTTAATAATACAATTAAAATCCCCAACCAAAAAAGTTGGCTCTCGACCTGGCAGAAAAAACTTTAATGTTTCAAAATTAAGCAAACGTTCTACCCTATTTGGAGAAGCATATACATTCAACAAATGGAAAACAGTCCCACAAAAACTAAAACTAACCAAAAGAACCCGACCTGGGACAATGTGAACTACATTAAGGATAGAAAAACAAAACCCCTTAAACAAAACTCCCACCTCCCCCATTCCTATCAGAAGAACAAGACCATACTTTAAGACCATATTCCCAGTCAGCACATTTAGGATGTTCAGAGAGACCACATTCCTGCAAACAAAAAATATTAGCAGAACATACAGATAATAACTTAAAAATTGCAGCTCTCCTTGCTATAGTTTTCATACACCTGACATTAAGGGAAGAAATGGTCAGAAACATCACAAATTTTTTATAAAGAAAAAAAAAACAAAAAACAAAATTAACATCAGGACTTCTTCTTTTCTTTCTTTTTCTTAGGACTCAAAGGAGATCCTTTAAATCTGCCTCTGTGACGTGCTGACCTCCTAGGCTCCCCCTTGCCAGCCTCATAACCAGTAACTTCAGCAAGTTGGTTCACATCTCTTTTATCTAGATAACCAACAGAAGAGGTATCAGAAAAGTTACCAATACACTGGCTTGAGTCAGGGGGAACGTCTTTAGTAGAGACAGAAGGAAACTCTGAAATTAAAGAGTCAGCATCACTTGCAGTATCTGGATCTGCGCTCTTAACTACTGGTAGATCCAAATCAGGACTCTCCCATCCATCAGAATCCGCACCTTTTTTCCGCTTGGAGGCAGATTTTTTCCCTGCAGTGTCCATATCCTCCTCAGAACCAGAGGACACAACAGCAGACCAATCAATGTTCTCCCCTTCACCAAGAACAGCATCAGGAGCAGGATCACAAGATGACTCAGTGAAAGAAAAATTCTCTGTCCCAGGAACAGCAACAGTATCATCCACAGAATTGGGCAAAAGGGCTTCAAGAACATCAGAAGCAGCTATCACATTAGATGTAGCAAGATCCACCTCCTGAAGATTAGATTGGGCTTCCTCCACCTTCTCAGCCACAGGAACCACCACAGGAGCATCAGACACCTCTCTGACAGGGACTCCAACTGCAGTTTTCTTACACAAAAGAGGTAATATAGAGATCAATGCCTCATCAGAGACCTCCTCCTCATTCACAGATGGCTCAACCGCAACTGAAGATTTTTTTTTGCAACATCAGCGTAGGAAAGCTTCACTCTATTAAGCCCCTGCAACATCATCAAAGGACACATCCTGCACAGATGACTTGAAGAACCACACAGGTCACAGGTCCGGCGTTTACTACAGTGGGTAACAAGATGATCCTCCTCACCGCAATTTCGACATCTGGCACCTGGGCAATTTTCAGCAATGTGACCAAACAGGTTGCAACTACGGCAAAACAGAGGCATGTCATCATAGTATAGGAAACCTCTATTTCCAGCAATGGCGAAAGTCTGTGGAGGGTTTTTCTTTCCACCAATGCCTAATTCATCTGGCACAAACCGCACCCAGAACCTGCGCTTTCCATTGAAAGTCCCAAATTGATTCTTCAGCTTGCTACCTCCTTGAACATCATCAAAGTAGCGACAAAGAAACAGACGAATTTCCACATCAGTGACCCAAGGGTTGTACATATGTACTGTCACCAGGATTCTTCTCTCCCTCTGCACACAGGCAACAAATCTCATGCCCACCAACTCTGGAGCAGCAGCCATATCAATAGTCCGTTGATAGCAGGTCTGTAAATGATGCTTATCGGTGAAAGCGACATCAAAAATCCCTCTTGAAGGGAAAGACTGAACACAATGCAAACTTGCTCTTGGCATCTTCAAAACACCCTCCAAAACAACCTGCTGGACATGAGCCAAACCAATCTTCTCTCGGAAGTCCTCAGAAATCAACACCCAAAGTGTATGGGGAACGTTTGGCACATTGGTAGCCATAATTGTCCTATTGCCTCTTTAGGCTGGATTTCAGAGCGCCCCCCCCCCCCAAAAGCAGCATGTGGCTGAAGTCCATGGACGATGCCACAAGGCCAAGGGGACGGCCCTACTACCCAGTTGCTCTATGCTTAAGGAGTAGCCACCCCCAATAGCAGCAGGAGCCCAAACCCTGAAGGGAAAGGACCGGGGCTGGACTGTACTGTTAAGTCAGGATCAGACTGATATGCTTCAGGAAAGTTATTCTCTGTGAAAGGCACATGTTGAGCAAAAAGAGGCTGTTTCTTGGGTGGTAACTAGCCATAGAACAAGCTATTATGCTATTGTTCATTCCCAGGTTGAGCGCTTCTCTCTTTTTATTTAATTTCCCGCCTAGCTTAGTGGCCACTCTCCCTTCTAGTTGTAAATGAAAGAGAGGGTCATGAAGGAGATATATATGGGTTTTGCCATATTAATGTTATGTAGTACCTGATCATGTCTATGTCACCCCAGACTTATCTGTCTTTTTGTTATTCCTATATTGTTAAATGTATTCAATGTTATGCACCAACTGGAAACTTACTACTCCAAAGTTAGCCAGTGTTTGCTGTAATAAGTGCCCATTACGAATGCCCATTCCAATACTTTGATTCACCCCCCTGGGCCCCTGTGGCCTTATACTTATGGAAATTAGCTCAACCTAAATTCCTTTTGATACCTTCGGTACTCCCCCCACCTTTGGATCTGCTCTGTTCTTTGCTTTTTAGGGAAGCACAGCGCAGATTTTGGCTGTGTTCTTCAACCACAGACTTTATTCACTAACTCACATTTGAAGTATATTACTCATAAACAGAGCCTAGGAAACATCACCTGCGTTAGTTTGTAACGCTGCAAACAGAGAAATCTATCTAGCACTCCCCTTCCCTTCATCTCTTCTCCCTCCCCTCTTTTTTTTTTTTGCCCTTGTTCAGCATTGCTCTTAAATTTGCTACCCTGAACACCCAAGGTTTGAATTCACCTACTAAGAGGAGCCTTCTTCTCCGATACTTCTTGAAAACTAATGTAAGGGTTGCCTTTCTTCAAGAAACCCATTGGCCTCGGGGCTTCTTATCCAACAAAAAAAACAGGTGTAGTCATTGTGGTCCACAAGTCAATCACATGCGTGATCCAACACGTGGAGAGGGACCCGGAGGGCAGGTACCTACTTGTAGTCTGTACCCTAGATGGGGTTCAATACACCCTTGCCTCATTATATGCCCCAAACATCAGACAACTCGCTTTTCTGAAATCAGTCCTCCCCCTGATAGACCAATTAAATAGAGGTACACTCTTGATAGGAGGGGACCTGAATATGGTGTGGGACCCAATCTTAGATAGGAGGACCTCCAAACAAAAACCTTTAGATCCCACAGCTAAGTGGGCTTCCAATCAATTCCGTTCCTTAATGTTCCAGTTCAGCCTGTATGATGCATGGTGGTGTCTGTCCCCTTCAGAGAGAGACTTCACTTTCTATTTGAATCCCCATCTCTGCTATTCAAGAATTGATTAGCTCTTGTGCCGCTCCCCTCTCATTGACAGGCTCTCTCACCCTTCTATTCAGATATGCCCATGGTCAGATCATGAAATGGTCTCCATCGTACTCACAAACTCTCACTTCCAGGGATCCTCCTCCTCTAGTTGGAAGCTACATCCCTCTTTAATCTCAGGGCCAGCGGGTGTTGATGCCTCCAAGGCTCTATCTGACTTTTTAGTCACTAATGACAATGCAATGACTGACGACCCAGTTCTGTGGGCAACCCTGAAAGCCTTTATGAGGGGCCTCAAAACAGCGCAAACCTATGGGAAAGTCCCTAGCTCAACTATACTCAGAGTTACGCTCTTTAGAAACACACAATAGAGGAGGCCCCTCGAGGCAGATAACTGCGCAGATAGCAGCCATTAAATCCAAAATTAATACAATCGAAGAAAAAAGAGTCCAATCAACTATACTCAGAGTTACGCTCTTTAGAAACACACAATAGAGGAGGACCCTCGAGGCAGATAACTGCGCAGATAGCAGCCATTAAATCCAAAATTAATACAATCGAAGAAAAAAGAGTCCAATCAAATCTTCTGGCTCTCAAACAATTGTATCACTACAAAGGTAATAGAGCAGATTGACACCTAGCTCATAAGCTCCGAATTCGAACACAACAACATCGAATCCCATTTCTTAAAACCCAAAGAGGGACTGTGCATGCCCCACAAGATATAGCTAAGGGGTTCGCTCACTACTACACCACACTTTACAACTTAGACTTCTTCCCCGAGACCTCTACAGCCCCAAAGCCGCAGATCAAGCAGTTGTTATCCTCCCTTCCTCTCCCGGTCCTATCCAAGGAAGACGTCCAGGGCCTTTTTAGCCCACTGACTACCGAAGAACTGCAACAAGCGATCTCTTCACTTCAGTTAAATAAGGCACCAGGACCGGACGGGTTTACCACTCTATTTTATAAAACCTACTCCTCGCAACGGCTACCTCTTCTCACCAGATTCTTCAACTCAGTTTTCGGTGGAGGTGTGCTCCGCCCAGAGTTTCTCGAGGCCTCCATCATAACGCTGCCTAAGGTAGGGAAGGACCACTCCCTATGTGAAAGTTACAGGCCCATCTCATTAATAAATGTTGACATAAAGCTATACGCGAAAATACTGGCCACGAGACTAAATAGATTTCTCCCGGAACTAGTTGGCCCAGATCTTACCCTGTCAATGGACGCAGAAAAAGCAGGGTGAGATGGGACTACATGTTCTTAACACTTTCAGCCTTTGGACTCCCGGGGCCCTTCATTACAGCAGTGAGATCCTTGTATTCCTGACCCACAGTGAGGGTGAGAGGCCTGCATTTTTACTCAGGCACGTGCAGATCACAGATGGCACAAGACAGGGGTCCCCCCTGTCCCCCCTGCTGTTTGCCCTGGCCATCAAGCCGTTGGCTGCGGCAATCAGGATATCGACCCAAGTCAAGGGCTTAGTTCTTTATGACACCCCCAAGAAATTAGCCCTCTACGCAGACGATTTGACTCTTTTCATCACGGAACCGGAAGAGTCCCTTCCACTATTATTCGATCTCCTGGAAAGGTTTGGCAGTATTTCTTATTACAAATTGAACTTAAGCAAAACTGAAGCATATCCCTTAAAACTTTCCGATTCCATATTGAACTCCCTTAGGAGGAAATATAAATTCCAATGGTCATTATCAGGCCTCAAGCACCTCGGGGTATTCCTCTCTCAAGACACTGGCATAGCCGCGGTTAAGATGATGCAGCTCCCCAAGCTAACATACTTCTTTAGATGTCTGCCAATTAAAGTCCCACTCTCACTGCTTAACAAATTCCAAGTGGTAATCAACCGGTACATATGGAATGGGAAGAGGCCTCGTATTGCAGCCTCTTTATTACAATGCCCAGTTCTGGCTGGTGGTCTAGGCCTTATGAATGTTAAGCTCTACTATGAGGCCGCCCTTTTATCCCATATATCAGAATGGAACACTAAAGATGCCGTCCCCTGCTGGCTAGAACTACAGCAGGATTCCTTACCGGCCCATCTGACATTGATGGATCTCATTTGGATTCCACTTCACTGTGCCTCGGAATTTCCCATCACAACTTGGTCTCTCCACACCCCTCTCCTTGTCACTCTATGTCAGGTCTCCTACTTGGCCTTCCTCTTGCGGGCCTTGCAGTGCGACGAGCCCTCTCTGCTCTTAAAATGACGGATCTCTTCTCAGGAGGAAATTCAGTTCCCCCGAAGTCCTGGCTCATACCCATGCCATCCAGCCCAGGTTCAGCTCTGACCTCCTAAGGCTTCTTTCTATACTAAAGTCGTGGGGATTTCTAAATGCCCCTCCCAGATGGCAGACACCTTGGGAGACCCGGATATCTTCAGGCTCCCAACATATTTCCCCCTTGTCCTCCCACTATCAAATTCTTCTTGATGCTTCAGAATTTACTAAAGCAGATGGAGGACTGGGAGGGAGACTGGAGGGTGGGGTTGTCTGCAGAGGATTGGGCCAATGCTATCCAATACACCAAATCATCAATACACTGCATGACGCTGTACAAACTGTTTTACAAGTTATTGACCAGGTGGCACTATGTCCCCTCAAAGTTACATAAAATGTTTCCTGGTAGCTCCCCCCTCTGCTGGAGAGGTTGTCAACAGGTGGGCAATCCCCATCACATTTGGTGGGCTTTCCCTGCCATTACACCCCTGTGGAACAAAGTAGAGGTTTTGTGCTGCCGCCTGGGATTGGTAGCATCCTTGCCCCCAGAAGCAGCTCTGGTGCATGCTGGCCTTCGGCCCCTCTCTGCGTCCGGCCACACTCTCTAATGATCACAATGGCAACAAAACTCCGAATTACCCAAAACTGGAAAAAATCTAACCCCCCTAACTGGCAGGCTTTGATTCTACTTATTTCTTATTTTCGGTCTATGGAGAGCCATGTATACAGCTTCCGCCAACAAACAGACCTGTTAGACATGATTTGGGAGCCCTGGAACTCACTGGGAGAAGGCACGATCTCCTCCATGTAAAGGGAAAGTAGCCGATATTGACACATGACTGTGCCAGCGGGGAGGGGACTGCATAATTCCCCCCCCCTCCCTGAGACTAGCAGGTCACAATAAAGGTTTTCTCTTTTTTTTTTTTCCTCTCTCTCCCTTGTCTCTCCCCTTCCCCCCTACTACCCTCTGCCCCGTTCCCCCAAGTATGCAAGCGAAGTCTGTTAATCACTTTGACTTAGTCTCTGAATCTCCACTCTTATGTAATATATACTTCTTCAAAACGATTGATATATTCAAAATGTTAAAAACCTTTTGCTCTGAGGTTTATTCCTTCAAGGGTTGACTATACGTGGTATTGACTTTTGATCATTGCATGTACTGCCTACCCGGAAGATTGTCTTCCACTCAGCTTTTGTTCTCATTCGGTTATTGAATTACCTTTTGTACAATGTTATGTTTCTTTCACCTCAATAAAAATTATTTATAAAAAAATGTTACAAAGTACACTAACACCCATAAACTACCTATTAACCCCTAAACCGCCACCCTCCCGCATCGCAAATACTATATTATACATATTAACCCCTAATCTGCCGACCACCCACATAGCCAACACTAAATAAACCTATTAACCCCTAAACCGCCAGTCCTCCACATCGCTACTGCTATAATAAACCTATTAACCCCTAAACTGCCGCCCCTCCACATCGCTACTACTATAAAAAACCTATTAACTCCTAAACCGCCAGTCCCCACATTGTAACTAATAAACTAAACCTATTAACCCCTAAACCGACGCCCCCCCCACATCACAAAACATTAAAATAAACTATTAACCCCTAAACCTAACACCCTACTAACTTAAAATTAAAAGTTACAGTATGAAGGGGGCGGAGCCAGCTCTGAGTCTGAGAGGTCGCATGTTGCCACAGCTCTAGCTGTATACTATAAAAAAATGTATATTTGACCTCTCCGCTCAGCATACTTAATTCTCATAAGGTGCCTAATTGTTTATTGAGCTCCACTAAGAAACATGAAGACTGAAGGACTCTGAGAAGTTACGTTATTCTGTCTGTTTTATCGGGGGAACTAGATGAGGCCTCCTAGGAGCAGCCATCTTTAAATTACGTGAGGAGGGCGATCAACAAAAACATTTCTAAGCTCAGCATGGCATTCGCTTACCACCTCCTGGAGGGTATCAGGGCCCTTCTGGAGCAGTATCAGCTCCGTTTCACAGCGACTCTGCAATCTGGCATGGACCTACCTAATCCAGGAGCTCCGACCCAGCCTGGCGATAAACCGGAGGATATGCCTCCTTGCGATCTCTTGCAACACAGCAGCGCACCACTGAGTATGACCCCACTCTTCATACAGGAGGCTGGAGAATTCTACATGCAGTCTGACCTTTACGAGGGTCGGGTTGGTGATCGGCAGTCTAATGATCTTGAGCAAGCTTTGCTAAGTCCCAAGCTGTTATCAGATAGAAGGGAATATTCTGAGAGTGCTAATATTCATTTTGAGCGCCCTAATATTTGTTCTGCTGTTCTAGGATGGAAGACAGTAGCGGTACAAATCTCCTTCCAACGCAAACCGCTATATTTGATCCATGCATCCTGGTGTAAGATTTCCCCGGTATTTGCTGAGAATCTTTACCCCATGCTCAAGGTACCTTCCTGGAAGACAGGCATCGGATAGAAAAAGGATGTGCTTTCAACTAGGTCTTATGGCTGATGGTAACGTTTATTTCAAGAGAACCTTTCTGTTTTTTCTATTTCCCTCACATTGAGCTTTGTATTGAACGCGGTGAGCAACTGTTATACTGGCTACATAGTTTGTTTGAAGTTATGCATGGGAGCGAGTTAAATCATATAACACTGTATTGTGGGGCATAGAGCTGAAGTCTGAGATGAGGTGAACCCTGCATCGCAGCGAGACATGTACAGTGGACACACCACGAAACCAAATCGTATTGGAGCTCTGTTGTCCAGTTATGTCCTTATGGATTTTGGGGATTGTATTAACTTTGCTGAGCTTAAGATCTATGGGATGTTTTTGTATTAGTGAGTACTTGCTGTGTGTGTTTCTATATACACTGTTTGTAGGTATACAGTCACCTGCTCTTATGCAGTTCTTTGAAGCACCGGTACCATTGTCTGCTTTCCCAACAGCCACAACCTTTCTGCTAAAAGTTCTTTCAGCTCTATTTTATTAGTGGACGCCGGCAGTAATATTCAATGTTCACTGATATTAGTGATCAAGATTCCTCATGCCTTTTCACAACACTTATTAGCATATAGCTCAAGTACAAAATCTTACTATTGGTCGGCTAACACAGTATACACAGTATGCACATTATTTAACATGTTAATGGGCCATTTATTTTCATTTTGTGGCAAACCAAGGCAGTCATCCCCTCTTCTTACTAATTTGACTACAGTGACTTATTTATCCATAACTAGGGCGTTGCCTGCGGCCGAGGCAGCCTCCTAACACTTTCTGTGTTCAGCAGTACAGTGGTTTTATAGTACATACCTGCCTTGGGGTTTGTTTTTGTTTTTTTTTCCCATAATGATGATGCTCCATTGTTTATGTTTTACTGCTCCCTAAATTCAAAGTAAAAACAAATAATCTGAGGTTTATCTCTAATATATTGTACATAATTGGGACGTAACAGGTATATTTAAGTGTTGTGGCATAGTGGACGGTATGTATTTATAAGATCTTCACCAGATATGCTATTGATCTACTATGTAACTAGTCCACTTTTAATTTTCCCCTGTTCACCAATATGTTCAGGAGATTATATATATATATGTCTATACTGCCCTGTGACACTACAACCTGTCTTCTTGGTATGTGTTGCCTATCACATTCATTTAACTACCTCCTCCCCAACCCATAATGAGCCTTCTAGTTCCAAAGTTATTTATCCTATTATCATATCCATCTACCACCTCCTCCCCCCCCCCCCCTTTAATAAACCTCCTATTCCAGGAGGGCTAACTACGTGGCTTATCTTTCCTATGCCGCACCCTACCTATAGGTTTTTCTTTTTCCCAATAACCCTTACAGTCCAATATAAAGCTGTCCTTGTTCTTCCTACCTAGCGTTATAGGATTGCCCGGGTTTCTAGCGCAATATATTCTCCAAGTTAATCCTAGTTCTCTATATCTAACGTGATGTACCTATAGGTGTCTAGTGCACATAAAAATGGAAAAGAGATTTCAAGTTCCTAATCAGCATTATTTATGATGTGAATCTTATCTATGTATATGGTAATTGTTTATTTGGAATGTACCATTTATATATATCTTATGATATGTTTGTTTGCATAAGCTTTTCATACAAACAACCTACAGTTCAGCACATTATTGTCCTTGTTTCCTCCAATCCTAGCTTAGCAGGAATATCTAGCATTTTTTTTCCCACAAGTTAATCTTAGTTTTTTGTTTGTTTTTTTTACATCTAACGCAGTGTACCTATGGGGGTTTATTAACGCAGTGTACCTATAAGTGTCTAGTACGCATAAAAATGGAAAAGAGATTTCAAGTTCCTAAACAGCATTATTTATGATGTGAATCTTATCTATGTATATGGAAACTGTTTATTTGGATTGTACCATCTATTGATCTTAGTTTTCTATATTTAACGCATTGTACCTATAGGTGTCTAGTACACATCAAAAGGGATCTTGTCTATGTACATGGAAACTGTTTATTTGGATTGCACCATCTATATATGTCTTATGATGTGTCTGTTTGCACAGGCTTCTCATGCAAACAACCTACAGTTCAGCACATTATTGTCCTTTTTTCCTCCAACCCTAGCTTAGATGGAATATCTAGCATTTTTTCCTACAAGTCAATCTTAGTTATTTTTACATTTACCATAGGTGTTTAGTACATATAAAAATAGAAAAGAGGTTTCAAGTTTCTAATCAGCATTATCTATGATGTGAATCTTATCTAGGTATATGGAAACTGTTTTGTTTTTTTTTAACTGCATAACCTCAATAAAAATTATTAAAAAAAAAAAAAAAAAAAAAAAGTTACAGTATAACTATCTTAAAATAATTAAAAACTTACCTGTGAAATAAAAAAAACTAAGATGAAACTATCAATTAACATAACATAACTATTCTAGTAAAATAAAATAAACTACCAATTAAAAATCCTAAATTACATGATACAAAAAAAAAAAAACCTAAATTACAAATTTAAATAAACTTAATAATATGAAAAAAATATAAAAAATATAACATTACAAAAAAAAAAATGCTAAAATTACAAAAAATAAAAAAACACTAAGATTACAAAAAATAAAAAACGAAATTATCCACAATATTAAAAATTACACCTAATCTAATACAAAAAAAGGGGGGAAAAGAAAAGCGGACAATTGTAGAGCACTTAAAGAAGTGTATAGTACATATGCTATTTGATGGCAATGGAAACCACCAAAAAGGGCACAAAATGTAAAACTTAACATTTAATAATCATTGATAAAAATGTATGTAAGCAAATGTGTGTATTAAAACTTGAATAAAAAAGATATTGAGTACCAGTAGTCACACAGAAAAACCTGAATATAAATGATAATGAGACAAAGGACTCCACACAGACCAGCACAAACAACACGCTAGTGTGCTGCATAAGGAACCTTACCTAAAAAAGAGGATTAGCCTCACAACAAGTTACGCTATAAAGTGCAGTCACAAAGCAAGTAAGTACAGGTCTGTGTAATAGCTACCACTGGGTAGAGCAATTAGAATTAGCTACACAAGAAAAACAAAGTATAGACAATTAACTTTGACTACTGGCCTCAAAGGATACACCTGATGCACATTTCGCCATTACATTTTCTAACCCCAAAAAATGTACTCACAGTTCCTGAAGTCCAGACATCCATCTTCATCCAGGCGGCGACAGCTTGATCCATCGCAGGGGCATCTTTTTCTTTACCCGGTGTCGCGGAGCTGTGGAAGCACGAAGCTGTGGAGGCACAGAGCATCTTTGCTGGTGGCGTGGACATCCAGTGTGGGGGATCCTCTTTATATGGTCATGAAGCTTGAATGCAAGGTACCCATTTAAAAATAGGGTACCTTGCATTCCTATTCTCTGACATTTTCAAATCAACAAATAGGATGAGAGCTACTGAAATCATATTGGTGCCTCCACAGCTTCGCACCTCCACAGCTCCGCAACACCGGGATGAAGCTAGAAGATGTCCCCATGATGGATCAAGATGTCACCGTCTGGATGAAGACTTCTCTCCACCTTGATGAAGATGGATGTCCGGACTTCAGGAACTGTGAGTAGATTTCCAGGTGTTAGTTTATTTTTTTTAATTTTTTGGGGTGGTTTATTTTTTAGATTAGGGATGGGCAGTAAAAGAGCTAAATGCCAATACAAATGCCTCTTTAGGGGCAATCGGTAGCTTAGGATTTTTTCAGGCTTAGGTTTTTTATTTTGGGGGTTGGTTGGGTGGGGGGGTTTTACTTTTAGGCGGGACTTTTGTAATTTTGTAAGGTAAAAGAGCTGTTTAACATAGGGCAATGCCCTACAAAAGGTCCTTATTTATTTTGGATAATTTCAATTTTTTTTGTAATGTTAGATTTTTTTAATTTTTTGTAGTATTAGGTTTATTTAAATTTGTAATTTAGGTTTTTTATTTTTTCGTAGTGTTAGGGTTTTATTATTAATGTAATTAAGGATTTAAAATTGTTATTTTATTTTATAAGAATAGTTATGTTAGGTTAATTGATTGTTTAATCTTAGTTTTTTTTTATTTCACAGGTAAGTTTTTATTTATTTTAAGATAGTTATATTGTAACTGTTAATTTAAAGTTAGGGGGGTGTTAGGTTTAGGGGTTAATAGTTTAATTTAGTGTTTTGCGATGTGGGGGCCGGTGGTTTAGGGGTTAATAGGTTTAGTTTTTTAGTTACGATGTGGGGGGCTGGCAGTTTAGGGGTTAAAATTTTATTATAGTGTTGGGGATTTAGGGGGATGGCGGTTTAGAGGTTAATAGGTTTATTATAGTAGTAGCGATGTGGGTGGGCGGCGGATTAGGGGTAATAGGTTTATTTATTAGTTGCGATATGGGGGGGCGGTGGTTTAGGGGTTAATAGGTTTATTTAGTGTCAAAGATGTTGGGGAGCAGCGGATTAGGGGTAAATCACTTTGTTTAGTGTTGGTGATGTTGGGGAGCTGCGGATTAGGGGTATTTAGACTAGGGGTTTATGTTAGGGTGGTAGGTTTAAACGTAACTTTCTTTTCCCCAAAGACATCAATGAGGTTGCGTTACGGCGATTTGCCATTCCGCAATAGCAGGTGTTAGTTTTTTTCTAACACTTTCTCCCCATTGATGTCTATAAGGGAAAGCGTGCATGAGCACGTAAATTCAGCCCTTGGCTTTTGTGCGGTATGGAGCTTAAAGGGACATAAACAAGTTGAGATAGAGACAAAATATAATAGGTACATTAATTATCTTACCTGCAAATTTATACTGCAGTGCCTCACCATTAACCCTTTCTTTTAAGTTTCTTAATTGTACAGCTCTAACTCCCCCCCACACAATTCCTTTTATGGCTGTAGCTATATCCATTGTTTTGGTAAAATTCACAAATGAATAGGGATTATCTAATGGAGCATGCCTAGAAGCTGTGAACTCAGGTGAAATACAATGTCTGTGTCTAAACACTGATAAGAGGGGTGGAGCACAGTGTCCAGACAGCATGGCTATTTTAAGTATTTTTGCTTATTTTTGAAAATTATTTTAAAATTCTTCCCAACAATTTTTAAACAAATTTTTTATGCAAACTATTTTTACTTAAAGGGACATAATATTCATATGCTAAATTACTTGAAACTGATGCAGTATAACTGTAAAAAATATCACCTGAGCATCTCTATGTAAAAAGGGAAGATATTTTACCTCACAATTTCCTCAGCTCAACAGAGTAACTTCTGTGTAAAATGTTATACTTAGCTGCTGTCCAGCTGCAGGTAAAAAAATAAATGAACTGCAGCCAATCAGCATCAGCAGTGCTGAGGTCATGAACTCTTTTACTGTGATCTCATGAGATTTCACTTAACTCTCATGAGATTTCATTGTAAACTTCCTTATACTTAAAGGGTCAGTAAACCTTAAAATTAATGTTATATAATTCTGCACATAGTGCAGAATTATATAACATTATATTAGCCAACCATTATTTAACATAATATTGCCTTTTTATTTTTAGCAAAAAACACTGTTTTACTGTTTCCTCAGCGCATCGAGCCAGCTGTATAGTCACAGCCCGGCCCAACCGCGCCATAAGACTAAGTGCAGCTCACTCCTGCTGTCAGACAGACCCGCTCAGCAGAGCCCAGAGAACGGGTCTGTAAAACAGCGTTTTTTGCTAAAAATAAAAAGGCAATATTATGTTAAATAATGGTTGGCTAATATAATGTTATATAATTCTGCACTATTTCCGATGCACTGTTCCGATCAGCCAATAGAATGCAAGCTCAATCTGATTGGCTGATTGGATCAGCCAATCGGATTGAACTTCCATCTGATTGGCTGATTCAATCAGCCAATCAGATTTTTCCTACCTTAATTCCGACTGGCTGATAGAATCCTATAAGCCAATCGGAATTCGAGGGACGCCATCTTGGATGACGTCCCTTAAAGGAACCTTCATTCGTCGTCTAGTCGTAGGGAGAAGAGGATGTTCCGCGCCGGAGGTCTTGAAGATGGAGCCGCTCCTCGTCGGATGGATGAAGATAGAAGATGCCGCTTGGATGAAGATGTTTGCCGGTCCGGATCTCCTCTTCTTGCCAGATAGGATGAAGACTTCGGAGCCTCTTCTGGACCTCTTCTTGCCGGATAGGATGAAGACTTCGGATCCTCTTCTGGACGGATCGGTGATACCCGGCGTGGTGAAGATTAGGTAGGAAGATCTTCAGGGGCTTAGTGTTAGGTTTTTTAAGGGGGGTTTGGGTTAGATTAGGGGTATGTGGGTGGTGGGTTGTAATGTTGGGGGGTATTGTATGTTTATTTAAATGCAAAAGAGCTGTTTTCTTTGGGGCATGCCCCGCAAAAGGCCCTTTTAAGGGCTGGTAAGGTAAAAGAGCTGTTAAATTTTTATTTTAGAATAGGGTAGGGCATTTTTTAATTTTGGGGGGCTTTGTTATTTTTTTAGGGGGCTTAGAGTAGGTGTAATTAGTTTAAAATTCATGTAATCTTTTATTATTTTTTGTAATTTAGTGTTAGTTTTTTTTGTAATTTAGTGTTTGTTTGTTTTTTGTAATTTAGTTTAGTTGATTTAATTGTAGATAATTGTAGGTAGTTTATTTAATTAATTTATTGATAGTGTAGTGTTAGGTTTAATTGTAACTTAGGTTAAGATTTATTTTACAGGTAATTTTGTAATTATTTTAACTAGGTAGCTATTAAATAGTTATTAACTATTTAATAGCTACCTAGTTAAAATAATTACAAAATACTTTGTATTTATTTTAACTATTTAATAGCTATTGTACCTAGTTAAAATAAATACAAAGTTGCCTGTAAAATAAATATTAATCCTAAAATAGCTACAATATAATTATTAGTTATATTGTAGCTATATTAGGGTTTATTTTACAGGTAAGTATTTAGCTTTAAATAGGAATACTTTAGTTAATAAGATTTATTTTATTTTGTTAGATTTAAATTATATTTAACTTAGGGGGGTGTTAGTATTAGGGTTAGACTTAGCTTTAGGGGTTAATACATTTATTAGAGTAGCGGCGAGGTCCATTCGGCAGATTAGGGGTTAATAAGTGTAGGTAGGTAGAGGCGATGTTGGGGGGGGCAGATTAGGGGGTAATAAATATAATATAGGTGACGGCGATGTTAGGGAGGGCAGATTAGGGGTTAATACTATTTATTATTGGGTTTTTGAGTCGGGAGTGAGGCGGATTAGGGGTTAATACATTTATTATAGTAGCGGTGAGGTCCGGTCGGCAGATTAGGGGTTAATAAGTGTAGGTAGGTAGAGGCGATGTTGGGGGGGGCAGATTAGGGGGTAATAAATATAATATAGGGGTCGGCAGTGTTAGGGGCAGCAGATTAGGGGTACATAGGGATAACGTAGGTTGCGACGGTGTATGGAGCGGCAGATTAGGGGTTAAAAATAATATGCAGGGGTCAGCGATAGCGGCGGCGGCAGATTAGGGGTTAATAAGTGTAAGGTTAGGGGTGTTTAGACTCGGGGTTCATGTTAGGGTGTTAGGTGCAGACTTAGGAAGTGTTTCCCCATAGGAAACAATGGGGCTGCGTTAGGAGCTGAACGCTGCTTTTTTGCAGCTGTTAGGTTTTTTTCCAGCTCAAACTGCCCCATTGTTTCCTATGGGGAAATCGTGCACGAGCACGTTTTTGAAGCTGGCCGCGTCCGTAAGCAACGCTAGTATTTAGAGTTGCAGTGGCGGTAAATATGCCTGTACGCTCCCTTTTTGGAGCCTAACGCAGCCCTTCTGAGAACTCACAATATATATCAGCGTTGTTTAAAAGGTGTGGGGGAAAAAAAACACACGTAGCTAACGCACCCCTTCTAACGCAAAACTCTAAATCTAGGCGTAATATAATAACTGTAACCGTATATTATGATTAACTGAACCTGTATATTATGCTGACATTTTGAACATATTTATAGCATGTTAACTATGCACATTTAAAAAATGAAAAGGTAAAGAATATATATATGGTGTTGCGGTACGGCTATTACCGCTGAAAAATTGTCCATTGCACTCGAATGGCAGAGAACGCATATTACGGGTCACGGTGGTATAGCTATACCGCAAGCATTTTAGCCTGTAACGCAACATCCATTCCGCACTCAAAAGTGATTTTCCACAGAAATAAAAAAGCCCCCCAAAATAAAAACACCCCCTAACCTACAATAAACTACCAATAGCCCTTAAAAGGGCCTTTTGTAGGGCATTATGTTAAACAGCTCTTTTACATTAAAATATTACAAAGTCCCCCTAAAAGTAAAAAACCCCTACCCAACCAACTGCCCAAAATAAAAAAAACTAACTCTAAAAAATCCTAAAATACCCATTGCCCCTAAAGGGGCATTTGTATGGGCATTGAAATTAAAATTGTTTTTATTTTTGATAATTTAGTTTATTATTTTTTGTAATCTTAGATTTTTTTAATTTGTTCATAGTATTAGGTTTTTTAAATTTGTATTTTTTTTATTTTTTATTTTTTCGTACTGTTAGTTTTTTTTAATCATGTAATTTAAGTTTTTTGGTACTTTTTATTTTATTAGAAAAGTTATGTTAGGTTAATTTATAGTCTCATAGTTTCATAGTTTTTTTTTATTTCACAGGAATGTTTTTATTTATTTTAAGATAGTTATCTTTTAATTTAATTAATTTTATTTAATTTATTTAGTTATAACTTTTAATTTAAAGTTAGGGGGTGTTAGGTTTACGGGTTAATAGTTTAATTTAGTGTTTTGTAATGTGGGAGCGGTGGTTTATGGGTAAATAGCTTTATTTAGTGTCTGCGGTGTTGGGGAGTGGCAGTTTAGGGGTTAATAGGTTTATTTTAGTGTTGGTGATGGGGGTGGGCTGCAGATTAGGGGTTAATAGGTTTAATATAGTGTTTGCAATGCGGGAGGGTGGCAGTTTAGGGGTTAAAAGGTAGTTTATGGGTGTTAGTGTCTGTATAGGCTGTAATGCAAGCATTTTAGCCGCACCGCACAACCTATAATAAAGCGCTTGGGAAAATCCCGCACTCAAACGTCATTTTTTTGAGTGCGGAATGGAGGGTTATGTTAAGGCTAAAATGCTTGCGTTACAGTCTATACCGCTGCGACTCGTTATATGCGTTACTAGTCATTCCACGCTCAATGACCAATTTTTCAGAAAACTTTACAACTTATTACTGAGTACCCCATAAAGTTTTGGAATGTAACATGAAAACTGAAACTACCCACTAAAACTCACTAAACAGATACAAACACCTGCACAGACTTCTGGTTCTTATCTGCCATCAAAATCTATGCTTTTACCAGCTCAATCAATAAAAGCTAACAAATGATTAATATGCACTTTTACACTAATAAAAATTATTTAAATACCTTTAAAAATACATACATATTTTTTATGGTTGGAAAACAGGTTAATTGCACATGTCACATATTTGCATCACTACACACTATAAAAAGGGATCATTCAAAATACAGGTTCTTCAACTGGTGATGTAATCACAAAACATCCAAAATCTCCATTTTGTTTGTTATTATTTGTATTTTTTTTGGATTATGAATTCATGAAATTAATAGCAAATATTCACTACAATAAAATAGTTAATTATCGGCTAGATTACGAGTTTTGCGGTAAGAGGGGTGCGGTGCTAACTTGCACGTTATTGTCACCACACATTTACCTACAGCGCTGGTATTACAGGTTTTTATAAACCCGGCGTTAAAAGACAAGAAGTGAGCGCACTCCAATACCAGCGCTGCTTAAGTTAGCGGTGAGCTGGTTATACGTGCTCGTGCACAATTTCCCCATAGACATCAATGGGGAGAGCCAGCTGAAAAAAAAGCCTAACACCTGCAAAAAAGCAGCGTAAAGCTCCGTAACACAGCCCCATTGATTCCTATGGGGAAACACATTTTATGTTTACACCTAACACCCTAACACGAACCCTGAGTCTAAACACCCCTAATCTTACACTTATTAACCCCTGATCTGCCGCCCCGACATCGCTGACACCTACATTATACTTATTAACCCCTAATCTGCCGCTCCAGACATCGCCGCCCCTATAATAAACATATTAACCCCTAAACCGCCGCACTCCCGCATCACAAACATTAGTTAAATATTATAAACCCCTAATCTGCCACCCCTAACATCGCCGCCACCTATCTACACTTATTAACCCCTAATCTGCTGCCCCGACATTGCTGACACCTACATTATACTTATTAACCCCTAATCTGCCGCTCCGGACATCGCCGCCCCTATAATAAACATATTAACCCCTAAACCGCCGCACGCCCGCATCACAAACATTAGTTAAATATTATAAACCCCTAATCTGCCGCCCCTAACATCGCCGCCACCTATCTACATTTATTAACCCCTAATCTGCTGCCTCCAACATCGCCGCCACTATACTAAATTTATTAACCCCTAAACCTAAGTCTAACCCTAACCCTAACACCCCCTAACTTAAATTTAATTAAAATAAATTTAAAGAAAACCTACTATTAATAACTAAATAATTCCTATTTAAAACTAAATACCTATAAAAGAAACCCTAAGCTAGCTACAATATAACTAATAGTTACATTGTAGCTAGCTTAGAGTTTATTTTTATTTTACAGGCAAGTTTGTATTTATATTAACTAGGTAAAATAGTTACTAAATAGTTATTAACTATTTAATAACTACCTAGCTAAAATAAATACAAATTTACCTGTAAAATAAAACCTAACCTGTCTTACACTAACACCTAACCTTACACTACAATTAAATAAATTACCTAAATTAAATGCAAATACCTAAATTACAACCCCCCCCACTAAATTACACAAAATAAAAAACAAATTACAAGATATTTAAACTAATTACACCTAATCTAATAGCCCTATCAAAAAAGCCCCCCCCCCCCCCCAAAAATAAAAAAAAACCCTAGCCTAAACTAAACTACCAATAGCCCTTTAAAGGGCCTTTTGCGGGGCATTGCCCCAGAGAAATCAGCTCTTTTACCTGTAAAAAAAATACAAACAACCCCCCCCAACAGTAAAACCCACTACCCACACAACCAACCCCCCAAATAAAATCCTAACTAAAAAAAAACTAAGCTCCCCATTGCCCTGAAAAGGGCATTTGTATGGGCATTGCCCTTAAACGGGCATTTAGCTCTATTGCTGCCCAAACCCTAATCTAAAACTAAAACCCACCCAATAAACCCTTAAAAAAACCTAACACTAACCCCTGAAGATCCACTTACAGTTTTGAAGAGCCAACATCCATCCTCAACGAAGTCGGGAGAAGTCCTCAGCGAAGCAGCAAGAAGTCCTCAACGAAGTCGGGAGAAGTCTTCATCGAAGCCGGGAGAAGTGGTCCTCCAGACGGGCAAAAGTCTTCATCCATCCAGCGCGGAGCTGGTCCAACTTCAAGACATCCGGCGCAGAGCATCCTCTTCTTCCAACAACTCCCGATGAATGAAGGTTCCTTTAAGTGACGTCATCCAAGATAGAATTCTATCAGTCAATCGGAATTAAGGTTGAAAAAATCCTATTGGCTGATCCAATAAGTCAATAGGATTGAACTTCAATCCTATTGGCTGATCAAATCAGCCAATAGTATTGAGCTCACATTCTATTGGCTGTTCCAATCAGCCAATAGAATGCGAGCTCAATCCGATCGGCTGATTGGATCAGCCAATAGGATTGAAGTTCAATCCTATTGGCTGATTGCATCAGCCAATAGGATTTTTTCAACCTTAATTCCGATTTTATTACAAGACCAGAGACTCCTATTTTTATGCATTACTCTTTCTTTACTACTCAATGCAGCCTTTTAAAGAACAAGATATATAAGATAAATAACATACATATAATAAGAACATAACATAGACTTATTATAGTGAGAAAAAACAGCCAATCAGCACAGAGCATAGCCTATAAACAGAGAACCTAATTAACATACTTCCTCTTTCTTTTTGCTGCTCACTCAGATAAGTAGTGCAGTCATAATAATAATTAAAACGTTTATCATTATTGCCTATATAGCTATATTTTATCCCCCTTTAACATTATTTCTGTTTTTTCTGTTTTCCGTTTTATAATTATACTTTGTTTACCCCAATGTATGTTTTTCTTTCCGGTTTTCACTTATACATATTTCATGTTTATGTGACTCTATTATACATTTTCCTTTTGTCACCTTCTAACATTTTTACTCCGCTTTGCTGCTCCGTTGTTAACACTGTATTTTTTCCCCCTCCTTGGTCTTTTTTCCTCTCTGTCCGTTCGCCATTTTGTGGGCCGTCCCCTTCCCGCCCATTACCGCTGACGTACTAATCCTGCCTCCTGTCAGCTGTATCTCTGCTGTTAACCGAGTGGTAACTTTGTGTCTCTTCCACTCGGTCCTGACATTTCTGACATTTACAACTTTGAGTGCTTTCTCCTCAGCTTATGTTGCCATCTTCTGGCATTTATACTACATTACAGTTATATTCATTGTAATTCTGTGTTAAATGTTTTAGCTAAATAATTGAACAGTTTTTACCTCAAAAAATTATTATTTTGTTCAGCCTCTCAATAGTCTGTTTGCCAGACTCTTTAAATTATACATATTTCAAGTTTTATACAAAAGTTTTTTATTACAAGGGAGATTTTGATAATCAAACCAATTTAACATTTAATTTTACCTCACATTGTTTTCTGATAAAACATTATAAACAATGTCTGAAACTCAATCTAAATCACCTCCCTTGACCTTACATACAGTACAATCTATGATTGACTCCTCTATGAATAGTTTATTTAACAAAATGACCTCTTTGATGGGAGAGAAACAAAGAAAAATATCTTTAAAAAGAAAGAACCCATCCATTGCCTATAAAGCAAGCAAAAAACTTATCGATAAGTCTCGCCAACTTTTATCTGAGACTAATATTCCTCACAGCAAAGGAAGAAAAACCGCTGTTAGTAGAACCCTGCACCCTGAGGGTAACCAAACAGGGGATATTCATGTATGCAAAAAATTAAAATTTAAGTCAAAAAATAATATTGATAATCCATCTTCAGATTCTGAGGAATCAGATGGTGACGAATACACTGATATTAACTCAGACAATTTCAATGAATCGGATAATTCCGATGGCTCCCCAGCCGCTAAAAAAACAAAAAAGAAAACTAAAAAATCTTTTGAATACAGTGAGGACGAAGAGGACTTTTTAGATTGTTTAGGTAACCCTCGATTTAAACCAGATGACTTACACCATCCCCGGTCCGCCGAGTGGTGTCCCCCCCTGGATTTGGCTAAATTCATTGACCACCAATTACGTAAACCCCTAAAAAAGCAAACCCGCAACAAAATGAAAGCCGAATGTCCTCGTCCCCTGTTACCAAAGAATGCTTCCATCACACCTGAAGTTGACCCCAAAATTTTAAAATTTATTGGATCCCCAGGATATAAACTGAAAAAAGGAATAGATAGATCCTGGAAAATTTGCCAAGATAAACTCTTAGATTCAGTTGGTCCTCTCACTAAATTATTCGAATTGTCTGAACAAGGCGTAGCTGAAAATTGCCCTTTAGATCCCTATGTGGTCAGAGAATGGGTACAAAGACTGCTGTGTTTTATTGGGAACACAAATTGCGCAATGTCTGGAGAAAGAAGACGTAACATCTTGAGGAAAATAGACCCGAAAATTTCTGATTTTTCCTCAAGTAATATTGCTTCAGATAACAAGGGTCTTTTGTTTGGAGACTCTTACTTAAAAGACTTAAGTCAATACATTAATACCTTTTCTAATTTAAACAAAGTGAAAACATCTGTTAAGAAAATTTTCTATCCTAACCAGGGTTTTTCCGACAGGGCCGGGAGAGGCAGAGGCCGCTTTCCCGGCCGCCAATCCTTCTTATCCAGGTCTCATTTCTATCCCCAACAATCACAATTCCAATACCAGTTTCAACCTCAATTCCAAAGAGGTTATTCTGAACCATCTACTTCCTCCTTTTTTCCGACAAGAGGTCGCCCCTGGACCCAGAGAGGTTTCAGGACCAGAGCCAGAGCTAGACAAGCTCCAGGTAAGTTCTTCATCTCTTCCCTATGTCCTTTCTTTCCCAGAAAAAATTGGAGGCAGACTCGCCCTGTTTACTCAAAATTGGGCCTCAATTACTTCAGACCCTTGGGTTTTACAAACTGTGTCAGGTATTCTCATAGAATTTATATCTCCACCAATTCAAATCTGTCTTCCCCATCCAATTCAGTTTTCTCAAGAGGACTCTCTTTTGGTCAGGAGAGAAATCTCTTCTCTCTTCTCCAAAAAAGCAATTCTCCCAGTCTCCCATCCTCAAGATTATTACCTAAGCAATCTGTTTTTGGTAAAAAAGAAAAACAATCAATACAGACCTGTCATAAACCTAAAAACGTTAAATACATTTGTAGTTTACCATCATTTCAAAATGGAAGGTATTCACTTATTAAGAGAATGTCTAAGAGGAAACGATTGGTTGGTTCGATTGGATCTCACAGACGCCTATCTAACCGTACCAATCGCCCAAGAACATTGGAAATTCTTGACTTTCCGTTGGGAAGACCAACTTTGGAATTTCACTTGCCTTCCCTTCGGTCTGTCCTCTGCTCCTTGGATTTTCACCAAGCTACTGAAACCAGTGGTGGCCTGGTTGAGACTCCGAGGAATTCGTCTAATAATTTATTTGGACGATATATTGATTATGGACCAAGATTTCCATTCCCTTCAGAATCATCTATTTACCACAATTTCTCTATTAGAATCCTTAGGTTTTATTGTGAACAAACAGAAATCGGTTCTCTTACCCACAAAGTCTTTGATTTTCTTAGGCTTCAAAATCAATTCAATACTCTCTACTCTGAGTCTTCCTTCAGACAAGGTAAAGAATATCAAGAAAGAAATTACCAAAACTTTGTCCAAAGATTTAGTTCCCATCAGAACCATAGCCAGAATAGTAGGGTTACTATCATCCTCTATTCAGGCTATTTTTCCTGCCCCATTACATTACCGAGAACTTCAGAGATTAAAGATCCTTCATTTGAGGAAAGGTTTTTTCTTATTCTCATTTGATTCCTTTGTCTCTAGAAGCCAAAGAAGAACTGTCTTGGTGGCTCTCTCATTTAGAAGCCTGGAATGGGAGAGCCATCTTTGGCAGAACTCCGGACTACATTATAGAATCCGATGCCAGTCTTTCAGGCTGGGGTGCACGCTGCGGTCCTTCCATCACCGGTGGCAAATGGACACTGGAGGAGAAACGCTTCCATATCAATTGTTTGGAATTATTGGCTGGCTCGTTTGCAGTCAAAAGTTTTGCCAATTTTTCTTCTCCAGTTTCTATTCTCCTTCGCATGGACAATATTTCAGCAGTACGATATCTCAATCGTTTAGGAGGCACCAAATCAAGGAATTTGTCCAACATTACCAAGGAATTTATTCACCTTTGTTTAGACAGGAATATTTCTATCAAGGCGGAATATATTCCAGGTCAATCGAATACAGTTGCAGATTGGGGATCTCGTCATCTGACAGATTCGAGCGATTGGAAATTAGACAGGAAAATGTTTTTGTTCCTGCAATCTCTCAGAGGTCCCTTTTGTCTGGATCTCTTTGCATCCAGGACCAATTTCCAGATTTACCCATACTTCAGCTGGCGTCCAGATCCGGAAGCTGCGGCCATAGATGCTTTCCTGCAACCATGGCCCCCCAAGAAAGCTTATGCTTTTCCTCCTTTCTCAATGATTCCGAGGACAATTTCAACAGTCCGCAGGGATCTCCTATGCCTAACTATAGTGACTCCCCTTTGGCCAACCCAGTCTTGGTATCCCTCCCTCTTGGAGATGTCCATCAATCTTCCAATTCTTCTTCCTCCACTTCCTCACCTACTAGTCAATCCGGAAGGCGAATTTCACAGCCTAATTCTCCAAGGCTCTCTTTTTCTGATAGCCTGGACAATTTCAGGGGACCCTGGTCTCTCCGAGGCCTTTCGGAGAGAGCTAGATCCCTCATTCAAGACTCATGGGCTCCAGGTACCCGCAGATGTTATTTTGCCGCATGGTCAAAATGGTCTAGCTGGTGCTTGCAAAGGGATTTGGATCCCATTTCTTCGGATTTAACCGAAATCATTAATTATCTGTCACACCTCTTTGACTCAGGCCTTGCTTACAGAACAATTAATGTCCATAGATCTGCTATCTCTGCCAGACATAATCTAGTCAATAATTCACCTGTCGGTAAACATCCGTTAGTTTGTAGAGTTCTTAAAGCCATTAGATTAAAACGTCCTCCTGTTCCCAAACACGAATTTTTCTGGGATGTAGACCTAATTTTCTCTCTTTTCAAATCCTGGCCAGATAATAACTCATTGACTCTAAAACAACTTTCCGCTAAACTCGCTACCCTTCTATGCCTTATTTCTTTCAGAAGGGTATCTGATGTAAAAGCCTTAGATTGGAACTCTAAACGTTTCTCCCCTGAAGGAGTCACCTTTTTTCTTTCTCGCAGAACAAAAACCTTATCTACTTCCATCTTCTATCCTTACCTGTCTTCTGAACCCTCTTTGTGTGTGGTCGAGTGCTTAAAGTCATATGAATCTAGAACTCTGATATTTAGGAAACCTATCCATAATCAACTACTTATTTCTTTTGTTCCCCCCTATGCTCCTATCACTTCTACCTCTATCGCTAGGTGGGTTAAATGGGTCATGAAAGAGGCTGGTATCAACATTTCTTTTACAGCTCACTCTGTCAGAGGTTCCGCGGCTTCAAAAGCCTTTTTGAAGGCGGCTCCTCTTCAACAGATTTTAAATGCTGCAGACTGGTCTTCAGATTCCATTTTCAAACAATTTTATTTCAGACCCATTCAACATGCCTCGCTTAATTTATTCTCCTAACTACTTTAAACTTGCATAAAAATAGGAGTCTCTGGTCTTGTAATAAAATTCCGATTATCCTAGTATGTGAAGGTATAATCTAGATTTTATTAAAGACACAGAGACGAGTATTTTCCCTCCTCACATAGATAATGGTGTTTTTTCCCACCCTAACAACCGTCATTACGTGTTATTAATTTTTTATATTTTTTAACAGTATCCATGTGAACCCAATCCTTTCTCATCTTCGGGATTCTTCCCATCAATTCAGAAGTCTCAACCTTCATCCACTGAACCCTGGACATCTTCGTTACCTTCTATCAAATTCAACATCCCATGGAATCTCGTCCATCAGTTCTACAAGAAGTTGGCGTTTATTACCCTCTGTTGTTTTGGACTTTTTGGTTTTCTCATGATGTTTAATATTTTATTCTTTTTGAGCATCAATTAGAAAGAGGAAGTATGTTAATTAGGTGCTCTGTTTATAGGCTATGCTCTGTGCTGATTGGCTGTTTTTTCTCACTATAATAAGTCTATGTTATGTTCTTATTATATGTATGTTATTTATCTTATATATCTTGTTCTTTAAAAGGCTGCATTGAGTAGTAAAGAAAGAGTAATGCATAAAAATACTCGTCTCTGTGTCTTTAATAAAATCTAGATTATACCTTCACATACTAGGATAATCGGAATTGGCTGATAGAATTCTATCAGCCAATTGGAATCTAAGGGACGCCATCTTGGATGACGTCACTTAAAGGAACCTTCATTCGTCGGTAATCGTCAGAAGAAGAGGATGCTCCGTGCCGGATGTCTTGAAGATGGACCTGCTCCGCGCCGGATGGATGAAGATAGAAGATGCCGTCTGGATGAAGACTTCTGCCCGTCTGGAGGACCACTTCTCCCGGCTTCGATGAAGACTTCTCCCGGCTTCGCTGAGGACTTCTTGACTTCTCCCGGCTTCGTTGAGGATGGATGTTGGCTCTTCAAAACTGTAAGTGGATCTACAGGGGTTAGTGTTAGGTTTTTCTAAGGGTTTATTGGATGGGTTTTAGTTTTAGATTAGGGTTTGGGCAGCAATAGAGCTAAATGCCCTTTTAAGGGCAATGCCCATACAAATGCCCTTTTAAGGGCAATGGGGAGCATAGGTTTTTTTAGCTATGGTTTTATTTGGGGGGTTGGTTGTGTGGGTGGTGGGTTTTACTGTTGGGGGGTTGTTTGCATTTTTTTCACAGGTAAAAGAGCTGATTTCTTTGGGGCAATGCCCCGCAAAAGGCCCTTTTAAGGGCTATTGGTAGTTTAGTTTAGGCTAGGGTTTTTTTATTTATTTTGGGGGGCTTTTTTATTTTGATAGGGCTATTAGATTAGGTGTAATTAGTTTAAATATCTTGTAATTTGTTTTTTATTTTGTGTAATTTAGTGGGGTTTTTTTGTAATTTAGGTATTTGTATTTAATTTAGGTAATTTATTTAATTGTAGTGTAAGGTTAGGTGTTAGTGTAAGACAGGTTAGGTTTTATTTTACAGGTAAATTTGTATTTATTTTAGCTAGGTAGTTATTAAATAGTTAATAACTATTTAGTAACTATTCTACCTAGTTAAGATAAATACAAACTTATCTGTAAAATAAAAATAAACCCTAAGCTAGATACTATGTAACTATTAGTTATATTGTAGCTAGCTTAGGGTTTATTTTACAGGTATTTAGTTTTAAATATGAATTATTTAGGTAATGATAGTAGGTTTCCTTTAGATTTATTTTAATTATATTTAAGTTAGGGGGTGTTAGGGTTAGACTTAGGTTCAGGGGTTAATAAATTTAGTATAGTGGACGTTGGGGGCGGCAGATTAGGGGTTAAGAAATGTAGGTAGGTGGCAGTGATGTTAGGGACAGCAGATTATGGGTTAATAATATTTAACTAGTGTTTGCAAGGCGGGAGTGCGGCGGTTTAGGGGTTAATATGTTTATTCTAGTGGCGGCGATGTCCAGAGCGGCAGATTAGGAGTTAATATTTTAATTTTAGTGTTTGCGATGCAGGAGGGCCTCGGTTTAGGGGTTAATAGGTAGTTTATGGGTGTTAGTGTACTTTTTAACATTTTAGTTATGAGTTTTATGCTACAGCTTTGTAGTGTAAAACTCATAACTACTGACTTTATAATGCGTTACGAATCTTGCGGGATAGGCTGTACCGCTCACTTTTTGGCCTAAAAAAAAAGTAGCTTGTAATACCGGCGCAATGGAAGTCCCATTGAAAAAAGACTTTACGAAAATTGCGTGTTACGGCCAAAAAAGTGTGCGGGACAGCTGTACCTACAAGACTCATAATAGCAGCGGTAGTGAAAAAGCAGCTTTATGAGGCTTAACACTGCTTTTTTACTCATAACACAAAACTCGTAATCTAGCCGTATTTGAATAAACAAAATTCTCACTACAATAATATAGTTACTACTAATAATAAAAAGAATAAGAAAATATCTACATGTAAGATTCTATAGATTCTATACTGATATTCTTTAAATTTATATGAAAAATGACATATATGTGTTGAACTCATAATTGTAACAAAAAAACTTAATATTAATAAAGTTATAAAAAATCTTCAAAAACAGTTTTAAATTTATATATAATTGTAATAACTTCTATATTTTTTTTCACTTTTTATACTCAGCTCATATTTAATTAATATGGTATTGGTATATGTTATTTTAAATTTATTTTTTAGCAACCTCTATACAATTAAAAAAAAAATCATGTGATGTGTGTAATTTTTACCTGAGCCATGATAAAATAATCCACTTTTTTAATTTTTGTT
Source organism: Bombina bombina (assembly GCF_027579735.1). Classification (NCBI taxonomy): domain Eukaryota; kingdom Metazoa; phylum Chordata; class Amphibia; order Anura; family Bombinatoridae; genus Bombina; species Bombina bombina. The sequence continues at coordinate 537,586,191 of NC_069499.1, forward strand.
TTTGGGTGTATGTCAGAGGAAATCCATTATACAGTACCATGTGATAATATTTTTAGAATGTTTGAGAGATTTTTGAAAGCTGAGCTTGGAAATGAAAAAATATTTAAAATAACAAAGTACATGATGTTGTGATGTGCAGCATTCTGAAGGTTGTACGCTATATTACTATAGAGAAAAAACACACACACAGCAGGAAATGCCAGTTTTCTTTACATTTTCATTTAAGACCTTTGTTTTATTGGTATGCTCCAAGTTAGCAAATCCTTACTGGCTAAAGCTGATAAATATGTCCAGTAAATGATAAGATAAGATGATATATTGCAAACAGTAACCATGAGTCTAACAGGGACATTGTATCACACACAGTTTTAAAAAAAAACATGTTATGGGATTAACCTGTACCAGACCACCCACCAAATCCTGCCTTCCTTATTCTGATATCTGGAATTTTTTATTGCATAAAATGGAATGCGAATTGAAACGCACCATGTTGCATGCCACACGTTTAAATGTTATGTATTGCTTATTAGATGTTCTACCCTTGGTTAAATGTAGAAAAGCAACATATAGAAAAAATAAGAATGTAAAAAATATGAAAGATATTAATTAATTTGGCTGGAAACCATTTATTTGGCTGGACACCAAAGTACCGGTATTTTTTTTTTTTGTATTTTTTTTTTTTGTATATTGTGTATCAGCTCCCATTAGATTGTAAATCCTCATGGATTCCTCATGGAACAAGTCCTTTAAATTCTTTTGGATGATGTATACTATTGGGGGTTTTTTACTAAGTATTTACTCAGTTCCTTGTAAAAATCACTGGCAAAGGGATCAATGATTCCCCTATAAAGGTTTTGCATATGTTTTGCACATACTTTGATATCAAATACCATAAATCACCACCCACACAGACTCTTTTAAATGAGATAAAGAATTTTACATTGTGCTCATATAGGGCCAGATTACAAGTGGCACGCTAGCAGTTACGGGTTTAGCGTTCGTATTACAAGTTGAAAGAGAACGCGTGAGCGCAATCGCAATTTATGCTAGAATGATTACTGCATCACAAAACACATGAAAAATACATTGCAAAGTGCAGTTACACTCATAGTAACACTATTTAACCCTTTGAGTGCTAATGACGGCTCTGAGCTGTCACAGAGTTTCCCATTCTGGTGCTAGGAATTGCCGGGGCTTCCCGTTTTGCGTGGTGACGTCACGGGCAATAACGTGATGACGTCATCGCGCAACTTTATTTATACTTAACAATGTTAAGTATAGGAGCAGGGGGCATGCTGCTTAGAAGCCTGTATCTCAGGCATCTACGCAGCTACAGACCCCCAAGACCCACCATTCGAAAGGTAATCACCTAACCTTTCCAACAGTGTAAGGCTTGGGGGTCTGAAAAAAAAAATAAAAAAAGTTTTAAAAACAATTGTTCAAAAAATAAAAAAATTAAAAAAACATTAAAAAATCTTAGCACCCAGGTGGGAAAGTGCTTAGCACTCAAAGGGTTAATATAAATTATTTTTTTTAAAAAAGTTGCACAATATAGTGCTCAAAGATATGAGGTCTTAGGTGCTAGAAAAAAAGGCAGGCTAAAGGTTTTAAAGGGACAGTCAACACCAGAATTTTTGTTGTTTTAAAAGGTAGATAATCCCTTAATAACCAATTCCCCAGTTTTGCATAACCAACACAGTTATAATTATACACATTTTACCTCTCTAATTACCTTGTATCTAAGCCTCAGCAGACTGCCCCCTTATTTCAGTTATTTTGACAGACTTGCATTTTAGCCAATCATAGCTGTCTCCATGGTAAATTCACTTGCATGAGCTCAATGTTATCTATATGAAAGACATGAACTAATGGCCTCTAGTGGTAAAAAAAAACTATCAAAATGCATTTAGATTAGAGGAGGCCTTCAAGGTCTAAGAAATTAGCATATGAACCTCCTAGGTTTAGCTTTCAACTAAGAATATCAAGAGAACAAAGCAAAATTGGTGATAAAAGTAAATTGGAAAGTTGTTTAAAATTACATGCCCTAATTAAAACATGAAAGTTTTTTTTGGATTTGACTGTCCCTCTAACATAGATATATATACATATGCATGTCTAGAGATGTATATATATATGTGTGTTTGTGTACACTGTATATATATATATATATATATATATATAAATATATATATATATATATATATATATATATACACACACACTGTGTATATATATATTGGTTAAAGCAGATCCTGTTAACCACTACAAAAAGGAAACATGGCTCAAGACATCTAAAAAAGGTTGCTTCCCTTGTGGGAGCTGTACAACATGTAACAGCATGTGCAAAGGGGAGTCTTTCCAACACCCCCACAAGAACCAAAGGTTTAAAATAAACCATCGCCTTAGCTGTACCAGTACCTATGTGATCTACACGTTGTCTTGTCCGTGTTCACTCATTTACATTGGAAAAACAATAACTTCCTTCCGCGACAGGATGGCAAATCATCGCCATGCCATACGGGAAGCACTGAAAGATGGTGACTCGGACCAACCGGTGGCACGTCACTGTGCAAACTTCAAACACCCAGTGTCAAGCATTAGATCAATGTTGATCGATCATGTCCCACCAAATCCAAGGGGTGGCGACAGGGGTAAAAAATTACTCCAATGCGAGAGCAGGTGGATTCATAAGTTGGGAACTATGACCCCAAAAGGACTCAATACTACTTTGGATTTCAGCTCTTTCTATTAAAATTGATGTCTATGTCCACCTAGCTTGGGCTTGTGAAAGTTTCGCTGTTATGGTTACTACCATACTCCATGGGTTTGATGTATTTTCAAATCAATTAATAGTTTGCTCTGTATATATCTTTTAACATACATTGTTGCATATAATTCTCTGAAATAGAAGAAGTTTACATCATTGTTTATATACATCTTTCAGACTTGCATTTCAGTAGCATAACAGACTCTACATTTGTATTTATTTTTATTGGATAGATTTAATATCAAGTGAGTTGTGCGATTTGCTAGTCTGATAAGATTGAATATTTCTTGAGCCCCCGCCATAGCCACATAACATGAGACACCTAGAGCGGTTTTTATCCGCCAAGTTGACAGGTTTACACTGGTTGCCTAGAGCAACCGCTGCGCTTCATGAATACTGTTGATTCTGAACATGCGCAGACTGCCTCCTGGTGATCTCCTAATATCTGGCAAATATACCGATGCAACGCTTGGGACGTTGTCATAACAACGCCGTGCTATGCGTCATCACGCTAGGCACGGCTAGCGTGCCAGCGTGACGTATGGACTAGCTAATTGGATGAACATGCGAATGGTATGGCGGCAAATTCGTAGTGGGGATAAGTTGTCTCCCTCTATTTAAGGGGGTTGTTTTAAATGTTTATTCACTGATCCGGGGTACTTGGGTGCACTCTGTCCTTGTACTTTTTTGTAAAACATTAACAAAGGCACAATGCAGTGCCGAAACGTTTGTTTTTTAAACTGAAATAACAAATTCTAAGTTTTATTACAAAGACCAGTGAGCTGCCTGCTTTTTGGAGAATATATATATATATATATATATATATATATATATATATATATATATATATATATATAAAAGAACAAAATCCAGTGGTAAAGCACTCTCAATTATAATCCGGGGTGCACAGCATAAGTACAAACAATCCCAAAAAGAAGCAGGCACTCTCTGTTTGAATTTTCAAAAATGATTTACTACGTGACGTTTCGGGGACAAAAGAACAGTGACATACTTATACCCCCCCTGCACCAATTATGTATTCAATAAACCAATAATGTAATAAACAACATCAGATACAATCACCAAAACTCCATCATGATCCGGCTCACAGCGGTGCACACCCGGCGCTTCAATTGCGTCATCTGAGAGGAGACACCGCACTCTAATGGGTCACACCCCCGGAAGCCGCCAACCACCTACCCGTGCCAACCACAGCAAATATACGTCATCAAAGATGTTGTATGCGGCTGGAGGCTCAATTACCAGTGATCGTATAACCAACAGTAAAACCCTGTGAAATAAAAAGTGTGAAATACATTATTAATATGTACAGCATGTAATACAAGTTAAAAACATAAGCAACATTTCCCACTTCACCATCAAATTCTAATTCCATTAGGATAAGACACAGCCTGTACTCTACTAAATATGCTGTTATTCTGTTGTGAAACCTAGATGGCTAGACATAAGACATAAGAAGGAGCTGATTTAAACTCATAAGTAAATAAATAAACACATGGGTAAAGTTAGGATCCCCAAACTTAATTACATATTATCACTTCATACTGCTATTATGTACTATATGCTTAAACCTACTTCATAGAAAATAAACACATAGGTAAAGTTAAAGTTAAAGAGCAACCAAACTAGAAAGGTAATATAAACAATAGATCATACTATAGGAATGGAATGCACCAACTGCATAATCAATCACTAGAATACTCATGGAAAATTTAGAAATTTTTGAAAAATTTAGAAAAAACACTGCCAGTCCAGCTTCACATTCAGGCCCTTGGGGGTCAAAGTGTCCAATTCGTATGTCCATCTGGATTCTTCTGCAGTAGAATGTTACCCCTGTCACCACCTATTCGTAGTGCAGGGACATGATCTATCAGTGTGTATCTTAAATCACAGACATTATGCCCACTCTCCAGGAAGTGGCGAGCAACCGGTTGATCCGACTCACCCTTCTTGATGGCCCTTCTGATTGAACTCTTGTGATTAGCCATATGTATTCGTAGGTTGTCACTAGTTTTACCCACATAGAATAAACTACATGGGCAATGTAGCAGATAGACCACATGACTGGTCGTACATGTCATCCTGTGTCTATGTGTATACTTTTTTCTACTTCTTGGGTGGTGGAAGAATTTACCTGTTATTAGCCCGTTACAGGTGGTACACCCACTGCATCTATAACATCCAGGCTTAACATCCTCCAACCATGTCCTGTTGGTATAACAGTGAACCGGATCCGTGAGCTGTAGGATATCTTTCAAAGATTTACCTCTCCGGTAACCAATCCTTGGTTCACCCATCCCTTTAAAAGGGAGGGCATCCTCCAAACTTAATATTCTCCAATTTTGCTTCAGAATAGTGCTCAAACCATTCTTATCAGCTGCATACGTAGTTACCAGGGTCATCTTCTCTTGCTCCACCACCTGTCGCTCAGGGACCTTCTCTGAGTATACTTCACTGATGTGTTTCTCCAATAACCCCTTACGGTAACCTCTTCTCAAGAAGCGTTGCTTCATCTCATCCGTTTATCTTGCTGCCCGTCCTCCATCCGTGTTGTTTCTTTTAACCCTCACAAATTGGGACTTGGGTAGAGCTTTCTTCAGTGCCGGCGGATGACAACTAGTCGCTTCTAGAAGAGAATTTCTATCAGTGGCTTTCCGGAACAGAGTGGTTCCAAGACCACCATCGGATTTGAAAATCCTTAGGTCCAAGAATTCTATCCCCTCCTGGTTCCAATTCATCTTGAACTTTAGTGTTCTATGTTCAGTATTCAATTCATTGAACCAGCTGAGTAGATCTTGTTCATCTCCAGACCAAATCAATATGAGATCATCAATGAATCTCTTAAAGTAGAGGATCTCCTTCCTCTTAAAGCAATCAGTTCCATGGTCCTCAAATTCAGCCATAAAAAGGTTTGCGTAAGATGGGGCCACATTGGACCCCATCGCTGTTCCCATCAGCTGCTGAAAGTATTGTTGTTCAAATCTGAAATAGTTCTTCTTCAGACAGGTCTCCAGGAGGTCAAGGATGAACTCCACTGGGGGTCCTATGTATGGGTTCCTCAACAGTTGTTTCCTTATAGCCGCCAGGCCTTCTTCATGGGGGATCACCGTATATAGACTAGTGACATCCAGGGTCACTAGCCATTCCCCTCCTTTCAATCTGATCTTTACAAGGGAATCAATAACATCCTTTGAATCTTTGATGTAGGTCTTCATACCCTGCACGTATGGTTGTAGCAGACTATCTATATAGATAGCCAATGGCTGCAGTAGTGAGTCAACTGCCGAAACAATCGGCCGCCCAGGTGGTCTCTCTAAGCTCTTATGCACCTTGGGGAGCGTGTAGAAGATTGGTACTTTTGGGTAGTCCTTTATCAGGTAGCTTCCGGGGGTGTGACCCATTAGAGTGCGGTGTCTCCTCTCAGATGACGCAATTGAAGTGCCGGGTGTGCACCGCTGTGAGCCGGATCATGATAGAGTTTAGGTGATTGTATCTGATGTTGTTTATTACATTATTGGTTTATTGAATACATAATTGGTGCAGGGGGGGTATAAGTATGTCACTGTTCTTTTGTCACTGTTGTTGTAAGTCTGAGGATGGGGGTGAAACCCCGAAACGTCACGTAGTAAATCATTTTTGAAAATTCAAACGGAGAGTGCCTGCTTCTTTTTGGGATTATATATATATATATATATATATATATATATGCACATATGTAAACCTCATTCCCCAAGGTTCACTTGGGGTGGATGCCAGAGGATCAATGGGGGCGACTTCCTTGAACCCCCCAGTGCATTGGAGCCCTTTGCAGTTAATTCAATGAAAACATGTAAAAACACATTTATACAGTATTCATATTTAATACAGTGTTATCATGTGTATTTACTGTAAATATTTCACATCCCAATGTTCTGCACATAGAGGAATATGTTCTAAGTATTTATAAATAGATATTCATATATATATATATATATATATATATATATATATATATATATATATATATATATCAATGCAAATATTTGCATAGGAAATTAGCACATTTAGGCAAGAATCCCTGCTTGCTTTTCCCCAGAAATACCTCATATATAATGTTACCAATGCACAAGAGAATTCTGGGTAAGTTATGCAAATGAGATAAGCAAATTTTCAGTTTTTTTGGTTCAAAAATACTGTTTTAACACAGCTATCCTTTTAACAGGATTATTGCAGCAAATCAGAAATCACTCACTAGACAGCCTGTTTCGTTCTATTTGGAACTCATCAGATAGTTGATAGATGGTTTCTAATATGTGTATTTACGTCATTAGAGGTTAACCCCACGTATTGAATTTGACATTCAATGCATGTTATACATAAATAACATATGAAGTTGTGCAGTTCAGGCATGACTCAATGTAAAACTCTCCCCTGTACTCATAGATTAAAAATTCTCTGAGATCAGGGCATATTCACAGGGTCTACATCTTCTCTTGCCACATCTAAACATGCCCTTAGGCTGGAGCCAGGAGCTTTGAGCCCTGTTATCCATTTTTGGCAAACAGGGGTTATTCAGAACCAGTACCGGACAGAGCTCAAAAACAGGTGGCTAGATTAGACATAAAAACACTTCTTGACAATTAGCCTGAGGAAACGGTGCTGTGCCATTGAGAAACGCGTTGCTGTTTTAATAAGTTTTATTAAACTTTTTAACCTTATCTTCTGCTGCTGTTTTTATTATCCTCCTGAACATGATTCTGGGATAACCTTGTTGTGAGTTTGTGTTTTGTCATCGCTGCCAGCGCTTTGTGGATCCCTGGACTCCTGTATATCTGGGTTAGGATCGTCCTTGCTGCTGCTGTGGTGTTATAAGTCTGCTGGACGACTTTTAGGGTCCAGCCTGCCTGTTGAGCACTTTGAGTGCTATAAATCACGTGATTAGGTTTTATCTGTCTATACACCTGCTTGTGTGATTTTATTGACCTATACCATGAGGCACATTTTATTTCTTTCAATTGTAGATCCCTGTGTGTCTGGAGTGACATTTTAGAAGAGCTGCCTGTCGATTTAGTATCACCTTCACTGCTGGAAATTGGATATTGGTCCTCTTCCACTACAGTTATAGGAGAGACTCTGATATTATTGGACTGTGTCCTTGTACAATCATCTTGTTAATTATTTTATGTGTATTATCTTTTGAATGTGACCACACATCTCTGGTCCGGTTTTGTGATTTGGGTGATTGGTTTGGGTATCGCTATATTGTGATATTGACACATATTTTTGTGCTCTATTGTGTTATTCTATACTCATACTTATTTTATACCCTCCCTTTGGTTAGGCGCCTCTTATTGATATAGTCCAGGACCCACTGTGCTTGTGTCCTGACATATCTTGTATTTTATATAAATCATTTGTTTTTAACCAATGAAAAGTTGTTATAGGGTACATAGGTCATGCAACAGGTGTATCCACTAGCTATGATTACGGCCCAGTGCCGAAACATGCTAGCCTTTTTTATGCTGTGAATCCTTTGATTTTTTGTATAGTACCTTCCATTTGTTTGCTATTTTAATTCCTACTTTGGATTGAATACATTTTTGAAGTTTTAACTGCATTTCCGCTTCTGCTAAAACTTTCTTGTACATTGAATTGCTATTTTATCAGGATAGCAGAGGTGTTTTTTTCCGCTCCCCAGCCCCTTGATAGCGCTGACAGCTAGACCCCAAGCTAATATGCTTGCAGGAGGCGCACAGCTCATTGGTCTAACTTTTGTTTGTCGGATTGTCCAATTGGATGGGTTGGATTACATGGATGTGACACAAACACGCAGCGCTTTCAAAGCGAAAGAGACAGACACTGAACAGCGAGTATACCTGCACACAGAATCCGAAGTCCCAGGAGAATTTGTCCAGATTCACAAAGGACTTTGAGACCGATAAGTGGGTACAGCCGCATAGCGGTTCTTACACTGACACAGATTCAGTTGTTTGTTTGCTTCTTAAGACCCACACTGGCATCATCTCATTAATGTGAAAAGGAGCAAGATCTAAGCATAGCTCAGTGGTTCTGATGTGTTTTTCATTATGAGACTGCATGTATACTGGACATTTACCAAGAATTGCCACTGTATAGGGGGTCTATGGGCAATAGCATCTTGGGGCTCATATAAGACATACCACTTTTCCTGTTTTATTTATATATATATTATATATATATATATATATATATATATATATATATATATATATATCATCTATACTTCTATATAATCATGTATAAATATAGGTATATATATATATACTCACCAGCCACTTTATTAGGTACATCTGTTCAATTGCTTGGTAACACAAATTGCTAATCAGCCAATCACATGGCAGCAACTCAATGTATTTAGGCATCTAGAAGTGGTGAAGACAACTTGCTGAAGTTCAAACTGAGCATCAGAATGGGGAAGAAAGGAGATTTAAATTACTTTGAACATGGCATGGTTGTTGGTGCCAGACGGGCTGGTCTGAGTATTTCAAAAACTGCTGATCTACAGGGATTTTCATGCACAACCATTTCTAGGGTTTACAGTGAATGGTCAGAACAAAATAAATCATCCAGTGAGCGGCAGTTGTGTGGACCAAAATGCCTTGTTCATGTCAGAGGTCAGAGGAGAATGGGCAGACTGGTTCGAGATGATAGAAAGGCAACAGTAACTCAAATAATCACTCATTACACCCAAGGTATGCAGAATACAATCTCTGAATGCACAACACATCGAACCTTAATGCAGATGGGCTACAGCAGCAGAAGACCTCAGAACAGGAGACTGAGGCTACAATTTGCACAGGCTCACCAAAATTGGACAATAGAAGATTGGAAAAACGTTGCCTGGTCTGATGAGTCTCAATTTCAGCTGCAACATTCAGATGGTAGGGTCAGAATTTGGCATAAACAACATCAAAGCATGGATCCATCCTGCCTTGTATCAACAGTTCAGGCTGGTAGTGGTGGTGTAATGGTATGGGGGATATATTTTTGGCACACTTTGGGCCCCTTAGTACCAATTGAGAATTGTTTAAATGCAGCAGCCTACCTGAGTATTGTTGCTGACCATGTCCATCCCTTTATGACTACAGTGTACCCATCTTCTGATGGTTACTTTCAGCCAGAGCCAGAAAATGCACCATGTCACAAAGCTCAAATCATCTCAAACTGGTTTCTTGAACATGACAATGAGTTGACTGTACTCCAATGGCCTCCACAGTCACCAGATCTCAGTCCAATAGAGCACCTTTGCGATGTGGTGGAACGGGAGATTCGAATCATGGATGTGCAGCCGACAAATCTGCAGCAACTGTGTGATGCTATCATGTCAATATGGACCAAAATCTCTAATGGAATGTTTCCAACACCTTGTTGAATCTATGCCAAGAAGAATTAAGGCAGTTCTGAAGGCAAAAGGAGGTCCAACCCGGTACTAGCAAGGTGTACCTAATAAAGTGGCCGGTGATTTTATATTATACCAAAATACCATCAGATATATGTAGAAATATGTATTTATGAATAAATAGAACATATTCTATTATGTGAAGAATGTTGGAGTTCGAAATATTAATATTTTCATGTCTAGTTAACGCACTTGAGAATATGAGATCCGGTTTGCGCGCCACTAGGATGTTTTTTCCACTTTTTTTGCTCCATTGGCTTCTCTGGGGGAATACGTTAACGCTATTGTTATATTTTAAGTTCAGCTTTTTGCTCAAAATCAAAAACTTTTTACTTTCAACCTGTAATACGAGAACTACCAGACGCACGCAAAAACCTTACTTCTAGCAGAGTTAGCATGCGAGCGGGAGCATTAAATAACTTTCCACTTGCAGTCTGGCCCATAATGTGTATAAAAGAGCAGCATATGCCTAAAAATGTTAAAGATGTATTTAAAGCTGTAAATTATAAAAATATAATGCCGCAGTATCAGTTCTGTACTTCCTGAATTTGCTTTGTAACTGATAAGGACAACTCCCAGTGTTCTGTTGTTCGAAAAGGACATACCTCTGAGAAACAGACAAAAATGTGGTTTTAACCAAGGTAGGAAATGGAATGTACATTTAAATAAAAAAAGCAAAACATTTATTCTTTATGAAATGTTATTTTTAGGATAAAAATAAAGAAATAAATTCTATAATATCCCATTAACTGCTTGCACCAAACACTTTGTTTTCCAGTTGGCATGTGCATTATATATATATATATATATATATATATATATATATATATATATTTACATTCATCTGAAAATAATAAACAAGCAGCTTCTTTAATTGAAAAAAAGGAATAAATGAATACATACAACAAACATATGTAGTTGATTTGTTCATGCAGTTAGTATCATTATTCTAAAGCTTTTCTACAGACTGGAAAGGCTTCAAAAGTTCAAATGTATACTACTTAACAAAGTTCTAGCAATGTCTTTGTCAGTTGATGGATTCCTGTGTCTGCCAAAACTTTAGTTCTGAGTCAGTCCTGACCCCATTAAAATAAATAAATAAATACAATTTTGTGGCTTGTAACAGTAGCACTAGCTACTAGCTTAACTTTACTTAAGCATAAGCTGCTGTCCAGCTTTTGTTCTGCTGCTCTGAAGATGTCTCCCAAAGGAAATAGCAGACAAATGGATTTTCATTAACACACAAATTCCAAACAACCCCCTTAATGAATATCAGAATAAACTAAATATTTATATTATTCACACAATTCATCCAAAGCAATTTTTGTCTTTTCATGTCTACTAATTTGCTTCTACAATTAAACACTACACAAAGGGGTAGATTTATCAAGCAGCGGATGCTGCAATCTATCCCCGTAGTTTCAGGCTCCTCTGAAACTGAATTTAAGAAGCAGCGGTGTTAAGACCGCTACTCTTTAACTCGTCCGCCACCTCTGAGGTGGCGGACAGCAATCATTCCGATCGCATTTCACGAGAAAATCAGCCCCAAAAACTTGAGTAAGTCTATATCCATCTCTTTTTTATACTCCTTTCATCATTGCACAATAGATAACCAAAAAATTCTAAATTTTTCACTACTTTTCAATAATTAAATTTTCTGTTTTACTTGGAAGTCGAAAAATATCTGAAACATAACAATATAAGTGTGACTACAGGGAATTTAATTTTACTTTCTTTATCGGTTCCTTATATTCCCTCCTTATTTTTTCTAAAATTCCATACATACTTCTCAGTTTTTTGACTTGACGTTTATGTAACAACAGCAATAACTAGCTTTTAAGAACAATAAGAACTTCATTGAAATATTACTCACTTCCTAAATCATTCAGCTGTCATTATCGCCTGTCATTTTCCATTTTTCATAGGTACTATCTGTATAATTGTGTCCTATTTCTGTCAACATGTCAAATATTGTACCAGATCTTACAATTCTTGGTTGCTTATAATGTACAATTCTCAATAAAAAAAAGGTTTTGGAAAAAATATTTGGAAAAAAAAGACAAAACAAATGATGGGGAACCATAAAACAATAAAATAGATATTGGATTTAGAAGAGCAGAGTTTCTCCTGGAACAGTGTTCCATAAAGTAACATTTACACAAACCATGTTGCCTGAGATGAAACAGCTAATCTTGAGAAGAATCTTAGCATTGCCAGCTAAGGAATTAACGAGTCTCATTTGGACATTGATACACATTCTAATCTTTTTGGTAAGCTTCTTGTCAAACTTGGCAAAAAAAATCCAGAATTCAAGTGTACTAACCCCTCCTCAACTTGTTTTAGAATACGTACACCTCTTTGATATTTGACACTGATATTTCTTGGAACAGCCAAGGTGTTAAGTGGATTATGGCAGAGGTTATTAAATTGATGTTGCTGCAAGTAGTAAGTGTGATGGTATCATGTGAGATTTGAAAACATTCAAACTGACATTTATATTGATATATATAAAATGTATATTATTTTTTTTCAAGTTTCATTTTTAATGCAGTGAGTGTGTGTGGTAACCACTGAAATAAAGTGGAATTGGCATTTTAAAAAGCTTAGAAATTCTAAAATATTATGAAGGAAAATACATGTAAAAAAATAAAATGCATAATATTGTCATATGACTTAGAATATCATTTGGTAGATGTCTCTGTGTAAAGAGATGGATCAATTATAAGATAGTTCCTTATTGACTAACTGTGACAGACAGATAGATGATGAAAGATAGATAGATAATAGATAATAATAGACAGGTAGATGAGGCTAAAAGTATTTTTCACAAAAAATAAAAAGGTGTCATGATCTCAAGATGAAGGGCACACGTTCAGGAGTAATTTTCTGAAGCACTTCTTCACAGAAAAGGTAGTTGATTCATGGAGGAATATTTATCAAGCTGTCAACCGCAAATACGCTGGAATTCCGCAGCGTAATAGTGGCAAGCCTGATTCGACCTAGTTATCAAAGCCTACAGACCGGCAAAAGTTGAAAATTGTGACATAACATATGATCCGCCTGTCTCAATCCGACACAGATCGATGCTTACGTCATTACAGATGTTCCGAATACAAATTCGGCACTATCTGACAACTTTTGCAAGTTATCAAATTTCTAACAGGTACGCTCGGCACTATTCCAGCCCAGCGTACCTGGTTTTCAATCCGCCACCCTGGAGACCGCGGATTCCATAGGATTTAATGGGAGTCTGAAAGCAGCGAAAGCTCATGTTCGATGCTGTCAGATATCCCATTGATTTCTATGGTAGAAAACCAGTAACGTTTACACCTAACACCCTAACATAAGCCCCGAGTCACCACTCCTGGAGCCCACCGCAAATAAATAAATGTATTAACCCCAACCCCTCAGCTCCCGGACCCCCCAAGCAGCAGAAGTCCTCATCAAAGCCAGCAGAAGTCTTCATCCAAGCGGGCCGAAGTCTTCATCCAAGCGGGCAGAAGTCTTCATCCAGATGGCATCTTCTATCTTCATCCATCCCGTGCGGAGCAGCTCCATCTTCAAGACATTTGGCGTGGAGCATCCTCTTCTTACGATGGTCAATGAAGAATGAAGTTTCCCTTTAAGGTATGTCATCCAAGATGGCGTCCCTTACATTCTGATTGGCTGATAGAATTCTATCAGCCAATAGGAATTAAAGGGGAAATAAATCCTATTGGCTGTTGCAATCAGCCAATAGGATTGAGCTTTCATCCTATTGGCTGATCCAATCAGCCAATAGGATTAAGCTTGCATTCTATTGGCTATTGCAAACAACCAATAGGATTTTTCCCCTTTAATTCCAATTGGCTGATAGAATTCTATCAGCCAATCAGAATGTAAGGGACGCCATCTTGGATGACGTACCTTAAAGGGAAACTTCATTTTTCGTTGACCATCGTAAGAAGAGGATGCTCCGCGCTGGATGTCTTGAAGATGGATCTGCTCCGCGCCGGATGGATGAAGATAGAAGATTCCGTCTGGATGAAGACTTCTGCCCACTTGGATGAAGACTTCTGCCCGCTTGGATGAAGACTGCCGGATTCGATGAGGACTTCTGCCGCTTCAATGAGGATGGATGTCCGGTCTTCAAAAACTGTAAGTGGATTGTCTTGGGGTTAGTGTTGGTTTTTTTTAAGGGTTTATTGGGTGGGTTTTAATTTTAGGATAGGTACTTTGGCAGTAAAAGAGCTAAATGCCCTTAAGGGCAATGCCCATTCAAATGCCCTTTTCAGGGCAATGGGGAGCTTAGGTTTTTTAGATAGGGTTTTATTTGGGGGGGTTGGTTGCGTGGGTGGTGGGTTTTACTGTTGGGGGGGTGTTTGTATTTTTTTTTACAGGTAAAAGAGCTGATTTCTTTGGGGCAATGCCCTGCAAAAGGCCCTTTTAAGGGCCATTGGTAGTTTATTGTAGGCTAGGGGTTTTTTTTATTTTGGGGGGGGGTCTTTTTTATTTTGATAGGGCTATTAGATTAGGTGTAATTGTTTTTTTTATTTTTGATACTGTGGTTTGTTTTTTTAGTAACTTAGAGTTTTTTATTTTTTGTAACTTAGTAATTTTTAATTGTAGATTTAAATAATTTGAGTAGGGTTAGGTTTTTAAATATGTAATATAGTTAATTTAATTTGTAGTTTAATGTCATTTTAGTAAAATAGTTAGGGTAGGTTAATTAATAGTTTAATATAGTTTAATGTAATTGTAGTATAAAAGTTAGGGTAGGTTAATTAATAGTTTAATATAATTTAATTTAATTATACAGGTAAGTTTTAATTTATTATAATATAGGGATGAGGAAATTATAATGTAAAGTTAGCAGGTTGTGTTAGGTTTAGGGGTTAATAGCTTCATTTAGTTTATGGCGATGTGGGGGGCTGGCGGTTTAGGGGTTAATAGGTTTAGTTAGTGGTAGTGATGTGGGAGGCCAGGGGTTTAGGGGTTAATATATTTATTTAGTTGCGGAGGGGTCCGGGAGCGGCGGGATAGGGGTTAATACATGTATTTAGTTGCGGTGGGCTCCAGGAGCAGTGGGATAGGGGTTAATAGCTTTATTAAAGTTGTGGTGGGCTCCGGGAGTGGCGGGATAGGGGTTATACATTTTAGTATAGTGGCAGTGTTTAGTGACAGGGTATAAATAAAGTTGGGAGAAAGCCGAATAGTAGCGAGATCGATAACTGTTATTTAACAACAGTCTGCTGCTAATCGCCCTGTACTTGGTGTGCAGCTTTTTGACGGCTTTTTTTTATAAATATGGAGATCGTAACAGAGCTAAACTGAAAGCTTCTAAGTACGTTTTTAAACAGTTTTAGACTGGATTTTTATATCAGTATCTGTGCATGTTATTCTTTATAGTAGTGTCTATTACATGCAGTTATATGAAAATGAGTGTATACTGTCCCTTTAAGTATCACTTCCCTTCCCACAACCCCCAGTTATTCGACCGAAGGAAAAGAAGATAAAGGAAATAACACAAGGTGCAGAGGTGCCTGAGGTTTATATAAAACAACTGTCTCTAAACAGGGAGGGCCGTGGACTCACCGTGTCAAGAAATAAAGAAATTTATCAGGTAAGCATAAATTTTGTTTACTTTCTAAAGACACGGTGAGCCCACGGATCATCAGTTACTGTTGGGAATCAATACCCAAGCTAGAGGGCACAGATGATAAGGGAGGACAAGACAGGTAACCTAAACAGAAGGCACCACTGTTGCAGAACCTTTCTCCCAAAAGAAACCTCAGCCAAGGAAAAAGTATCAAATTTATAAAATTTAGAAAAAGTGTACAAAGACAACCAAGTCGCAGCCTTACAAATCTGTTCTACAGAGGCCTAATTTTTGAAGGCCTAAGAAGAAGACACCGCCCTAGTGGAGTGAGCTGTAATTCTCTCAGGAGGCTGCTGTCCAGCAGTCTCATAGGCCATACGGATAACACTTCTCAACCAGAGAGAAAGAGAAGTGGCAGTAGCTTTCTGGCCTTTACTTTTACCAGAAAAGCAAACAAACAATGCAGAAGATTGAAAGTCCTTTGTAGCCTGCAGATAAAATTTAAGAGCCCACACAACATCTAAGTTGTGTAACAAACGTTCTTTATGAGAAGACGGATTAGGACAGAGTGAAGGAACAACAATTTTCTGATTAATATTTCTGTCCGAAACAACCTTAGGAAGAAAACCAAACTTGGTACAGAGAACTGCCTTATCTGCATGAAATATGAGATAAGGAGAATCATACTACAATGCTGAGAGTTCAGAAACCCTCCGAGAAGAAGAAATAGCAATAAGAAACAAAATTTCCAGGATAATAACTTAATATCTATGGAATGCATAGGCTCAAACCAAACTTTAAGAACAAGATTAAGGCTTCAAGGGGGAGCAACTGATTTAAATACAGGCCTGATTCTGACCAGAGCCTGACAAAAGGATTGAACATTCGGCATGTCCGCCAGACGCTTGTGCAGCAGAATAGATAAAGCAGAAATCTGACCTTTGAGGGTACTGACAGATAACCCCTTTCCAAAGCCTTCCTGGAGAAAAGATACGATCCTTGGTATCCTGACCTTACTCCAAGAGAATCCTTTAGACTCACACCAATAAAGATATTTACGCCATATCTCATGGTAAATCTTTCTAGCGACAGGCTTACAAGCCTGAATCATGGTCTCAATGACCGATTCAGAAAACCCACGCTTAGCTAAAATCAAGCGTTCAATTTCCAAGCAGTCAGCTTCAAAGAAATGAGATATGGATGAAGGAAGGGCCCCTGGAGCAGAAGGTCCTTCCTCAGTGGAAGTTTCCAAGGAGGTAGAGATGACATCTCTACTAGATCCGCATACATATCGCAGGAGCTATTAGAATTAACTATGCTCTCTCCTGCTTGATCCGAGCTATGACTCGCGGAAGGAGAGCAAATGGAGGAAAGAGATATGCCAACTTAAGGTTCCAAGGAACTGCCAGAGCATCTATCAGAAAGGCTTGAGGATCTCTCGACCTCGAACCGTACCTTGGGAGCTGGTGTTCTGACGAGACGCCATCAGATTCAATTCTGGTAGCCCCCATTTGTTTGTTAACCTGGAGAACACTTCCGGATGGAGTTCCCACTCCCTGGGATGGAAGGTCTGTCTGTTCAGAAAATCCACTTCCTAAGTGTCCACTCTTGGAATGTGGATGGCAGACATTAATTGTGAGTCTCTGCCCACTGGATGATCCATGCCACCTCCTTCATGGCTAAGGAGCTCCGAGTTCCTCCTAAGTTGGTTGATGTAAGCCACTGAGGTTATATTGTTCATCTGGAACCTGATAGACCGGGCTAGGGCCAGCTGAGGCCAAGCCATCAAGGCATTGAAGATTGCTATCAACTACAGAATGTTTATGGGGAGAACAGATTCCTCCTGAGACCAAAGTCCTAGCACCTTCAACGAGTCCCAGACTGCTCCCCAACCCAACAGGCTGGCATCCGTGGTCACAATTACCTAAGAGGGTCTCCAGAAACACGTCCCCTGGGACAGACGTTCTTGAGACAGCCACCATGGTAGGGAATCCCTTGCTGATTGGTCCAGAACTATTTTCTGAGACAGATCTGTATAATCCCCATTCCACTGAGCGAGCACGCATAGTTGCAGAGGTCGCAAATGGAACCCAGCAAACGGAACTATGTCAATGGAGGCCACCATCAACCCAATTACCTCCATGTATTGGGCCACTGATTGTCGCATCGCCACTTGTAGGGACAGATAGGCGGACATAATCTTGGGGCTTCTATCCTCCGTCAGGAAAATCTTCATAGACAGAGAGTCTATAATGGTTCCTAGGAAGGTCACACTTGTAGATGGAATATGAGAACTTTTCTCCATACTGATATTCCAACCGTGGGAACGAAGTAACGCCAACAAAATCTTTCTATGGGATTCTGCTAGTTGAAAGGATTGCACCTGAAACAGAATGTCGTCCAGATAAGGTGCTACTGCAAGGCCCTGAGACCGAATTACTGCTAGTAGAGCTCCCAGGACCTTTGAGAATATTCTGGGAGCTGTGGCAAGACCAAATGGCAGTGCCACAAACTAGAAATGATTGTCGAGATAGGCAAACCTCAGATATTTGTGATGATCCCTGTGAATGGGAACGTGCAGGTACGCATCCTTCAAGTCTATGGTCGTCATAAATTGACCTTCTTGAATCAGAGAAAGAATGGAAGTATCATCTCCATCTTGAAGGACGGCACTCTGAGGGATTTGTTCAGAAGCTTTAGATCTAGAATGGGCTGAAAAGTTCCCTCTTTTTTGGGAACCACAAACAGGTTGGAGTAAAAATCTAGACCCTGTTCGTTCCTGACTTGGAACTGGAACTATCACTCCCAAGAGGGAAAGGTCCTGAACACATTTCAAGAATGCCTCTCTTTTTATCTGGTCTACAGATAATCTTGAGGTGGAACCTGCCATTGGGAGGAAAAGTTTTGAACTCTAACTTGTACCCCTGGGAAACTATGCCTACTGCCCACGGGTCCGGGACATCTCGATCCCAAGCTTGAGAAAACTGAGAGAGTCTGCCCCCCACTTGATCTGATTCCGGATTGGGGGCAAACCCTTCATGCTGACTTGGGGTTTCTTGGATTGCTTCCCCTTATTCCAAGACTGACCGGGCCTCAAAGAGGGCTTGGACTGTTCCTGCTTGGTAGAGACAGGGGAAGACTTACCTCTGAAGTTACGAAAGGAATGAAAATTAGTTTGGCGTCCTTTTGATTTGTTCTTCTTGTCTTGAGGTAGAAAAGATCCTTTACCACCCGTGATATCAGAAATAATTTCCGCCAATGCCGGTCTGAGTAAGGTCTTTCCCTTGTAAGGGATTGCCAAAAGTTTTGATTTAGAAGAAACATCAATTGAGAGCTTTTATCCTATCCTGAATCTCCTCCAAAGGAGTCTCAGCTTGAAGGGACTCCGACAAAGCGTCAAACCAATAGGCATCCACACTGGTTACTGTTGCAATGCATACCGCTGGTTGCCATTGCAACCCTTGATGAGTATACATCTTCAATAAAAGGGCCTCCAACTTTTTATCCATAGGATCCGTAAAGGAACAACTATCCTTAATAGGAATAGTAGTTCTCTTAGCCAGAGAGGAAATCGCTCCTTCCACCTTGGGAACTGTCTGCCATGATTCCTTGATGGAGTCGTGCCCTCAGGGAACATTTTCCTAAAAACAGGGGAGGGGGAAAAGGGAATTCCTGGTCTCTCCCATAATTTCCGTGGCACGGTCTGGCAATGACCAGATGAAGGAAATCAAAGTATCTATTTAACTTACTAGACTTTTTAGGGTTAACATCGATAGGCGTATCGGAGTCGTCCAAGGTAGCTAAAACCTCTTTTAGCAAAACACGGAGGTGCTCAAGCTTGAATCTAAAGGAAACCACTTCAGCATCAGAAGAAGGAATTACACTGTCCGAATCTGAGATTTCACCCTCAGAAGCTACCGAAGTATATGTGAGAGAGGAATCCGGTCAGCCTGAACAGGAGCTGATACCTTATCTGATTCTATAGTTTTCCTCTTACGCTTCCCCTGCAGCATGGGAATGGCTGCCAGCACCTCAGAAACCGCTTCCTTCAAAAACACTCCATATGGAGATTGAGAGGAACTGCAGGGCACTGCATGTGATAATTTGCATAAATAAAAAGAGAGAAGCGCTCAACCTGGAAACGAACAATAGCATAATAGCTTGTTCTATGGCTAGTTACCACCCAAGAAGCAGCCTCTTTTTGCTCAACATGTGCCTTTCACAGAGAAAAACTTTCCTGAAGCATATCAGTCTGATCCTGACTTCACAGTGCAGTCCAGCCCCGAAATACCAGGCAATTCTTCTCTGAACGAGAGAAACAGCAAAACCCCAGACGTACGTTTCGGCCTATTGTGGGCCTCGTCAGTGAGGTGCAGCCATATCCCTCTAGGCACACTGAGCAACGGGTCCACGTCTGGATTCCCGCATCACACTTAGGGAGACTTCCCAAAATGTCATAATTTGCATAAATAAAAAGAGAGAAGCGCTCAACCTGGAAACGAACAATAGCATAATAGCTTGTTCTATGGCTAGTTACCACCCAAGAAGCAGCCTCTTTTTGCTCAACATGTGCCTTTCACAGAGAAAAACTTTCCTGAAGCATATCAGTCTGATCCTGACTTCACAGTGCAGTCCAGCCCCGAAATACCAGGCAATTCTTCTCTGAACGAGAGAAACAGCAAAACCCCAGACGTACGTTTCGGCCTATTGTGGGCCTCGTCAGTGAGGTGCAGCCATATCCCTCTAGGCACACTGAGCAACGGGTCCACGTCTGGATTCCCGCATCACACTTAGGGAGACTTCCCAAAATGTCATAATTTGCATAAATAAAAAGAGAGAAGCGCTCAACCTGGAAACGAACAATAGCATAATAGCTTGTTCTATGGCTAGTTACCACCCAAGAAGCAGCCTCTTTTTGCTCAACATGTGCCTTTCACAGAGAAAAACTTTCCTGAAGCATATCAGTCTGATCCTGACTTCACAGTGCAGTCCAGCCCCGAAATACCAGGCAATTCTTCTCTGAACGAGAGAAACAGCAAAACCCCAGACGTACGTTTCGGCCTATTGTGGGCCTCGTCAGTGAGGTGCAGCCATATCCCTCTAGGCACACTGAGCAACGGGTCCACGTCTGGATTCCCGCATCACACTTAGGGAGACTTCCCAAAATGTCATAATTTGCATAAATAAAAAGAGAGAAGCGCTCAACCTGGAAACGAACAATAGCATAATAGCTTGTTCTATGGCTAGTTACCACCCAAGAAGCAGCCTCTTTTTGCTCAACATGTGCCTTTCACAGAGAAAAACTTTCCTGAAGCATATCAGTCTGATCCTGACTTCACAGTGCAGTCCAGCCCCGAAATACCAGGCAATTCTTCTCTGAACGAGAGAAACAGCAAAACCCCAGACGTACGTTTCGGCCTATTGTGGGCCTCGTCAGTGAGGTGCAGCCATATCCCTCTAGGCACACTGAGCAACGGGTCCACGTCTGGATTCCCGCATCACACTTAGGGAGACTTCCCAAAATGTCATAATTTGCATAAATAAAAAGAGAGAAGCGCTCAACCTGGAAACGAACAATAGCATAATAGCTTGTTCTATGGCTAGTTACCACCCAAGAAGCAGCCTCTTTTTGCTCAACATGTGCCTTTCACAGAGAAAAACTTTCCTGAAGCATATCAGTCTGATCCTGACTTCACAGTGCAGTCCAGCCCCGAAATACCAGGCAATTCTTCTCTGAACGAGAGAAACAGCAAAACCCCAGACGTACGTTTCGGCCTATTGTGGGCCTCGTCAGTGAGGTGCAGCCATATCCCTCTAGGCACACTGAGCAACGGGTCCACGTCTGGATTCCCGCATCACACTTAGGGAGACTTCCCAAAATGTCATAATTTGCATAAATAAAAAGAGAGAAGCGCTCAACCTGGAAACGAACAATAGCATAATAGCTTGTTCTATGGCTAGTTACCACCCAAGAAGCAGCCTCTTTTTGCTCAACATGTGCCTTTCACAGAGAAAAACTTTCCTGAAGCATATCAGTCTGATCCTGACTTCACAGTGCAGTCCAGCCCCGAAATACCAGGCAATTCTTCTCTGAACAAGAGAAACAGCAAAACCCCAGACGTACGTTTCGGCCTATTGTGGGCCTCGTCAGTGAGGTGCAGCCATATCCCTCTAGGCACACTGAGCAACGGGTCCACGTCTGGATTCCCGCATCACACTTAGGGAGACTTCCCAAAATGTCATAATTTGCATAAATAAAAAGAGAGAAGCGCTCAACCTGGAAACGAACAATAGCATAATAGCTTGTTCTATGGCTAGTTACCACCCAAGAAGCAGCCTCTTTTTGCTCAACATGTGCCTTTCACAGAGAAAAACTTTCCTGAAGCATATCAGTCTGATCCTGACTTCACAGTGCAGTCCAGCCCCGAAATACCAGGCAATTCTTCTCTGAACGAGAGAAACAGCAAAACCCCAGACGTACGTTTCGGCCTATTGTGGGCCTCGTCAGTGAGGTGCAGCCATATCTCTCTAGGCACACTGAGCAACGGGTCCACGTCTGGATTCCCGCATCACACTTAGGGAGACTTCCCAAAATGTCATAATTTGCATAAATAAAAAGAGAGAAGCGCTCAACCTGGAAACGAACAATAGCATAATAGCTTGTTCTATGGCTAGTTACCACCCAAGAAGCAGCCTCTTTTTGCTCAACATGTGCCTTTCACAGAGAAAAACTTTCCTGAAGCATATCAGTCTGATCCTGACTTCACAGTGCAGTCCAGCCCCGAAATACCAGGCAATTCTTCTCTGAACGAGAGAAACAGCAAAACCCCAGACGTACGTTTCGGCCTATTGTGGGCCTCGTCAGTGAGGTGCAGCCATATCCCTCTAGGCACACTGAGCAACGGGTCCACGTCTGGATTCCCGCATCACACTTAGGGAGACTTCCCAAAATGTCATAATTTGCATAAATAAAAAGAGAGAAGCGCTCAACCTGGAAACGAACAATAGCATAATAGCTTGTTCTATGGCTAGTTACCACCCAAGAAGCAGCCTCTTTTTGCTCAACATGTGCCTTTCACAGAGAAAAACTTTCCTGAAGCATATCAGTCTGATCCTGACTTCACAGTGCAGTCCAGCCCCGAAATACCAGGCAATTCTTCTCTGAACGAGAGAAACAGCAAAACCCCAGACGTACGTTTCGGCCTATTATGGGCCTCGTCAGTGAGGTGCAGCCATATCCCTCTAGGCACACTGAGCAACGGGTCCACGTCTGGATTCCCGCATCACACTTAGGGAGACTTCCCAAAATGTCATAATTTGCATAAATAAAAAGAGAGAAGCGCTCAACCTGGAAACGAACAATAGCATAATAGCTTGTTCTATGGCTAGTTACCACCCAAGAAGCAGCCTCTTTTTGCTCAACATGTGCCTTTCACAGAGAAAAACTTTCCTGAAGCATATCAGTCTGATCCTGACTTCACAGTGCAGTCCAGCCCCGAAATACCAGGCAATTCTTCTCTGAACGAGAGAAACAGCAAAACCCCAGACGTACGTTTCGGCCTATTGTGGGCCTCGTCAGTGAGGTGCAGCCATATCCCTCTAGGCACACTGAGCAACGGGTCCACGTCTGGATTCCCGCATCACACTTAGGGAGACTTCCCAAAATGTCATAATTTGCATAAATAAAAAGAGAGAAGCGCTCAACCTGGAAACGAACAATAGCATAATAGCTTGTTCTATGGCTAGTTACCACCCAAGAAGCAGCCTCTTTTTGCTCAACATGTGCCTTTCACAGAGAAAAACTTTCCTGAAGCATATCAGTCTGATCCTGACTTCACAGTGCAGTCCAGCCCCGAAATACCAGGCAATTCTTCTCTGAACGAGAGAAACAGCAAAACCCCAGACGTACGTTTCGGCCTATTGTGGGCCTCGTCAGTGAGGTGCAGCCATATCCCTCTAGGCACACTGAGCAACGGGTCCACGTCTGGATTCCCGCATCACACTTAGGGAGACTTCCCAAAATGTCATAATTTGCATAAATAAAAAGAGAGAAGCGCTCAACCTGAGCGCTTCTCTCTTTTTATTTATGCAAATTATGACATTTAGGGAAGTCTCCCTAAGTGTGATGCGGGAATCCAGACGTGGACCCGTTGCTCAGTGTGCCTAGAGGGATATGGCTGCACCTCACTGACGAGGCCCACAATAGGCCGAAACGTACGTCTGGGGTTTTGCTGTTTCTCTTGTTCAGAGAGGGATTGCCTGGTATTTCGGGGCTGGACTGTACTGTGAAGTCAGGATCAGACTGATATGCTACAGGAAAGTTCTTCTCTGTGAAAGGCACATATTGAGCAAAAAGAGGCTGCTTCTAGGGTGGTAACTAGCCATAGAACAAGCTAATATGCTATTGTTCGTTCCCAGGTTGAGCGCTTCTCTCTTTTTATTTATGCAAATTATGACATTTAGGGAAGTCTCCCTAAGTGTGATGCGGGAATCCAGACGTGGACCCGTTGCTCAGTGTGCCTAGAGGGATATGGCTGCACCTCACTGACGAGGCCCACAATAGGCCGAAACGTACGTCTGGGGTTTTGCTGTTTCTCTTGTTCAGAGAGGGATTGCCTGGTATTTCGGGGCTGGACTGTACTGTGAAGTCAGGATCAGACTGATATGCTACAGGAAAGTTCTTCTCTGTGAAAGGCACATATTGAGCAAAAAGAGGCTGCTTCTAGGGTGGTAACTAGCCATAGAACAAGCTAATATGCTATTGTTCGTTCCCAGGTTGAGCGCTTCTCTCTTTTTATTTATGCAAATTATGACATTTAGGGAAGTCTCCCTAAGTGTGATGCGGGAATCCAGACGTGGACCCGTTGCTCAGTGTGCCTAGAGGGATATGGCTGCACCTCACTGACGAGGCCCACAATAGGCCGAAACGTACGTCTGGGGTTTTGCTGTTTCTCTTGTTCAGAGAGGGATTGCCTGGTATTTCGGGGCTGGACTGTACTGTGAAGTCAGGATCAGACTGATATGCTACAGGAAAGTTCTTCTCTGTGAAAGGCACATATTGAGCAAAAAGAGGCTGCTTCTAGGGTGGTAACTAGCCATAGAACAAGCTAATATGCTATTGTTCGTTCCCAGGTTGAGCGCTTCTCTCTTTTTATTTATGCAAATTATGACATTTAGGGAAGTCTCCCTAAGTGTGATGCGGGAATCCAGACGTGGACCCGTTGCTCAGTGTGCCTAGAGGGATATGGCTGCACCTCACTGACGAGGCCCACAATAGGCCGAAACGTACGTCTGGGGTTTTGCTGTTTCTCTTGTTCAGAGAGGGATTGCCTGGTATTTCGGGGCTGGACTGTACTGTGAAGTCAGGATCAGACTGATATGCTACAGGAAAGTTCTTCTCTGTGAAAGGCACATATTGAGCAAAAAGAGGCTGCTTCTAGGGTGGTAACTAGCCATAGAACAAGCTAATATGCTATTGTTCGTTCCCAGGTTGAGCGCTTCTCTCTTTTTATTTATGCAAATTATGACATTTAGGGAAGTCTCCCTAAGTGTGATGCGGGAATCCAGACGTGGACCCGTTGCTCAGTGTGCCTAGAGGGATATGGCTGCACCTCACTGACGAGGCCCACAATAGGCCGAAACGTACGTCTGGGGTTTTGCTGTTTCTCTTGTTCAGAGAGGGATTGCCTGGTATTTCGGGGCTGGACTGTACTGTGAAGTCAGGATCAGACTGATATGCTACAGGAAAGTTCTTCTCTGTGAAAGGCACATATTGAGCAAAAAGAGGCTGCTTCTAGGGTGGTAACTAGCCATAGAACAAGCTAATATGCTATTGTTCGTTCCCAGGTTGAGCGCTTCTCTCTTTTTATTTATGCAAATTATGACATTTAGGGAAGTCTCCCTAAGTGTGATGCGGGAATCCAGACGTGGACCCGTTGCTCAGTGTGCCTAGAGGGATATGGCTGCACCTCACTGACGAGGCCCACAATAGGCCGAAACGTACGTCTGGGGTTTTGCTGTTTCTCTTGTTCAGAGAGGGATTGCCTGGTATTTCGGGGCTGGACTGTACTGTGAAGTCAGGATCAGACTGATATGCTACAGGAAAGTTCTTCTCTGTGAAAGGCACATATTGAGCAAAAAGAGGCTGCTTCTAGGGTGGTAACTAGCCATAGAACAAGCTAATATGCTATTGTTCGTTCCCAGGTTGAGCGCTTCTCTCTTTTTATTTATGCAAATTATGACATTTAGGGAAGTCTCCCTAAGTGTGATGCGGGAATCCAGACGTGGACCCGTTGCTCAGTGTGCCTAGAGGGATATGGCTGCACCTCACTGACGAGGCCCACAATAGGCCGAAACGTACGTCTGGGGTTTTGCTGTTTCTCTTGTTCAGAGAGGGATTGCCTGGTATTTCGGGGCTGGACTGTACTGTGAAGTCAGGATCAGACTGATATGCTACAGGAAAGTTCTTCTCTGTGAAAGGCACATATTGAGCAAAAAGAGGCTGCTTCTAGGGTGGTAACTAGCCATAGAACAAGCTAATATGCTATTGTTCGTTCCCAGGTTGAGCGCTTCTCTCTTTTTATTTATGCAAATTATGACATTTAGGGAAGTCTCCCTAAGTGTGATGCGGGAATCCAGACGTGGACCCGTTGCTCAGTGTGCCTAGAGGGATATGGCTGCACCTCACTGACGAGGCCCACAATAGGCCGAAACGTACGTCTGGGGTTTTGCTGTTTCTCTTGTTCAGAGAGGGATTGCCTGGTATTTCGGGGCTGGACTGTACTGTGAAGTCAGGATCAGACTGATATGCTACAGGAAAGTTCTTCTCTGTGAAAGGCACATATTGAGCAAAAAGAGGCTGCTTCTAGGGTGGTAACTAGCCATAGAACAAGCTAATATGCTATTGTTCGTTCCCAGGTTGAGCGCTTCTCTCTTTTTATTTATGCAAATTATGACATTTAGGGAAGTCTCCCTAAGTGTGATGCGGGAATCCAGACGTGGACCCGTTGCTCAGTGTGCCTAGAGGGATATGGCTGCACCTCACTGACGAGGCCCACAATAGGCCGAAACGTACGTCTGGGGTTTTGCTGTTTCTCTTGTTCAGAGAGGGATTGCCTGGTATTTCGGGGCTGGACTGTACTGTGAAGTCAGGATCAGACTGATATGCTACAGGAAAGTTCTTCTCTGTGAAAGGCACATATTGAGCAAAAAGAGGCTGCTTCTAGGGTGGTAACTAGCCATAGAACAAGCTAATATGCTATTGTTCGTTCCCAGGTTGAGCGCTTCTCTCTTTTTATTTATGCAAATTATGACATTTAGGGAAGTCTCCCTAAGTGTGATGCGGGAATCCAGACGTGGACCCGTTGCTCAGTGTGCCTAGAGGGATATGGCTGCACCTCACTGACGAGGCCCACAATAGGCCGAAACGTACGTCTGGGGTTTTGCTGTTTCTCTTGTTCAGAGAGGGATTGCCTGGTATTTCGGGGCTGGACTGTACTGTGAAGTCAGGATCAGACTGATATGCTACAGGAAAGTTCTTCTCTGTGAAAGGCACATATTGAGCAAAAAGAGGCTGCTTCTAGGGTGGTAACTAGCCATAGAACAAGCTAATATGCTATTGTTCGTTCCCAGGTTGAGCGCTTCTCTCTTTTTATTTATGCAAATTATGACATTTAGGGAAGTCTCCCTAAGTGTGATGCGGGAATCCAGACGTGGACCCGTTGCTCAGTGTGCCTAGAGGGATATGGCTGCACCTCACTGACGAGGCCCACAATAGGCCGAAACGTACGTCTGAGGTTTTGCTGTTTCTCTTGTACAGAGAGGGATTGCCTGGTATTTCGGGGCTGGACTGTACTGTGAAGTCAGGATCAGACTGATATGCTACAGGAAAGTTCTTCTCTGTGAAAGGCACATATTGAGCAAAAAGAGGCTGCTTCTAGGGTGGTAACTAGCCATAGAACAAGCTAATATGCTATTGTTCGTTCCCAGGTTGAGCGCTTCTCTCTTTTTATTTACACTGCATGTGATGTTGAGATGTACAGGGAAGAGGCTGTGACAGTGCCTGCACAGCATAATCCTGGGGGAATTGTGGCTCAGTAACAAACAGTTTGTCTTTGTACATAAGAGTTATCTCAAAACAAGAACTGCAGAAAGGCAAAGGGGGTTCTACTTGGGTATGCAAACAAAGTCTGCATTCAGCAGAAGGCCTAGACTCCAGATCCATCTGGCACCGACCGGAATGTTAAGAAAAAATCTTTACTTTTAAATTTGACAAAAAAGTTTTACTTTCTCTTTAAGGGAAAACGTTATCTATTGCTTCAAAAACCTTTATTCTAAGGATTAAACAGGGATTAAATATAAATAATTTGAGTAAAAACCTCCTGCACTCTCTACACCTCAGCGCTAAGATGAGGTGCCTACCTGCTCCTCCTGACATGGAACGATCAACTTTTGAGGACTTCCGAACTGCAGGAGAAACTTAGCGGCAC
Source organism: Bombina bombina (assembly GCF_027579735.1). NCBI lineage: Eukaryota > Metazoa > Chordata > Amphibia > Anura > Bombinatoridae > Bombina > Bombina bombina. The sequence goes on from NC_069499.1 coordinate 537,614,462, forward strand.
AGCAGAAGAAGTCGGAGTAATGTACGCTGTGAGACTATTCTGTAAATAAACGGAGCCAAAAAACCACGCGCTATGAGGAGGAAACATGCCTCCTAATGACATCACACTCTTTACACCGCCGAAAACGGATATCGTTTAAACCCTCCGATAAAATCACAAGCCCCCCAAAAAAGCAACTGCATGTATAAGCAGATACGCTAACTGAGCCACCAATAAAAATTTTTTAAAAAAAACTAACTTTCAATTTAAATGTATTCTAATAGAAATCTCCCTCCTACTGCCACACAGTGCCCTGCAACCTGCCTGAAAAAATTCTTGACCTCAGGAATATGAGTCCCAATATAGTGCAGTTTATTTATGATGTAGTGCCAAAATAGATCCTATAAGAAATAACATGGCATTTACCTACACACCTGACTGTCCGGCAGGAGGACCAGTCACTGGTATGAGAGGAAGCCGCTCCTCACAGAGACCTGTGGATAGAAGAATGAACAGATTAAGTGAGGGCAGGAATCTGTCAGGAACTTGTGGGGTGGGCCCCACTGTGTTTTCCTAACTGCTTAAAAGCTAGCCCTGCTAAAGAGACTAACGTGGAGTACAGCTAAATCCAAGTGTTAGGAAAATCAGAGCAAGCCTGCTCAGGCTTCCATATTGCATATAATTAAATAAATGCCTAGCTATTGGTTAATGGTGGCATAGTGTACAATTGTTTTGCTTTTAATGAGTTTAATTTGACTTTACTGTCCTTTTAAGCTGAATAAAAATATTGAATACAAACTGGTGAATTTTCTCTGAATAAAGATATTAATATCAGAAATGTATTTTATTATGACTAGACCTAAAGACAGCAATAGACTAATATGGTAACATTAAATCTCTGTGTATGTATTTGTTTCTGATGAAAGTTTAATCTATGGCGACATTTAACTGGAATCCTAGCACTAAAAGCTTCATATAAATGTCACATATAAAATAAGGTAGCATATTTACTAATACTGTACTTACTGGATGTTTAAACAGTCAGGGTATAGAGATCACTGTTGTTTGAGAGTAGATGCTCAAACTAAGCTCAGTTTTGATTATTCCTCATCAAGATATATCCTTAACTCTTGATTTCAGTGTGCAACCTTTATCGTATCTACAACCATGTGACAAAGCTGTTTTTTTATTATTATTATTATTATTATTAATAACAAATGTTTCTTTACGTTAAATGTCAGCCATTTTGCATGTCATGGAATTTCTAACTCTTCTATTAGACTTTTTTAAAGATTATTTTTATGTTTATATTTGTAAAAATGTAAGTGGTTTAAAGTTTTAAAAACATATCTTGTAATATTTGCAGTCCAATTTTCCAATACAAAGGAATTGAGGCACTTCCTTTCTAATAAATTGTGACAAAAGAAAAAAAGTGGGCCAAAACTTAATTATAAACAGCCAGCTTACAAGTGGAGTGCTAATTAATGCTCCCACTTGAGTGTTAACTGCACTAGAAGCGCGGCTTCTTGCGCTCGTCTGGTTGAGCTTGTATTATTAGTTGAAAGTAAACTTTTTTCGCTCCTGTGCTAACCCGATGAGCGCAAAAAGTTGGTTAGAATATCATGTGCATATTCATGCATTCCACGAACACCCTACTCGAGCACAATCCCCATTGAATATTCTCATGTGCGCTAACCTGACATGAAAATATTAATATTTCACATTCCAATGTTCTTTACATAGTAGAATATGTTCTATTTATTCATAAATACATATTTCTAGATATATTTGATTTTTTTTGTACAATATATATTTAGATAATTATCTATATATATATGATTATCTATATATATATGATTATATAGATATATACAGTATATATATATATATATATATATATATATATATATATATATATATATATATATAGTATATATATATATATATATATATTATATATATAGGAATATCTGTTTATAGAACATTGTATGCTATGTGTAGAACTTTGGATTGTGAAATATTTACAATAAATAGTTAAAGCCTTTATTAAAAATGAATATTGCATAAATAGGCTTTTACATGTTTTCATATACTTAAAGGGACATGCCACCCACATTTTTTCTTTTATGATTTAGAAAGAGAATGCAATGTTAAATATCTTTCTAATTTACTAATATTATCTAATTTGTTTTATTCTCTTGATATTCTTTGATGAAAATCATATCTAGATATGCTCACTAGCTGCTGATTGGTTGCTGCACATAGAAGCATCATGTGATTGGCTCACCATGTGCATTGCTTTTTCTTCAAATAAGGATATTTAAAAAATGAAGCAAAATAAATTATGGAAGTAAATTGTAATATTTAAATTTCTATTCTCTATCTGAATCATGAAAGAAAGATTTTGGGTTTAGTGGCCCTTTAACTGCAAAGGGCTCCAGTGTCTATATTTATGTCTATATAAATGACAATAATATTTATGTGTTTATATGTGTATATATGTCTGTAAATACATATATACATCTATAAATACATATGTAAACAGGTATATATATATATATATATATATATATATATATATATATATATATATATACATATCTCTAGATATGTATATGTATGTATCTCAATGTTAAAGCCCTTTGCAGCCTTTTTTCTAACAATAACAATATCAACAACTGATATCTTTGAGTCCTTTTAACTTTTGTGTACAATATTTGTTTTTTAATAATTTGTTTTAGATGGTGTTATAATGAATGTAACTGTATTTTGTAATGCATTTTTATGTGTTTTGTGCATTTTTATGTTTTGCAAAACAGTTAACCAGAGTTCTTTCAACTCTTAATACTAGTGGTAAACTGGTAAACCCGACGAGCGCAAACACACGTGATAAACCCCTTATCGTTCACTCGCAAATTATATCGCTCCACTCGTAATCTTCCCCAAAGTGTTTTATGCTCCTAGCAATATATGCCACACATTAAATTCCCACAAAACAACTATATAAGAATTATAACTAAACATAGGGAACTCACTTCACATTGCAGGAGGTTTAAGGAATATAGAACAATATGGCTTACAATGTTAACTATAAGAGAGACCGTGTATAATTTGGATTAAATTGACCAGTCACAAAGAGATTCTGGAATATTATTTATTAAATAGTTATCTTAAAAAAAGTTTGTACAAATTACATAACACAGTTTTACATTGTATTTCCTAAATTCTTTACATTTAAGAATCACAGTAAAGCTCTTAAATCCATTAATTCTGGCTCAGCCAGTAAGTGGTAGGATGCATTTTAACTCCTTTACTGCCAGAGGAACTTAACAAAGCCGGCTCTATTAGTAAAGGATTTATGTTTAAAGCAACATGCCCCAAAATACTTCAAATATCAAATTTAGAGAAGCAGCACTTATCATAAATACAGAGGGTGACTAATTGAAATAAATAGAATACATTTTTCATCATTGGGAATAATATTTTAGGTTTCTATAGTGCTACTTAAACTAAATTGTGGGTTAGGTGGAAAAGTGGTTTAATATACAATTACATATTTATGATTGTATGTGTGTGTGCATATATATATATATATATATATATACAGTATATATATATATATATATATATACATACATACACATACACACATACACAGACATATACACATGGTGGATTATTGGTGTGAAATATGAAATTTGCATAGAATGTGACATTGCTGCTTTAAAATAGAAATGACAAAAAAATCCTTTAGTCCTTTAACATTCAAATGCTCTTTGCTGTGATTACCTCACAATTGGGGTAATAGTCCATCAGAGCGGTAACAACACCCATTAACCAACATATGTAGTCACTGGTATGCTGCTATCCAGACAACCCCTTGATTTTAGTTTTGATCACTTTCCATTCTGCAAAATCTTCAGTTCTGTCTAATTCGTGTGCAAATGCCTAGTTGGTATATTCAGCAAAAGCCTCTGTGTCATTATAAGAGAAATTGTTGCTTACAGTGGAAACCCCAAACGACCACCTCATACTATATTAAATTAGACCCAACATATGATCAAGCGTGTCTGAATCCCAATGATTAGCTGGTTTTAATACAACTATAGTTGAGTTTAAATTGGTATAATCCTCTTATTTACAACAAAAAAATCTGTTTGTGTTAAACATTTTGCAAAACTTTCCACTGAGGCAATAGGGGTTATGCTTAAACATTTGTTTTAATAAGACTTAAATTGTTTTACATGGTTGAATTCATTAATTTAATTGCCATGTAGCTTTCTAGGACTGCACATAGCTTCCAACAGCACCATGAGTATGCACCTTACGTTACGTCTATCATTTTTTCCTTTCGAAAGTAAACATTATAAGCTCAAAGATGACTTCAACCATAATAATGTCAATATTTAATATCATCTACTTTCTCCATTATATTAACTTGAACATAAATGATTCCATTATTTTTCTTTTCCCTATACAGGCTAGAGGTCATTAGTGATATGGTAACTTGGCAGAGGTCTTAATAAAACCGCTTGAAAAGCTAATTTGTACATTATAAACCACTGTTTTTGTAATGAAGTAATCAAATTGCTTAGTTAGGTATTAGCAATGGAAAATGTGGGGAACAAAACCAGATCTCTTGGTGTCAGAGGATTTAAAATGGACATAAAAGCCAATTATATATATATATATATATATATATATATATAAAAGTAAGTTAACATTTATTACAGATTATTTAACAGACATTGCTCTGCTTAATAAAATTACATTGTTTTCATGCTTGTGGAGGTATGTCCCTAATTACCAGTACAGTTGTGGGGCTTGTCCTTATCAGCCAGTAGGTGATGGATACTTCAGTATCATGCATTAGCAGTTGCATTATAAATTTCAGTAGCGTAACTGTTTTTCATGCGGAAAATATTTTAATTGTTTAATTCCAGGTCTTTTGCATGCATGCATGATAGAAAAAAACTGACTTTAACATCCCTTTTATAAACTATCAAGATGTTTTCACCAATTAAACTTATATTTCTCTATGCAATGTATAATTTCAAATACAGACTATTTTGGTTCATATGTTTTACGGTTCTCTTAATTCATAACAATCTTCAATCCTTTTTAAGCCCAAGAAGGGGTTCTTTACAGAATTTGTAAGCCATGTGACAACAGAAAACCCCCATGTAGATCATTGATAGTATTCATGATATTAAACAATATAGGCACTTACTATAGAAATTGTCTCCATTAATGACCATTACATTCCAAAACTAAAAGCTGGTCAGTAAGTGTTTGGGGCAATAAATAGATGTATTGCTACATTGCTTATTAAACTGTTTTAATTTTACATTTTTTTCTGGGGTTGAGTATATTATCAGCTGAAAAGGGGTAATACTTTATTCAATAAATTAAAAACAAAGTCCATGGACAAATTGTAATATTATTTGTTGACTGTTTAACTGCGGTTTGACAAAGTAAATTACATCAGACTCATCACAACAAGGCTACTTGACCATATAAACATTTGAGCACAGGGATATGTAAATCTTCCATTACATTTGAAAGATCTCCAAAAACACTCAAGCCCTGAAAAAATATGGTCAAGGATAATATATTGGTAATCTTTTGCGTTTTCACTCTATGCAATGTATTAATTGTCCAAGGCACTTAAGCAGGAAACAGTGTTAAATGTGAGAAAGGATGGTTGTGAAAAAAGTTCTTACCAGATTGTTTACTTAAAAAAATAAATAAAATCTCAGGCAAAATATACCAGTTTGTCCTCTTTTGCCAAAATAGAGGCAATAGATTTGGAGATGATGATGATGCTTGATTTAAGTGTAATAAAACACGTCACGTACTCTAGAAAATGTCATTCTAAATAAAAGTATGGCACTGCACAGTACACCTATGAAAACACGTCAAACCATAAAGAGATACTTAGTTGAGCACCTTTATCACTAAGTTGGCAACACAAAACAAAGCCTTGTTGGGTTTTTATAAATATAATTGTAGTTTAAAAGCTCTATATAATTGTTGTTGTTTTTTTGTTTTTGCTATTTTTTTTAACAAAATAAAAAAGGACAATCCACACATTAATGTCGACTAATGTCTTGCTAGGCACTCTTGTAGGAGGTAAACTGCCACTGTTTTTTCAAGCCTTTGCCTATATACTTCCCTCACGAGCTATAGCAAATAGCTACCCTTGATTATATAAACATAAGACCCCAAGTTCTATTACCGAATGTGCCAGATTTTCAGGAAAATATTCTGTCAGAAATGTTCAACAGAATTTTCAAATAGTTGAAAACTGATTTTGTATTTTAAGCAGTTATAGGAGCTCCATACAATCTAACATAGGTAAGTTTGACCAAGTTAGGCATTTATTCTATATCCAAATCTTAACTGTATGGATGTCTGTTGACAACAAACTGTTAAAAAGACTTGGGTCAGAATGCCTGTAAGTCCTCTCACCTACCTAAAACACTAACAAAATGATGTATGTTTAACAAATAAACAGCATCTGAAAAACTGACAACAGCACGCTGCTTACAATAGCAGTTCAGGAGTCAAACAAATAATTCAAAAGCTTCACCAAAACAATAGATGAAATGTAATCAATTCCCTCCCTCCCCAAACATAGAATACATAAAAGGTACAATCAAAGCCAGCTCTGAATATAAAAACCTTTAAAAATGTGTCCATTGTTCGAGGCATTTGGGGAAACAAAACTGGGGGCCTCTAACAGAAGCAGTCACTTTTCAAATAGAGACCTGGATGTAGAAAATGGCTCTTGTTCACAACTAATTTTAAGGCTCTTCTGTTCTTGCCCAGATACTATCTGTAGCACTTAATTTCATAGTCTTTAAAATGATCTCATCCAATTACATAGTGCTGTGGTTCCAAAATCCAGCAGGTGAATGCACCCATCTGATAGGAGACTTCGTCCATAACACTCTTTATCAGATTGACTGTATATAATGGTTTAAGGGTTATCTGAATGCAATTATATAAAAAGAGTAGATGGAGAAGCTCTATTTTATGAGGCATTGGTGGAATGGTCTGCAATAAACCGTTCTTTAAGACATCTTGTGTAGCACAAGGTTTTCTTCCATGCTAATGCAAAGCCATGGTTGGTATTCAAGTGGGAGCTTTGTAGAAAAAAGCAGCTGGGAGAGTTACTTGAAGACCAAGCGTAAATTACCATGGCTGATGCCTAGAGACCATTTTCAAATGAAGAATTCTCTAAGCCAAATTGAAATGTCCAATTCTATTTCAATACATTTTGTCATGCTTCTGAGCAACATTTTTGAGGGTTCATTTTCACTTTGTGTTTGATACCGTCATACAATTCAAAATTATAGTTCTCCAGTGTTGTAGAACTGCGGGATGAGAGTCCTGTGTATGAACAGGTACAGTAGAGAAGAAGACCAGCACATATGGCTCCAAGTAGAACTCCTAGGGAACTCATAGCAATAATAGTCACCAATATTGGATCTAAGGTGTAAAGCCAGCTCTCTTCTTTATCAGATCTGGGAGTCACCATGTTGCTGGTAGGAATAGTGGTGTAGATTCCGTCAAAGTCACCTACAATATAAAAACATTTATAAACATATAGTATTTTCTGATTTAAAGGCATCTGATATTATATTCTCTAAAATAAAAATAGAAAGCAAAATTGTAACTGTAGACCACCAGAATTATCTAGATTAACTAGATAGCATACATTTATATTAAAGGATGCAAAGTTACAAAAGAAGATTTTTTTACAGAAAACAAGAATGATGTACATACTCTTTATACATTACATTATATCATCCATGATTAAAGTGTGTGTGTGTGTGCGGGGGGGGGGGGGGGGGGGGGTACATTTGTAATGTTTACCAATCATCTTTTCCTGATCTCAAAAAAAAATCTAATAACATTCTGATTATATGTTATCTAAGACTATGTAGGTGTTTATTTTTCAGCTAAACCTGTTTTTTTTTAAGTAATCTACTGGACCTGCTACTACAAATTCTTTTCAGGTTAGAAATTTTGTGTAAGAGAATACTTTTACTAGGCAATTTTTTTATTCCACTCAAGTTGCTACAGCTCTCAAACCAAGATATATGGAGGTGACTGTTCATATATGTCTTACCAAGTTTTCCTACTCCAAAATTATGTTCAGGAGAGACGTCATAGTCATTTCTCAGAACTGGAACATCCACTAGAAAAACAGAGGTAACATATGTTTTAGCCCAATTTATCAGACCAAGGAATAAGTAATAACATTAATATAATTGTTTTTTTTTAAAAGATGTTTCTACTTCCCGCTCCACTCATATTCATAGATTATTTCATTTTATAACATAAAAATGTGGACATTAAACACTAAATATTAGCATGAGACTATAATATTGAAAAAAATAAGTATAACGTTTTAGTGTCCATAAACCAATGGGTACTGCCATGTTGTAACCTAGGTTTCCTTCTCTGCTGAGGCCAATTAGGGACAGTTATAAATGGATCACTAGAGTGTGCAGCCAATGAATGTGTGGAATGTAGCAGTCTTCACTTCCACTTCTAACAGTACCTGGAAAGTTCACAATACTCAGCATTGCAGAACATTGGAATGTGAATATTTACATTAGAAACAGTATAACACTTTATTAAAATAAATATTGCATACATATGCTTTTAAATGTTTTCATCTTCTTAAAGTGATGGTAAATCCAAGCGTATAACAAAAGCTAGGTTTTACCATCACTAAAAATAAACATTAGTTTCAGTTATCATTTACTAAAAAAAATGGCTATTGGTTTAGAGGTGGTAACGTCACCTCATTGAATAAGAGCGCTTTGCTGCACAGATAGGGTGAGTTTAACAGCGTTTTTTTTAGTAAGTGATGACTGAAACTGAAACTAATGTTTATTTTTAGTGATGGTTAATCCTAGTATTTTTTATACGCTTGGATTTACCATTACTTTAACTGCAAATGTCCAATGCACACACACACACACACACACATATATATATATATATATATATATATATATATGTATTTATGTGTTTATATGTCTGTAAATACATATACACACATATAAATACAGATACATATGTACACATATATAAATCATATATACATCTTTAGACATGTATATGTATGTATCTCTATGTTAAAGCCCTTTGGCTGTTTTTTTTCATGAGACCTCATATCTTTGAGCCCTTATAACTTTTTTTTGTGCAATATTTTTTTTAAATGATTTTTATTACATGGTGTTATTATAAATGTAACTGTACTTTGTAATGTATTTTTGATACGTTTTGTGGCATTTTTTTGTTTCGCAAAACAGTTAATCAGAGCTCTGAGGATCCGCTAACCCAACTAGCATTAACTTGAATTGCGCTTAAGCTATTGCGTTTACTTGTAACTTGTAATGTTCTATTAACCCGACGCACGCAAACACCTGCAGTAAACTCCTTATCGCTTGCGCGCCAACATTTGCGCTTCACTTGGAGTCTGACCCAAAGTATTTAATATCCCTTTAAGATAGACACATTTTTATGGTTATTTTTCATAGAGGAAACATCTTCAGAACTTAAAAAACATACATTAAAAACCAACATTGAGCGGTACAATTGCTTTGTAAAAAAAAAAAAAGAACTTATTTTAAACATGAAATGCCTTTGAGGTTCTAAAAAGATTAAAATAGTATGTTGTCTTTATTTAGGTTAATGGAGCACAGTATGTTTGTATAAACCACCCTGTATATGTAAGCAGAGAGCAGCAGAATTTAAACTGGATTTAAGTAAGGATAAGCATATCTGACCTGTGAGAATGCTTCTAACATAAAGGAGCAGGTGTATGCTTTGCCTTATAATGAATGCATTTCATTTTGCATCTACACTAGACCAGGCAGAGCCAGAGAACATTCCCCTGGACCACCCAGGAGAGCTCACATGGGAGGTCTGTACAAAGCAGGATGGTCAATTTATACCAGCCTTTTTTTTTTTTTGCTTTGCAGGACCTGCTACTTGATTTTAAAATGTAAGTGATAAGCTTGATTTATTGTGAAATGTTAAGGCTAACAATAAAATAAAATATTCATTAACAGTATTTGTACGCCCAGATATAGAGCTATATACCGTTATGCCTACCAGATGATATGGCCTCAATGACAAGTGTTAGGAAAATAGTAGCTCTATGGTGTGCTAACATTGCAAGAGAACAATCCATAGTGCTTCCATTTTTACCATAGAAAGTAAAATGTTAGTGTTTGAACAAATGCCTAGGGCTCTCTAACATCTGTAGGTCTGATTGCTAAATCCCTCACTAATAGACTTCTATGGGGCGCCCTGAAAAACTCAGTTCCTGGCTTTTGCTCAAGAGCTAACCTGAAGGTGTACTAAGCCAAAGGTGTGCTAAAACAAGGTCTTAATCTATATTTAATTTTCTGGCACTTTTTTGTTTCGGAAAACTGTTAACCAGAGCTCTAAAGCTGCAGTAATCATTCTAGCATAAATTGCGATCGCGTTTACTTTGAACTCGTAATACGAGCGGTAAACCCGATGAGCACAAACCCCCGTGCTGAATCCCTTATTGCTCACGTGCATACGTTCGTGCTCCACTCGTAATCTGGTCCTATATATTTAAAGTAAGAATGTATCAGTAATAGAAAAGAATAGAAGTAGATATTTTATTACACTGCTAGAGAGACATTGGTATACGAACATTATTTTATTTCGTTTTATATATGACCATTAATATAGTATACTAACAAATCTGTTTGATTTTAGTAAACGTTGTATAGATTATGTCTGCGACAAATGGATATCAATTAATAGTGTTGTTCATAATCTGGTTGCGCTGCTAGTACACATTGTGGGCTAGATTACAAGTGGAGAACTAGTTCGTACTCCTACTCGCACGTTAATTTATCAAGCTGGAGGCTTTTTGTGTGTGTCGGGTTGCGCTTATATTGCAAGATGAAAGTAATAACAGTGGGCAAGAAAAACCAGAAGTGCACAAAATGTGTAACTTTGAAATATCGCAACCACATTAACTTATTCTCCCTTAGGCTTCAATGGAGCGCGTCAACTGCAAATAAACCAACCTAATATTCATACTCGCAAGCTAACTCATTCGAGTTTATTCAAGTGCATTAAACACAACATGAGTTGTTCACATTTCAATGTCCTTCACATGGAAGAATATGTTCTATTTATTCTTAAAACAAATATATATATATATATATATATATATATATATATATATATATATACTATACACACACACATACATGATTTTATATATATATATATATATACATACACACACACACACATGATCATATATACTGTAGGTAGAGGTATAGGTATATACAGATATAAATAGGAATATCTATTTAAAAATACATACAACATATGCCCCTATATGTGAATATTGCATACAGATGATTTTATATGTTTTCAGCTACTTGACTGCAAAGTGCTCCAGAGCATATATATATATATATATATATATATATATATATCCTATATAATAAATGGCCAAGTATATTTGTCAGATGCAGTCATGCGCAGTAGAGACTGCACGTGACAAACATAGCTGGCCGTTTGGATCCTGACACTCAACACTCAGCACAGAGCAAGGCTAAAGTGGAGTGTCAGGGAGCGTGGCCGACGGGAGGGTCGCAATGGGGGCGTGGCCGGATGTCGTGAGAGGCGTGGCCGGACATAGCGAGGGACGTGGTTGGGCGCGGCGAGGGGCGTGGTCGGGCGGGTGTCGTCGTGATGGGGCGTGGCCGGGCAGGGTGCCACTATGGGGCGTGGCCAGAGAGGCAAAGGCTCTCAATTAAGACAGAGCCAGAGAGGGAGCAGGAGAGGAGAGGAGAAGGGCCAAAGGGGGGGGGGGGGGAGAGAGAGCCAAAGGGGGGAGAGAGATCCAAAGGGGGGGGGGAGAGCCAAAGGGGGGGAGAGAGCCAAAGGGGGGGAGAGAGCCAAAGGGGGAGAGAGAGCCAAAGGGGGGAGAGAGCCAAAGGGGGAGAGAGAGCCAAGCCAAAGGGGGGGGGAGCCAAAGGGAGGGGGGGAGAGCCAATGGGGGGGGGGGGAGCCAAAGGAGGGGGGGGGGAGAGCCAAAGGGGGTGGGAGAGACCCAAAGGGGGGGGAGAGCCAAAGAGGGGGGAGAGAGCCAAAGGGGGGGAGAGATCCAAAGGGGGGGAGAGAGCCAAAGGGGGAGAGAGAGCCAAAGGGGGAGAGAGAGCCAAAGGGGGAGAGAGAGCCAAAGGGGGGAGAGAGCCAAAGGGGTGTGGGAGGGAGAGCCAAAGGGGGGTGGGAGAGAGCCAAAGGGGGGGGAGAGCCAAAGAGGGGGGAGAGAGAGAGCCAAAGAGGAAAGAGAGCCAAAGAGGAGAGAGAGCCAAAGAGGAGAGAGAGCCAAAGAGGAGAGAGAGCAAAAGAGGGGAGAGAGCCAAAGAGGGGGGAGAGAGAGCAAAAGAAAGGGGGGAGAGAGCCAAAGAGGGGAGAGAGAGAGCAAAAGAGGGGAGAGAGAGAGCAAAAGAGGGGAGAGAGAGAGCAAAAGAGAAGAGAGAGAGCGCAAAGGTGAGGGGGGAGAAAAAGCAAAAGAGAGAGGGGAGAGAAAGCAAAAGAGAGGGGGGAAGAGAGAGCAAAAGAGAGGGGGGAGAGAGCAAGGGGTGGGACCGCTGTACTGTAAAAAATGTATATGTATGTAACTATGTTAAAGCCCTTTGCAGCCTTTTTTGTAACACCTGGAACCTGTTAAAGGGACAGTCAACTCCAAAACTTTTATTATTAATTTTAAAAAGATACATAATCCCTTTATTACTCATTCCCCAGTTTTGCACAGCCAACATGGCTATATTAATATAATTTTAACCTCTGTGATTACCTCTTTTGACAACCCCCTGATCACATCGCTATTTATTTATAATCAATTGACTTGCATTTTAGCCAATTAGTGCTGTGTCGTACATGACTCCGGGAGTGAGCACAATGTTATCTATATGACCCACATGAACTAGCAGTCTCCTGTTGTGAAAAGCTAATAAAAAAGCATGTGATAAGAGGCTTTCTGTAGTGGCTTAGAAACAGGCAGAAATTTTGAGATTTAAATGTGATAAAGTATATTAATATAACAATATTGGTTGTGCAAGGCTGGGAACGGGTAGTAAAGGTGTTTGCTATCTTTTTAAAAAAATAACAATTTTGGTGTTGACTGTCCCTTTAAAATGTATTTTTTATGTGTTTTCTGCTACTTTTGTGTCTAGCATAACAGTTAACCAGAGCTCTGAAGTTGCGCTAACCTGACTGATTGCGCTCAAGGGAACGGCTTTACTTTCAAATCGCAATACACGCGTAAAAAGCTGAGGAATAACCCATATCGCTTGCGTGCTATAGTTAGCGTGCCACTTGTAATCTAGTCCTGTATAGTTTGTGGTACATTTGTTTTGTCTGTTATATGAAGGAGGTTTTCATCAGAAGAAACCTTGCTATAAGGACTGTTTTCCATCTTATGTATGTTTAATTGAAGCTGGAAAAGTAATAGCATCAAAATTATTACCATTTTATGCAATATTAAATATAGGTTTCTACTGCAGGTGTGTCCAGTGTGTAGATTGTGATGTACCTGCCGATGTCTAAGCCTTGACAAAATAATCACAAGATAGTAATAGGTTTGGACACTGTCCTGAGAGCTTGTGGAGATTATGTTATAAAAAAAAAAAGAAAACAGATATTTTGTGTGAGCAAGTTGGGATTCAGAACATGATATTTAGAACAACTGGTGAGCAATATGTGAAACCAGTATTGCTTTAAAAGGAAACTTTCACCAAAAGTAAATATTAATCCAGGATGAAATCTAGCAAGACTTTTTTTTCACAGTAATTCACAGGGACAAAATTATAAAAATAAAAAAATAAACATAAAAAGAACCAAACTCTACTAAGTCTGTAAATTCCCACTCCATTGTATACTTGTACTTTTGTATTTAATTGTTAAATGACAGATCAAGAAATGGTTTGCAACCCTGTACACATTTGGTGCTATGCTTTATTTGTCCGGCCTTTTTAATTTTCTAACCAATACTTTTGGCTAATCTGTACCACACCCTCTCTGCCTCTCTTTATAAACCTAAATGTTCTACTAGTTAAGATACATTTCATTCTGTTTCTCAATGTCCCATTGAATGTTCCAGAACTCCCCTATATATCCCTTTCTAACCATTTCTATTTCTACATCCTGTGTAAGTCTCCCGCTAGTATTTTTTTTTATTTCCCACTAAAAGGCACTAATTATTAGTAGCAATGACTGTATCACGGAAGTACACTCACTTCTTGTTGCTGATCCTCATCAAGATTACACAATTCTACACAATTACATTGTTACTGAAAATGAAAACAGTGCCATTATGGGGTATACCGTATAATACATGTCTTGGTTACAGGAGAAAAAGGTTTCAGATACTTTTATAGGATTCACTAACCCCTCAGTGCACAGCATTGAAGCTGTGATTAAAAAAAATATGATAATATATACATTATAAAAACAACATGGTCTTAATTTTTGTGAATTAGTATTTGGCAATCATTTGAGCAGAGCTAAATTGCTCTTGACTAAACAAAAAGTACTGATTTCACCTGAATAATTCTGTCTTAGTTAGCACATTTGGTAGGTAGTTTATTACTAGAGTAAAACATCTGTGCTCAATGGTTTAATCAATTGTACTCATTCTAAAATGTAAATAATCTAATTTCAAGAATAAAAATAAAAAACATTATACTGCACTTATACTGCCTTACTAGTGGTTATATGGTCTGATAAGTATTATTTACTTACTGTTCACTTATTTCTAGCTTTTGTTACAACAGTTAGCAGAATACTTGTGTAACTGTATAGGCCTATGTAAAACACATTATGAATTTATAAAATACAAGAATAATTTGCAAGTAGCACACCCAAGACTGCTGTTATTAAGCAATTAATTTGATAACTTTGACATCTGTATTTATAATTTTCTTTATGCATAATGATGTTTTTCACCAATCCCCTGATGAATAGTAGGAAATTATGAACCATTACGCAGGTTACATCAGAGATAGGGTAATTTTCTATATAATCACTTTTGGGCAATTTAACACTTAGCAACTTTCTTAAACTCCCAAACAACAATCAGATTTGTCCCAGAGGACTGAATTCTGCAAATGAAAGAGAGAAAGAGTCTGATCCCATGTAAGCCATGGACAAAAATGGAAAAAACACAAAACAACAAGTAGTAATGTTTTCCAAATACAAATAAAGAATAAAATAGTATTTGTACAAAAATATCATCCTTTTATTACATTCCACACAGTACAATTTCAAATAAGTTCAAATTTCCTTAAGAGATATTTTTTTCTTTCATTCACAAGCAGAGGGCAAAGCAAAACGACTCTGAGGCATTAAAGGGAGGGAGACAATAACAAGAATTGGCACCATTTACCTTCATTTGAAAGATTTGGTTTTATCAATGTACAGAAGCAACACTTCCTATGTTACACTGTTTCTAAATTCAGAAAATAAAATGTTATAAAAAACAAACAAAAAAAAACCATTCTGAGCTACCTGATAACACCAATCACTGGACTAAAATATGATAACCTATTTTGTAAGTGGCAATGTTATTTCTAAGGCAAAATCTGTTTTATGTGAATTCTGATTCTAAAAAAAATAGGCTTTTGTCTATGAATAAATCTATATTAAGTTTTCTTTTGTAAAATTAAAAACAAAATATATACAAACTGTATAAAATGTTCAATTTCACCCCCCCCCCACCACAAGTTATAGTATCTGAGATAGATACAAACTATGGTGCAATACATTTATTTGAAATTACATTCCTTATATTTTACATATGCATATAAACACAATTGAGAGGAATCTGAATAATATAACACAAATTTAAAAAAACAAGGTTTCTCTCCCTTGAAAATAACGTATGTACAAATGTATTTCATATAGATTTGCCACTTATCCAGTTCTGAACTGAACAGTTTGGTGTCAGGTAACTTTCCCATTGTCCAATCACCAGTAAGAGGAGATACAATTAAAACTTTATATCTAGAAATAAGCAAACACAAGTACAAAGAGAAGTCCACTAGTTCACTAAAAAGTGTTTTCTATGTGTAGATATTAAAACCGAGTATTTCAGTGTTTTCTCATTTAGAATACAAGTCTGCCACCCTAATTATAGTCCATGGGTGACATCTGGCCCATCATGGTTTATTTTGTGTGGCCCATGCTGGTAATTATAATAAAGTAAAAAGTATGTAAATTTGTACCAAATTTTGCAACATTTGTGTGGTATATATAGTTATTAAATAACTAATTTCCTATTTAATTTAAAAAAAACAAAAGGGTGATTATAATTTATTTTTGAGGTGTTTAGCAAGAGTGAGTCAAATATAATGCTAACTGACCCTCTGTGTAAAAAAAAAAAAAAAATTGGTGTCCCTGCTATACGGGTTTAATGTGTCAGTTTTAACATTTATTCCCGCATTGTGACATTTGATTTTTTAATATTTGCATGTATTAGAATTCTCTTACTGTGCTGGACTTTTCCAGAAACTACTGTTGTTATTGTTATGGAAGTTTTATTTAGAGGCTATAACTACAGACTGCTGCACAAAATTTATATTTTCTGATTTCAGGATTGTTATACTTTTTTATCATTGAGAATATGTAAATGTTGCAATTTTAGAATGTTGATGTTCCCCTTGACATTTGTTTTGGTATTCAAAAATGATATGTCAATATTCAAATATCCCATGTAACATTCAAATATTTAACATAGCTTTTAAATATATGAATGTAATGTGAATATTACTATTGCTCTGTGATTCTCCTAGACTTAAATTGATGCCTTTGAGAATCAATATTTAAATTTTACGTATAATAATCAAATGTTACATCATTTGATAAAGGGACCAATAAAAGCAGTCACCAGTTTTTATTGAAAATACTTAAAATCTCACCTACCCCTAATTATTACAGGGTGGAAAGTATAAAAGATTAATTGTAGTACTTTTTCTGTATTTCTAAAAAAAAGGCACAACTGATGTGATGAACAGGTTATTGTTTTTTATGCTGATCATCCTATAAGCATGTAAGTGATCTCAAAACTAAATGAAATGCTGGTGATTTCATGCTCAGTTTTCACATTACTTAAATGTGGGGAACTTAACACCAGTATGTGGAACTGCAAATTACACATTATTCAATACAGCATGTTCTAAAGCATGTGTTTTTATATACATTAAAGGGAACTTAAACTCTACATATATATTTTATAAGCACAGCATTAAGGTTATTGCGCGCCTCCCTCTAGTCATGGGTCCCGCCATGTTGAAATCCTGTTTTCACATGTGCAGCAACTCTCTTTCAGATACCTGCAGTGAAACCTAGGTTCCAAAATGGTGGCGTCCACAATTAGAGGGAGGTGCATGAAATGTATTTAGTGTGTAATGTCTCTTTAAACATTACAAATTAACCTATTTATTGTTAGGGTTGCCAGATTACCTCTACCTACAAGAAACTATTATTTTTTACCAAATGGTCATGTGTTCTTTAAAAATGACAACATTTTGGGGCATGAAAAATGTCTGTAACTTTGAAGTAAACTATTTCTATTTTCCATGTTGTATTTCTGCAGTAAAATAGTAAATGGAAAAGGAACCTCTGATACTACAGTTAGATTTAACAGAGGAGGGATATCAAATATTATAATTACCAATTACAGTGCAATGTATGGAAGCCTGCTGACACTTATTCTAAGACTAATGTGATATAAATGCTCAAAGTCCCTTACCTAAATAGATGATTCTTTAAAAAAAAAAGTTCCATCTAGTTTTTTTCCCTTTTGATAACTATTGAGTATGACCCTGTACTTTTCAATTTGGCATTTAATAACAATTAGCATTAATGTAGCACTGTGTGATAAACAGGGGCATTTAATTAACAGAATATTAACATGTATATATGCATGTGTGTGTTTTTAAAATTAAATTACAAGTGAAGCTATAGTTAGCTGCACTGCAGTGGCATATTATTATATATACACAAATGTAACACAAAATTCTGTAGTATAGGTTATCAAAATGCTAAACATATATTTTATGCTAAAACCAGGTAGCAATGCATTAAAGAAAATGATGCCCAAAAATCCTGATAAATAACTTTATATAGCACTGAAAGCTCAAAGCACATATGAATGTGCAAACTTTGCCATAAAAAATAATAATTAAAAAAAAAACTACATTAAGTGCTCCTCTGGCAAAACACAAATACATTCTAATACCTAAAAAAACAACAGTGGATAAAAAGAAGATATACATTTTCTATTCACTTTGCTTTTAAGGCCACCCATTTGCTATTTAAAAAAAATAAATGTGTAAAACTGATTGTTCCAAGCTCCACAATACTGCATTTGTAAACTGATTGAGTTACAACATTGTAATTCCACAAATACATAACAACCATGTGTGTTTTTGCATAATATGATTTGATCAAAAAATAGCATCCAATCGATTAACTTATAAAATATTAGAGCAGAACTGATGCTAACTGATATTTGAGTTATTTTAGGCTAGGACATGTGAGTACAGCAGACTTTTAAGAGGGTCATTTGTGAATTCGCTGATGGGTACACCTACTAATGATCAGTTGCACAATTCAGGGGCTTTCCTACTTTTCTACTGTTACAGAAGCATTAACTACAGTAAATTGTAAAATTGACAAATGCATAAAAAAGACAAAGCAATAGCACTTACTTTGAATTTCAAATGAATAGTAGATTTTTTTTGCAGTCAAATTTCAAAGTTAATTCTATTTTCCACTCCCCATCTATCATGTGAAAGCCATTAGGCAATTTTGATCATGGAAGTAAATTGGGACGTTTTTTTTCCAAGTGTATGCTGTATCTGAATCATGGAAGTTTAATTTTGACTTTTCTCTACTAAACCTTGTGGGAAAAAAATCATATAATAACAAAACCCAATAAACTGAAATTAAAGGGGCAAAAATGTAGGAAAATAATTAATTGTAAGATGGTAACAAACAATTATCAGATGTTTTGTTTGTGCTATAGAAATAGTAAACAGGCTGGTGGCAAGAATAAGCTCCTATCTCATGGTGCAAGTCATATTGGCACTTAATAGTACCTTTTTCAACTGCAGCATAAAGTACCAGAAATACTCCAGAGTTGTCTGTTGAGAGCTACCCTCCTCCTTTATCTTGCTCTAAGTAAACAAAGCTCAAAATTGATACACTGGACTCTGTTTTGTAGAAAACTGTAAGCAAATGATAAGACTGGCAGCTTTTAAGACTTGGAACTTGACTTGACACTCATTTTTTGAGTGATGGCAATTCACATTTACAAAAATAGTCAACTTGCCAACTAACTGTCCAACATTTTTGCTAATGCACAATATATCATAACTTCTGCAGTGCATTCTAACTGCTTATATAATTTCATAGCCTGTTATTTAAGATGATAATTGTTAAGTGTATTGAAACTGAATTAGCTATCCCAATTTCTGCTCTTAATTAAACTCCATCCTAGCCTAACACAACTCATTATCTATCAGTTATCCATCCTAAGGCAACGTCACAATTAGCTGCTTTGTTCGTTACTCATTTTAAGTACATAAGACAAATTATGATGTTCTCAGATTCATTGCAACATGATTTAAACAATAAGAAACTATTATTTACAAAACTATGAAATAAGTTGTAATTTCACATTAGCTAACAATTAGATATCAATGTCAGGTATTCATTAGTACCACCACTACTATTTGAGTTGCCTGATGTATATAATGTGCACAAGCTAAATAAGGTGTAAAAAATAAATATAAATTAAGTTTTAAGGTATTTAGGTTTGCAGATGAGAGAGTCTCACAGAAATAAACAGGCCCCACTTAAAGCTGTGGAGATAAAGACTATTATATGTGTGTGTTATTTTTTAATTTTATTTTTTTTAAAAAGAAATGTTTCACAGCATCCTAAGGTCTAAATTTATCAGACTGCAATGTGGTATTATACTCCTTTTTATGCAAGTAAATTGAAATTAAACAGACCTATTAATCACAGTTTAAACACAAGATTTTATACAATAAAATAAATATAAAAAACTATTTAACAGAGGGAAAATGGTCATTACTAAAACAGCATTTACTGTCTTCAAACTGCAATCCAGTTTTTATGGTAAGTGTATTCTACTTGGCATGTGCAGCAGTGCTTAGGAGTGAGCTTGTACAATAGCGACTCCACATGAAGATACTACCTAGTTAGTCTTATGAATAAGTGTAACCTTCACTGAATCAAAGTATGGAGAGGTGACATGTTTTTATGTCTCATGGAATCTGAATTCAGGTCCAGGAAAACATCATCAGCAGTCTAATTGTATAAACCTTGCATTTGTGGTGGTTGTGTTAACCAGAAAACCATAATTGCCATTAATGTGTGTCCAAGATCAAAGTAATACCAAAAACAACAAAAGATTACAAACATCTTCTGTAACAAATTATATAAAAAATGTGAGCACTTTGTAAAATAAATCCATTCTCTGGCATTACTTAATTTTTTTTTAATGGCTTACACTTTAAAGGAGAACTAACCCGTTGGCTGGCAAAGAGAGCTGCAATGCAATTCTATGCTTTGCCTCAACCATCTTTGTCAAGGGGTTAAACCATATCAACCTTATAAAAACAATAAGGTCTGAAGCTTTCGGCACTAATAAGTAATCTTCATTGATTTCAGCCCTCTCTCACATTCATACAATTGGTCAACCTATACAAGATCAGGGGCAGAGCTGTAAACAATGCATATACAAACATACTATACATATTACCAATATGAAGTCTAGTTTAAAACACTAAGAACATATTATCAAAAAGAGAGATCTCTCCACTTCTGTTCTTATTGCATATATTGTAAAAAACACCAGGTAAAAAAACACAGTGAAGAGAGCTCAGTTCACTTCCATGGTAAATCTGAATTTCAGCAGTCTTGTTATTTTCTATACACAAGAATGTATCTAAGACAGATCACACTAACATTTGTTTTAAAGAGAATCAGGATTTAAAAACTTGCTATGTGCTGTTTTCAGTCATAAAACTTGTATGCCCATATCTAATAAATGGAACTAACTGTAAAAATAACTAATAATCTGAAGTTTGATAAAAGTTTTACATACTTAGTCACATTTTGAGGTGTCATAAAACGTTCAAATCTTTGTAGATACGACCTGTTCAGTGTCTTTTTCTGGTTCAGTTTGCTTAACTCTGTTGCCATCTAAGGTATGAGTAATATTTAGCACAGCATGCAAAGGCCTGTAAAGTAAGTTACTGTTGTCCGAAACCCAGAGGGTGAATCAGAACAGAATTCTGAACTGGAAGATTTTGTCAAATTTATACAACATTATCACTATGGAAGGAATAAAAAGCTACTAAATATGTTTAGGCACATGTTTTAAACTGAAATATACAAATTGGCTTTTCAATTTGATGAAAATTATTTATGCAGTATAATTTATATGAAGCAAAAATTCTTCTAGCAAAAGCTATCACTGTGTTAATGGCAGAATATAGTGTGGCTTACTGATAGAAGTCTTGTGCACCTGTGTTCACTGTTTACAACTGCTCGGTTCACAGGTGATGACAATAGATACATATTGTCATTATGTAAACAGGGAATCAGGCTGCACAAGATCTACCTCCTGATGCTATGTAGGTAATATGCAATGGGCATTTCAATTGTCACTAGAATGTTCCTTTAATGTTGTTAAGATTTAAATACAATGCTAGCACACCTTTAACCAAATGATCATTTCCATGATGCACAGAAAATCACAAAATTAGCTGAAATAATGTAAAAAAGGACGGCTTGACTGCTGTACAGTCTTCCCTATCTCATTTTGTGGTGACCATAAAATTTCACTCAAGCTTACGCACACACACAGAATTATATATAAGTATATACACTCTTTCAAACATTCCTTCATGTTTTCAGGCAATATTTTTTTCCATTAGGGGAAAAAGAGCAAAATAAATTCCATTAAAATATCAGTCTTTGAAAATAATAAAAATATAAGAGCATTCAGGTTTTAAGAGGCATGGAGCCTTCTTCTCAAACATTTCCCAAGATGCAGCATTAGATTTTAGAGACAGTCAAAAGGGAGGGGCCAGGTATCTATAAGTTCTCATGTATGCAGAATGAAGTGTCGTTGAGAAGGGACGTATAGGACAGGATGATAAAAGTGCAAATTGAGCCAAAAGTTCTGAAGTCTTTTAAGTCTAGATCCTGTGTCCGGCTGGCACCCTCAGCACCGTAAGCTGGGATCACGATCATCTTGTTCTAGTTTTATAGTTAAGGTGGGTTCCACAGCCAAGGGGGCCCCGTTGGCGTAGTGTGAGGTTTTGTAGGTGATTGCAGGGTCGCTCTTCTTGGCCGCATAGCGGAAGCGGTGGTAGTGGAGCACCAAAGCCAGTGCGACGGAGACCAGCACCAGAACAGCGCCTCCTGCTGCCATAACGTAATACCAGTAGACTGGGATGGGCTGCACTGACACCGTGTCCACTGTGGGCTCGCTCCCTGGAAGAAGAGTGCCCCCTGGTGGAGAGACATAGAAGAGCGTTGCTAACTGGGCTGTTGTCTGACTAATATCATGAGTAATATACATGCTATTTAGAAAGAAAACAATAAAGCTCCTATCTGGCCAAATCACTTTTTAGAGCAATTATTTATCCTATCTTGCCATCTATAATGGGAGACAGGTCTGTCTTAACATTTAAATCTACATGACATTTACCCTAAACCTGAGGAATTCTGGGTACTCCTTTGAAAAAATCTAATCCCAACATAGAAACACGGACATCAGTGGATTGGGTTGTTCTAAAATATCTTCAAAATGCAGTTTATATTTGTCTTAAAATATTCTAGCTAAGTTAAATGTTCAAAAAATACTTATTTTGATTATCTAGAAGTGAAAAATACTGAAATTAATTTTAA
Source organism: Bombina bombina (assembly GCF_027579735.1). Lineage (NCBI taxonomy): Eukaryota > Metazoa > Chordata > Amphibia > Anura > Bombinatoridae > Bombina > Bombina bombina. The sequence goes on from NC_069499.1 coordinate 537,637,478, forward strand.
AGGGATATTAAATAGTAAAAACATACTAGACAATGATATATTCAAAGCAAACATAGCATGATAACAATATGCAGATGTATTTGATTAAATTATATTAGTTGTTTAAATATTGTTTAAAAACTTAAAGGTTAAGTTTTTATAAAGTAATGGGCACAGTCATGTTGGAACCTAGGATTTCCCCTTATATATTACTTCTGCTGAGGACAATTAGAAACAGAGTTGTGTGGAATATAGGATTGTTATAAATTATATATTATTATTATTATTTTATATATGTCCCTAATTGTTCTCAGCAGATAAGATAGATTAAACAAACAAACTGCATGTTCCAGAGTTAAATTAAAGGAAAATGGAACAGAATAAATAATGAAAGTATTTGCCAATTCTTTTTTACTATAAACAATGAAACATTTTATATTACAATCTCAAACTCTTTAATATTCTGTAATACAATGTCCCTTTAATAAAGAGGATGGGAGAGAGCTCATTTTGAGTATCTGATGATAATGAATGCACTTAAAGGAACACTGAACCCAAATTTTTTCTTTGGTGATTCAGACACAGCATGCAATTTTAAGCAACTTTCTAATTTACTCCTATTATCAATTTTTCTTTGTTTTCTTGCTATCTTTATTTGAAAAAGAAGGCATCTAAGCTATTTGTTTGGTTCAGACCCTGGACAGCACTTGTTCATTGGTGGATGAATTTATCCACCAATCAGCAAGAACAACCAAGGTTGTTCACCAAAAATGGACCGGCATCTAAACTTACATTCTTGCATTTCAAATAAAGATACCAAGAGAATGAAGAACATTTGATAATAGGAGTAAATTAAAAAGTTGCTTAAAATGTCATGCTCTATCTGAATCACGAAAGAAATTTTTTTGGGTTAAGTGTTCCTTTAATACTGCTAATTTAGTAAAGGTGTGGAAAACTTTTTTTTAAATGAGGACTCACATAGGCAACATTTCTTGAGTGTCCACGATAGTTTTTTTTTTTTTTTTTATGTAAAGACACAATAAAAACATCATTACTGTTTAATTCCATAATATATATCAACAATTCAAGCTTAATTGCTTAAGTTCAGCATGGCTTCATAAGCAAACCAGTTTATTAAGCACTATAATAACCAAGCGCTATCATGGTTGGCCAGAGTTGAGTGACATTCCAAAGGTTCACCACACCACTGATTTAGAACAAATTAAGGTTACCTACATTTATTTTGACATATTTTTGTTCATATATTAATCTTCCTTTACCTTCAAAAGTTGGTTTATCTGTATCTGCCACCTTTTTATGGAGTGTATAAAACAAAATGAGAAATGATGGCTTGGTGTGTGATATGTTTTATAAGAAGAAATTAAAAACACCACAGCCCTTTTAAATCTAACAGAATGGTACATGATGAAATCCTATCCAACTGTGAGTCATGCTGGCCTTGGCAACTGTCTAAATTTATGTTACTTTAGAGAAGCGGAGCTAAAATTCTTGGGAGTTATACAAAATACCACACTGTTGAAGTTGGGCCTTGAATAAATATACAGTTTCCAATAACACTGGGTCAGCCAAAATCCCTTATCATGTAGATTTGTCTATATGTTGCTTGCTCAGCAATACTGTTCTTTTTTCTAATTTGTCAACTTAACCAGAACAGGCAATGCACAATTTTCTCCAGCACAAGGGTAAGTCAACCTTTGTGTAAGTATTCATATGTCAGAGGCTTCAATTATATACATCCTCAGAATAAAAGAGCAGAACTTTCAAAACTGTGGACTACAGCTACGACGAAAAAACTATTATTATGTTCTGTATTAAAGAACATATATAATATATATTTAAATGAAACTACCCTGAAATGTAATTAAAGAAAAAAAAACAGATGAAAATGTATAATATTAAATAAGACTGAAATTAACTGGTTATGCGCTATATGAGAGGGCCATTAAAATGTTACTTCTGACACATAACTTTTCCATTGTTGTATATATATATATATATATATATATATATATATATCCATATTTAAATGCCTTCTCTGGCTGCTAAATTTGTGTTATTGTCTGGTCAGTGTTCTAGTACAATTATTATGTCACCAAGGGCTAGTTTTGTGTTTCTTTGTAATTTACTACTTAGTGATTAGAAAGGCTAAATTAACTCCTAAAAATGACTCTTCTATATCAGGTAATACCATCACCAACTCTACAATATATGCTGCTAGATTAGTCGGAGAAAGCAAAAGTAGTTTTAAAAGACAGATCCTATTTATGAATTGTGCTGAGATGGGTACCACACATCCCATGGATACAGTTTCTGTTAATAATAATAATTAAAAAAAAAGCCTTTTTAACACTGCACTGAACTTTAAAATCCCTTTAACTAAACTCATCTGCTGCATTAAAATAATCCTAAACAGAATCAACAGCCAAAAAATTAGCCACAAATACATGGTATGTAGCAAAGCCAAAACAACTTTAAATAAATAACACTATTACAATAATCACTTGCTATAATTATATTTGGTTTTACTTCTGCTTTAATAGGGTGACAGACTGAAGAATGTAATGCTTTTAGCTATCAACATTTGAATTTGAAAATAACAAGCAAAGGACAGACTATTCTCAAGAATGGGCCAAGCTGCTGAAATGTTTTTACTGGCTTCATTTTTTTGCTGATTAATTAAAAAAAAGCTGGAGAACAGACAGTCTCATAAAGCAGATGAAAATAGCCAAATAAGGTGCAATGGCAAGGCAGTAAGTGACTCACAATTGTGGCTATTCTCAGTACACCTAAAACTGGCTTTTCTGCTTGAAGAAACTCTAGACACATGCAAAAGCGATGTTAGTAAGATACTGCAAGGAGGCAAAATGAACAGGGTCACAGTATCTCTACACATATTTGTGTATGAGCACATATTTATTACATTACAAAAGTGCATTTTTGTTATTTGAACAGCAAAGCAAATACATTGGGGGTTTTTTTTTTACAAACGGGGAAGGATAAAGTTAGTTCCAGCTACACATTTATACACAGGTATACAAATACGCAAGCTTAATGCAACAAATGACACAATGATAAAGCATTTGAAGCAAAGGAGAAAATGGGTGCATGGTACGAGGGGCTGTCATGGGATAAAGAAACATTATGTGCTAAATGTTTTATGTATCTGAGATAACTAAGGGTTTGTAGTATTGAAATGAGAGTTATTAAAATATTTCCTTAAATAAATGTTTCATTTGTTTTTATCAATCAAATATGTTTCCATTAGTCTTGGGCTAATAAGAAATTGTTTACAACTTTTTCCCACTGACTGGTTAACTATAGTGATATTTTTTTCACTCCTGATGTGTGTATTGTCTAGTGTGTGTGTGTGTCTAATGTAAAGTGTATGTCTAATGTAAAGTGTGTGTGTTTCTAGTGTGTAATGTGAAGTGTGTTTCTAATGTAGTGTGTGTATGTGTAATGTGAAGTGTATGTATGTCTAGTGTGTGCGTGTCTAGTGTGTGTGTCTAATGTAAAGTGTGCATGTTTAGTGTGTGTGTGTTTCTAGTGTCTAATGTAAAGTGTGTGTGTTTCTAGTGTGTAATGGGAAGTGTGTTTCTAATGTAGTGTGTGTATGTGTAATGTGAAGTGTATGTATGTCTAGTGTGTGTGTCTAATGTAAAGTGTGCATGTTTAGTGTGTGTGTGTTTCTAGTGTCTAATGTAAAGTGTGTGTGTCTAGTGTGTCTAATGTAAAGTGTGGCTGTTTCTAGTGTCTAATGTAAAGTGTGTATGTCTAGTGTGTGTGTGTCTCGAGTGTAGTATGTGTGTAGATTGTGTATGTGTGTCTTGTGTGTAGTGCTTAGAGTGGTGGTGTGTGTCTTGGGGGTAGTGTGTGGGGGTGTGTTTAGATTGTACTTAGCGTGTTAGAAAAAAAAAGTTCTGATATGTCCTGTGATGACAAATGCTAACACTACAGATTTAAGACAGTAAAAAACAACTTTACCAAAGAAAGAATCACCAAATGTTTCACAAATAAGTTTATAAAATATCATTATTAGCAACAAAACATAATATGGAGCTGTGGTAACATTAGAATATTGGAACTGACTGAGACACAATACAACCATATAGAGACATATATGAAGCAATGAAAAAATTATACCACCTCACCTTAATCTAGAATTTTCCCATCACTTATTCGGTCTAGATTTCATTTTAATCTTGTTTTACATTATTAAATGGATAAGAAAGTCAAAACTGAACTTGCATAATTCAGATATAGCATGAAATTTTAACCACACTAATTTCAAATGTGATTTGTTCTTTTGGTATCCCTTGTTAAAAATGAATATGCACATATCCTACACTAGTGGGAGCTAGCTGCTGATTGGTGCCTGCACACATTTATCTCTTGTGGTTGGCTAACTAGATGTGTTCAGCTAGCTGCCAGTACACTAGTGCAATGCTGTTCCTTCAGCAAAGGATAACAAGAGAATGAAGCAAATCTGATAATAGAAGTAAATTGGAAAGTGGTTAAAAATTGTATGTTCTATCCAAATCATGAAAAAAAATTGGGGTTTTAAGTGCTTTTAAAAGTAAAACTCTGAATTTTAAAATTTCATACTAATATACAATGTTCATGCATTTTGCAAGCTCCACATCTTAGCATAGCCTACATGACTATTTAACTAAACTGATGTGTATGCACCTGTTGATGGTCTTGGGACACAAATTCATTGAGCAATATCTTTACGTTTGCCAGCTACAGGCTGATCACTTTTAAGAATAATCTTATTAGAAGGCCTAATTATCACAAAAAAACTGCATAGCACTGATTTGTATAAAGCTGTTGAAAGCATTAAATAAAAATCAAGACCTTAATAAAACAACCACTGTGTCATAAGTATCAACAGAAATGTTTCCGTTGGGAGAGGATTAAGATACACTAAATATAATGGCCCAGATTACAAGTGGAGCACTTATTAATTGCACTAGAAGTAAGGCTTTTTTTGCTCGTCAGGTTGCACTCGTATTATGAGTTTAAAGGGACACTGAACCCAAATTTTTTCTTTTGTGATTCAGATAGAGCATGACATTTTAAGCAACTTTCTAATTTACTCCTATTATCAAATTTTCTTCATTCTCTTGGTATCGTTATTTGAAATGCAAGAATGTAAGTTTAGATGCCGGCCTATTTTTGGTGAACAACCTGGGTTGTTCTTGCTGATTGGTGGATAAATTCATCCACCAATAAAAAAAAGTGTTGTCCAGAGTCCTGAACCAAAAAAAGCTTAGATGCCTTCTTTTTTTTTCTCTCTATCTGAATCACAAAAGAAAAAAAATTGGGTTCAGTGTCCCTTTAAAGTAAACTGTTTTCGCATGAGCACTAACTTGACAAGCGCAAAAAGCCAAACTTAGAATTCTGTGTGCGCGTTCAGATATTCCCCGATAGAAGTCAATGGAGCAAAAGTGGATAAAAACTTAACACCCTACTTGTGAGCAAACCCAATCACATCTTCTCAAGTGAGCTAACCTGACATGAAAATATGAATATTTTACTTTCCAATGCTTTTCATATAAAGGAATATGTTTTATTTATTAATAAATCTTTCTATATATATATATAAATCCAATGTAATTTTGGTACAATATATATCTATACCTATATATATATATATAGATATATAGAGAGAGAGAGGATTATCAATATGGATTATATATGTATATATATATACACACTGTATATATATATATATATATATATATATATATATATATATACATATATATATAGGAATATCTATTTACAACTACATAGAACATATTCTGCTATGTGCAGAACATTGGAATGTCAAATATTTAAAGTAAATAACAGAATTTATGTTTACCTGATAAATTTCTTTCTCCAACGGTGTGTCCGGTCCACGGCGTCATCCTTACTTGTGGGATATTCTCTTCCCCAACAGGAAATGGCAAAGAGCCCAGCAAAGCTGGTCACATGATCCCTCCTAGGCTCCGCCTACCCCAGTCATTCGACCGACGTTAAGGAGGAATATTTGCATAGGAGAAACCATATGGTACCGTGGTGACTGTAGTTAAAGAAAATAAATTATCAGACCTGATTAAAAAACCAGGGCGGGCCGTGGACCGGACACACCGTTGGAGAAAGAAATTTATCAGGTAAACATAAATTCTGTTTTCTCCAACATAGGTGTGTCCGGTCCACGGCGTCATCCTTACTTGTGGGAACCAATACCAAAGCTTTAGGACACGGATGAAGGGAGGGAGCAAATCAGGTCACCTAAATGGAAGGCACCACGGCTTGCAAAACCTTTCTCCCAAAAATAGCCTCAGAAGAAGCAAAAGTATCAAACTTGTAAAATTTGGTAAAAGTGTGCAGTGAAGACCAAGTCGCTGCCCTACATATCTGATCAACAGAAGCCTCGTTCTTGAAGGCCCATGTGGAAGCCACAGCCCTAGTGGAATGAGCTGTGATTCTTTCGGGAGGCTGCCGTCCGGCAGTCTCGTAAGCCAATCTGATGATGCTTTTAATCCAAAAAGAGAGAGAGGTAGAAGTTGCTTTTTGACCTCTCCTCTTACCTGAATAAACAACAAACAAGGAAGATGTTTGTCTAAAATCCTTTGTAGCATCTAAATAGAATTTTAGAGCGCGAACAACATCCAAATTGTGCAACAAACGTTCCTTCTTTGAAACTGGTTTTGGACACAGAGAAGGTACGATAATCTCCTGGTTAATGTTTTTGTTAGAAACAACTTTTGGAAGAAAACCAGGTTTAGTACGTAAAACCACCTTATCTGCATGGAACACCAGATAAGGAGGAGAACACTGCAGAGCAGATAATTCTGAGACTCTTCTAGCAGAAGAAATCGCAACTAAAAACAAAACTTTCCAAGATAATAACTTAATATCAACGGAATGTAAGGGTTCAAACGGAACCCCCTGAAGAACTGAAAGAACTAAATTGAGACTCCAAGGAGGAGTCAAAGGTTTGTAAACAGGCTTGATTCTAACCAGAGCCTGAACAAAGGCTTGAACATCTGGCACAGCTGCCAGCTTTTTGTGAAGTAATACCGACAAGGCAGAAATCTGTCCCTTCAGGGAACTTGCAGATAATCCTTTTTCCAATCCTTCTTGAAGGAAGGATAGAATCCTAGGAATCTTAACCTTGTCCCAAGGGAATCCTTTAGATTCACACCAACAGATATATTTTTTCCAAATTTTGTGGTAAATCTTTCTAGTTACAGGCTTTCTGGCCTGAACAAGAGTATCGATAACAGAATCTGAGAATCCTCGCTTCGATAAAATCAAGCGTTCAATCTCCAAGCAGTCAGCTGGAGTGAAACCAGATTCGGATGTTCGAACGGACCCTGAACAAGAAGGTCTCGTCTCAAAGGTAGCTTCCAAGGTGGAGCCGATGACATATTCACCAGATCTGCATACCAAGTCCTGCGTGGCCACGCAGGAGCTATCAAGATCACTGACGCCCTCTCCTGATTGATCCTGGCTACCAGCCTGGGGATGAGAGGAAATGGCGGGAACACATAAGCTAGTTTGAAGGTCCAAGGTGCTACTAGTGCATCCACTAGAGCCGCCTTGGGATCCCTGGATCTGGCCCCGTAGCAAGGAACTTTGAAGTTCTGACGAGAGGCCATCAGATCCATGTCTGGAATGCCCCACAGGTGAGTGACTTGGGCAAAGATTTCCGGATGGAGTTCCCACTCCCCCGGATGCAATGTCTGACGACTCAGAAAATCCGCTTCCCAATTTTCCACTCCTGGGATGTGGATAGCAGACAGGTGGCAGGAGTGAGACTCCGCCCATAGAATGATTTTGGTCACTTCTTCCATCGCCAGGGAACTCCTTGTTCCCCCCTGATGGTTGATGTACGCAACAGTTGTCATGTTGTCTGATTGAAACCGTATGAACTTGGTCCTCGCTAGCCGAGGCCAGGCCTTGAGAGCATTGAATATCGCTCTCAGTTCCAGAATATTTATCGGTAGAAGAGATTCTTCCCGAGACCAAAGACCCTGAGCTTTCAGGGATCCCCAGACCGCGCCCCAGCCCATCAGACTGGCGTCGGTCGTGACAATGACCCACTCTGGTCTGCGGAACGTCATCCCTTGAGACAGATTGTCCAGGGACAGCCACCAACGGAGTGAGTCTCTGGTCCTCTGATTTACTTGTATCTTCGGAGACAAGTCTGTATAGTCCCCATTCCACTGACTGAGCATGCACAGTTGTAATGGTCTTAGATGAATGCGCGCAAAAGGAACTATGTCCATCGCCGCTACCATCAACCCGATCACTTCCATGCACTGAGCTATGGAAGGAAGAGGAACGGAATGAAGTATCCGACAAGAGTCTAGAAGTTTTGTTTTTCTGGCCTCTGTTAGAAAGATCCTCATTTCTAAGGAGTCTATAATTGTTCCCAAGAAGGAAACCCTTGTTGACGGGGATAGAGAACTCTTTTCCACGTTCACTTTCCAGCCGTGAGATCTGAGAAAGGCCAGGACAATGTCCGTGTGAGCCTTTGCTTGAGGAAGGGACGACGCTTGAATCAGAATGTCGTCCAGGTAAGGTACTACTGCAATGCCCCTTGGTCTTAGCACCGCTAGAAGGGACCCTAGTACCTTTGTGAAAATCCTTGGAGCAGTGGCTAATCCGAAAGGAAGCGCCACGAACTGGTAATGTTTGTCCAGGAATGCGAACCTTAGGAACCGATGATGTTCCTTGTGGATAGGAATATGTAGATACGCATCCTTTAAATCCACCGTGGTCATGAATTGACCCTCCTGGATGGAAGGAAGAATAGTTCGAATGGTTTCCATCTTGAAAGATGGAACCTTGAGAAACTTGTTTAAGATCTTGAGATCTAAGATTGGTCTGAACGTTCCCTCTTTTTTGGGAACTATGAACAGATTGGAGTAGAACCCCATCCCTTGTTCTCTTAATGGAACAGGATGAATCACTCCCATTTTTAACAGGTCTTCTACACAATGTAAGAACGCCTGTCTTTTTATGTGGTCTGAAGACAACTGAGACCTGTGGAACCTCCCCCTTGGGGGAAGTCCCTTGAATTCCAGAAGATAACCCTGGGAGACTATTTCTAGCGCCCAAGGATCCAGAACATCTCTTGCCCAAGCCTGAGCGAAGAGAGAGAGTCTGCCCCCCACCAGATCCGGTCCCGGATCGGGGGCCAATATTTCATGCTGTCTTGGTAGCAGTGGCAGGCTTCTTGGCCTGCTTTCCCTTGTTCCAGCCTTGCATTGGTCTCCAAGCTGGCTTGGCTTGAGAAGTATTACCCTCTTGCTTAGAGGACGTAGCACTTTGGGCTGGTCCGTTTTTACGAAAGGGACGAAAATTAGGTCTATTTTTCGCCTTGAAAGGCCGATCCTGAGGAAGGGCGTGGCCCTTACCCCCAGTGATATCCGAGATAATCTCTTTCAAGTCAGGGCCAAACAGCGTTTTCCCCTTGAAAGGAATGTTTAGTAGCTTGTTCTTGGAAGACGCATCAGCCGACCAAGATTTCAACCAAAGCGCTCTGCGCGCCACAATAGCAAACCCAGAATTCTTAGCCGCTAACCTAGCCAATTGCAAAGTGGCGTCTAGGGTGAAAGAATTAGCCAACTTGAGAGCATTGATTCTGTCCATAATCTCCTCATAAGGAGGAGAATCACTATCGAGCGCCTTTATCAGCTCGTCAAACCAGAAACATGCGGCTGTAGTGACAGGGACAATGCATGAAATTGGTTGTAGAAGGTAACCCTGCTGAACAAACATCTTTTTAAGCAAACCTTCTAATTTTTTATCCATAGGATCTTTGAAAGCACAACTATCTTCTATGGGTATAGTGGTGCGTTTGTTTAAAGTAGAAACCGCTCCCTCGACCTTGGGGACTGTCTGCCATAAGTCCTTTCTGGGGTCGACCATAGGAAACAATTTTTTAAATATGGGGGGAGGGACGAAAGGAATACCGGGCCTTTCCCATTCTTTATTAACAATGTCCGCCACCCGCTTGGGTATAGGAAAGGCTTCTGGGAGCTCCGGCACCTCTAGGAACTTGTCCATTTTACATAGTTTCTCTGGGATGACCAACTTTTCACAATCATCCAGAGTGGATAATACCTCCTTAAGCAGAATGCGGAGATGTTCCAACTTAAATTTAAATGCAATTACATCAGGTTCAGCCTGTTGAGAAATGTTCCCTGAATCAGTAATTTCTCCCTCAGACAAAACCTCCCTGGCCCCCTCAGATTGGGTTAGGGGCCCTTCAGAGATATTAATATCAGCGTCGTCATGCTCTTCAGTAACTAAAACAGAGCAGCCACGCTTACGCTGACAAGGGTTCATTTTGGCTAAAATGTTTTTGACAGAATTATCCATTACAGCCGTTAATTGTTGCATAGTAAGGAGTATTGGCGCGCTAGATGTACTAGGGGCCTCCTGAGTGGGCAAGACTCGTGTAGACGAAGGAGGGAATGATGCAGTACCATGCTTACTCCCCTCACTTGAGGAATCATCTTGGGCATCATTGTCATTATCACATAAATCACATTTATTTAAATGAACAGGAATTCTGGCTTCCCCACATTCAGAACACAGTCTATCTGGTAGTTCAGACATGTTAAACAGGCATAAACTTGATAATAAAGTACAAAAAACGTTTTAAAATAAAACCGTTACTGTCACTTTAAATTTTAAACTGAACACACTTTATTACTGCAATTGCGAAAAAACATGAAGGAATTGTACAAAATTCACCAAATTTTCACCACAGTGTCTTAAAGCCTTAAAAGTATTGCACACCAAATTTGGAAGCTTTAACCCTTAAAATAACGGAACCGGAGCCGTTTTAACACTTTAACCCCTTTACAGTCCCTGGTATCTGCTTTGCTGAGACCCAACCAAACCCAAAGGGGAATACGATACCAAATGACGCCTTCAGAAAGTCTTTTCTAAGTATCAGAGCTCCTCTCACATGCGACTGCATGCCATGCCTCTCAAAAACAAGTGCGCCACACCGGCGCGAAAATGAGGCTCTGCTTATGCTTTGGGAAAGCCCCAGAGAAATAAGGTGTCTAATACAGTGCCTGCCGATATTATAATATCAATATACCCAGATAAAATGATTCCTCAAGGCTAAATATGTTTTAAAATTGAATCGATTTAGCCCAGAAAAGTCTACAATCTTAATAAGCCCTTGTGAAGCCCTTATTTACCATCGTAATAAAAATGGCTTACCGGATCCCATAGGGGAAAAATGACAGCTTCCAGCATTACATCGTCTTGTTAGAATGTGTCATACCTCAAGCAGCAAGAGACTGCACACTGTTCCCCCAACTGAAGTTAATTGCTCTCAACAGTCCTGTGTGGAACAGCCATGGATTTTAGTTACGGTGCTAAAATCATTTTCCTCATACAAACAGAAATCTTCATCTCTTTTCTGTTTCTGAGTAAATAGTACATACCAGCACTATTTTAAAATAACAAACTCTTGATTGAATAATAAAAACTACAGTTAAACACTAAAAAACTCTAAGCCATCTCCGTGGAGATGTTGCCTGTACAACGGCAAAGAGAATGACTGGGGTAGGCGGAGCCTAGGAGGGATCATGTGACCAGCTTTGCTGGGCTCTTTGCCATTTCCTGTTGGGGAAGAGAATATCCCACAAGTAAGGATGACGCCGTGGACCGGACACACCTATGTTGGAGAAATACAGTATAACACTTTATGGTGTCGATTTATGAAGCAGCGGATGCTGCTTCCGACCCACTCCGTTTCAGGTCCGCCTGAAGCAGAAGTTAAGAAGCAGTGATCGAATACGATTGGGTTGATTGACACGCCATGCTAGTGAAGCCGGCATTGCACAAGCATTTCACTAGAAATGCTTATGCAATGATAAATGCCGACAGCACATGCTGTCGGCATTTATCAATGTGCGGCGGACATGATCCGCTACACCAAATTATGTCCACCCGCACATTAGTAAATCGCCCCCCTTGTCTTTAAATACATATATACACATATAATACATATGTACACATATATATATACATACATATCCATCTCTAGACATGTATATCTTCTATGTTAAAGCCCTTTGCAGTCCTTTTTTTCTAACACTAGAGAGCTCATATCTTTGAGCCTTTATAACTTTTGTGTGCAAATTTTTTAATATAATTTTTATTAGATGGTGTTATTATGAAGGTAACTTTACTTTGTAATATACTTTTGATGTGTTTTGTGACACTTTTTAGTTTCTCAAAACAGTTAACCAGAGCTGATGCAGTAATCATTCCAGCGCAAATCACGATTGTGCTCAAGCAATCGCATTTACTTTTAACTCGTAATACCAGCAGTAAACCTCTTTATCGCTCGCACGCAAACGTTAGTGCTCCACTCATAATCTGGCCCAATATCAGTTGAAACATGTGCATCAGGAGAAAGGCAGGAGAGGGATACTTGGTATACATGTGAGCTTTGTTTAATTTTAAAAATGCTTTAGCTCATTAAGTCAAAAGTCATTCTATGTGGGGGAGCCACTCACGAACGGTTAAACAAATATTTTCAGAAATAATTATATATTTTTTGTGATGATCATATATCCATTAATAAGTTATTTTATGGAATATTCTCACTAATTTAACCTTGTGCATCAGTGATTTTGGTCCACAGACTAGAATTGAAGAGGTTTGTGCAGAAGCCTCTAAATCCTTTGAGAATCTATGCTAGTGGTTGACAGACAGTCTCCAATCAATCCTATTGCAATGAAGCTTGGTCCTGTCTGAATTGGTGGATGGCAATAACCATTTCAAATTGTTATTTTAATCTAATGGAAGATTTACTATGATTAGGTCATCTATTTCATGGTTATTATCACTGAGATAAGGTCACAAATTTAAAATCCACTAGATACATCAGTCTGTATTGATAATTTTGCTTTTAGTGACACAAGGATTTCAGGTCAACTACAGTGAGCAGGTCTTTGTTTCTTAATGTACAATATTTATGTTTGTAAAAACGACAGGCAACAATGTCTACTTTAAAACATATACACAAAGGACAGGCTGATCTAAGACATAGATAAGATACAGGTTGCAGAACATAAACACGCATGTTAGAAAGCAAAGGACTCTTATGCTTTACTGTCACTTCCTGAAGCCTTTTGTATAAATAAATTAAAAGGTAAAATTGATGCAAATATTTGTTGCCAAAGCTTTTTAATGGCATTGTTCCTAAAGTATTTAAATCTTGAGGTAGCCAAAAATGTGTCAAAGCAAGTTATTTTTTTATGGAGGAAAATAATTCATTGCGGACAACTTTTACAAATACCAAATTACATTTCCAGAAGAATCAGGGAACCTGTTTTCCCACAGATATACTGAGCTTGGGATTCTGGGTAAGGATATACAAATCAGACTCACCATGTCTTTCATTTTGGCTCCTTAAGCTATAGTATACATGTATTCCCTTATGCATATGTGGTGGTAATGAAGTGTAAAATTACATGGATAGGAATTGTAATGCAAGAAAAGCAATAGATATGTTTTAACCCCTTTTTTACTCATCACAAACTACTTTGTGATCAGTCTATTATTGTTTAAAATTATAGTTGAGAAATATTAATATATATTCATAAATACACGTACCAGGTTGGTATACAGATGGCTTCCCAGGAGGAAAAGCAGTAATAGGTTCTAAAAACAAAAAAAATATAATGAGTTAATAATACTTAAGAGACACATATTTATTTACTTTACAATACAACACCATTAATTAGTCTTGCTTAAATTTAATTTACAACAAACTGCCTTTAAATTTATTGGACAAATAATTCAGGAAAGGTAACACCTTATTTTTTTTTCAAATTCATTGTTGTACAAACTACTTTGGAAAGTTATAATTTCAAGTCAGAATTCATTTTCGACCAAGACAGTAATTGAAGATACCGGTCTTCAACCCTATACCTTTATCACTCAACGATTTGTGTATAGACCTAACAAAGAATAAATAAATTAACAGAACTTCTAACTCAAATTGTTCTCATACTGAGACCTGTTGCATGATCCTGACAAATACCAACACAGCTAAATAAGTATTTTTAAAAGCTTTTAATTATTTGTATAAAATATGTTAAAATATATATTCTTTTAAATAATAATAATATTAATGGGAGGTTGAAGTCACACATGAATTTTGATGATTTTGAAAGATTACAATATAAAAAAAAATCCAATAAATATTACATTTTCTCTAGCTATCCTTTGTTAAAACTAGCTTCTTTCCAATAACAGCATACTTCTGGAGAGGGAATTTGTATCGAGCACCATATGTATAAGATTATGATGTTATGCACGGAACATGTTGCTGCTTTACAAATAAAGTATAATAATAAAAATCATTTACACACAATGTTGCAAAACTGCTCCCCGAGCATACTTAAGTATGATCTCATGGAAAGGCTTAAAGCTATTTTTCAACAAAAGCTACTAGTCAAATAGGTCAACTTGATTATAGAAGTAAAACTAAACATTGCTTAAAATTGTACACTCTGTGTGCATTGGGAAATATTAAATTTATAGAATAGCATAATATTCAAAGGGACAGTCTACTCCAGAATTTTTATTCTTTAATTTCTTTATTACCCATTCCCCAGTTTTGCATAACCAACACGGTTATATTAATACACTTTTTACCTCCTTGATTACCTTGTATCTAAGCCTCTGCAGGCTGCCCCTTATTTCAGTTATTTTGACAGACTTGCATTTTAGCCAATCAGTACTGACCCATAAATAACTCCTCGGGAGTGAGTACAATTATACCTATATGACACACATGAACTAGCACTGTCTAGCTCTGAAAAACTGTCAAAATGCACTGAGATAAGAGGCGGCCTTAGAAATTAGCATATGAGCCTACCTAGGTTTAGCTTTCAACAAAGAATATCAAGGGTATAAAACAAATTTGATGATAAAAGTAAACTGGAAAGTTGTTTAAAATGACATGCCCTAAATGAATAATGAAAGTTTGACTAGACTGTGCCTTTAATGAGTAAAATTATGGCAAAAGAGGATGGGAAAATATACACAGAAACATTAGCTCAGCCATGTTAGTGAGTTAATTTCAGAAAGACCATCACAATCATTACATGTTATTTACTATGCAAAGTCGATCCTGGCCGTGTGACAAAGAGATGTGTATTGATCAGGAGCATTACTAACTGCTTACACCATTATCCATGATGTAAAAGGGAGAACCACAATTGCAGGTTATGTGTGAACTTTAACTGGAATTAAATAATAATGATCTCATAGCATAATTAATTTAACAAGTAAAACCCTGCAATGTCTATGGCTAATTCTTTTTTCTATGCAGAGGCAGTGACAGTTAAAGGGACAGTTACTGTGATTTTTTGTTCTACCCTTTAATGTGTTTCCAATAATCCGTTTAACCTGCTGAAATGTATTAAACTCTTTACATAAAGCTCCTTTATTTTGCTATTTGAAATTTATGCTTTTGCCTGTTGTATCCCACCTATATTAAAAATGGCAAGTACTGGTTATAGATAATGTATGTAAACAAGAAGGTTTAGAAGAAATCCTGTTCCCAGTGGGGCTGAGACAGAGATGAACTAAAATGTTTGTTTCTATGGGCCCGATAATCTAAAGGTCTCTGGGTTGGCGAGATTATTAAAGAATGCTCACATGTACTTCAATTTCCCTGGTGGAATTATCAAACAAAATGTAATTGTTTTTATTTTTATCGTGAAATTGGCCGAACATGGGCATTTCATGGGTGTGTATGAAATTGTCTATCAAATTCCAGCATAATTATCTAAACATATCTGCCCAACAGATCTCACTGTTTCTTTCTCACAATCTTAAAAGGCGGCTAAGCTTTTATCAAAAAGCAAACTTGTGATCATTAGTCTTACTGTGTATAGAGTGAAAAGATGAGAAAAGCAGAATTTTGTGGAAATATACAGAGATAAGCTAATAAAGTCTGTTCTCATTTCAAACTCAGGCTATTTAACCAGGTTGTGGTTTCAATTAGCAGGGGCAGCTACTTCCTATACAAAAGTAAATCTAAAGGAGAATATTGCCATACATTTTAAACTCCACAGCTGGTATACTAAGTCATTGGAAACAGGTTGAGGGGAAAACAACTTTAAATTTCAGTGTCTCTTTAAGTCTGTGTTCAGACTACTTATTAATGTCTACATTAGGGAACAACTTGAGTCTTCAGTCTGCAGATATATTTATTTTCCAAAGCAAAATTTAAAGGCTGTGATCTCTGGTCTGTGATGTTCCACTAGTTGAAATTCTGCTTTACTCATTGCTGGGATCAATGGATATTCAATTGAGCATCCCTCATGAAAGTCACAATTATTCCACTAAAATGTAATTTTCTGGTCCAGATCTTCCAAATCCAACGTATCAGAGTCACTGGGTCTTGACAACTAATTTACAGGAGAAATACCATGAAAGCACTGCAGCTGTCCTAAATCTAAACTACATTTGCTTTCCTTTCAAAAGACAGTGAAGATATTTATCAAGCAATCTGACAGTGTTTGTATGTATGTAGATAGCTAGCTAGATGATAAGTAAAATAAGGAGACAGAAAATACATAGATAGATAGATAAATAGATAGACAGACAGAAAGATAGAGAGATAGACAGACAGCCAGAGAAATAGATGATAGAGATAAAGAAAGTTAGAGATAAAGACAGAAATACACGCAGATAGCTAGCTAAATAATGGTCATTTATATTTAACATTCCCTACTGCTTCTGCAGAAGAATCAGAACAGATATGACTTTGCATACATGTTAGTGTGTACATTACATTTCCCCTCAAATCCTTCACAATTTTTATTCCATATGTAGGCGTAAAAAAGGTAATTTTGACTGACGTGGGATCAGCTTTGTAATTGGCAATATATAGTAATGAACACAGAGAACTCAATCCCTCCTAATATCTTTCTATAGCTTGCTCTGTGATTTCTATTCTTTTTTTTGTTGTTGTTCTTTCATTGTGTTAACCTCTTCCTTGCATGTAGTGCTTGAAGTCTATTTGCCTCAATATATTGCAAATGGCCTCCGGCACAGAAAGGTTGAAAAGCTCTCCTCGGAGCCCGTCAAGCCTTCCATGCGTATAACACTGAGTGGCAGCTGGAGTGTATCCCCTGAGACAGGTTGTTATATAAAAAGTGAACATGGCTGAGAAGTTAATGATGATACACTGACATTTTTCAATTTCTTGTTTGTTCGTGGCCTAATGATGCGTTTTCCTCACCCACTCTAGAACACAATCATAGACACTGCACGTAGTAAGGCACTGCAGTAACCTCTCTGGTGAACCAGGTGGCCTGTGGAGGCTCTTAAAGACCTACATCTATTTGTAGTCCTCAGCTTAACCATAAACTTTAGAATTATGTTCCGACTTTCACTGGAAAACCAATTTCCTGTGTAAGTAAGAATATAGTTGTACAGATTTACACCAGTAGGATTTATTCATCATCTATCAAATAGCCAGTTGCAGAGCAATAGAATGATACAGGATGAATAATGTTGTTGTTGGCGTGTGCATCTTGTACAAGAATAATTCCTGCTTATTGAATATAATAAGCTAATGATTTCATACCAGGACAAAATTATTAGCATTATTTTTTTATCTTTCTCTTAAGTCTAACTAGTTATCTTAGTTTGGCTCAATATATATGTTATTTATATTTGTTTTAAACCATTGACAATTTGTATTATTTTCATGGAAGACAAAACCTGAAGAAACAGACAATTCACTTACCCATACAACTCTCTAGGGGGATGTCAGTAGCTATTCGTATGTCATCCACGGCTATCTCTCCTGACTGCCCTTTTCCGACAATCCCCTCAACGACAACCTGTAGACAAACAGCACAGACAACAAGGGTGATTGATGATTAGCTCAGTCCCTGCTACATAAACACAATTTTGTTATTTTATTATATTGTACAAAAACACAAGAGCATAAGCCTACATGTTCACAAGCATGCAATCCCACACACATACACACACAAGCATGCAAACCCACACACATACACACACAAGCATGCAAACCCACACACATACACACACAAGCATGCAATCCCACACACATACACACACAGACATGAGCCTACATGTTCACAAGCATGCAATCCCACACACATACACACACAAGTATGCAATCCCCCCCCACACACACAAGCATGAGCCTACATGTTCACAAGCATGCAATCCCACACACATACACACACAAGCATGCAAACCCACACACATACACACACAAGCATGCAATCCCACACACATACACACACAAGCATGGAAACCCACACACATACACACACAAGCATGCAATCCCACACACATACATGAGCCTACATGTTCACAAGCATGCAATCCCACACACATACACACACAAGTATGCAACCCCCCCCCCGCACACACAAGCATGAGCCTACATGTTCACAAGCATGCAATCCCACACACATACACACACAAGCATGAGTATACATGTTCGCAAGCATGCAATCCCACACACACACTCCCACACACACTCCCACACACACACACTCCCACACACACACACACTCCCACACTCACACACACTCCCACACTCACACACACTCCCACACTCACACACACACACTCCCACACACACACACCCACACTCCCACACACACATACACACTCCCACACACATACACACCCCCACACACACTCCCACACACATACCCACACACATACACACTCCCACACATTAACAGTCCCACACACATACACACTCCCACACACATACACACTCCCACACATAAACACACTCCTACACATATACACACTCCCACACATATACACACTCCCACACACATACACACTCCCACACACACACACACACTCCCTCACACACACACTCCCACACATAAACACACTCCCACACACATATACAAAAGCTTGAGCCTACTTGCACACTAGCATGCATTCCCACGCACACACACAAGTGTGAGCCTATATGCTCAAAAGCATGCACTCACACACATACACAAGCAAGAGCTTACATGCTCACAATCATGCACTCCTACACACATACACAAGCATGAGCCTACATGATCACAAGCATGCACTCCCACACAAAGACACACACACAAGTGTGAGCCAACATGCACTCAAGCATACACTCCTACAAAAACACACAAGCGTGAGCATACATGCTCGCAAGCATGCACTCACAGACACACACAAGTGTGAGCATACATGATCGCAAGCATGCCCTCACAGACACACAGACATGAGCCTACATGCTCACAAGCATGCACTCACACACAAAGACACACACACACAAGCGTGAGCCTACATGCACGCAAGCATGCACTCCCACACACACATAAGAGCGTGAGCCTAGATGCACGCAAGCATGCACTCCCACACAAACACACACAGGTGTGAGCCTACATGCAAGCAAGCATGCACTCCCACACAAACACACACACACAAGTGTGAGAATAGATGCACGCAGTCATGCACCCCCACACAAAGACACACACACAAGCGTGAGCCTACATGCAAGCAAGCATGCACTCCCACACACACATAAGAGCGTGAGCCTAGATGCACGCAAGCATGCACTCCCACACAAACACACACACACACAGGTGTGAGCCTACATGCAAGCAAGCATGCACTCCCACACAAACACACACAAGCGTGAGCCTACATGCACGCAAGCATGCACTCCCACACAAACACACACACACACAGGTGTGAGCCTACATGCAAGCAAGCATGCACTCCCACACAAACACACACAAGCGTGAGCCTACATGCACGCAAGCATGCACTCCCACACACACATAAGAGCATGAGCCTACATGCACGCAAGCATGCACCCCCACACAAAGACACACAGGTGTGAGCCTACATGCACGCAAGCATGCAATCCACACAAACACACACACAGGTGTGAGCCTACATGCATGCAAGCATGCACTCCCACACACACATAAGAGCATGAGCCTACATGCACACCCACACAAAGACATACAGGTGTGAGCCTACATGCACGTAAGCATGCAATCCCACACAAACACACACAGGTGTGAGCCTACATGCACGCAAGCATGCACTCTCACACACACACATAAGAGCATGAGCCTACATGCACGCAAGCATGCACCCCCACACAAAGACACACAGGTGTGAACTTACATGCACGCAAGCATGCACTCCCACACACACACACAAGCATGAGCCTACATGCACGCAAGCATGCACTCCCACACACACATAAGAGCATGAGCCTACATGCACCCCCACACAAAGACACATAGGTGTGAGCCTACATGCACTCAAGCATGCAATCCCACACACACATAAGAGCATGAGCTTACATGCACCCCCACACAAAGACACACAGGCGTGAGCCTACATGCACGGAAGCATGCAATCCCACACAAACACAGACACACAGGTGTGAGCCTACATGCACGCAAGCATGCACTCCCACACACACATAAGAGCATGAGCCTACATGCACGCAAGCATGCACTCCCACACAAAGACACACACACACAAGCATGAGTCTACATGCACGCAAGCATACAATCCCACACACACACACAGGTGTGAGAATACATGCACGCAAGCATGCACTCCCACACACACAATAGAGCATGAGCCTACATGCACGCACTCCCACACACACAATAGAGCATGAGCCTACATGCACGCAAGCATGCACTCCCACACAAACACACACAGGTGGGAGCCTACATGCACGCAAGCATGCACTCCCACACAAACACACACAGGTGGGAGCCTACATGCACGCAAGCATGCACTCCCACACAAAGACACACACACATAAGTGTGAGCCTACATGCACGCAAGCATGCACTTCCACACAAACACACACACACAAGCATGAGCCTACATGCACGCAAGCATGCACTCCAAACACATAAGAGCGTGAGCCTACATTCACGCAAGCATGCACTCCCACACAAACACACACAAGTGCACTCCCACACACATAAGAGCGTCAGCCTACATGCATGCAAGCATGCACTCCCACACACATAAGAGCGTGAGCCTACATGCACGCAAGCATGCACTCCCACACACATAAGAGCGTGAGCCTACATTCACGCAAGCATGCACTCCCACACAAACACACACAAGTGCACTCCCACACACATAAGAGCGTGAGCCTACATTCACGCAAGCATGCACTCCCACACAAACACACACAAGTGCACTCCCACACACATAAGAGCGTGAGCCTACATGCACGCAAGCATGCACTCCCACACACATAAGAGCGTGAGCCTACATGCACGCAAACATGCACTCCCACACACACATAAGAGCTTAAGCCTACATGCACGCAAGCATGCACTCCCACACACATAAGAGCGTGAGCCTACATTCACGCAAGCATGCACTCCCACACAAACACACACAAGTGCACTCCCACACACATAAGAGCGTGAGCCTACATTCACGCAAGCATGCACTCCCACACAAACACACACAAGTGTACTCCCACACACATAAGAGCGTGAGCCTACATGCACGCAAGCATGCACTCCCACACACACATAAGAGCGTGAGCCTACATGCACGCAAGCATGCACTCCCACACACATAAGAGCGTGAGCCTACATTCACGCAAGCATGCACTCCCACACAAACACACACAAGTGCACTCCTACACACATAAGAGCGTGAGCCTACATGCACGCAAGCATGCACTCCCACACACATAAGAGTGTGAGCCTGCATTAACGCAAGCATGCACTCCCACACAAACACACACAAGTGCACTCCCACACACATAAGAGCGTGAGCCTACATTCACGCAAGCATGCACTCCCACACAAACACACACAAGTGCACTCCCACACACATAAGAGCGTGAGCCTACATGCACGCAAGCATGCACTCCCACACACACATAAGAGCGTGAGCCTACATGCACGCAAGCATGCACTCCCACACACATAAGAGCGTGAGCCTACATTCACGCAAGCATGCACTCCCACACAAACACACACAAGTGCACTCCCACACACATAAGAGCGTGAGCCTACATGCACGCAAGCATGCACTCCCACACACATAAGAGTGTGAGCCTGCATTAACGCAAGCATGCACTCCCACACAAACACACACAAGTGCACTCCCACACACATAAGAGCGTGAGCCTACATTCACGCAAGCATGCACTCCCACACAAACACACACAAGTGCACTCCCACACACATAAGAGCGTGAGCCTACATGCACGCAAGCATGCACTCCCACACACACATAAGAGCGTGAGCCTACATGCACGCAAGCATGCACTCCCACACACACATAAGAGCGTGAGTCTACATGTACGCAAGCATGCACTTCCACACAAACACACACGTGCACACAAATGTACATTAGACAATTCATAGAGAAGGAGATAAAGGAATATACATGGTCTAAAAAAAGAAAAATTCTACTTTTACTACCTGGGTTAATTAATCAATTTTAGAGATAAAAGGGCCATGCTACAGCAAAAATACTGTGCGCTAATTTATTAATGCGTGCTATTTTTGTCCTTTGGTATCAATGTGTTTAACCCCCTGAACAGGACATGGCAAGTGGCTACATGCATATCTCACTCTAAAATGGCTCATGGCAGTGTACTGCTTAGGAGCTGCAATGTGATGCAGGGCCCAAGAAGGTCCCAAGCTCTGTGTTTAAATGGTCATAAAAGTGTAAAAATAAAATGCTGTAATGTAATTTTTATTATTGTACTATTATTTGCATATTACTGTGTTTAATGCGCAGTGGTTAAACACAAAGTTAAAGTCAATTTCAGAGCAGCAAACTATTAGGACCAAACTGAACACATCTAATAAACCAATGACAAGAGGCAATAACCAGCTAGCTCCCAGAAGTGAATTTCTGTTCTGAGCCTACCTAGGTATGCTTTTGTTTAACAAGAATGAAGTACATTTGATAAAAAAATCTTTTGAAATTAAATGCTTAATTTTAATCATGAAAGTTTAATTTTGACTTTTCTTTATCTTCAACCCCTTTGCTGTTGTAAAACACATAGTACAAAATAACATGATATAACCATGTGAGCATATTACGTGTGCATTTGTGAAAGCCCTTTTAACACCAGATAACTGGTTGTATACTTCAAAGCAGCTGGATTCAGGCACATTTTTTTCTAAAACTTAAATAAAAAAACAACTATATTCATGGCTTTAATTCACTGCAAGCTTTGTACCTGTTTGCACGTCACCTCTACAAAACAAATGAGAGCAGACAGGTCTCTTCCTGACATAACAGTCTGGCTCAGGGTCGGTGACTAGTTGTTATTGCTCAACATGATTCTACAGGGAAGCCTCTATCTACATATTTTATATTTCACCCCTTAAGTGTTCACTCACGTTGCTATTAGATACTTTAAAGATCCTGCAGCACATTCCCTGCAGGTCCCTGTGGCAATGAAAAGGCTAAACAATTAGAACTGAAATCACAATTCATTTTCTTTTCAACACCAAGGCAGCCACACACAGCTCTGATTAATACAGTTGCCTGCACTTTCAAAAATCAATCCAGCCTACTCAGCCTTTGAAGCAATAACACAGGGAAGAAAGAGGGATGCTGTTAAATGCACATTTGTTTCTCCTGTTTTTCAACTAATTTCCATCATTTTTCTACAAGCAAGGATTAAATGCTCATCCTATTGTTAGTACATGTAAATTTGTTATCAAGATGGCTGACTATAGACATTCTGTTCCCAGAATGCTTTGCCACCACATTTTCTTTGCTAAGGCTATTTATTGTTAGACATACTGTATGTCTTTATGCAGTAATGTACAGGAACATTACATATACTGTATCTGTAGATAAAATATCTCTGCATCATTTTATTAGACGTATTTGATTTCTACAAGCTCAGCAGGTGATCTATAAAAAGGGATAACTCATAATACTTTATGTTGTGCTGAGTATTGTTTACTATTTTTATATTAAAGTTGCTAATTTCAAGGTCCAGACCAGTGAAGTTAGTCAATCTCCATGACCTGTGATATATTATTTCACTGTGCATCAGAAATAAGAATTTAAAAATGCACTGGATAAAGATAATTATGTATCTAAAAAGCATTAACTATGTAAAAGCTATTTAAGCATGGAATGTTTTATTTATTTATATATACTTCTAACAATAATATAATGAATGATCACTTTTAGCAAACAAAAACAACCATTCCTGAAACATTATTTTTTGATCATTACTTCATTTATACCAACAAAGAAAAAGACAGTTCACATACAATTCCTTCCCACATATGTGACAAACCTATTAGCACCTAAGTCCTGTTATCTATATAAATGCTGAGCTTCATGCTGAGAGATTTTTATGTCAGCTGCTTCTACCTCATTATCACATAATCTATTCATCTTTTTAGTGTCTGTAATACTAGTGAAATTTGTATCAGCTGATCAGCCGAGTGTGACTTTGTGTATACGTACAGCACATGCCAGATAATAAACAGCAAGCGAAGATATATGTAACACATGGATAATTAGCAGATGATGATTTTGTGTCAGATGCAGAATGTATGCACAGACTAGTTTCCATCCTCCTTTCTAGTAATCATTAATAGCAATTAACCCTTAATGGCTAGCTGCAATGTTTCGGATTTGTCTATCTATCTATGGTAAACAATATAAACAAATGCATCATTTATCTACATAAATATCAAATTCAATAGGCTACATTTTATCCCCACATATGCTAGAGCAAAGTATCTACCGCTAAATGTTGTTTCACTGTGAATAAGCCATTTTATATTCACACCATAAAATCCCAAATCATGCACACTAAGTGTTATTTTTTAACTTTACAAAGGATAGGTGTAGGCATTCCACTGATTGGTTGCACTGATAATACTAGATTAGAATTGCATTGGAAAAACTGAGCAGCTTCTACACCTAAACTACAGGGAGTGGAGAACATTTTCCTTAGCAAGACAAGACTTCAAAATTCTGCCGAATACATCAAAAGCTAATGCCAGCCACAAAGACCCAACCGCTGCCATAGATCAGTGCATTCTGAATAAAAAGCAGCGTACAATTTAGTTGCTATAACAACACGGAAACAGAACGAAAACAACTCTGCTTAGCTGGAGTCTCCAATGGGAGCGATCCAGATTCTCTTTGTAATATTAAAATAAACACTGCAAATCCTCTTAATACAAATCTGCTATTGCATGTCTGCCAGAACTGTCCCTTTAATTTAAATCTCTGAGAAATCAGACTCTCTCTTGTACCCAGGTGCTACTTTATTAACCTTGTGATCTGTGTAGAGAGTCCAAGACTTTCATTATAATGGTGTCTGTGACAAATACAGGGAATTTAATGATCAAGAACTCTTAGAAATATGCAAGTGCTGTAAATAATGGTCATGCTGAGGGAGACAGCTGGAAGAGGAGATGTAGAAGCCGTGACAGAATGCTTAATAAATTAAGAAATTAGCAAGATGATAGCATTTCTTATCAACAGTTTTCTTGAGGCTTCCCTAGAGACAAAACATATGTTGTTGGTGTGTTTCCTTCTAAATTAAATTATGCATTGAGTTCCCGGCAAAACACAATCCAACATCTAGGGAACACTTGTGACTAATAAGGAAGGCAATTGTCATCTATCATCTATGGACATACCTGGAACTCTTGGTCATAATTTGGTAAGATGATCCTGCCTTCCCTCCAGTCGCTCCCCTGTTCTTCTCTCATCTCCCAGAGCATCTTGTTCTCCTGGCCAGATTTCCTTAAGAATTGCAGTGTTCCCCCACCATTTCCTGACACCCGAAACTGGAACACCATACAAAGAACACTTCTGGGCAAGTACATCTGGGGACTGACTAGGCGTGCATGCTGCGCCTCTCTCCTGACGCTAGGCAGCCTTAAGTAATTTTTGCCAACAGCTGTGTACAAGAAAACAATTAATTAGAATTAATTCACAGTATACTCAAATTAGAAAAATACAATTTGCTTTGAAAATAATCTTAATTTACTAAGCATCGTTACATATATTCATGAAGCTCATGATTGATCAATCCACACCCTTAGAGGAGCATGATATAATTATTATTATTTATTTGTACAGTGCCGCCAAATTATGTACCTCACTGTGTGCATGAGTAGGGGTACACAATGACACTAATTCAAGGCAACCAATATAAATACATACAATTGATGAAACAAAAAACAATTAAAACAAGAAGAGGAGACCTTGCTTCAAAAAGATTACAATCCAAATGGCATAAACAATCTGATCATTGATTCATGGCAAAAGAATACAGAATTATAAAAAATACTAAACAAAACCATTTAATACAAGAGGGGGAGCTGACAATCTACATGGCATGAATGATCTGTTGTTAATATATATATACATACATGCTGTAAATACAGTAAAGGATGTTCTTGGATATTGCTGACTAATTATTCTGTTAAAAATACTTTTGAGTGTTATGCACAGCCAATCACATTCAGCACCTAATTTATTGTGCACAGTGCAGAAAACAAGAACTCCCCCTAGTGAATGAGTTGGTGTAACTGTTTAAGAGCTCAATCGACTGTCATTTACTACATTATAAGACAAACATCTAAGTTTCAAAAAAGTTAAGATTTTCGGAAGGTGCATATTCTCACATTAAAAACAAACAAAATTTAGAATAATAAACATCTATGACAAGGGGTTAAACGTATTTCCCTTTTTAAATGGATGTGGTGTCTGCTAAGGGTGACCACGTTTTAAAACTGAGCTAGTAACTAGATCTGAAACAGACTAAGGTCAAATGCACACTTTGGTAGCAAAGTCTTAAAAAAACACATCTGGTTTTGAGAAATACTTTAAGAAGTCAAAACAAAAGAATGAAGTGTACAGTGGAAAAATGAAGATTACAAATAATCAAGAAAATGTCATTTGCACTACATTAACATTTTCTACAACAGCAAATGCATCATTCTATTAGTACAATGTAAACATGATCTCACGTCCTCTACTGATGAAAAACATTATACATATCCATAAAAGGACACTAGGTATTTTCTGAAACATCCTAAGGCAACCTGGATTGGTTACTGAAAAAACCCTAGGGCTTTTTCCAAACACCCTAACTGGTTACAGCTGTTTCTCTTTGTCATAAATTGCTGTTGTCTTTCATCAAAGAAGACCACCCTGGAACTAAGGAAATCTTTATCTATCCCAATTATTTGCATCCCCTTATTTCTCACTTTCTTTAAAGGTTTTTCTCCCCCTTTCTCTCAGTGGTATGCTCCACTTCCAGCTGCAATTATTGCAGTTTCCTCTTTAAGCATTTTATAACATAATTATGATGTACTTTGCCTTAGTTAGGATAGGTTTTAAATACAGATTTAAAGGGACAGTAAAAAAATTGTTTTTTTTTTATATAAATGGCTTAGTTATGCATAATTAAATAACTTTGCAATATACTATAATACTATAATATTCATTATTTTGCACCATTTTTATGTAATTTAGTTTTAAATATTAAGGATGTTCTAATTCTTTAAAACTTGAAAAGCACCTGACTTCTGAAGGTTAACCCTGCTACATTTACCTCCCTAAATTGGCTTTAACTAATGAAAACTGCAAAACAATTCACTTTACACTAACAATATATATGTGTGTGTGTGTATATATATTTATATGTATGTGTGTATAGATATATATAAATCAATAAAATATTTTTGCATAGGTAATTAGCTAATATCCTATGCAAAAATATTTTATTGATCTACTTTTGAGACATGGAGGATTTTATCTCCACCATAATTTTAATGAATACACACACACACACATATATATATATATATATATATATATATATATAAATAAATATATATATATGCGTGTATGTATGTGTGTGTATATATTTATATATATATATATGTGTGTGTATATTTATATATATATATATGTGCGTGTATGTATGTGTGTGTATATTTTTATATATATATATATATATATATATATATATATTTATATTTATATATGTGTGTGTGTGTGTGTATACCACTGCATATTTGTGCCTAAAGGCACATAGAAATAGGCCCTGCATGAATATGATGCATCACTCCCCTTGCAAAAACTGCAGTTTTACCAAAATAAATTATTTTACGTGTTTAATTTAGTTTTGAGAGTATCCCTTCACCTTTTTTTTTTATTTATTTTTTTATACACAGCTCCACTCCAAAGAAACAGGCTGGTAAGGGATATGGCTAAAACTTCCCAACATAAAAAATGTGAGAAACCTACACAAGATGATAAATCAGATTCTAGGCACATCCACAGAGGCGTAACTAGAAACCACAGGGCCCAGGTGCAAGAATCTAAAAAGCCCCCCCCCCCCAAAAAAAAGGTGAATTTGATACATGTCTGCAAAAGGAGGTACCCTGTGCCTACAGTCTGTGAGATGGTCTGACCCCCTATTACTGTATATAGTGACACTGTTTAACCCACCAGTACTGTATATAGAGTTAGTGACACAGTCTGTAATCTGCCGGTGAGATGGCTGGCCTGACCCTACCTGCCCCAGTACTTTATAAAGTGACCACAGTAGTCTGTGACATGGTCCAGCCCCCCATACTGTATATAGTGGTACTGTATAGACTGTTTACCCCCCGCCCCCCATGCTGTAATAACAAGGTCTGTAATTTGCTGGTTCCACAAACATACACACACACATACATGCATAAATACACACACAGTCACATACATACACACACACATACATGCATAAATACACACACAGTCACATACATACACACACACATACATGCATAAATACACACACAGTCACATACATACATACACACACACACACACATAAACACCAATGGGTAAAACAGAAACACTAACCCCTGTAGTCAGAGACACTAGTGAAGCATCATGTCACATTCATGAAATCAGTGCAGGCAGTGGCAGGTCAAAGTTTTTTATTGTAAACTTTTTTTGAAGCTGGGACCACACCCTTGGGGGCCCAGTTACAATTGCGACCTTTGCACCCCCTGTAGTTTCGTCCCTGCACATCCATCTTTCAATGGAACACAAAATGCAATAAATAAATTTCACATTTTACATAGGGCTACTTACATTTTCACAGTGCCGGTAAAAACTAAAGGAAGTTTCCTAACTTCAGTAAACCCTGTGGTATTTATTTCCCCTAAAGGGACACTAAAGTCATAATAATTATATTTTAATGATTCAGCCAGACAATGACATTTTACACAACATTCCAATTTACTTTTATGTCTAATTTGCTTTGTTCCTTTGTTGAAAAGCTTAGCTAGGTAGGCTCGGGAACAGCAATGCACTACTGGGAGCTAGCTGCTGACTTGTGGCTGTACATATATGAACATTGTCATTGGCTCATCAGATGCGCTCAGCTATACCAGTAGTGAATTGCTGCACTTTCAACAAAGGATACCAAGAAATTAACCAAATCTGATAATAGCAGTAAATTTGAAAGTTGTTTAAAATTGTATGTTCCATCTGAATCATGAAATAAATAATTTGGGTTTCATGTCCCTTTAAGTCCTCCACCAATTTAATAGGAGTTAAGGTATATAACAAATGTAAATCTAAAGACACCTTTCTTTGTTGTCAGCAAAGGTAGTATATATGCAAATTAATGACCTCCATGGGATACTCTTGAAGCGTATTAAAGCTAGTGGGACGTGTCTTTCTTTTTTGCACAACCTAGCTATTATTATTATTATTATTTATTTATAAAGCGCTGCCCATGGGTAAAAGGATTAAAAGTACAATGGGGAAACAATAAAATAGGAGACAACATTTTAAAGACAAATACAGGGGGAATTGAGGGCCCTATTCCCGTGGGAACTTACAATCTAGATGGGTAGGAGGATGGGAAACAGGAGGTGGGGACTGCAAAGGTGAGAATGATATTAGTGAGGAGATAGATGAGGGCAACTGTTGGGTAAATGAAGTTAATTTGTTAATGAGTCAGGTAATAAGCTTCCCTGAACAAAAAGGTATTTAGGGAACGTTTAAAGGAAGAGAGGTTAGGGGGAAGTCTGACAGCTCTAGGAAGTGCGTTCCAGAGGGTTGGTGCCGCACAAGAGAAGTCCTGTAGTCTAGCTTGAGAGGAGGTGATGGTAGAGAACGCAAGAAACAGGTCATTGTTGGATCTTAGGGGGCAGGCTGGCGTTAGGGATGGGCGAATGTTTCTAAAAATTCTAAATTTAAAACGAATTTTGATACATTCGTTCGAATTTCGAATGTTTATATAACATTCTATTTTCTAATTTTTGTTTTCAAATTTTTCAATAAAATTAGAAAAAATATTTGTTCGAATAATAGAATGTTTAGCTATGTATTCATTCAATTTTGAAATGTAATATTCGAATTAGAATGTGACATTCAAATTCGAAATAGTATTTCTAGTCTACAACTGTGTTTAATAAATGTAATATTTGAATTCGAATGCTACATTAGAATGTCACATTCAAATTTGAAATAGTATTTCTAGTCTAATACTATGTTTTAAATGTAATATTCGAATGTGAATATGACATTCGAATTTGAATGTCACATTCGAATTCGAAATAGTATTTCTAGTCTAATACTGTGTTTTTTAAATGTAATATTTGAATTTGAATGTGACATTCGAATTCAAAATAGTATTTCTAGTTTACAACTGTGTTTAATAAATGTGATATTCAATTCGAATGTGATATTCGATTTGAATGTGACATTCAAATTTGAAATAGTATTTCTAGTCTAATACTGTGTTTTATAAATGTAATATTCAAATTCGAATGTGATATTCGATTCGAATGTGACATTCGAATTCGAAATAGTGTTTCTAGTCTACAATTGTGTTTTATAAATGTAATATTCAAATTTGAAAGTGACATTCAAATTCGAATGTGACATTCAAAAACTGTAAATAACATTTGAAAATCAAATTTTTAAGAATATTTGTTCTTATCAACATTCTATTATGTAAATCAAATTTCTACAATAACATTCGTTCTAACATTCGAATTCGAATATAAACACATTCGCCCATCCCTAGCTGGAGTATATTTGTTGATGAGTGAGGACAGGTAGGGTGGGGCAGTATTGGTGAGGGCTTTGTAGGTCAGGGTGAGAAATTTGAATTTAATTCTGCTAGTTTTAATGTATAGGGTGAAGCGTTGGAAAACTGAGCATTTTCTATAGCTGCAGGGTCATCCTATAACATGTTTTGTACAGAAAACCTGCAAATGTTTTTTTTATCTCCCCTGCTGAGGCCGATTAGAGACAGAAATTAATGACCTCATGTACTAATCAACCAATCACTATGTATTATGATAGAGGGTCAAGTTCTCAACTCTGCAAGATGCATTCCAGCCTCTATGGAAGTCATGGAAATACCACAACGCAATTTTAAATAAACTTAAGAAAAACAAACAGACTAAATAAATAATATATACTGTAAAAATGTTTCTATTGCTCATCATTAAACATATTAAGAATTACATTTTAAATCGAATGTGCCATTAAATAATTATAAGTGACTATAGTCCTCCCAGGATTTGTCTTTCTCTTTTCCTCCTTTTTTGGTGGTCTCTCTCATCTCAATGACCCTTTCTTTCCTAACAATTCCTCTTGTTTTTCTGTGTGAATGTTGTTTAACTGATTCCACAGGTCTACTAGTCTATAATAGTTTATTGTGGAATTGTTCTTTACTTACTGTTGGTACAAAATATATTTAAAATTAAACCTCAGAATGCTATGCAAGGTCAGAGGCACTGAGATTGAAGTGGCCTTACCTGTGAAGGTTTCAGCACTCAGATGTATTTCTGGAGTGCTGAATGGGTTAACAAAAAACAGGCAATTATAGTTTCTCAGGGGAGAGGAAATGAAAACAGAAATCCAGCATAGGTTATAAAAATAGGTCCTTCATGCAGAAGGCTCATTATATTAATTAAACATTATTAGTCTGATGGAGATGGGCAGGGAAGTTTTTCAGCTGAGACAGTGGGTAAGCGTTCTCTCTGTTGCTGCAGGCTTCTGTATAGTAACACTTAAATGCAGACAATACATATAATGCACAGATTTGTGCAGCACAGCTATAGCTTGTTAAACTACACAGTGTTTTATTTCTTATTATATGTTTGTTCATCTGGATGGCCTTTAAAGCATTTGATCACCACTTCTTGCCGAGCTGGTATAATTACTTGAAAAAGACTGAAAAAGCAATTAAACATTTGTATGGTCACATGATAGAGCCCCAAAATGAAATATACAATCTATATGCACTCTATGGGAACTTCAATGCAGTCCTAAATTACTCAAAATGTGTGTAACACACTAACATAAAAAGTTATATAATAACTATTATATTAACTACCAATTGTACTAACTAATAATACTTTCTATAAAAATAGTGAGATTTGAAGACTGGGAATTTATATGTATTGTCATCACATGGAAAGAACTTTCAAGAAATGGTGTATTGGGTAGGAAGCATAATCTCACAGTATAAAATCTGTATGAGAGGGAAAATATGTGGGTGTATGTATATAAGAGATTCCCAGCATCCTTGTTCAATGCAAGTTAAAATAAGGGGAAGGAGGTGGGAACACTATTGAATATTTTACAACCATTATACTCAAGACAAGAGTTTTTCAAAGGTTGCCAAATGCTTTCACTTGTAACTCCCTGGGTGCCATGTCTGCCAACAATGCATTGCACTGCACTCATTTGCAGGGCTCATTTGTGCACAACAGGTTAACATTATGGTTGCTATAGCAGTAGGTGTTGAACAGCTACATTAAGTAATATGTTCCATAGTGGATCATGTCAGTTCTAAAAATAAAGCGTTTAGCTGGTAAAATGCTGCTTTTGAGGTTTAACTCCTCGTAAGAAAACTGTGACTAAATGGTATCACTGTGCTGTTTCAGATAAATTCCAGAAACCGTGGCTACTAACATTTTACACCTGGCCCAATAAGCTATGTACATACAAATGTTCATTCCTGCCCCTAAAAAAAACTATCACTTTTCATTTCAGTTGTTGGTAAATATGTTTGTCTACTCTTGCTATAATATATGAAGCCGATAACATTATGGCTCATATAAATATTAACCATCAGTCTTTTCCAGCAGTCATCTTGGACAATTGAAAATCAAAACCTATATATATATATATATATATATATATAAAATAGTAAAGTAAGGACGATCCAGCTGGACCGTACGATACTGTTGCTAATTGGGTCAGCAGCAGTTTTCACTTGGGACCAGCAGTCTCCTGAGTGGTACACGTGGGGGTTAAACACATAGGGCTAGATTACAAGTGGCGCACTAAATTTTAGTTTCGCTCGCGCGCTAACTTCACTTAAAAGTAAACCTTTAACATGGGCAGTGTATGTGCGTATTACAAATTGAAAGCAGAAAGTTAGTGCAACAGCGAAAGTCCCATGTACGCGAACTTCAGGACTTCAGATATAGAGTAACTTCTTCTCCCATAGATTTCAATGGAGAGCGCTGTTCACAAAAAACCTAAGTTACTGTTCACGTGCTAACCCGACACCGCATTAGACCAACAGCGCTAAAGCAGTATTTTTTTTCTGACAAATTTAAAATTGCACTTCAGTTTGCCAGCCCCCTGATTCATGTGAAAGCTTTCAGCCAATCACACTCACACATGTGTGGACAGTACACTGTGAACTCTTGGAAGTGTGCTTATAATAATACTGTGCACATTTTGATAACGAAAGTAAATTGAAACGCCTCTTAAAACTACGTCCTCTATCTGAATCATGAAGCTTTAATTTTGACTTTAGTATCATTTTAAGTATTTTAACTGCCCCTGCTACATACTACGCAGCAATTGCATAGCTCAGTGAAGGAGCATTTAATACTCAAGAGACTTTTTGAGTGGTGTATCCATAAACATATCTTAAATGGAAAAACTGTACATTTTGCAAATTAAATGGTAGCTTTATGTGCTTATAAAACTTTTATTTTTATGGGGAACTTTTTTTTTTTGCAATGCAGTGTTTATCTGCCAATATATTCTATACATAAATAAATGGCTTTAAGAATCCTGTATTAATAAATGACCAAGACCTAATACATAAATGGAAACATTCACATAAAAGAAAACAAGTGATTGACGTCTCCAGTCTCCCAGCTAGTTTACACATAGCAGATTATTTTGAAACCCTCTATAATCAATACCTATTTTAATGCTGTTTTTAATCAATAATGTAGCACAGGCCTCTGTTAGAGTATTAGGTTAATCATTACTGACTTACCAGGTACAGAGCTGGAATGCACCACTGAGGGACTGTATGGATGAAAAGACCAAGCTAAATCTGCCTCGCTGTCATGCTTCCAGCTGCACACATCCCCAGAATGGTCAAAGTTGCAGCTAAATCCTGATGGGTACTGAACATCTTTAAAAGACAAAAAAAAGACAACATGAGATTTTTCCCTTCCTTATATTTGCTCTAATCCGTTGTTTTTTGCTAAATCGCCAGCAATGCGCAGAATATAAAATCCCTCTCTTCTGGGATGTTTTTAGTTAGCTCAGTTCTTAAACCTGCAGTTAGTTTTGATAGAATGAAACCCCCTTAATCCCACCAACAAAACTAAGACGGAAAGTAGAACTTAAGCCTAAGGCCAGAAATAGTCAGCTTGTACCTACCAGGCCAAAAACATGTCTAATTCCATTTGTGTATTAGGAAGCAAGAAGGTAAGTCAGATGACGTATTAGTATGGGCTCAATGCTCATTTTAAAAAGGAATGAAAAATACAGCGCAGGTTTAGAAATATTTACTGACATAATATCAAATAATGAATCCACAGATTATTAGTATGTTTGTGACTATACTAGAGGCAGCAGTAATGTGTGTTTGTGACTATGCTAGAGGCAGCAGTAATGTGTGTTTGTGACTATACTAGAGGCAGCAGTAATGTGTGTTTGTGACTATGCTAGAGGCAGCAGTAATGTGTGTTTGTGACTATGCTAGTGGCAGCAGAAATGTGTGTTTGTGACTATGCTAGTGGCAGGAGCAATGTGTGTTTGTGACTATGCTAGTGGCAGCAGCAATGTGTGTTTGTGGCTATGCTAGAGGCAGCAGTAATGTGTGTATGTGACTATGCTAGTGGCAGTAGTAATGTGTGTTTGTGACTATACTAGAGGCAGCAATAATGTGTGTTTGTGACTATGCAAGTGGCAGCAGCAATGTGTGTTTGTCACTATGCTAGTGGCAGCAGCAATGTGTGTTTGTGACTATACTAGTGGCAGCAGCAATGTGTGTTTGTGACTATGCTAGTGGCAGCAGCAATGTGTGTTTGTGACTATGTTAGTGGCAGCAGCAATGTGTGTTTGTGACTATGCTAGTGGCGGCAGCAATGTGTGTTTGTGACTATGATAGTGACAGTAGCAATGTGTGTTTGTGACTATATTAGTGGCAGTAGCAATATGTGTTTGTGACTATACTAGGCAGCAGCAATGTGTGTTTGTGACTATACTAGGCAGCAGTAATGTGTGTTTGTGACTATGCTAGTGGCAGCAGCAATGTGTGTTTGTGACTATGCTAGTGGCAGCAGCAATGTGTGTTTGTAACTATGCTAGTGGCAGCAGCAATGTGTGTTTGTGACTATGCTAGTGGCAGCAGCAATGTGTGTTTGTGACTATACTAGGCAGCAGCAATGTGTGTTTGTGACTATACTAGTGGCAGCAGCAATGTGTGTTTGTGAATATGCTAGTGGCAGCAGCAATGTGTGTTTGTGACTATGCTAGTGGCAGCAGCAATGTGTGTTTGTGACTATGCTAGTGGCAGCAGTAATGTGTGTTCATGACTATGCTAGTGGCAGCAGCAATGTGTGTTTGTGACTATGCTAGTGGCAGCAATGATGTTTGTTTGTGAATATACTAGAGGCAGCAGTAATGTGTGTTTGTGACTATGCTAGTGGCAGCAGCAATGTGTGTGTGACTATGCTAGTGGCAGCAGTAATGTGTGTTTGTGACTATGCTAGTGGCAGCAATGATGTTTGTTTGTGAATATACTAGAGGCAGCAGTAATGTGTGTTTGTGACTATGCTAGTGGCAGCAGCTATGTGTGTGTGACTATGCTAGTGGCAGCAGTAATGTGTGTTTGTAACTATGCTAGAGGCTTTGTGTGTTTGTCTCTATGCTAGTGGCTGTGTGTGTTTATATTAGGGTTGTGTGTGCTAGAGGCTGTGTTTGTGACTATGCTAGGGGTTGTGTGTGGTTGTTACTATATTAGGGGCTGTGAGTGTTTGTGTCTATGCTAGTGGCAGCAGTAATGTGTGTTTGTGACTATACTAGTGGCAGCAGAAATGTGTGTTTGTGACTATGCTAGTGGCAGCAGCAATGTGTGTTTGTGGCTATGCTAGAGGCAGCAGTAATGTGTGTTTGTGACTATGCTAGTGGCAGCAGTAATGTGTGTTTGTGACTATACTAGAGGCAGCAGTAATGTGTGTTTGTGACTATGCAAGTGGCAGCAGCAATGTGTGTTTGTGACTATGCTAGTGGCAGCAGCAATGTGTGTTTGTGACTATACTAGTAGCAGCAGCAATGTGTGTTTGTGACTATGCTAGTGGCAGCAGCAATTTGTGTTTGTGACTATGTTAGTGGCAGCAGCAATGTGTGTTTTTGACTATGCTAGTGGCAGCAGCAATGTGTGTTTTTGACTATGCTAGTGGCAGCAGCAATGTGTGTTTGTGACTATGATAGTGGCAGCAGCAATGTGTGTTTGTGACTATATTAGTGGCAGTAGCAATATGTGTTTGTGACTATACTAGGCAGCAGCAATGTGTGTTTGTGACTATACTAGTGGCAGCAGCAATGTGTGTTTGTGACTATGCTAGTGACAGCAGCAATGTGTGTTTGTGACTATGCTAGTGGCAGCAGCAATATGTGTTTGTGAATATGCTAGTGGCAGCAGCAATGTGTGTTTGTGACTATGCTAGTGGCAGCAGCAATGTGTGTTTGTGACTATGCTAGTGGCAGCAGCAATGTGTGTTTGTGACTATGCTAGTGGCAGCAGCAATGTGTGTTTGTAACTATACTAGGCAGCAGCAATGTGTGTTTGTGACTATACTAGTGGCAGAAGCAATGTGTGTTTGTGACTATACTAGTGGCAGCAGCAATGTGTGTTTGTGAATATGCTAGTGGCAGCAGCAATGTGTGTTTGTGACTATGCTAGTGGCAGCAGCAATGTGTGTTTGTGACTATGCTAGTGGCAGCAGTAATGTGTGTTCGTGACTATGCTAGTGGCAGCAGCAATGTGTGTTTGTGACTATGCTAGTGGCAGCAATGATGTTTGTTTGTGAATATACTAGAGGCAGCAGTAATGTGTGTTTGTGACTATGCTAGTGGCAGAAGCTATGTGTGTGTGACTATGCTAGTGGCAGCAGTAATGTGTGTTTGTAACTATGCTAGAGGCTTTGTGTGTTTGTCTCTATGCTAGTGGCTGTGTGTGTTTATATTAGGGTTGTGTGTGCTAGAGGCTGTTTTTGTGACTATGCTAGGGGCTGTGTGTGGTTGTGACTATGCTAGAGGTTGTGTGTGTTTGTCTCTATGCTAGAGGTTATGTGTGATTATATTAGGGTTGTGTGTGCAAGAGGCTGTGTTTGTGACTATGCTAGGGGCTGTGTGTGTTTGTGTCTATACGAGAGGCTATGTGTGATTATTATAGGGTTGTCTGTGCTAGAGGCTGTGTTCGTGACTATGCTAGGGGCTGTGTGTGTTTATGCTAGGGGCTGTGTGTGTTTATGCTAGAGGCTGTGTGTGTTTATGCTAGGGTTGTGTGTGTGCTAGAGGGTGTGTTTGTGACTATGCTAGGCTAGGCTGTGTGTGTTTATGCTAGAGTCTGTGTGTGTTTATACTAGGGTTGTGTGTGTGCTAGAGGGTGTGTTTGTGACTGTGCTAGGCTGTGTGTGTTTATGCTGGAGTCTGTGTGTGTTTATACTAGGGTTGTGTGTGTGCTAGAGGGTGTGTTTGTGACTGTGCTAGGCTGTGTGTGTTTATGCTGGAGTCTGTGTGTGTTTATACTAGGGTTGTGTGTGTGCTAGAGGGTGTGTTTGTGACTGTGCTAGGGGTTGTGTGTGTTTATACTATGGTTGTGTGTTTATGTTTATGCTAGGGGCTGAGTGTTTATGCTAGGTTTTGTGTGTTTGTGTCTGAGCCAGTGGATATGTGTGTTTTTATCTATGCTAGGGGCAGTGTGTTTGTTATTATGTTAAGGGCAATGTGTGTTGAAGCCTTATGCTATCGGCAAGGTGTGTGTGCTAGGGGCCATGTGTATATTTGTGTCCTTTTGCATTTTGTAATGGTGTGCTTTTGACTGCACTGCTTTTTATAAACTAAAATATGTGATAGTGCTAAAGAACGCGTGCATCTGTGTGTATTCTTTGGAAAGGTGATTGTATGAAGATGTTCTTGTATGTGTGTGAGAAAAGCAACGTAGGTCTTCATTTACCTTCACTGGGCGAGCAAGCCTCCCCGCATTCTGTTGTCTCCTCAGTCACTGTCTGGGTGGTTGTCTCTTCTGTCCTCATGGTAGGTTTTGGTGTCTCAAAAGTAGGTTTTGTTTCTATAAAAAAAAAAGCAGTGCCTTAGTTATGTTCTGATCAGCATCTGTAATTATCTTCAGAAATACTTCACCTAAAATAGCTTGCAACTGCATAGAAAGTACTTAAAATAATTCTTGTGTTTGCATAAAAAAATGTGTAAGTCAATGTCAATTCAAATTTCTGACTCACTGAAAATAGAAACCAAGGCAAATAGAAAAGTGATTGGTATAAGCAAAATGATTGCCATTTCCCGTAACAGCTGATTTATGACCTGCCTGTGTGATATTCCTTGGCACAATAAGGCAAAACAAAAAGTGGAATTCAATACAACATAGAGATTTATTGTTGCAAATGTTGCTCAATAAGATCTAATTTATTAAAGTGATTTTCACCTGGTGGTTTAAATAGAACATTCTCATTGAAAAAAAGTAAAAGAATAATATAATCTGTAAATTCAGGTGAACATTTGCGCTTTGCCTAAATATTTTTCCATGTTTATTAGCCATTTTATGCTATCCTTTCTTAACATGGCAAATCATTTCATGTCTGCTAAGCTAAACTCTGAATGATAGACGATATCCCATGATATCTGTAGAAAGCAGCACAGCGAATATCTCATATAATACCATACAAAAGGTTTACCCAATTTAAACTCATTTATTCATATTTTAATTTAGATTTTAAAAAGACCCAAAGTCTGCAGCAGGGTATTTACATAGCTACAGATCACACTTGTACATTTCAGCAGCTAGCAAGAACCAACCATTCAAACATCAAAGGCTCTTCTCAGAATACAATATCTTATCTAACTCTTTGAAGTGCATTAATGTCACTAATGAGAGGGCATCTGTAGCCACAATAAACTCAATTTTGGGGTCTGTAGTATTAAGACAAACTTTTTAATGCAGAGGATCAGATCTACCATTGTAAAATACTTTTTTTGAAGATAAAATTATAGGAAGCAGGAAATTTTAAACACTACCAGGCTACCTGTTAGCTGTCTTCATAAATAAAAATATTTGAAAGAGAATTGATATAACGGACAATATTATATATAAGTGCAGAATGTGTACATAAAATGGGAGCCAGTGTTATCTTTTTGGCACAGTGTAATTTGTGCAGTATGTTCTAACATTAGTATATGTTCTTACAATGCTGTATGAATATATTCTTATCCTATCTAGTGCAATACTATCATTCAAGTCTATAAGCTATTCAGTGGTATTGAACATTTCCCATTTGACCCTCTGTTTATCATATGATTAGTGTTACAATTATATACACACATGCATGACAATCCTGTAATGCTGAAAATGAAGAAAAGCCTCTTTTAAACTGGATGTAACTTAATGGCCCAATTTAATGCAAAATTGACATGCTCTACTACGTTAGAGCAGTAGCAACACTGTAAGTCTAGGGCCCAGATTTATTAAAGGGATTGGAAAGTCAAACTAAAACTTGATTCAGACAGAGCATGTTATTTCACCACACTTTTAAATTAACTTCTATTTTCAAATGTGCTTTGTTCTCTTGGCATCTGTTGTTGAAAAAGAATATGTACATATCCTTCTCTACTGGAAGCTAGCTGGTGATTGGTGCCTGCACACATTTGTGTCTTGTGATTGGCTCACTATATGTGTTCAGCTGGATCCCAGTATTGTATAAAAAATGGAAAATGGTTTAAAACTGTATGTTCTATTAGAATCATAAAAAAATTGGGGTTTCATGTTCCTTTAAATCACAAGCAAACAACGTTGCCATCTAGAGAACCTGTCCACTTGTGATTGTGCCTGATAGGAAGCAGACGGTGCATGTCTTCTGCCCACATTTTACATTGCACAAGGAAATCCTACTCAGGGTCTGTTAATCACCCCATACAAATTAAGGGTCTTTTAACTCCACCACCTTACCGCTGCATCTTAAAGGACCAGTAAATACAGTAGATTTGCAAAATCAACAAATGCTTGATAACAAGATAATGCAATAGCACTAAGGGCTCCATTTATTAAGCAGCGGTTGCTGCTTCATAGCCCCACTGTTTCAGGTCCGCCTGAAATGGAAGTTAAGAAGCAGCGGTCTGCTTCTTAGGTGGCAGACTTAAATCATCCCGATCCGATCTGAATGATTGACGGCCCCTGCTAGCGGCCGATTGGCTGCCAGTGAGCAGAGGGCTTCATTGCACAGGCATTTCACCAGAAATGTTTGTGCAATGTTAAATGCCGGCAACGTATGCTGCCAAGCGGACATGATTCGCTATGAGGTCGAGCTACAGCAAATCATGTCCGCTTGACCTTTGTTAAATCTACCCCTTAGTCTGAACTTCTATTGAGTAGTAGATTTTTTTCTGACAAATTTTAGTTATGTATATTTAAACTCCCACTGCATTATGTGACAGCCATCAGCCAATCACAAATACATATATGTATAGTCTGTGAATTCTTGCACATGCTCAGTAGGAGCTGGTGACTCAAAAAGTGTAAATATAAAAAGACTGTACACATTTTGTTAATGGAAGTAAAATGGAAAGTTGTTTAAGATTGCATGCTCTATCTGATTCATAAATGTTTAATTTTCACTTGAGTGTGAGCCTGCCCCACAAGGGCTCCAGAACAACTTCTGCACAAATGAGTTAAATACATAGTTAAAGTATTGGTAAATTTACAGTTGGACACATATAGACTTACAAGGTTCCTAGAGCTAAAGTTACATTCTCTAATGAATGTGAGTGTGTAATTGTTGCACTACAATTTCCTTTTAACCCTCTAGATATCATATGTGAAGAATAAAAAGTTTAATACAATCGATACTTAGTTCAGAGATATATCATTCAAAGAATAAACCAATGCTCAGTTGAGACCTCACATTATAAGGAACAGGTTATTTTCATCAAATAATGGGTCACCTAACCAATATCTTCCTAAATGAAGCTAAAAATAGGTTGGATATTTGAATATATATTTATAGTGATATATTTATAGTATCTGTCTACACTGATGATATTATGTTTGGGGACATTTATGCTTTGCCCTGCATTGCCCCTATTGCCTATGGTTATGCCCTCAAAGTTACAAATGTGAGAAATATAAAGGTGAGGGGTTTGTGGTATAGTTTTACAGCAGCAATTAAAACCGTTGGATACCACAAGACAAGTGCTAATAATAAGAGCAAATAAGCACATAGGTGCTCTTCTGCCCATTCAAATATAATTTCACAGAGTTAACTCTCAAATATTCAGTTTTTATATTTAAATTAAACATACTTAAATGCTACATTTGTTAGTTCAATGTTAGAATGGAAATTTCAATAAAAAATAAGTAAATAATTACGTGTTCAAAAGTTTTTATTTGTCTAAAACAAACATTTGTTTTTTGTTTTTAAATGTGCCTACACATTCACATATCATGCAGGCCAATAAACCAATAATTACTGTAAATGGATTAAATCTTACTAAAG
Organism: Bombina bombina; assembly: GCF_027579735.1. NCBI lineage: Eukaryota > Metazoa > Chordata > Amphibia > Anura > Bombinatoridae > Bombina > Bombina bombina. The sequence continues at coordinate 537,679,594 of NC_069499.1, forward strand.
TTTTTTTTTTATATATTTCCTTTCTCCCTTCTTTCCTCTTTGCTGTTCTGAAATGCACTGAAAGCGCCTCTGTTTTAACCCTTAACGTGCAATAATATAGAGAAAGTGAGTCAATTTGTGTATCAAACACGAATGTACAAAACAGCGCCAATTCTGTGATGTGAAGATAATTTGCGTTGTTAGCGGAAACACTAGAGGCTTTGATCCATGGTCTCTGGTGAGAAGCTGTAATTTTCAACCAACAGTAGTTCTGAATCTTTGTTCCAGTTTGCAGGTCTGTTGTTAAGAATGAATAACAAAGACTGTAACAATACTATAAAAGGCAAAGTATTCATATCTGAGCTGGGATTAGCAGATGGCTCATGCATTTTTAGCCACAACGGGTACTTTTTTTATTTAGTGCAGTTTCCTAAAGCAGCATGCCATATCTATAATATGTTGGTTTATTCTCTATTATCTGTAGTTTAAAACATGATCTTTGTTTATTTTTTCATGACTGTGGGTAACCCATAGACTGCATAACCCATTTATGAGGGACATTGTACCTTGGTTTTTAGTTTTAACTGCAGTAAAAAGGTAAAATAAAATAATTCTGCATTGAATAAACCTACTTTTTCTTGTCAGTATTGTCTTTAACAGCCAATACATCTGTGTGAGTCATCTCTATTGGCCAGTAAACAATGGATATTACAGTATAAGTTTGCATACATGTGTTTCCTTGCTGCAAGCGCCAGTTTCCAAATTCCAATATGTTTTCTTGCAAAACAATTTTTTAATGTCTGTTTACTATTTTCATATGCGTGACAGATTTCTTGGGTATGCAATGTGCCAGCTTCTGCTTATATTCTTTATATAAAAAAATGTTAATTTGTCTTAAAGAGACTTGGACCAACTAGCACATGTAATTAGACCTGCATAGGCATGACCAGTGTCAAATTACCAGCATTAAATTGCACATCCCATGTACTTGGGTAAGTAAATACTGTTGTCTTTAAAGTGAACATAAATCCAAGCCATGGTAAATAGTGTTAAAACATTACATTGCATCATCTGACGCACTTCGCCATAAGAAAGCTACTGTGAAACGCGACAGTGCAGGTCTGATTACATTTGCTAGTTGGTTTCTGTTGAGTCCTATCATTCATTTATGGGATACTTTTATGCTCTGGAGGGTCGAGCCTAATTGGACACTGCCTCATGTACTTATACTCGTAACTCATGTTGCATTTAATTAAAGAAACATGAAACCCATTTTTTTTTCTTTCATGATTCAGGCAAAGCATGCAATGTTTAACAACCTTCCAATCTACCTCTACTATCTCATTTGGCTTTGATTTTGATGTTCCTTTAATATGTTAACAAAGGGGCTTGGTGATTTTGTACAATAAACTGCAATGCTATTAGTACATCTGTACAACATGTTATTGGCTAAGAAAATAAAATCAGTTTGGGGCTGGCAAGGCTATGGCTAGCAGGGGATATATGTGCATACTTTGTAAACTTTAGTAGTACACAAAATATTTTTTACTAAGTACCACTAAATTTCTACATGGTGTCAAAGACAGGAATAGAAGAAAATGCTTTGAAATGTGTTTATAATAATCTGCACTTAGAGGCCTTCTGTTTCTTGCAGGCTTAGATAGCCTTTGCTGAGATATCCACTCATGAGGGAATTTAAAATTGAGACAAACAACTGTTTTGTCTACATTACAGCCCAATCACAAATAGAACTGTTATAATGACATGCAACATATGGAGTACCCATAATGCTTTTTAAAGCACTCCACGAGTTCCCATAAACAATACTAGCAAAGTGAAGTTTTTGTTTTATTAAAATGTTTAAATTCCGTGGTTTGCCTTTTTCTCAATAATCTCTGATGCTGTATTTTCATGTATCTCTTGTACAAATCAGAAAATTCATACATTTTTGTTATAACAATGTCACCTTAAAGGGACACTCAAGTCAAAATTAAACTTTCATTATTCAGACAACTTTCCAATTTCCAATTTACTTCCATTAAAAAAAAAGTACAGTCTTTTTTTATTTAAAAGTTTTGAGTCACCAGCTCCTACTGAGTATGTGCAAGAATTCACAGAATAAGAGTATAAGCATTTTTGATTGGCTGATGGCTGTCACATGGTACAGGGGGAGTGGAAATAGACATAACTTTTACAAATTGTCAGAAAAAAATCTACTATTTAGTTAAAGTTCAGACTAAGTGCTATTGCATTGTCTTGTAATCTTGCAGTTGTTGATTATGCAAATCTACTGTGTTGACTGGTCCTTTAAAGCTTTTAAAGGGGCATTAACAACTTTGAGATGGTAATATAAAATTATATGATACATTGTATATATAAAAAAACTACAATATACTTTCATTATTTATTTTCTCCCCTTTTCCTGTATTTCCATAATTGGCTATAGCAGAGAAGGTAACCTAAGTTACAGCATGGCAGCTCTCATTATTTTATGAACACTAAGGGCTAAATTACGAGTGGAGCAATACTAAGCCCTTGTGCGTTAAATTTGCTAGAAGTAAGATTTTTGCGTGCGTCGGCTAGTGTGCGTATTGCAAGTTGAAAGTAAAAAGTTTTTTTCCACAAGCGGTAACTTGACGTGTGCAAAAAGCCATTAATGTATTTCCCCCCATAGACTTCAATGAAAAAACTAACACCCTTACTTGCGTGCAAACCCGATTGCCTTTACTCGTGTGCTAATCCAACATAAAATATTAATATTTCAAATTATAATGTTCTTCACATAGCAGAATACCTTCTATTTATTCTTAAATCCATATATATTAAATGATTTATTGTAAAGTATATATCTATACATATATACTGTGTGTGTGTGTATATATATATATATATATATATATATATATATATATAAATATGTACACATATATATATATATATATATATATATATATATCTATTTAAAAATACTTAGAACATATTCCCCTGTGTAAAGAACATTGGAATGTGAAATATTTACAGTACATACATAGTTAAACACTTTATTAAATATCATCTTACATGTTTTCAGCTACTTGACTGCAACGCTCCAATGCACACACACACACACACACACATATATATATATATATATATATATATGTCAATATATGTATACATATGTACTTATGTGTTTATATGTCAATATATGTATATATATGTATTTATGTGTTTATATGGATCATGTCCGCCAGACATCGCTAAATGTCGACAGCATACTCTGTCAGCATTTAACATTGCACAAGCAGTTCTGGTGAACTGCTTGTGCAATACCGCCCGCTGCAGATTTGCGGCAAATCAGCTGCTAGCAGGGAGTGTCAATCAACCCGATCGTGCAAGATCGGGCGAATTGATGTCCGCAGCCTCAGAGGAGGCGTTTGAGTTAAGAGGCAGCGGTTTTAAGACAGCTGCTTCTTAACTCTTGTTTCCAGCGAGCCTGAAGGGGCCATTCGATTAGGGGCCATTCGGCCGTTGTTAAATGTGTATATATTTATCTTTGCAGGCCTTTTTTCTTTCTTTCTAACACCTGAGATCTCATATCTTTGAGCCCTTATAACTTTTTAATGCATTTTTTAAAAATATTTTTTAATTAGACAGTGTTATGAGTGTATGTGTACTTTTAGATGTATTTATAAAGTGTTATGTGCAACTTTTTTGTCTGGCATAACAGTTAACCAGAGCTCTGAAATGACACTAACCCGACGCGCATTATATTCAATTGAGCTCAAACGACTGTGTTTACTTTCAACTCGTAATACTCAATAATCATGTTACTTTGACGCTCGCAAAGAGCCACGATAAACCCCTTATCGCTCGCACGCAACAGTTAATACACCACTCGTAGTCTAGCCCTAAAACTTTACAATGGCCCTTTAAAATTTAAACTACGGTAAAATTCATGGCACAACTGATACTGACATTTCTGCTGCACATTGGCTGAAAAGAACATCTACCACAGCTGTATTGACTGACAGTATTAAAAAAAAAGACAATGAGGAAAAGTAGATGTAATTCGCATTTTAAAATGCCCCATTTCAGATGAAACTCAGTAAAATGAATAAATTGTCAATTGAATACTATACAACCACTGTAGATAAATGTTTTTTGGGCCTTTCTGACTTGGAATTCAGATTACTCATCTAGCAGTGAAGGTCCGGACACAAACCTAGCCATCTGGTTCCTTTCTCACAGAGGTATGTAGAAATCCAATTTCTACTGCAATTTGCCAAAGATTTCACTCAACACTCTTAATAATGCAGAAGATTCCCAGTTACATAAAAAAATTTTTTTTAAAAAAACAAAAAAAAAAACAAAAACAAAACAGCTGCTTGTAGTCCTCCTGGAGACTCAAGCATTCCAACATGTTTATATATATATATAAAGTTTATTTCAGATTTTGAATATATAAAAGTACTAGGATATACAAATGTGTGTGACATAAGTTCCTAATAAGTTCCTAATAAGAATTACAAGTGTTTAGTCCCAAATATGACAAGTGTGAAGCTGTGTCACGCTTGTGTAAATGTGAGCTATCCAGAAATAGAGTATAATTAGCAAGCGGAAGGCAGTGAGGCATTTCCTTTCCAAAGATACTATATCTTGCTTTGGAAATATCTGCCTGAAATGAAATTGAAGTCAGTCCACCCTATTTAAAAGGCCTCCTGACCACAGCTTGTAAAAGCTCAAAGAATTATGGGAAATCAATTTACACACAAAATGATATTATTCTCAAGGAAATATCTTGTTTATATATAAATATATATATTTCCAAGTAAATAGATCTGCACTCGCTGGACTTTAAAAAAACAATAGTTTATTGTGTACAGAGAGTCCAGCAAGTGCGGATCTATTACTTCGAATTGGATATTGTCCCTGACACCCTGACTCGTAACTTAAGAGGTGAGAGTGCAAATGCCTATTAACTTTCGTGTATGTATGTATATATATATATATATATATATATATATAGATAGATAGATAGATAGATAGAGAGAGAGAGAGAGAGAGAGAGAGAGAGAGAGAGAGAGAGTATGCTATTTTTATGTTGTCAGTGGTTTGCTTTAAACGTTTCTCACCACATTTTAATATAATAAATACTAAATAAAAATGATGAATCTTACATTATCTCATGAGTTTAATATGTCATTTTTGGTTTAAGAAAGGAAGAAGGACAATGTGAAAGAAATATTTAGGTATATTAGGAGAGGAAATATTTTACAGAAAATTATGAATACCATGATGAACAAGAAATCATATTAGGAATGAGTAAATAAACTATTATATAAAAAAAAAAACATGGTTATATGAAATACAACTCAGGAGGAAATAATCAGCAAAATTGTGGAAAACAATGACAATGATTAGGATATACAACTATTAGTCTTATTTATATACAGTATATATATATAATATTAATTGGTTTCTTTTTTCTTATCTTATATCAAGATCTATAGGGTTCTTTATTTAGTGTTGCCCACAAATGTCAACTATTTTGTATAAGTTTGCTGATTACTTTTATGTTTAAATACAAATCTATATCCTTTTACTCTGTCTGGCTCTCATTTAATATCCGATTATTATATGTATAATAACTTCCTCACATCCTCCTAATAACCTTATTATACGCAATTATTTGCTGATGGAAAGACATTAGACAGTGCCTCATAGGCAAACCAAGAAAGTTGATCAGTTAGTAATCTTATATAAGAAGATATTGTCTGAAAATAACAGAAGCCATATGGGTTGCGGATGCAGAAAATATATAGATAATTAAATGCTAAAACAACTGGTCATGCTTAATTTATAAGGAGATAATATAAATACTCATATTAGTATAGATACATATGGTAGATGTTAAAGGAGAAGTGGTGGCTGGGGATGCAAGCATTCTTTTGGACCCTTTTCATAGAATAAACAAGGATGGGATTGCAGAAAAAATGGAGAAACCAGGGGTTGACAAATGTAAATTAAACTTAGGAGCCAACAGAAATAGTCATGGGCCAGCTACAATTTATATAAAGATATATGTATAATTATTCACATAAATTGAGGAGCTTTGAGTTATATATATATATTGCCTTATACCTCCATATTAGTGTTTCTGTACTGCAAATAGAAACCTCAAGTTCGACAATCTGTTAGTTCGGCCTAGTTTAGAAAGTATAGGATGTTAAAGTTAGTTTATTAGAGAGTTTAGCATGTGTTTTACTTCAGAAAAGTATTTCAAAAGCTAAATGATCATTTAATTCTCATTTTCTATGCGTACTTGTCCTCAGAAGGCTATGTATGCACTCCATAATTTAAAGAGACATTATAATGCAATAATTTTATTATTTACATGAAGATTTGTTGGTAACTTTTTGATTCCCCCCACAGAAAATGGTGTCATCCTAAACAGGAAGCAGCTGACAATTGTGATTCTTGATTGGCTCACCAACAGTGCCCTGCTTAGGAACAGCAATATGCTAATAAGGAGTTTAGCTATATGTTTAATCCCTTTGTATGTGTTAAACAAATATTATCAAGGGAAACTGGTTAAATAATAAGATGATCTAATGAACCAGAACCCAAGAAATGCATAATATAAAAAAAATAGCCCAATTTACTTCTACACTCATTTATCATGTATCTCTCGCTATTCTGTTCAATTTGTAACTTTTTTTTAGCACTATTTTCCCAAACAACACAATACAGCTTTCTTGACACCTGATGCATTCGCATGACTATAGCAGTGTTTGTATTTCTCGTTATGGTGCCATAGTGTAGAATGGAGGTTTGAGATAATGTAAAAAGAAAAAAAAAGATTGGACGCAGTGGTATACAAAATGGAAAGTGAACAGAGGAGAAAGCCCCCTTCTGAGCAGCTAGCAGCAAAAAGCAGCTTCATTTTGAGTTGCCCAGCAGCGCAGTAATTGAAAGCAGATGCTCGGAACTTCAAAAAGGATCTATAGCAGATGCAGGGCATACATCTGAGGAGAGCTGGGCTTTTAGAATCAAACTTCAGGTGCTCTGTGCTCCTTTGTTTTTGCATTTAGTTCTTGAGCCTTTTTATCAGAGTTAAATACAAATGCTCAGCCTGAATCCTCACAGTTCCCATTTTCTGTTGTTCACAAAGATAGAAAGGAGGAACCAGAACATCATCATTACTAAAATGTATTTAGTGCATCAGTTGATAGGAAGGAGTCAGAATATCATCATTACTTATATGTATTTAGTGCATCAGTTGATAGGGAGGAGTCAGAATATCATCATTACTTATATGTATTTAGTGCATCAGTTGATAGGAAGGAGGAGTCAGAATATCATCATTACTTATATGTATTTAGTGCATCAGTTGATAGGAAGGAGGAGTCAGAATATCATCATTACTAATATGTATTTAGTGCATCAGTTGATAGGGAGGAGTCAGAATATCATCATTACTTATATGTATTTAGTGCATCAGTTGATAGGAAGGAGGAGTCAGAATATCATCATTACTTATATGTATTTAGTGCATCAGTTGATAGGAAGGAGTCAGAATATCATCATTACTTATATGTATTTAGTGCATCAGTTGATAGGAAGGAGGAGTCAGAATATCATCATTACTTATATGTATTTAGTGCATCAGTTGATAGGAAGGAGTCAGAATATCATCATTACTTATATGTATTTAGTGCATCAGTTGATAGGAAGGAAGAGTCAGAATATCATCATTACTTATATGTATTTAGTGCATCAGTTGATAGGAAGGAGGAGTCAGAATATCATCATTACTAATATGTATTTAGTGCATCAGTTGATAGGGAGGAGTCAGAATATCATCATTACTTATATGTATTTAGTGCATCAGTTGATAGGAAGGAGGAGTCAGAATATCATCATTACTAATATGTATTTAGTGCATCAGTTGATAGGAAGGAGGAGTCAGAATATCATCATTACTTATATGTATTTAGTGCATCAGGTGATAGGGAGGAGGAGTCAGAATATCATCATTATTAAAATGTATTTAGTGCATCAGTTGATAGGAAGGAGGAGTCAGAACATCATCATTACTTATATGTATTTAGTGCATCAGGTGATAGGAAGGAGGAGTCAGAATATCATCATTACTAATATGTATTTAGTGCATCAGTTGATAGGAAGGAGGAGTCAGAATATCATCATTACTAATATGTATTTAGTGCATCAGTTGATAGGAAGGAGGAGTCAGAACATCATCATTACTTATATGTATTTAGTGCATCAGGTGATAGGAAGGAGGAGTCAGAATATCATCATTACTTATATGTATTTAGTGCATCAGTTGATAGGAAGGAGGAGTCAGAATATCATCATTACTAATATGTATTTAGTGCATCAGTTGATAGGAAGGAGGAGTCAGAATATCATCATTACTAATATGTATTTAGTGCATCAGGTGATAGGAAGGAAGAGTCAGAATATCATCATTACTTATATGTATTTAGTGCATCAGGTGATAGGAAGGAAGAGTCAGAATATCATCATTACTTATATGTATTTACTGCATCAGTTGATAGGGAGGAGTCAGAATATCATCATTACTTATATGTATTTAGTGCATGAGCTGATAGGAAGGAGGAGTCAGAACATCATCATTACTAATATGTATTTAGTGCATCAGTTGATAGGGAGGAGTCAGAATATCATCATTACTTATATGTATTTAGTGCATGAGGTGATAGGAAGGAGGAGTCAGAATATCATAATTACTAATATGTATTTAGTGCATCAGTTGATAGGAAGGAGGAGTCAGAATATCATCATTACTTATATGTATTTAGTGCATGAGGTGATAGGAAGGAAGAGTCAGAATATCATCATTACTAATATGTATTTAGAGTGCCAGGTGATAGGGAGGAGGAATCAGAATATCAGCAATACTAATATGTATTTAGTGCATCAGGTGATGGGGGAGAAGTCAGAATATCATCATTACTAATATGTACTTAGTGCATCAGGTGATAGGAAGGAGGAGTCAGAATATCATCATTACTAAAATGTATTTAGTGCACCAGGTGATAGGAGGGAGGAGTCAGAATATTATCATTATTTATATGAATTTAGTGCATCAGGTGCTAGGAAGGAGGAGTCAGAATATCATCATTACTAATATGTATTTAGTGCATTAGGTGATAGGAGGTTGGAGTCAGAATATTATCATTACGTATATGTATTTAGTTCATGAGGTGATAGGAAGGAGGAGTCAGAATATCATCATTACTAATATGTATTTAGTGCATCAGTTGATAGGAAGGAGGAATCAGAATATCATCAATACTAATATGTATTTAGTGCATCAGGTGATGGGGGAGAAGTCAGAATATCATCATTACTAATATGTACTTAGTGCATGAGGTGATAGGAAGGAAGAGTCAGAATATCATCATTACTAATATGTATTTAGAGTGCCAGGTGATAGGGAGGAGGAATCAGAATATCAGCAATACTAATATGTATTTAGTGCATCAGGTGATGGGGGAGAAGTCAGAATATCATCATTACTAATATGTACTTAGTGCATCAGGTGATAGGAAGGAGGAGTCAGAATATCATCATTACTAAAATGTATTTAGTGCACCAGGTGATAGGAGGGAGGAGTCAGAATATTATCATTATTTATATGAATTTAGTGCATCAGGTGCTAGGAAGGAGGAGTCAGAATATCATCATTACTAAAATGTATTTAGTGCATTAGGTGATAGGAGGTTGGAGTCAGAATATTATCATTACGTATATATGTATTCAGCGCATCAGGTGATAGGAGGGAGGAGTCAGAATATTCTCATTACTTATATGAATTTAGTGCATCAGGTGCTAGGAAGGAGGAGTCAGAATATCATCATTACTAATATGTATTTAGTGCATTAGGTGATAGGAGGTTGGAGTCAGAATATTATCATTACGTATATGTATTTAGCGCATCAGGTGATAGTAGGGAGGAGTCAGAATATCATCATTACTAATATGTATTTAGTGCATCAGGTGATAGGGAGGAGGAGTCAGAATATCATCATTACTAATATGTATTTAGTGCATCAGGTGATAGGGAGGAGGAGTCAGAATATCATCATTACTAATATGTATTTAGTGCATCAGTTGATAGGAAGGAGGAGTCAGAATATCATCATTACTTATATGTATTTAGTGCATGAGGTGATAGGAAGGAAGAGTCAGAATATCATCATTACTTATATGTATTTAGTGCATCAGGTGATAGAAAGGAGGAGTCAGAATATCATGATTACTAATATGTATTTAGTGTGTCAGGTGATAGGGAGGAGGAGTCAGAATATCATCAATGCTAATATGTATTTAATGCATCAGGTGATGGGGGAGAAGTCAGAATATCATCATTACTAATATGTATTTAGTGCATCAGTTGATAAGGAGGAGTCAGAATATCATCGTTACTTATATGTATTTAGTGCATCAGGTGATAGAAAGGAGGAGTCAGAATATCATCATTACTAATATGTATTTAGTGCATCAGGTGATAGGGAGGAGGAGTCAGAATATCATCATTACTAATATGTATTTAGTGCATCAGGTGAATAGTCCCCATAAGTGAATAGAACCCATAAGATCACCATCCTGCAGATTGCTGATTTTAGAAAAACTGATCTATCCTTACTTGTTGCCCAATGGAACAGGAGCTATATAGAGTTTTGTAGTGTTTCTCTGGTGCTGATGGCAAGACTAAACTAGTGTTAGGGAAAAATGGAAACAATGCAAAGATAGGGGGAGGGAAGAGTGTGAAGTCCAAAAAGGTATGAGAGAGGCAAATTAGACTAAACCCAAGAGTTAAAAGGACACTCAAGTCAAAATTAAACTTTCATGAGTCAGATAGAACATGCAATTTTAAACAACTTTCCAATTTACTTCCATTAAAAAAAGTGCAAGCATGTGCAAGAATTCACAGAATAAGCGTATATGCATTTGTGATTGGCTGATGGCTTTCACATGGTACAGGAAATAGACATAACTTTTAAAATTGTCAGAAAAAAATCTACTATTCATTTGAAGACCAGACTAAATCCTATTGCATTGTCTTGTTATCTTGCATTTGTTGATTATGCAAATCTACAGTGTTGACTGGTCCATAAAGACGCATGGACAATTGACATAAAAAAGAGAAAGTAGCCAAGGCCACATTCCACAGTAGGTCTCATTAATTAAAAGTAGTGCAGCCCCACAGTCAGTGATGATGATATTAAAAGGACATAAAAGTCAAACTTGAAAAGTAAACTAGTGTATTGCATGTGTGACTAGGAACATTTTTGCAATCCTTTTGTTTGACTTTTGGAATAGAATGTAATTTACATTTGGACCATGGTAATTGGAAATTGAGATGATTAATAAAACTTTGTAAAGAGTAACTGAATTTCTTTATAAAGTTGAAATATAGCATAAAGTACCCTATAAATTGCATATTAAAATATAGTTGTTTAAAGTTTTTTAGATCAAATTATTTTTTCCAATAGAATTGTTTACATTAAAATGTTTATATTATACTTATAACAATCTACTTATTTAATTAGCATTTTATGTTCTAAAGTGTTTTAACTCTTGTAATTCATAGACACATAATAGATCCCTGTGGGCAATTAAAGGGTTAAGAAAGAGCAGGTCATCTGGGGATGAGTCATTAGCAATAGCAGAATTGGCAGCGTCTGGCTCAACCTCAAAAGAGACTATTAACCATGACTAGAAGAAGTGACCCGAAGCGCTATATGATATCTTCAACCTTTAACCACCGGCACCTTAATGTAAAGCTGTCCAGCTATTAACCCTGGCCAAAAAGTACTCCGGTTTCTGTAACCATAGCGGGAAAGGAAGGATCCTGAGGCAAGCAGCTGTCAGGCTCACTCACATGCTGCCCACATCATGACAGGCATGCAAAATGATTAGTGGCATTTGTTTTCATTTTTTTTTTAACAAAAATAGCAATAATAATAAGAACAAAAACAATAAATAAAGATAACCTATGTTAAGAAATTTGACCTAGTACTCTATGATGTAGAGAATGCTGGTTAGAACAAATGCTGACAAATTTATATGAGATTTAGTTGCCAGCAAGAATTATGCTTAACCAGCCACAGAAATTTTCAAGAGCTATGGAAAGTGTGTGTGTGCATAAGCATGTGTGTGTGTGTTAGTGCATGAGAGTGAGTGTGCATAAGCATGTGTGTGTGTGTTAGTGCACGAGTGTGCCTGTGAGTGTGTGTGTGCATAAGGATGTGTGTGTGTGTTAGTGCATGAGTGTGCGTGTGTTAGTGCATGAGTGTGTTTGTGTGCATAAGCATGTGTGTGTGTTAGTGCATAAGTGTGCGTGTGAGTGTATGTGTTAGTGCATGAGTGTGTGTGTGTGCATAAGCATGTGTGTGTGTGTTAGTGCATAAGCATGTGTGTGAGTGTGTGTGTTAGTGCATGAGTGTGTGTGTGCATAAGCATGTGTGTGTGTTAGTGCATGAGTGTGCGTGTGAGTGTGTGTCAAAAAAAGGGTACTGGAGTAAGTAGTAATAACTTTCTTTTTGAAGAACAAAGTATTACTCTTGTAATTTTGGCATTCAAATCTGTAGAGTAACTAGGCTAGTCCAATCATCAAACGCACTCACACACACGCAATTTATAATGATTATAGCCAAGCAGAAGATCACTAGTGCCATTTCTGTGTTTCTGGATTAACATTTCATGTCTGCTGGAACCTCAGATATTCGTTTAACATCTGACTAAATTAAGCAATTTAGGCAATAAATGTATTTTAAAACAGAGCTAAAATTTCAAACCAATCTGTTCTCCCCTGAGCTGTTACACAAATTGTTTTAATTGGTTTTGGACCAGTAAACGCAATGTGTGGCTGCACACACTAACTGCTTCATGTAGAAACGTGTATTTCTCATTGTACCAATGAGTTCACTACGGACATCCCACATGCACATGTATAGTCAGACTTTTTTTTTAGACAATGAATTGACTACTAAAGGGTTTGATAGATCCTGGGAGCAAGGGATTAATGACTGCTTTAAAGGGACAGTGTAGTCAAAATGAAACTTTCATGATTCAGATAGGGAATGCAATTTTAAACAACTTTCCAATTTACTTTTATCATCAAATTTGCTTTGTTCTCTTGGTATTCTTTGTTGAAAGCTAAACCTAGGTAGACTCATGTGCTAATTTCTAAGAACTTGAAGGCCACCTCTTATCTCAGTGCATTTTACAAGTTTTTCACAGCCAGACAGTACTAGGTCATGTGTGCCATATAGATAACACTGTGCTCACTCCTACAGAGTCAGCACTGATTGGCTAAAATGCAAGTCTGCCAAAAGAACTGAAATAAGGGGGCAGTTTGCATATGATTAGATACAAGGTAATCACAGAGGTAAAAATATATTAATATAACTGTGTTGGTTATTAAAATTGGGGAATGGGCAATAAAGGGATTACAGTATCTATCTTTCTAAAGAATACAAATTCTGGAGTAGGCTGTCCCTTTAATTCTAGCTCACAACTTTTTAAATAAGTCTTCATTTATTTATATGCAAACAATAGTTTGTGCCCATCTTCTCAATATTCTTGCTGACGCCTAAATTTAAAATACATTTTTCAAGCCATGGATTAAGCATAGTTCTATCTTTCAACATATGAACTAATAAATTCACCCCATGTAAAGACCAAAGTCCACTGTTTCTATTTCTTAAATATCAAACCCATCACAAACAGTGCTAAACAAACAAAATATACTGTATATGTATTTAATACCATATATGTGTATGCCAGAAATAAATAGTCTCCATTTCTAGTCATAAAGGAAGTGCATAGAGAACTTGTTTTTTTCTTTTTAGAATTATTTTCTTTTTATACTGTGTCAACGCCCTTTGGAGATTTAAAACGATTAATTCCCTTGGTGAAAGGAAAATAGAAGAATCTATTCAACTAAATGGGCATTTAAAACAGCATCTCGGATTAAAAACATCCCTATCATGCATAGGAAACAATTCCTGTGTAAATTGATACAAACAGGAAGTACATGTCATGTGTGGGACAAATTGCTCACATCTCCCAACAAGCATAAAAACAATAAAGATTGGGACCAATTTACCAAAGTACGAGCGAACACAATACGATGTAGCATATCATGTCCGCCGCACATCGATAAATGCCAACATCATACGCTGTCTGCATTTATCATTGCACAAGCAGTTCTTGTTAGATGCTTGTGCAATGCCGCCCCCTGCAGATTCGCAGCCAATCGGCCGCTAGCTGGGGGTGTCAATCAGCCTGATCGTATAGTATCGGGCAGATTGATGTCTACGGCCTTAGAGGCAGCAGACAAGTTATGAAGCAGCGTTCTTTAGACCGCTGCTTCATAACTGCTGTTTACGCGTGCGCAGAAACAGGAGCATCAAGCACCCTTCGGAGCTTAATAATTCGGCCCCATTGTGTTTTTAGACATTTTAAAATAACCTATTTTAGCTGTAACAAAGAAAAAAAAATTGAATGTCCCTTTCACCTTCTTAAAGGAATAGTCTAGTCAAAATAAAACTTTCACCTTTAACCCCTTAATGACAACTGACGTACCAGGTACGTCATGCAAAAACTAACTGTTAATGACAATAGACGTACCTGGTACGTCAGTTGTCTAACAGAGTGCTGGAAGTGATCACAATCGCTTCCAGCAGCTCTGAGGGTATTGCAGTGATGCCTCGATATGGAGGCATCCTGCAATACCCCTTTACAAGCCTCCGATGCAGAGAGAGCCACTCTGTGGCCCTCTCTGCACCGGTAGTGATGGTGCCGATGGTGCCTTTGTCTGGTGGGAGGAGGGAGCGTGCGCGCGTGCACGATGCGCGTGCGTGCACGATGCACGCACACGTGCACGATGCGCGCACGTGCACGGGTGCGCGTGTGCACGTAGGTGCGCGTGCACGTGCACGTGCGCGCATTAGCCACACTGACACCAATGAAAAAGGAAGGGGAAAAAAAGTTATTTTAGTTATTTTATTTTTTACATTTAAAAGGATCTGGGAGGGGGAGGGGGTGGGGGTATTGTGGGGGGGCTGCTACACTACAGAAATAATTAAACATACAAATAAAAGTTATAAATAAAATTAAAATAGTTTGGTTTGTGGGGCCAAACTGGGTACTGGCAGACAGCTGCCAGTACCCAAGATGGCGGTAATTAGGTAGGGGAGAGGGTTAGAGAGCTGGAGGGGGGGGGATCAGGGAGGTTGGTGCTAAGGCAGGGGTCCATCACAACTAAAATATTTTATAATTTTTATTTAAAAAAAAAAAAAACTCTTTTATTTAGTACTGGCAGACTTTCTGCCAGTACTTAAGATGGCGGTAACAATTGTGGGGTGGGGGAGGGAAGAGAGCTGTTTGGGAGGGATCAGGGGGTGGGATGTGTCAGGTGGGAGGCTGATCTCTAAAATTAACCCTGCAAGCTCCCTACAAGCTACCTAATTTAACCCCTTCACTGCTGGGCATAATTCACGTGTGGTGCGCAGCAGCATTTAGCGGCCTTCTAATTACCAAAAAGCAACGCCAAAGCCATATAAGTCTGCTATTTCTGAACAAAGGGGATCCCAGAGAAGCTTTTACAACAATTTCTGCCATAATAGCACAAGCTGTTTGTAAATAATTTCAGTGAGAAACCTAAAATTGTGAAAAATGTAAAGTTTTTTTTTTTTATTTGCTCGCATTTGGCGGTGAAATGGTGGCATAAAATATACCAAAATGGGCCTAGATCAATACTTGGGGTTGTCTACTACACTACACTAAAGCTAAAATTAACCCTACAAGCTCTCTAATTAACCCCTTCACTCCTGGGCATAAAACATGTGTGGTGCGCAGCGGCATTTAGCGGCCTTCTAATTACCAAAAAGCAACCACAAAGCCATATAAGTCTGTTATTTCTGAGAAAGGGGATCCCAGAGAAGCATTTACAACCATTTGTGCCATAATTGCAGAAGCTGTTTGTAAATAATTTCAGTGGGAAACCTAAAGTTTGTGACAAAATTTGTGAAAAAGTGAACTTTTTTTTTTTTTATTGCATTTGGCGGTGAAATGGTGGCATGAAATATACCAAAATAGGCCTAGATCAATACTTTGGGATGTCTTCTAAAACAACATATATACATGTCAAGGGATATTCAGGTATTCCTGACAGATATCAGGGTTCCAAAGTAACTAGCGCTAATTTTGAAAAAAAGTGGTTTGGAAATAGCAAAGTGCTACTTGTATTTATTGCCCCATAAATTGCAAAAAAAGCAAAGAACATGTAAACATTGGGTATTTCTAAACTCAGGACAAAATTTATAAGCTATTTAGCATGGGTGTTTTTTGGTGATTGTAGATGTGTAACAGATTTTGGGGGTCAAAGTTAGAAAAAGTGTGTTTTTTTCCATTTTTTCCTCATACTTTATCTTTTTTTTTTTTTAGTAAATTATAAGATATGATGAAAATAATGGTATCTTTAGAAAGTCCATTTAATGACGAGAAAAACGGTATATAATATGTGTGGGTACAGTAAACGAGTAAGAGGAAAATTACAGCTAAACACAAACACAGCAGAAATGTAAAAATAGCCATTGTCATTAAGGGTAAGAAAATTGAAAAATGGTCCGGTCATTAAAGTGATGGTAAAGTTTAGCTGTTTACTAGCAATCTCTAGTCAGCCTGTCCATTTTTTTTTAGCTTAATCACAAGGTTTTTAAAAGTATAATATGTTTGTGAAGAAGATATTTTAATGTATAAAATCCTGTATTTTACCGGTAGTCGCTCCTCCCATCTGTTACTTCCTGCTCCGATAACTCTGTATACTAGAGAGCGGTCCCACCTGCTCCCTACGTCACCACTCTATGCTCGCTCCCGTGCTTAATCATTAGCCAGTTATCATCATTAGCCAGTAATTTCATTAAAGTACAGCAGGTTATAAATTATGATAAGACATAATTAAGTATTATGTTTTAAATACAGTGATGCGCTCAACAGTATCGTTTACCCAATGCCGTTATAAGGGATTCCCAATTGTAAACACCACGCATGTGTAACACAGGAGCGCGTATGGTGTTCAATAGCATGAAAAAGGAAATCACGCATGCGCTGTTTATTTAGTGGGCGGAAGACAGTGACGGCCGCCTGACGGCCTAAATTTCAACAGGAGGATTGAAACACGTGACAAAAATGTGAAAAAACAAAACAAAAAACAGGATGAATAAAAGACGCTAAGAATTTTGCTTTTAAACACTTATAACTATGTTTATATATAAAATTATAGAAAATGATGAATGAAACTTATGTTTGATGTAATCATTTGATGTGATAGTTGATAGTGGTGATCGTAACTTTACCTTCACTTTAAGGGGTTAAATTAAATTTGCTCCTTAGATTCCTTTGAAAGCCCTAAAGAGACCAACCTCCAAAGGTTTGGTGCATTGAGGGTTTTAGTGGAAATCACTGAAGGAAGTGGCACCTTCGGTACCGACAGGGAAGTGAAAAGAGAAGAATTCAGATAGGGAGGGATTTTTAAATATAATGTCCTTTTAAACACCATGTTAGCTAAATGAAGACGTTTATGTCCCTCTGAGCATGTGATGGGAAAATATCAAAACCTTTCTTAATCGCCCTTTCAGTTCTATGCAATCAAGATTTGGCAAATTAAAAATCAGATTTGCATCATAACATGTTACATGAGTTAATATTTGTTAACTTATATAAGTATATAGAATATCATTACACCACAACAAAATAATGTGTTCAGTTTTTTACTATAATTTGTTTTTAACAATCCTTAAAAAAGACTAATGTTCATAAAGTGAGTTATGTGCTCTTGATGACCCTGGAAAAGCGCTATATTCAGTTCTGCACTATTTACTTCCTGCTATGGGAACTCAAAGAGAGATGTGTTTTCCATATGTGGTTCTGCATATCTACAAAATATATCACATCTGGACAGCAGACCTGATTCATCAGATTCATAGACAAGCTCTGTAGCAGGCGTCTTCCAGTGTAAAATATCAAAGAAAATATTCTGCATGCTTTCAATGGGCTGACATACAGTATACTGTCTCCAGTCTGGGAGCGGTTTAGATCTTAAATAAGTCTTTATCTTAGATCAGTGGCATGCTTAGGATGTATTCTCCCATAGGAGAAACATATAACATCTCACTAGTTTTATATCATATTTGCCTTATACATACATTTATCATAGCCAGACATGCAAACAGCAATTATTGCGTGTCAGGCATACAAGACCTTTTTGACCACATATAAAGCAGCTTTAACATTTATCAGCTGCATAACAAGCAGTATTATCTACTTGTTTCCAAAAAAAACAACATATCCTCTTTTAGATGATACGTGTGATCTAGTGGGGGCATGATCCCTCCGTATTGCCCCTGGTGTCTAAGCATACTGTATATCAATACTACCCTATGGCCAGAAAATACCTTGCTGGACTAGAAGAATTAAATGGCATTTGATGCAACATTACTCTTTTCACAATGCATGTAAGCCAAATCCACCTGGCCAAGAGACGATGGCAGTACTGGCATATGTTCTGAAGTCACTAGGCACATAGTGGGACCAGAACCTTGTCACATATTTGACTATAAATGTAAGTAAGCAAGTTCTCTTACCTGTCCTATCACAGCCCAAGATCTCCATCCTCATGCCCATGCCAGCAGGAGACCACTTTTCAGGATAAACTCGAACAAACTGTGCACCCACCGGCTCAAATCTTCGTACTTCAGGTGTATCATAATGCATGTTGCCCTCAAAAAGCTAAAATGAAGACAACAGTAAAGGCAACTGTTACCACAAGAGCAGAGATTGGAAGAACAAGGATAATGTGTTGTACTTGATGTGGTTGTTTTTTGAGTTCATTTAAGATTCAATAAAATATTCAATACTTATTAAACAAGGGTGCTATTTAAAAAGTAGGATGGATCATTATTATTACTATTATTATTATTATTAAACAAGCTAATGTCCAAGAAAAAATGCTATTTCTATTTTTAAAGGACTTTTGGTGAAAATGAATGGTTCTCATCTAAGTTCACTCTTGTCATCTGATTGATGGTTTGCTTGGAGAATCAAAATAAAATGCTCAAAAAAAGTATTTTGAGTAAATGTATGTGCATATGTGTGTATAGTGTGTGTGGTTGTGTGTGAGTGTACTATGTAATAGTAAATCACCATTCTACACGATAACATTCTGGAATCAATGCCAAACTAAGATACTGACCAAGATTACAAGTGGAGTGATAATATTTTTTAGCTTACTGTACGCAAAGTAAAACATGAGCACTTCCAGGTTAGTGCTGGCACTACAGGTTTAAAGTAAAATAGTAGCGCGAGATCGAAAGACCCAGGCACGCTAACTTCAGGACTTTGGTTATTGAAACCGAGCTACCTCCATCTCCCAATAGGCTTCTATGGGGTACGCTAAAGAAAGCCTTTTCCATTTATTGCTTGTGCGCTAACCCGAAATTGCACTAGACCAACTAGTCTAAAGCCAAAGGTTTGTAAGGAATACCTTAAATTCCTTTAAACTTCACTTACAAGAAAATGTTCTTTTAATTTTATTTTAAATAGATATTTCTATAGATGTCTGTATATCATTTTGAAAAATATATATCTTTGCCTTGATATCTATATGAATATACATATATATACTGAATATATTGTATATACAGATACATATAAAATTACATATTTAAAAAAAAACAAAAAAACATTTTCTTTTAAATAAAAACATAGGAATTTGAAGGATTATTTTATAGTAGTATATTATTTGAGTAGGAAGGGCTCAAAAGTGTGTGTGTATGTGTATATATATATATATATATATATATATATATATATATATAATGGTTTGTGTGCATGTGTGTGTATATGTGTATATACATTATGTATGTATTTATGTGTGCACATACATATTTACTCATTAATACACATATATACAATGACACATAAAAATATTTTTTTATATATATATATATATATATATATATATATATATATATATATATATATATACAAAACACGGAAGGGGACTGCACACTCATACCGGACCGGGTACACATCCCATGACCATAGGGAAAATTACAAAACAAATTAATAAAACACACAGAGAAAGTCCAGCACTCACTTACAAGCTCTCAGCAAAGATTTAAAAGCAAAAATGGAAAGGTTAGTTACCGCATCTGGCCAAATGGGACAAGCCCAGGTACCACGTCCAGTCAAACACCTTGTCACCCATAGGGAAGGGTGCACAGGCTTATGTAATCACCCTAGACATATACAAAACACGGAAGGGGACTGCACTCTCATACCGGACCGGGTACACATCCCATGACCCTGCAACATGCTCAGCCCTGGGTGCTCACTATCACTCACAGGAAGCTGTGCTGTCCCCAGAGTCACAGGCAGTTAACCCCAGACAGGTCTGGGTGCAAGAACCATAGGGAAAATTACAAAACAAATTAATACAACACACAGAGTAGGTCCAGCACTCACAAGCTCTCAGCTAAGATTTAAAAGCAAAAATGGAAAGGTTAGTTACCGCATCTGGCCAAATGGGACAAGCCCAGGTACCACGTCAAGGTCCTTTCCAATACCTGGGACCCTAAAACAGCCACACAATGCATGCTCTTAAATCCAAACAAACTGGGAACAAGGGAAGGGTGCACAGGCTTATGTAATCACCCTAGACATATACAAAACACGGAAGGGGACTGCACTCTCATACTGGACCGGGTACACATCCCATGACCCTGCAACATTTTCAGCCCAGTCAAACACCTTGTCATATACCATATTCCTTTTTAACTCTTGCTAAACATTTTTTATATGTAAATGTACATTTTTTATTAAAAATGTGTGAGTATATCAAGTTACGTGTTAATATTAGTGTGGTCCAACAATACTGCTTATTGCGTCACGTGCTAAAATTAGCAAGCCACTTGTAATCTTGGCTCTTATTTTATATGAACAAATATGTATCTATTTATATGGTCGGCAGTACCTTGGTTTGCTCTGTCCTTGGATCCTTAATAAATTCCCAGGCAATTCCATCCATGCTATGGGACACTTTGAATTTTCGTACAAAAGCTTTGTTCTCAGTGCTTGTATGACTGTCATCTCCACGTGCGCCCTGTATAATGACCCCTTTCACAGTCTTCAGTGCTCCAAGGTCAACCTGCAGCCACTCTTTCCCCGCCTGCTCAGGTGGGATATGTGCAAACCAGCCAGAGCGGCTGCTCACTAATCGAGATACGCCAGGCGACCACAGGTACTCCCTGGTGGATGAGGCAGTGATCTGAGAGTCTGAGATCAGACCTGACATCATTCCCAGCATATTTGAGCAGGGGGAATCTACAGATGACAGAAAATCTATATGAGTAATAAGAGGTTACCACCACTGCTCCACATATTACCAAAAAATAAATTGCTGATCGTCTATATAATTAGAAATGGAGAAATTGAGTAAGCAACTGTGCATGAAACATAATGGTGCATATACTATATTATATGGTCTGTAGCATCATACAGCACAAAATTACATTTTATGAAGGTTATTTATTGTCCTTTAATGAAACCATAAACATTTTATAGTACAAACAGGCTCATCTGAATTAACACAATACAATATCAAAATAATCATAACAATAAAGTAAACCAGGCTCTAGACATGGCAGATGGAGACAAGAAGTAGAATTTGTAGCAAATGTAGGTTGATCAGGTAATCCAGTGTCCTGTGTAGAATATTAAAAAAAAAATCTGGTATTTTCAGAAACAACTTCATTTTGTGATTTATGGGTGATTTTTGATACAATCTTTTTTAAATAAAATTAAATAAATTTAAAAAAATCAACCACTAGATTTAGACTTCTGCGTTAGCCGTCAAAACCAGCAGTAGGGGCTCCTAACGCTGGTTTTGGCCGCCCGCTGGTATTTAGAGTCAGTCAGGAAAGGGTCTAATGCTCACTTTGCAGCCGTGACTTTTCCATACCGCAGATCCCCTTACGCCAATTGCGTATCCTATCTTTTCAATGGGATCTTTCTAACGCTGGTATTTAGAGTTGCAGTGGCGGTAAATATGCTCTACGCTCCCTTTTTGGAGCCTAACGCAGCCCTTCTGTGAACTCTAAATACCAGCGGTATTTAAAAGGTGCAGGGAAAAAAAGCATGCGTAGCTAACGCACCCCTTTGGCCGCAGAACTCTAAATCTAGCGGAAAGTTTTTAACTAAATACACAAAACACAAAAAGAGGAACAATGTAACAAAATGGCCTATGGATGTTCATGCATTGCTGTGCTAAATTGTATTATAAAGTGCCTTGAAATGACTTCTGTATAAAGATCTTTACCTGTAATCTGGCAGCCGTATAGCTCAACTCGCATTGCTATTCCAGTGTGCCAGGTCTGAGGCCGAAACCGAACAAAACGGGTCAGCACTGGCTGAGGAATCTTATTCAGAACGACTTCAGTTGGATCGTTATTTCCAGGAAATATCTACAAAGTGAAGAATAACAGTGTACGTTAACTCCAAATATTTAACTTTCATACTAGCTTAGACTCCCTGTTATTATTAACAATAATAATCATAATAGCAAAGACTGTTTATGAGATATGTGGCTCAGTTATCTGTCACCACTAGAACAGACTAAAAAGACATAAAAAAGAGGGGAAATTAATTAAAATATAAATGCTGACACATAATAATAAGTTTAAACCTTTTAACATCTTTTCCTTCCCTTTCTCTGGTCAGCTTCTAGATTTTCTCCCATTCTTTTTTTTCATCCTCATCTATCTCAATATCCTCTTGTACATTTTCTCCCCATAAATATCATCCCCCTTACAATTTTAAAGCCCCCTTCTAATGTAACACTTTTCAGACCCACAATGCAAAGGATGGCACGTATTTAAAATTTAGGAATATTGAAAATTACGATCACCTTTTTGAAGGGACATCAAAACCCAAAATATTTCTTTCATGAATACAATTTTAAACAACTTTCTAATTTACTTATATTATCTAATTTGTTTAATTCTCTTGGAACAATTTGTTGAAGGAGCAGCAATGCACTACTGGTTTCTAACTGAACACATGGGCGAGGCAATGACAATCTGTATATATATGCAGCCACCAATCAGCAGCTAGGACCTAGGTTCTTTGCTGCTCCTGAGCTTGCCTAGATAAACCATTCAGCAAAGAATAACAAGCGAAGGAAGCAAATTAAATAATAGAAGTAAATTGGAAAGCTGTTTAAAATTGTATTCTCTATCAGAATCACAACATTTTTTTTTTGGGTTTCATGTCCCTTTAAGAGCCAAAAATTGATCCAATGTGCAGTGTTTTCCAAGATATGATCAGTCTACAAAAGCGACAATGTACACAATTTGCTTATACACACACACACACACACACACACACACATATATATATATATATATATATATATGTATGTATGTATATAAACTGTCTCATATCCTTTTAAAATTAAAATGGTGGGACAATCTGTATAGCGCTGTGAGAATCTGAAACTCATTCTCTTTTGCAGGATAAAATGAAGACATGCAGTGGTATGCAGTGGGCTATTTTTACATTAAAATGCATGAGAACTCTTTTTAAGTATTTACATAATAAACTATCTTTTTAATCTGTGGTGATAATAGGATGATACTCTTGTTAAATTGTGGCTAATTAGCTTTATCTTGATATAAAATGTGAAGCCAGATGTAAAGTGTTCCTTTTACATTATCTTTAAACAAATTACTAGAAATGCACAATTTGCCTTTTTGGGATTAAACCAAATGGGAATTACAAAGTAAAGCAATCATGTGCAAATGAGACGTGAGATAAGTTTGTAATAAATAGGAAGGGTTTAGGCAGTGACTACAAGAGGAGGAAAGGGATGCGGGATTCCTGCCATTAATTAGGGTTAAATGAAGTCAAAAGGCTTCCTTTAAAGATCAGAAAACTGTACCTTTACAATAATTAGAAAACATCCTGTTAAAGGGGCACAGGCGAGTACCCAACCTAGGCCCTGGTTAGCAAAAATGTTGATATTCACTGTTGAACATGTCAGTGTTAATGGAGATTATATCGTTTTGAAATGATTTTATTTTTAATCCATGTGGCATCAGACGTAAAAAAAATGCCCTGGACTTTTGGCTTTTCAGGATTTATAACCCATTCTAACGCAAAGTGGTTTTAATTAATACTGTCACCTAAAGGGTTTATTTAGGATGCACTCCTGGCCTATGATGTTGGCTGCTCATCATCTGTCTTTAGTGCTGAATCCATATCTCATTTTGCACAACAAAATCAGTAATAAAAGATAAACATAAGAAAAAAAATATAATTACACTACAAATTGGCTCTGGATCTCCCTCCTACTTCGACTTCACTGGGAAATTCTCCTGGTCTAGAGGCAAGGTTATGCAGGGTGTTAACTCTGCAGTGACCAACATTATATTACATCTCACTAGCGGGTGCCAAGCAACCCTACTTCGAAGACTCATAGATATATCATGGAACCTAAATTTATCCTGAAATTAAATTTAGTTATTTCTGAACAATGTGTTTCTGAACAATGTGTTTCAATTAATGTTATCCCAGTAAGATGTTTCACACTAAACTTACACCTGTCATGGAACAGGAGGGCTATAACAAGTTTGAATGGAACAAAGCAAGGAAACATAAATGAACTAACTAATGTCACTTAGAATGGTGGGTGCTGGATTGAATTCATACATAGCACAGTGACTTGGTAGTAGGCTGGAGTAACACATAATACAGGAGATTGCTGCAGAGCTGAACCAACCAACACATGGCACAGGGTGATGGCTCAGGGATGAACTAATACATCACACAGAGGGTTAACACTGGGCTGAAAAAACACACGGCACACAAGGTTGGTGCTGTATTGAACTAATACATGGTACAATGGACAGATGGTAAAGTGAAGGGGACTTGTTTAACTGAACACATGGTATGGGCAAAAGGGTGAAGTAATAACACAATGGCCATAAGTTAGAACTGGACTAAACCATTATATTGCATAAATCAAGGTTGGTGTTGTACTGAACTAATACACTATAAAGAGTAGAAAGTTTTCTCTTTGTAAATCATAACCAATGTACTTTTTACTTTTAATCTCCCTCCCCTAGGCTGTGTGTGTGTTTTTTCCCTCCTTGCTTTAAAAGCTGCATTAGTTTCAGCTGCTGTGGGAAAGCTGCCAGCTTCACAGTCAGAAGTAACGCAAAGTTAAAACACCATTAAATCGGAAAGGCAATTTACCGCCTTCAGCTCCCCACTCCCATAGATTAACTATGCTTTGGCCGACCTGGTACTGCTCATGTAAAGGGTGCAAAAATGTTTGATATTTGACTTATGGATTTCTTTACCATCTGTCTGTTTGTACTGCACCTGTAGGTCGTTTGTGAGATTATCTCCCCAATAAATATATAGGGTTGGAAAATGTGCTTTAGAAGTCTGTGTGCTAACCGGATTAGGATTTCAAGACTCCATCCCCATGGAATTTGAGGATTATAACAGAGAGTTTCAGATACAAAACAATTTCAACTGTAGAGCCTCAAAAATAGTGGCATTTTCTTTCCAGCACACCTGCATAAAATGGACATTTAGGACTGTAACAAGGCAGATCAAACTAGGAAAACAACAGAAAGAGTTGAATGAGGTGAATGGTAGGGAAAAATCTGACTCTGGCTTTATACAGCAAGTTTGTAATATAGTACCTAGAGATGGGAGATGTTGACAATTCTTTACTGATGTTGACCAAGTTACCACAAAATGCTCTTCTTATTGTCTTTATATCAGCAATGTGATCAGGCAACTACAGTCTTGTAAAGTCTTTTACACTCCAGGATTGGTTCATGACATTAAGATGGACATTCTCTTGAAAGGCAACATAGTAAATCCATATACTATCAAAGATGAATGAATATCCTAAGATTTTTAATGAAAGTAAGTAAATAAGACCACTCAGCTTCCATAACGCCAACTGATTACATAAACAAGTATTACCAATAATATTTTCTGATATAGAGATAGTTGCTGGTAACCATCAAAGACCCTACTATTACATCAACATACACTAGAATAACATATTTTTTTTTCATGGAAATTAATACTTCCAATTTACCTCTAAGTAATATATATATATTAACTTGAATTCAGCAAACTATGTGTAGTAATCTGGCCTTCCATACTAATAAGATCCTGAGCATGTTAGAAAGCTTGTCTCTCACTATCTGCACGTACAGCATTGAGAACTCATTAAGCAACCTTTCCTTCCCTATGCTTTTGCATTTAGTATGCAGTATTAGTGCTACTGACAGCATCGTGGGAATTTATTTCTGGTCTTTGCATTCAGCATTAGACATCTCTGCCTCCTCATCCATGGTCCATGCAAGTACAACAAGGAATGAGACACTTTTAACATTAAAACTCAAGCCCCACTTAAGTTCACGTCTGCTACAAATGCATGTGTACTTCAAATCTACTTGCCTCTTTCATACCATGACAACCACTGTATAACCAATTTTATGACGTTTAAAAAACAGGAACTATTTTTTTACAGCCCTGACAAGAACTACTTGATCCAAATCCAGAATTATGTCAATTCAGCATGAATTTTTTTTTTCAGTCTAGTCAATAGTTGCCTGTTTACTTCGGTTTATACTCTGAAAACCTAAAGATACCTAAAAATTTGTATATATTATATGTGTGTGTGTATTTATGTATATATGAATATACATACACATATAAACATATATATATATATACATACACACACACACACATGTATATAACTAAATGCACACACACTGGGGCATATGTATCAAGCTCCAAATGAAACAGCAGTTATGAAGCAGCGGTCACAGAGACCGCTGCTCCATAACCTGTCGGCCTGCTCTGAGCAGGCGGACAGACATCGCCGGAAATCAACCCGATCGAGTACGATCGGGTTGATTGACACCCCCTGCTGGCGGCTGATTGGCCGCGAGTCTGCAGGGGGCGGCGTTGCACCAGCAGCTCTTGTGAGCTGCTGGTGCAATGCTGAATACGGCGAGCGTATTGCTCGCCGTATTCAGCGAGGTCTGGCGGTCCTGATCCGCAGTGTCGGATCAGGTCCGTCAGACCTTGATACATATGCCCCACTGTATACATACACTTTGGAGCCCTTTCTACTCAAATACTTAAAAACATGAAACATCATTTTTATTCCATTTTAATATTTTATGTATTTTACTGTGTATTTACTGTAAATATTTTACATTATAATGTTCTTCACAAAGTAAAAAACAGTTCTTAGTATTTTTAAATATATATTCCTAAATATAGAAAAAGTGCTAAATAGCACACCACTTCTAATCCGACCCTATATCTTAACCCACTTTAATAATTGATCTCATCAACACCAAATGGTTTACTTTGTTTGCCCACTCAGTTATACCACATTTCTTTTTTGCTGACTTGTTAAAGGGACACTAAACCCAAAAAATGTCTTTCATGATTCAAGTAGAGAATACAATTTTAAACAACATTCAAATGTATTTCTATTACCTAATTTTCGTCATTCTTTAGATATCCTTTGTTGAAGACATAGCAATGCACATGGATGAGCCAATCACACGAGGCATCTATGTGCAGCAACCAATCAGCAGATACTGAGCCTATCTAGATATGCTTTTCAGCAAAGTATATCAAGAGAATGAAGCAAATTAGATAATAGAAGTAAATTAGAAAGTTGTTTAAAATTACATGCTCTTTCTAAATCATGAAAGAAAAAATTTGGGTTTCATGTCCCTTTAAACTTATGAAATGCCATTTTATATTAACATTTTTGTTCTCTTCAGCTGAAAGTGAATATAAGTTAAATGGCTAACTTTATACAAATTTCCAGTAATATTTTACTTTTTTGGCACTAAAAATACAAAGTTAATCCTTTAAGAATGAATTGTATGTTTTTCTGTGGATAATATGAATGAGCAGTAACCAATCATGCTGGGATGAATAACTATGAAGTATGAACATAGTCTCTACTCCATTTTTATTTAAATCTATAATTCAGCCTTTTTTCTGTATTCCATTCTATACATCTCACCCCTTTGCATTTACTTGTCTCATTCCTCTGTTCCCATCTTTGTTTACCCACTGCTCCCTCATTTTCCTTTACCCCTTACCTTTATTTACCATGTGTCTCTCGATATCCTCATTTATCTCCCCTACCAATTTCTTCCCATCACTCACTTCCCACCCCCACACACCCGGCCTACATCCTGTTCTGACATTTGACAAAGCAGCAGTACAGTCAGATGCCTGGGTATCTCAGAACACACATTTTCGTACCTTCTCTTCTTCCCTCTGCTAAGAAAGAAGTTTAAACTCTGATTGCAATTTTCAGCTGGCAGAGGGCCCACCCATGAGACGGCAGGGAGTAATTCAGAGAAGCCTTTAATGGCCTGACACATATATAGACATGTATACATTTATTTAAACGGCTGCCTCCTTTTGTGGCGCGGAGTCAAGATGCGGCAGATATGACAAATCTATTTGGCATGGCTGCCCAGATCATAATACTGCAGTCATCCACCATGATGCTCTATTTTAAGGTTACCATTATCATTCTATTTTCTACAAATATATTAATTTTTATTAAGATCTTTAATAAAAAAACTAACAAACACATAATTTTATGCATCCTGTTTTTATATTTGAATTAAAAGCACAAACCTTATCAATCAACTCACTGTGTTCAGATTAACACTATGACTACCTTATGATCTTTTTTTTAAATCTTTTGATTAACCCTTTGACTTCCAGGGAGGGCTGTAACATTGTGCGTCTCTCTCTGGTAATCACAGGAATGAATTCTACAACTTCTACTTAAAAGAGGCTACAATAAAATTGTATGGTATTTGGTTTAATATATATATTATAAAATTAACCTTATTGAAATGTCTTAAAATCTGTATATATGACCCCAGTTTCTATAAAAAAAAAGTTCCTATTCAATCATAAAAAAAATTTGATGAGAAAATCTACTTCAGTGCCTTCCAAATAAAGGGTCAGATTACAAATGGGTGCTAACAGTTACGCAGGTGTTTGTGCGTGTCGGGTTTATCACTCTATTGAAGTTAACACGTGTCAGGATAGCGCCTCCTCCGTGCTCTAGTTGTTTGCGAAACAAAAAAATTTCACAAAACACATCAAAAATACATTACGAAGTACAGTTACACATAATAACACTATCTAATAAAAATTATTTTAAAAATATATATATAAGGGCTTAAAGATATGAGGTCTCAGGTGTTGAAAAAAAAGGCAGGCAAAGGGCTTTAACATAGAGATATATACATCTAAGTATGTATAAGTATGCATAGATACATGTATATATGTGTGTACCAATGTATTTATATGTATATACATATGTATACATATATACACAAATATTTACATAAGTGTGCAGGAGCCCTTTGGATGAAAGTAGATGAAAACATGAAAAATCATATTTCTTCTGTTATGTGTGATCAGTCCACGGGTCATCATTACTTCTGGGATATAACTCCTCCCCAACAGGAAATGCAAGAGGATTCACCCAGCAGAGCTGCATATAGCTCCTCCCCTCTACGTCACTCCCAGTCATTCTCTTGCACCCAACGACTAGATAGGATGTGTGAGAGGACTATGGTGATTATACTTAGTTTTTATAACTTCAATCAAAAGTTTGTTATTTTACAATAGCACCGGAGCGTGTTATTGCCTCTCTGGCAGAGTTTGAAGAAGAACCTACCAGAGTTTTTACTATGATTTTAACCGGAGTAGTTAAGATCATATTGCTGTTTCTCGGCCATCTGAGGGAGGTAAAAGCTTCAGATCAGGGGACAGCGGGCAGATGAATCTGCATTGAGGTATGTAGCAGTTTTTATTTTCTGAATGGAATTGATGAGAAAATCCTGCCATACCGTTATAATGACATGTATGTATACTCTGCACTTCAGTATTCTGGGGATGGTATTTCACTGGAAT
Source organism: Bombina bombina (assembly GCF_027579735.1). Lineage (NCBI taxonomy): Eukaryota > Metazoa > Chordata > Amphibia > Anura > Bombinatoridae > Bombina > Bombina bombina. The sequence continues at coordinate 537,709,684 of NC_069499.1, forward strand.
TACTCTGTTAAAAGTACATTAAACCTTTTAATAGGTATTTATTATGTTAAACGTTTTTGCTGGAATGTAGAATCGTTTGCATTTTCTGAGGTACTGAGTGAATAAATGTTTGGGCATTATTTTTCCACTTGGCAGTTGCTTGTTTTAATTGTGACAGTTTCGTTTCTCTCTCACTGCTGTGTGTGAGGGGGAGGGGCCGTTTTTGGCGCTCTTTGCTACGCATCAAAAATTTCCAGTCAGTTACTCTTGTATTTCCTGCATGATCCGGTTCATCTCTAACAGAACTCAGGGGTCTTCAAACTTCTTTGGAGGGAGGTAGATTCTCTCAGCAGAGCTGTGAGACTTATATATTGACTGTGATTAAAAACGTTGCTCTGTAATTTTTATGCTTCAAATTTAATCATTGTTACTTTACTAATGGGAACAAACCTTTGCTAAAAGTTGTGTTGTTTTTAAGGATTGATGCTATAACTGTTTTTTCAGTTCATTATTTCAACTGTCATTTAATCGTTTAGTGCTTCTTTGAGGCACAGTACGTTTTTGTTAAATTAGATTGTAACCAAGTTGCAAGTTTATTGCTAGTGTGTTAAACATGTCTGATTCAGAGGAAGATACCTGTGTCATTTGTTCCAATGCCAAGGTGGAGCCCAATAGAAATTTGTGTACTAACTGTATTGATGCTACTTTAAATAAAAGCCAATCTGTACAAATTGAACAAATTTCACCAAACAGCGAGGGGAGAGTTATGCCGACTAACTCGCCTCACGTGTCAGTACCTGCATCTCCCGCCCGGGAGGTGCGTGATATTGTGGCGCCTAGTACATCTGGGCGGCCATTACAGATAACATTACAAGATATGGCTACTGTTATGACCGAAGTTTTGGCTAAATTACCAGAACTAAGAGGCAAGCGTGATCACTCTGGGGTGAGAACAGAGTGCGCTGATAATACTAGGGCCATGTCTGATACTGCGTCACAGCTTGCAGAGCATGAGGACGGAGAGCTTCATTCTGTGGGTGACGGTTCTGATCCAAACAGATTGGATTCAGATATTTCACATTTTAAATTTAAATTGGAGAACCTCCGTGTATTACTAGGGGAGGTTTTAGCGGCTCTTAATGATTGTAACACTGTTGCAATACCAGAGAAATTGTGTAGGTTGGATAAATACTTTGCGGTACCGGCGAGTACTGACGTTTTTCCTATACCTAAGAGACTAAATGAAATTGTTACTAAGGAGTGGGATAGACCCGGTGTGCCGTTCTCACCCCCTCCAATATTTAGAAAGATGTTTCCAATAGACGCCACCACACGGGACTTATGGCAAACGGTCCTGTTACGGTTGCCTCCAGGCTGGCTGGAAGTTGGACTGTAGAAAACGATGCTCCTAGCGCTCACCAAAGGAGCAGCAGCACCATGGACACTATAACTACTGCGTAGCCACCATCAGTAATGCAGACTATATGAACCACCGCTGCTGGGCTGGTATCTCGCCGTCTGCTCTGCGCCCTGGACCTACGACCAGGCTCCAGTAGGCGAACCTCTTCCTTCTGTAGCAATCCCTGTAGCTAAGGGAGTATGAAAAACATAGCAATCCCTGTAGTGATTATAAGCTGTCCCCTACAAACATGAGTCAAAGCTGCAAGTTAGAGGGTCAAAAATAGGTCTGATGTGCTGGAGCACACAGCCTGCTTTTATTCAGGTTACATGCAAACAGGACACTCTCAGGGGGAGGTATAAAATCCCCCATCACACATTTGATATTAGATAGAGAGACACTCCCTTTGACAGGCCACAACATTTACTTCAGCAGATAACATTACACACAATAAAACAATGCAGTCCACCTTATCAATACTAGTCTGATTAGACAATGGGAAAGTTGATCACTAAACCTAATTAGAGCTAATCCCAGCAGACTTGTATTTAGAATAGGTTTCTTGAAGCTGAACAAAATTTAACTCTTAATGGCACACAATGAAACTGAACCAAGTGGGAGAAAGCCAGGGACAAGTCATTTCACAGGTCTGGGGACATAGTCTTAAAGGGGCATTGTTCATCAAAGTCACAATATGTCCCCAGATGGTTCTTAAAGGGCCACACACACCCAACAAAAGTCAATATGTCCTCAGGGGCACAATCTTCCAGGGGCCATAGTCATGTGGAAGGAGGCTGGCAAATAGGCTTCTCCAAAATCCAGGGAAGCAGGGCAATTTTCCATTTAAAGGGCCAGTTACAAACAGCAGTTTGTAACATATCTCCCCTTTTGGAGGGAGACTAACCAGGCACCTGACCTTCTGTCGGTCAGTGCCTAAGTTAGTCTCGCAACCCACCCACAAATAAACACTAGCAGCAAAGCAGCCCCCCCACAACAAGTAGCACTGGCCTGTAGGTTCCAGGTTATAGGATGAAAGTGTAGCATCCTCTGCCTTCCTGGCGCAGCTGGGCAAATAGCTGATGGTACTTGGGGGGCAGAGGCCAGCGGCACTCTGCCCTGGTGCCAGCGCTTCTGCTGGGGTGAGGGGTTTGCAGGCCAGTCCTGTAACAAGGGGGTCTGTAGGGCAGAGGCCAGCAGCGCTCTGTCCTGATGCCAGCTCTTCTGCTGGGGGAATTGGGGCATAGTCCTGCCCGGTGGCAAAGGGAACGTGGGGGTCAGTGGGGGTTAACATCTCCACTGTTAACCCTGGGCCCAAGTTAGGAGTTAGCTGGGGAGGGGGAGATTGGCTTACCTCCTCCTCCTGATACTCCGGCGGCCGCTGGGAAGGGAGGTCGATGCTCTCCTCTTCCTGTGGAACATGCTGCGGCTGGGGAGAGAGACCGGTTGTCTCCTCTCCCTGGAAGGCACACTCCGGCTGGGGAGGGAGGTCGATGCTCTCCCCTCCCTGTAGCTGGGTCTGTCGCTGTGGATCTGGGCCGCCTGCCCAGCATCCCTGTAGGGCCGGTAGAGAGACTGCGGTCCCATCTCCACCTGCCTGCTGGGGGTCCTCCCAGGACCAGTCTATGAGGCCTGCTGCCTCTGGTATCTCTGGTTGGGGTTGGGGAAGGAGACCGGTTGTCTCTTCCCTCTGCACAGTATACTGCCGCTGGGGAGGGAGGTCGCTGCTCTCCTCTCCCTGTGGAACATGCTGCGGCTGGGGAGAGAGACCAGGTGTCCATACCCTCAAACTCCACAGTTGGCGCTCAAAGGCTCGTGCCGCTTTGTTCTCCGTATCCAATTCCCGGATGATGCGACTGACTACCTCCTGCGCAGGGTCTGGACCATATCGGACTAGCCGCCTCTTTACCTCTGGAACGAAATCCGCGCCCTCATAGCGACGGATCCGGTTGAGGTGCTCTTCACATGGTTCTGACCAGTATCTTGTCAGCTCCATGCTGCTGTAGGTAGGGACGCTGCGCAGTGGCTAGCGTTGCCCTCAATTACTCTCCTACGATACCAGTGCTGTTGTGGTGCTGCTCCTTGCGCTAGGACGCCAATCCCACCGCTGCCGCCAAATGTTACGGTTGCCTCCAGGCTGGCTGGAAGTTGGACTGTAGAAAACGATGCTCCTAGCGCTCACCAAAGGAGCAGCAGCACCATGGACACTATAACTACTGCGTAGCCACCATCAGTAATGCAGACTATATGAACCACCGCTGCTGGGCTGGTATCTCGCCGTCTGCTCTGCGCCCTGGACCTACGACCAGGCTCCAGTAGGCGAACCTCTTCCTTCTGTAGCAATCCCTGTAGCTAAGGGAGTATGAAAAACATAGCAATCCCTGTAGTGATTATAAGCTGTCCCCTACAAACATGAGTCAAAGCTGCAAGTTAGAGGGTCAAAAATAGGTCTGATGTGCTGGAGCACACAGCCTGCTTTTATTCAGGTTACATGCAAACAGGACACTCTCAGGGGGAGGTATAAAATCCCCCATCACACATTTGATATTAGATAGAGAGACACTCCCTTTGACAGGCCACAACATTTACTTCAGCAGATAACATTACACACAATAAAACAATGCAGTCCACCTTATCAATACTAGTCTGATTAGACAATGGGAAAGTTGATCACTAAACCTAATTAGAGCTAATCCCAGCAGACTTGTATTTAGAATAGGTTTCTTGAAGCTGAACAAAATTTAACTCTTAATGGCACACAATGAAACTGAACCAAGTGGGAGAAAGCCAGGGACAAGTCATTTCACAGGTCTGGGGACATAGTCTTAAAGGGGCATTGTTCATCAAAGTCACAATATGTCCCCAGATGGTTCTTAAAGGGCCACACACACCCAACAAAAGTCAATATGTCCTCAGGGGCACAATCTTCCAGGGGCCATAGTCATGTGGAAGGAGGCTGGCAAATAGGCTTCTCCAAAATCCAGGGAAGCAGGGCAATTTTCCATTTAAAGGGCCAGTTACAAACAGCAGTTTGTAACAGGTCCCTAAGGTGGAGGGAGCAGTTTCTACTTTAGCTAAGCGTACCACTATCCCGGTGGAGGATAGCTGTGCTTTTTCAGATCCAATGGATAAAAAATTAGAGGGTTACCTTAAGAAAATGTTTGTTCAACAAGGTTTTATATTGCAACCCCTTGCATGCATCGCGCCGATTACGGCTGCGGCAGCATTTTGGATTGAGTCTCTGGAAGAGAACCTTAGTTCAGCTACGCTGGACGACATTACGGACAGGCTTAGAGTCCTTAAACTAGCTAATTCATTCATTTCGGAGGCCGTAGTACATTTAACCAAACTTACGGCTAAGAACTCAGGATTCGCCATTCAGGCACGTAGGGCGCTGTGGCTAAAATCCTGGTCAGCTGATGTAACTTCTAAGTCCAAATTACTTAATATACCTTTCAAGGGGCAAACTTTATTTGGGCCCGGTTTGAAAGAAATTATCGCTGACATTACAGGAGGTAAGGGCCACGCCCTGCCTCAAGACAAAGCCAAAGCTAAGGCTAGACAGTCTAATTTTCGTCCCTTTCGGAATTTCAAAGCAGGAGCAGCACCAACTTCCACTGCACCAAAACAGGAAGGAGCTGTTGCTCGTTACAGACAAGGCTGGAAACCTAACCAGTCCTGGAACAAGGGCAAGCAGGCCAGGAAACCTACTGCTGCCCCAAAGACAGCATGAACCGAGGGCCCCCGATCCGGGACCGGATCTAGTGGGGGGCAGACTCTCTCTCTTCGCCCAGGCTTGGGCAAGAGATGTTCAGGATCCCTGGGCGCTAGAGATCATATCTCAGGGATACCTTCTAGACTTCAAATTCTCTCCCCCAAGAGGGAGATTTCATCTGTCAAGGTTGTCAACAAACCAGATAAAGAAAGAAGCGTTTCTACGCTGTGTACAAGATCTGTTATTAATGGGAGTGATCCATCCGGTTCCGCGGTCGGAACAAGGACAAGGGTTTTACTCAAACCTGTTTGTGGTTCCCAAAAAAGAGGGAACTTTCAGGCCAATCTTGGATTTAAAGATCCTAAACAAATTCCTAAGAGTTCCATCGTTCAAAATGGAAACTATTCGGACAATCTTACCCATGATCCAAAAGGGTCAGTACATGACCACAGTGGATTTAAAGGATGCTTACCTTCACATACCGATTCACAAAGATCATTACCGGTATCTAAGGTTTGCCTTCTTAGACAGGCATTACCAGTTTGTAGCTCTTCCATTCGGATTGGCTACGGCTCCAAGAATCTTCACAAAGGTTCTGGGTGCCCTTCTGGCGGTACTAAGACCGCGAGGAATTTCGGTAGCTCCGTACCTAGACGACATTCTGATACAAGCTTCAAGCTTTCAAACTGCCAAGTCTCATACAGAGTTAGTTCTGGCATTTCTAAGGTCGCATGGATGGAAAGTGAACGAAAAGAAGAGTTCTCTCTTTCCTCTCACAAGAGTTCCATTCTTGGGGACTCTTATAGATTCTGTAGAAATGAAGATTTATCTGACAGAAGACAGATTAACAAAGCTTCTAAATGCATGCCGTGTCCTTCATTCCATTCAACTCCCGTCAGTAGCTCAATGCATGGAGGTGATCGGCTTAATGGTAGCAGCAATGGACATAGTACCCTTTGCACGTCTACATCTCAGACCGCTGCAATTGTGCATGCTGAGTCAGTGGAATGGGGATTACTCAGACTTGTCCCCTACTCTGAATCTGGATCAAGAGACCAGAAACTCTCTTCTATGGTGGCTTTCTCGGCCACATCTGTCCAGGGGGATGCCATTCAGCAGGCCGGACTGGACAATTGTAACAACAGACGCCAGCCTACTAGGTTGGGGCGCTGTCTGGAATTCTCTGAAGGCTCAGGGACAATGGAGTCAGGAGGAAAGTCTCCTGCCAATAAACATTCTGGAATTGAGAGCAGTTCTCAATGCCCTTCTGGCTTGGCCCCAGTTAAAAACTCGGGGGTTCATCAGGTTTCAGTCGGACAACATCACGACTGTAGCTTACATCAACCATCAGGGAGGGACAAGAAGCTCCCTAGCAATGATGGAAGTATCAAGGATAATTCGCTGGGCAGAGTCTCACTCTTGCCACCTGTCAGCAATCCACATCCCGGGAGTGGAGAACTGGGAGGCGGATTTCTTGAGTCGCCAGACTTTTCATCCGGGGGAGTGGGAACTTCATCCGGAGGTCTTTGCCCAAATACTTCGACGTTGGGGCAAACCAGAGATAGATCTCATGGCGTCTCGCCAGAACGCCAAACTTCCTCGCTACGGGTCCAGATCCAGGGATCCGGGAGCGGTTCTGATAGATGCTTTGACAGCACCTTGGAACTTCGGGATGGCTTATGTGTTTCCACCCTTCCCGCTGCTTCCTCGATTGATTGCCAAAATCAAACAGGAGAGAGCATCAGTGATTCTAATAGCGCCTGCATGGCCACGCAGGACTTGGTATGCAGATCTAGTGGACATGTCATCCTGTCCGCCTTGGTCTCTACCTCTAAGACAGGACCTTCTGATACAGGGTCCATTCAAACATCAAAATCTAACTTCTCTGAAGCTGACTGCTTGGAAATTGAACGCTTGATTTTATCAAAACGTGGGTTTTCTGAGTCGGTTATTGATACCCTGATACAGGCTAGGAAGCCTGTTACCAGAAGGATTTACCATAAGATATGGCGTAAATACCTATACTGGTGCGAATCCAAAGGTTACTCCTGGAGTAAGGTTAGGATTCCTAGGATATTGTCCTTTCTACAAGAAGGTTTAGAAAAGGGTTTATCGACTAGCTCATTAAAGGGACAGATCTCAGCTCTGTCCATCTTGTTACACAGGCGTCTATCAGAAAATCCAGACGTCCAGGCCTTTTGTCAGGCTTTAGCTAGGATCAAGCCTGTGTTTAAAACTGTTGCTCCGCCATGGAGTTTAAACCTTGTTCTTAACGTTCTACAAGGAGTTCCGTTTGAACCCCTTCATTCCATTGATATAAAGTTGTTATCTTGGAAAGTGTTATTTTTAATGGCTATTTCTTCGGCTCGGAGAGTCTCTGAGTTATCAGCTTTACATTGTGATTCTCCTTATTTGATTTTTCATTCAGATAAGGTAGTTCTGCGTACAAAACCTGGGTTCTTACCTAAGGTAGTCACTAACAGGAACATCAATCAAGAGATCGTGGTGCCTTCCCTGTGCCTGAATCCTTCTTCAAAGAAGGAACGTCTTCTACACAATCTGGATGTAGTTCGTGCCCTCAAGTTCTACTTGCAGGCAACTAAGGATTTTCGACAAACGTCTTCCCTGTTTGTCGTGTACTCTGGTCAGAGGAGAGGTCATAAGGCTTCGGCTACCTCTCTCTCCTTCTGGCTTCGTAGCATAATTCGTTTAGCCTATGAGACTGCTGGACAGCAGCCTCCTGAAAGAATTACAGCTCATTCTACTAGAGCTGTGGCTTCCACTTGGGCCTTTAAGAATGAGGCCTCTGTTGAACAGATTTGCAAGGCTGCAACTTGGTCTTCGCTTCATACTTTTTCCAAATTTTACAAATTTGACACTTTTGCTTCTTCGGAGGCTATTTTTGGGAGAAAGGTTCTTCAGGCAGTGGTTCCTTCTGTATAATGAGCCTGCCTATCCCTCCCGTCATCCGTGTACTTTTGCTTTGGTATTGGTATCCCAGAAGTAATGATGACCCGTGGACTGATCACACATAACAGAAGAAAACATAATTTATGCTTACCTGATAAATTCCTTTCTTCTGTTGTGTGATCAGTCCACGGCCCGCCCTGTTTTTTAAGGCAGGTAAATATCTTTTAAATTATACTCCAGTCACCACTTCACCCTTGGTTTCTCCTTTCTCGTTGATTCTTGGTCGAATGACTGGGAGTGACGTAGAGGGGAGGAGCTATATGCAGCTCTGCTGGGTGAATCCTCTTGCATTTCCTGTTGGGGAGGAGTTATATCCCAGAAGTAATGATGACCCGTGGACTGATCACACAACAGAAGAAAGGAATTTATCAGGTAAGCATAAATTATGTTTTTTGCAATATTCATATTTAATAAAGTGTTATATTGTGTATTTACTGTAAATATTTCACATTCCAATGTTCTGCACATAGCAGAATATGTTTTATGTATTTATAAATAGATATTCCTATATATATCTGTATATACAGTAGCTATACCTATATATAATCATATATATATATAAATATATATATATTACAAGTGGAGCGCTATTTTAACATGAAACTTTGCCCGTTAGAAGTGGCCTGTTAACGCTTCTGCAAGCACTTTGCATGAAGCTAAGTTGCCCCAATTGCCCCCCAAATAAAGTGGACAGTTTATTACAAAGCCAAGCAGCATTAAAGGGACAGTACACTGTAAAATTGTTTTCCCATTAATGTATTTTAAATGACTTGTTATACCAACTGCAGAGTATAAAATATTTGAGAAATTGCATTTTCATGCTTATTTGTGTATATGAAATAGCTGATTTTGTGCTTTGAAACCACAGCCTATTACAATGGGTTGAACTTAAAGGTGATATCAGATCTCATTATGTTCTAAGTTTGTGTAAACAGACTTGCTTCCTTATATTTTATTTGGCTGGAACACCAAAGCTCAATACATAAAGAGAACAATGGAAAATGATCATTTTGTTACTTAACTATCCTGCATCCCACTGAGAGTGTAATCTCTTCTGCTGGCTGTGTATACTTAGGCTATTCAATAGCCTATACTCCAGTATTAATTTGTTCAGTATAGGTGGCGATACCACAGGCTAAATCAGCTATTTCAAATGCTGAAATAGGAGTAAAGGAGCTACTTGTAACCAATTTAATACACTCTAGCAGGTTAAAAGGATCATTGGGAATAATTTAAAGGGGAGAAATTTTTTGGGTGAACTGTCCCTTTAATAGTATCAGGATCCCTTCAGTAAACATGAGGTACAACTACTCTTATAATATACTTGTATCATATCAATGCATCACTTCCTCCATGGGAGCTGTTGTCCTTTGACCTCTTCTGGCCTCTATGAATGTTTGTGTTCTGCTGGTGTTACAAAAACAACAAGGGTTAACCCCCTCATGGGAGTACAATAAATTCAGAAAACTCTAATTTTTCTTCCAAAAGCTGCATATGGTAAAGCAGACGGGAGACTCAATATATATCTGCCAAGTATGATTGCTCTAACAGATCCTATATTCCTGACAGGATATATCCCTCTTGCTATGTACTAATCACCCATCTTATTCTCTAGGATATAGCATGAAGAAAACTAAGAGAAAATTCAGTAAACGCTTATATTATTTGGCCCAAAATGCATATTCATTATCCTCATACATATAATCAACATCAGCTCAGGGCCCAGGGTCATTAAGAGCCAAAACAAAGAAAAAGGCAGATTATAACTGTGAATATTCATATGATCAGCTAAAGTCTTACTCAAAAATGGCATAAAAGAGCGGATCCCGTTTTTTCCCCCTAAAAACAACGACCATATTTTGTTGGGTTTTATGCCTATTGTAATCAAAGTGCTTCATTTAAAACCATGTTGAGTTAAAACTAAACTTTTGAGTCTGACAAAAATGAATAATCTGCTTTTTAACCAATTATACTTAACAGATATTCTGTTACTTGTTATTTACTTTAAACTAAATATTATAATCTGCAAGATGACTTGTTAAGAACTAAGAAGTTCATATTGTTAGGAGTGGGAAACTTTATCTGACATCTGATATTAGAGTGCAGCTTATTGTTAGAAACTGGATATCATAAGGGGTGGGGCTAAATTATCAAACTATTCAAACTACATATTAAAGCCAGAAACAGAGCTCTACCTGCAATATTTCTACTTAATTGCAATGACTTAATGTATTAAGCTACATGTTTAGACATAATAATATCAATCTTAGCAAAAGCCATTGCGAAGCCGCTGGCATGTTTTTTACCAGACAACTATAGTATTTTCATGTAGATATATGAAAAATAAAACGATAGGAGCCAGGAGTGAAGTCCTGGGGTGATGTGGCTCCCTGGCTCCTGGATTTGTCAAGCCCTGAGACAGTCCATTATAAGGCAAGAGTGAGTTGTTCTACACATTGGTTTAGATTTTTTCAATGAGATAAACCATTCCTTTGTTATTTTGTGGGGATTTGTAAAGCTCAATGTGTTGACTGTCTATGACAACATAACAAATGCATACATTTTAGAGAGCTGGAGATTTAAAGGGACACTCAGGTTAAATTAAATTTTCATGATTCAGATACAGCATTCAATTTTAAACAACTTTCCAATTTACTTCCATTAAAAAAAAATGTGCACAGTCTTTTATATTTACAATTTTTAAGTCACCAGGTCCTACTGAGCATGTGCAAGAATTCAAAGAATATACATATATGCATTTGTGATTGGCTGATTACTATCACATGGTACAAGGGGAGTGGAAATATACATAACTTTGAAATTTGTTATAAAAAAAAATCTGCTATTCATTTGAAGTTCAGACGTACAGGCCCATTTATCAAGCTCCGTACGGAGCTTGAAGGGCCGTGTTTCTGGCGAGTCTTCAGACTCGCCAGAAACACAACTTATGAAGCAGCGGTCTAAAGACCGCTGCTCCATAACCCTGTCCGCCTGCTCTGAACAGGCGGACAGGAATCGCCGGACATCAACCCGATCGAATACGATCGGGTTGATTGACAGCTCCCTGCTGGCGGCCGATTGGCCGCGAGTCAGCAGGGGGCGGCGTTGCACCAGCAGCTCTTGTGAGCTGCTGGTGCAATGTTAAATGCGGAGAGCGTATTGCTCTCCGCATTTAGCGAGGTCTTGCGGACCTGATCCGCAGTGTCGGATCAGGTCCGCAAGCCCTTTGATAAATGGGCCTGTAAGTGCTGTTGCATTGTCTTGTTATCTTGCATATGTTGATTATGCAAATCTAATGTGTTGACTGGTCTTTTAATGAAAATAGTAATGAATTTAGGATAATATATATTTTTCCAAGGGTGTGGGCTAGATTTGAAGTTGACACTTATAACATTAGGGGTGTGGGCAAGTTGCCTGCAATGGATATTATCGCTATAAAGGAAAGAGTCCAGTCTTCTTTTCTTTTTCATATATATGTTTTTCACAAAACTGTAGTCGGCCTTCTTGAGTTTCAGGCCTCAGTAGCTCTCAGACTGGAGCTCCATGTGGTTTTGTGATTGTTTTCACAGCATGGAGAGACAGAACATAAATTCTCAATGAATTCCATGTAAAAAGGAAGACACAAAAAATGAGAAAACAGCTTCCCCTTGACTTGCTGTCAAGGAGTCTACAGCACAGCAAGAATGCAAGGTCTGCTTCAGTGTGCTGTCAGCTAGGAGCGCTTGTTCTTGTCCTCTCTATTAATAAGCTTTTTTTTCTGCCAAGAGGACCCATGACACACACTGTAAAACAAACTGATTCATTTCTTGTCAATTGAAAACAGCTGCCCTAAATATAATTTCATAAAAGTGCACAAGCATGCTGCTGAAGCACTGTAATAAATGACTCAGCACCAAAAATCTGGTGTTACTATATACAGGCAAAGTTATATGACAAAGGCCTTTATTGATTTAACAAAATGCCCACATGGGTTAACAGACCTAACTGCTCTGTCTACTGCCACTCTGTAAATCCCACTGATACGCTATACTAGATCATGGGACATTGCAGCTCTTACACCCTATTGGTCAGTTGCCTCTACATCGGTGACCTTGGGGATTCCAAACACAGATTGCTGAATGGCTAAAGCATCTCTCTCCTGCTGAGCTCTAACTTTTTTTTTTTTTTTTTTTTAAACAACCATCAAAACAAGGCAACTTGCAAAATATCTTTAATAACAAGAGATGTAATAAAGATGTTCCAGGTAAATGCTTCTATTTCATGGGAATCCAAACTCTGAATTCCCCACTGAATGCTGGTACATGTCTACACATTAGCAGTGAGTGGTCCCTGATGGTATGCACTGTGTGTGTGTATTTGGCGTTACAGTGATTAATGTAGAAGAAATAAACTTATAAATGACAGCAGCTCACTTATTAGGGTCCCAAAACTAAGGGGACACTGTACACTAGATTTTTCTTTCCATAAATGTTTTGTAGATCATTTATTTATATAGCCCATTTGGGAGTGTTTTTGTAACAATGTATAGTTTTTCTTATTTTTTAATAACATTGTGCTGATTTTCAGACTCCTAACCAAGCCCCAAAGTATCAGATGTAAACCCAAGTCTACAGTCTCCTGCTTGCTCCTGTTGGGTATTTTCATATGCAGGGAAGGGGGTCTGCTCTTCCTGCTCTTAGCCCCTTTCAATGAGTGTGCCAGCCTAACCTCATCAACAGTGCTAAATAGGGAGCTTCTGAGTAAGATTTTACAAGGTTTTAAACTGGATTTTTAGATCAGTATCTGTGCATATTCTTCTTTATAGTAATGTCTACTACATGCAGTTATATGAAAATTGGTGTACACTGTCCATTTAAGATTTCATCTTCAACACAGTAAATTATTATTTGCTGTAAGGACTACATACATCATTGGGTAGTAGATTAGCCACTCACATAAAGCATTACATCAATTAGCAAAGAAACACACATGGGGATTGATATATATTGTATGTTTTTATTTTGCATTAGCAAATAAATTAGTGACATTTGAATACAAAAAAAATCCTACAATTTGTTAATCCTGATTTGCTCAGTGGTTATGTCCTGCAAACAAGCAGTGAGACTCTGGGGCCTGATTTACTTTGTGTTTAACCCCTCTGCAGATGTTAAACACAGTTACGTAAAATAGCAATATAATATTCTCCTCAGAAGCAACTAAATTACTTTTTATATCATTTGTTTGTTGTTGGAAAAATAGACTTTCAAATGTATAAAAAATATAAGGTAGGGGTTAGAGTTTGGTTGAAACCTCAAAATGACTTGTCTACCTAACCTATGAAACCTATGTAGAACAGCAGAACAAGGCAAACAGTTTCAAGCCTATCCAGTAAGATTAACATTAGGAACCGAGGCGTTACCTTGTGGTTTTTACCATGCCGAAACATCATCCAGTCCTCTCCGTTAGTACTGACTTCGAGCTTGTAGGATTTCACATAGTAACCCACACGGGTTTCTGAGGAGATAGCACCTTGTGTCGCAACGGCGGTCAGAAGAGTCAAGAAGCGGAGGTCAATCTGTAGGTGTATTGGTGAGAACAATATATTTACTATTTTGGAGTAGCACAGTAACACTTAGATTTTATAAAACAGAGAAGGTAGAGAGGGACTACAGGTGAGAACAGATACATTTATTAAAATTAAAAGTGAAGTAATGTATTTTGGAACATTAACACACATTTTGAGTCAAGCAAATCTTTCCTTTTGTGTGCAAATTGATTAAATAACAATTGTAAAGCTCTTTTTTCCCCTCAGATTTCTCGAAATGTTTTATTCTCTTCCAAGTGCAAAGTAGCTTATATATATATACATTCCCTCAACAGGGCTGTGAGATATCACTATCAGTCACTACATAACAAATGCCCATGTATGCCAATGCATTTCTGTTTAGTTCTGATTCCTATGCATGATACCCAGTTTAAAGTTTAATGTCCTTTTAAGAACTATCTGTTCATTTCATTTACATTTTAAGATGCCTGCAAAGCTAAATGAGCATTCAAAATGGCTTCACTCTTAACTCATGAATGAGCATATAACTTAGACCATGTGGCCTTTAATGAAATGTTAATTAGGGGCATATTTTACAAAGAAGTTCACTAGTCTCAGCAATGAGGCCAAATTCATTAAGCTTAGCCAGGTGGCAAGATGGCACAACACCTCAATCCACTTCCCAATAGGGAGGCAGCAAGATGTAATGATTATTAAAAAGAGAAAAGTTCCTTATGTAAAAAAATGAGTACTGGGTGCCACCATCTTTAATTTGGATCAGGCAACAAGAATAGCATTATATTTATTAAATAAATCATGCTGCTTAGCTTCATTTTTATTGCAGTTAAGAAGGCAAAATGATATGTGACCATTTAAAAATGCCCTATAACCCCCCCCCCCCCCCCCCCCATCAGGGATTATAGGCAATTGTGACAGATTTGTAAAACTGTTAAATGTGACATTAAAAAGCTTGCTAAGGTCTCCTCAGCCACTCTGACCCTTGCTGTTCAGTAAGCAGACTATGCTGTCTTGCCTTTTTGCTTATAAAAAAAATCCCAATGCAGCAAATATCTAAGACACTTTACATTTTGCTTGGTAGCTTCTTTCTCTTGCCAGGTTACTAATGTGGAATAAATTATCCCAGTATTTGGCAGCTGGTCACATCCATGCTGAGACAATGTCCTTTCTCTACAAGCCACAGGTGGGCTTGGCTGGTCTTTGGCTCTGACAAGCCAATGCTTTGGCCTGACCTTCAGCGTAAAGAGGTGAAAGGAAACATTCATAAATGCCATTTTACTTGCTTCTGTGCAACACATGACAAACAATTGATTTTAACAATTATTGAATTAAACTCTAGGGACACTCACACTGAACAAGTAGCAGCGTCCAATATTACTGAGTTTGCACAAGTCCATATACACCCCATTCTTTCATATGGAGATTCAGATCTATGTTCACTGTAAAATGATGATTCATACATTTTCCTCTGGAGGCATCATAAAGGTATCAAACCACTGCAGGTAAGTTCCACCTACCACTGAGATGGGGGTATTCATCTTACAAGATTTATTCAAAAACTACTAATGTTTTCAGGAGACAGTAATAGATCCACATTAAAAGTTTTTGGGGATTGTTTTTGCATCTTCAAGATGTTGTGTGTGAATGTGTATGAGTGTGTGTTTGTTTATATGTATATATATATATATATTTATATATATACAGTATATATATATATGTGTGTGTACAACTTTATATAGCACCATCTACTCTGAAAAACTTTATATTACTAATGCACAGTAGTATTAAAGAGAATTATACATAATACAAACATATATTGCAGAATACTATATGAACCCTGGGTGTCATACTCATTGTAAAGTTTGATTACAGAGAAGTATCCCTGATTAACAACAAATCCACTACAGCAGTCAAAGAGTCTGTTTTTTTATGCTGCACCGGCGCCTGGCTCAGAAGGCGTGTAGACTTTTTTTCTTGTACACTAAATCCCGGTTCCACTTGGCTTACATCCTAAGGGAACTGACTGATGAAGGGGTGATTTAAAGAGCTGCAGCCTGCTTCTGCAGAGGATCAATTCATTACGACACTCCCACCAGCCCTAGTATTATGCCTACTGACTAACAATTAATCTTGAGCATGGTGCAGAGAGATCCACTTAACAGGAATACCTTTCCAATGCACAACAACCGCTTCCAAAACACTATGTTATAAGCGATTCAAATGAGCCCTTGACAGGCTCTGTGCAATACATCAATATACCTGATTTAAACCAGTTCTTCACACATTGCGGCATATGCTTCTCACTCTTTGCAATGCATCTGAAAAGCAACACTGCAGGTGTAGAATGCTCATGTTGTGTGGTGAAATAAAAAAAAAATATTATTTTTTTGCAGCATTTTTAATTAACTAGCAAAAATGGCATTTAAAAATTGGAAAAATTCAACTTGCTTTTTAACATTGAATCTTTAACTCTTTCAGCTGCAGCGGCTTTAGTGTTGCTGTAATACTGCAGAACTCTTTAGAATGCAAAGGCATTTTCATTGCACCAAATATACACTTTTTACCAATTCAGCCATCTGTCGGTAGTTTCATCAATAATAAAAGTTATTTATAAATATTACATGTCTAGTTACGAAGACAATAGGGTTTATGCTGCTAAATCCTAGCAGGTGAATGATTGTAAAAGGGAAGCCCTTATGTATACTATTTTGCATTTAAAGGGACATTTAACAACAACAACAAAAAAAACGCAGCTATCATGCATATGAAAGAGCAGCAATTCAATGGGTGATAAACAATTTGCATGAAAAAAAAAAGGTTAAGATATTGAAAAAAAATTGTTTTTGAAACTACCAGGAAATGCATCTTTATGCACAACTCAGCTAGGGAGGGATTATTATTTGGCTGATAAGAACAATCCCTAACAGCTCACTTGGTGAAAAGGACATACCTCCACAAGCATGAAAACAAAAAGTTTATTCAGTGAATTAAAAATCTATTATTTATTAATTTAATATATTTATGATTTAACAGATCTTACTTTAATGTACATTTTTTTTAAATAATGGTACTATGATGACTTAAATGGAGTGAAGTCAAAATTAGACTTTCATAAACCAGATAGAGCACACAATTTTAAACAACTTTCCAATTCCCTTCCATTTTCTAAATGTGCAGTCTTTTTGTATGCACACTTTATAAGGCACCAGCTTCTACTAAGCATGTGCACGATTCACAGGCTATACGTATATGAATTTTGTGATTGGCTGAGGGCTGTCACATGATGCATTAGGAAGGAAAATGTAACTAACTGACATTTGTCAGAAAAAAATCTACTACTCATTTGAAATTCAAACGAAGTGCTTCTGCATTGTCTTTTTATTATGCATTTATTGATTATGATATTCTACTGTGTTTATAGGTCGTTTAAAATTGTATGTTACTATCCAATACCATGAGTGGTCGATAACTCCATTTACTCTGAAGCAAAAATTCCACACCAACATACAAATTTCTATGCTATGTAATCACATGTAAGTGTACTTTATTTTTGTTTTTTGTATTAATTTAGTCAAATACATATTTCCTTTAAAATAATCTTTTTTTATGAATAGTAGATGAATTTGTTTGAATGTACAACCTCATCACTTCCTTAAATTCAGAATGCTTGATAATGCCTTTTACAGGATGTCAGTGGAGTGGATATAAAGTGCTATCTCTTTATAGGCTTGGGAAGACTACACTCTTTATAGACTAGAAGAGGCGACACTCTTTATAGGGTAGAGGAGACTACACTCTTTATAGGCTAGATGAAATTACACTCTTTATAGGCTAGAGGAGATTACACTCTTTATAGGCTAGAGGAGATTACACTCTTTATAGGCTAGAGGAAATTACACTCTTTATAGGCTAGAGGAGACTACACTCTTTATAGGCTAGAGGAGACTACACTCTTTATAGGCTAGAGGAGACTACACTCTTTATAGGGTAGAGGAGACTACACTCTTTATAGGCTAGAGGAGATTACACTCTTTATAGGCTAGAGGAGACTACACTCTTTATAGGCTAGAGGAGACTACACTCTTTATAGGCTAGAGGAGGCTACACTCTTTATAGGCTAGAGGAGACTACACTCTTTATAGGCTAGAGGAGACTACACTCTTTATAGGCTAGAGGAAATTACACTCTTTATAGGCTAGAGGAGATTACACTCTTTATAGGCTAGAGGAGATTACACTCTTTATAGGCTAGAGGAGATTACACTCTTTATAGGCTAGAGGAGATTACACTCTTTATAGGCTAGAGGAAATTACACTCTTTATAGGCTAGAGGAGACTACACTCTTTATAGGCTAGAGGAGACTACACTCTTTATAGGCTAGAGGAGACTACACTCTTTATAGGCTAGAGGAGACTACACTCTTTATAGGCTAGAGGAGACTACACTCTTTATAAGATAGAGGAGACTACACTCTTTATAGGCTAGAGGTAATTACACTGTTTATAGGCTAGAGGAGATTACACTCTTTATAGGCTAGAGGAAATTACACTCTTGATAGGCTAGTGGAGATTACACTATTTATAGATTAGAGGAGACTACACTCTTTATAGGCTAGAGGAGACTACACTCTTTATAGGCTAGAGGAGACTACACTCTTTATAGGCTAGAGGAGACTACACTCTTTATAGGCTAGAGGAATTTACACTCTTTATAGGCTAGAAGAGGCTACACTCTTTATAGGCTAGAGGAAATTACACTGTTTATAGGCTAGAGGAGATTACACTCTTTATAGGCTAGAGGAAATTACACTCTTGATAGGCTAGTGGAGATTACACTCTTTATAGGCTAGAGGAGACTACACTCTTTATAGGCTAGAGGAGACTACACTCTTTATAGGCTAGAGGAGACTACACTCTTTATAGGCTAGAGGAGACTACACTCTTTATAAGATAGAGGAGACTACACTCTTTATAGGCTAGAGGAAATTACACTCTTTATAGGCTAGAGGAGATTACACTCTTTATAGGCTAGAGGAGATTACACTCTTTATAGGCTAGAGGAAATTACACTCTTTATAGGCTAGAGGAGACTACACTCTTTATAGGCTAGAGGAGACTACACTCTTTATAGGCTAGAGGAGACTACACTCTTTATAGGCTAGAGGAGACTACACTCTTTATAGGCTAGAGGAATTTACACTCTTTATAGGCTAGAAGAGGCTACACTCTTTATAGGCTAGAGGAAATTACACTGTTTATAGGCTAGAGGAGATTACACTCTTTATAGGCTAGAGGAAATTACACTCTTGATAGGCTAGTGGAGATTACACTATTTATAGATTAGAGGAGACTACACTCTTTATAGGCTAGAGGAAATGACACTCTTTATAGGCTAGAGGAGACTACACTCTTTATAGGCAAGAGGAGACTACACTCTTTATAGGCAAGAGGAGATTACACTCTTTATAGGCTAGTGAAGATTACACCCTTTATAGGCAAGAGGAGATTACACTCTTTATAGGCTAGTGAAGATTACACCCTTTATAGGCTAGAGGAGATTACACTCTTTATAGGGCAGAGGAGATTACACTCTTTATAGGCTAGAGGAAATTACACTTTTTATAGGCTAGAGGAGATTACACTCTTTATAGGCTAGTGGAGATTACACTCTTTATAGATTAGAGGAGACTAAACTCTTTATAGGGCAGAGGAGACTACACTCTTTATAGGCTAGAGGAGACTACACTCTTTATAGGTTAGAGGAGACTACACTCTTTATAGATTAGAGGAGACTACACTCTTTATAGGCTAGAGGAGACTACACTCTTTATAGGCTAGTGGAGATTACACTCTTTATAGGTTAGAGGAGACTACACTCTTCTCTTTATAGGCTAGTGGAGATTACACTCTTTATAGGTTAGAGGAGACTACACTCTTTATAGGCTAGAGGAGACTACACTCTTTATAGGCTAGAGGAGACTACACTCTTTATATGTTAGAGGAGACTACACTCTTTATAGGCTAGAGGAGGCTACACTCTTTATAGGCTAGAGGAGACTACACTCTTTATATGCTAGTGGAGATTACACTCTGTATAGGTTAGAGGAGACTACACTCTTTATAGGCTAGAGGAGGCTACACTCTTTATAGGCTAGAGGAGACTACACTCTTTATATGCTAGTGGAGATTACACTCTGTATAGGTTAGAGGAGACTACACTCTTTATAGGCTAGAGGAGGCTACACTCTTTATAGGCTAGAGGAGACTACACTTTGTATAGGCTAGAGGAAATTACACTCTGTATAGGCTAGAGGAAATTACACTCTTTATAGGCTAGTGGAGATTACTCTTTATAGGTTAGAGGAGACTACACTCTTTATATGCTAGTGGAGATTACTCTTTATAGGTTAGAGGAGACTACACTCTTTATAGGCTAGAGGAGGCTACACTCTTTATAGGCTAGATGAGACTACACTCTTTATAGGCTAGATGAGGCTACACTCTTTATAGGCTAGAGGAGACTACACTCTTCATAGACTAGAGGAGACTACACTCTTTATAGGCTACATGAGACTACACTCTTTGGGTTGGATTTATCATCCACAGGGAGACAGGGGCAGACATATTCAACCCTATCTGCCTGGCTTCTCCTCTGGTGGGCAGCAATCTGCTGCCCACATTTATCATTGCACACAAGCGTTCCTGTGCGCTTGTGTGTGCCCCCTACTTTCAATCTCCTTGGTCGAAAGACACGGAAAAGAGGTGGCGAACAGGGCAGGGAAGCAGCGGTCTGATGACTGCTGCTTGATAAATCTTGAGTGCAGGTTCGAACCTACAGTTGAAGGAAGAAGGGCTTAATAAATTGAGCCCTTTGAGAAGACTATACTCTTTATAGGCTAGAGGAGACTGCACTCTTACCCCCCTCTTTTTTGTGTTATGACTTCCATATTTATTTGTATTATTGGTAATGTTCATACATATTGTTAAGTAGTTAAACTCTATGACATCTTTCTGTTCATTATTAAAGAAATGTAATCACTCGAGAATTTATATTTGTTCATTAAAAGTGCCCATGTTCATATATTTGTTTAATTGAATTTAAATAAACACATTTTTAAAAAAAAAATAGCTAGTAGAATATTTGGAATTAAATTATCCTTGAATTAAAAATAAAAAAAACAACTTTGCCATAAATGGGGAAAATATCCTTGGGTTAAGACTATTACGACTACAGACTGATTCTAGATATACTTGTCTAAAGAATTCAAAACTGCTATGCATCACGACCACTAGTGTACGTGTCATACGCATATATTGTCCTTCTCTTGGTGCATGATTTGTCCCCTTTTCATATACTGCCACCAATCCTTGATGTAGAGTTTTTACTGCATACTATAAATAGAATGACACATTCATATAAGCAAAGTACAGTTTACCCATGAATAGACCGCATTATGGACATCTGTGTGAAAAGAATCTTTCCTGT
This sequence comes from Bombina bombina, assembly GCF_027579735.1. Taxonomy (NCBI): domain Eukaryota; kingdom Metazoa; phylum Chordata; class Amphibia; order Anura; family Bombinatoridae; genus Bombina; species Bombina bombina. The sequence continues at coordinate 537,730,771 of NC_069499.1, forward strand.
CTCATAGAAGTTAATGATCAACTAAATGGCAGTTTACCTGCAGATATTCTTTATTATTGTCGACATTAGGAGTCCAGCCGTTGTATTCGCTGTTCAGCCTACCCTGCTGAGCAGTCCACCTTCCATCAGTATAGGTAGAAGATGAACTGATCTGTGCATTGGAAATGCGTGCAGACTCCAGTCCCAGAGGAAAGTTGCACTGGAAAGCTGAAAGAGATACACATTCAAATTAGAAGTCTTCTAATAATGTACGCACAAAATGGATAGGGTTTATCCCATGCACCCTTTAATGCATACAATGCATTTCCACATATCTCTTGTTTTGAAGTGCTGCAAATAATTTAGTTTTTTGATATTTATATTTGTTTTCTGGGAGCCTTCGTTGTGTTTTTAATACACTGCTTTATTATAATGAATAGTATCTAGTAAATGTATTTATTATTCAGAAAAGAACAAGCAGCCCTCATCTCCGCCCACCTAAGAATGACAAATTGTTTATATCTGTTTCCAACCAATCAGATGTTGCATAAATGCATTGGGCACATTACTGGCAATGGTGGTGGGAAAGATAAGCCTCTTTGTAAACAAAGTCTGATTGGCAGTTTAAACTTATCTACATTTTAAAGGAATCGAGTGACAGTGTATTGCATTTCAAATTCAACATTTATGCCCCTCATATAAAAACAAGTGTCTATCCCAGATGTTGTGAAAACTATGGTACAATGCTGAGCATTGTAGCATATTGTCTAATTTCTTTGAAAACTGCTCTTCAAATTAATGTTCAAGTGGACCCATCCCAGAGGTATCTGTATTAAGGCTTCTAAACTATAACTGACACTAAGAATTCACAAATGATAATTAATATTTCTTTACAACTGCCTTAGCCCTCTATAGCTGTTCTGTAATTTAAATTAAGAAAGTTTTTCAGCCACTAAGGTGCTACTGAGACAATAAGTAAGCCGCATAATAAGTGGAAACTGCAAGAGCAGTCTAATTAAAAAAGCATCAACATCAATGTATGATTGTGCTCAATTTCACAACCTATAAACATTTCAGTTTGCTTCCAAAAGATCTTCTTTAATTAAAGCCACTCTGCAGGAACGCTATTTCCAAGGTATTGTGGGTATCTGTTTGCAAATGAGCCAACCTCATAAAGGTGCATGCCACTTTTTGTTTGAAATCAAAAATAGCATTATAAAATGAATGCATTATTAATTGTAACCCCCATGAAGCAGTGCAGAATATGATAGAAAATTATTCATTAATGCATAGTCATTTATACATACACAAATACAAATGTCTATCTGTCTATCTATCTATCTATCTATCTATCTATCTATCTATCTATCTATCTAAACACACATAAATGTAAACATGACAATGCATTGAAATAATGATATAAATTCAAGGTATACCTTATTAATATATAGTATACTTATAACATAATAAAATGTTTGACAGACTCACAAGATAATAAAAAAAATGGTACTGCCACAGTCTGTCAGCTAGAAAAAAAGAAGGTTTTCACTCACTTTCAGGGACCTCCTGAGGAACAAGGTAATAGCGTGCTGAAAACCCATCTTTTGCTACTGCCATGTCTGTGTGAAAGGTGAGTGAGAGGATACCAGTAGAAGAGCGTATTTCCGAAGGGGTCTTGGTGCCGCAATACCTGCCAATCAAGGGCCCCACTGCAGAGAGGAAAAAGAGCGGCGTTATCAGTTGAGGGTATTAGAGTCTGACATATCCTTCTCTGTTCGACTAATAGCACTCTAGTGCTTTCTTATCTTCTACAGGGCCAACGGCAGTAATGGTGTACGCAGAAGGAAAGCTGCAAATTCCAGTAATCTAATATAATACTCTGCAGTCCAAAACATAGTGACTTGATTGAAGAGATGGCAATGAAACTACTAGAAAGAGCAGAATTGCTGGGCTGTTGACAGTGAAAACACACCACTGTCAGGAGCAGACCTTTCTACATAACCAACAGATGTTTAATATCTGACATGTATGTATCAACACAAGTGTACTGAATTGAATATTTCATTTAGTTTCAAAGCTACATATATACACATACAAATATATATATTTGTATCTTCGAATTAAAGCTGAAAACATTATGATAGAAATATATCAACTATGTTGTAATAGATTTTGCTACAAAGAAATAAACGTGTATTTCTGCCTATTGGTAGTAATGTACTGTTTCCTGATTAACACTATTAGGGAACCCATTTTTTTAGCAATGCAACATTAATGAATATTTTCAGAAAAAGTGTCAAGAGGTCTAATACAAACTTGAGTTGATTTTATAGAGATTTAACTTTCAATGCATTAAATTAAATCAAACTAATATTGGTTCAATAAGTTTGTTTCAATTGAGATAAGATATGGCAAAGTGGATCGTTAAGTCTAGTCTTACCATTAGGGACACCATCCCAGATGTCAAGCCAATCGTATTTGCAATCTCCCTCTCCAGCTTGGAGCGGATCATGCTCAAGATCAAAGGTTTGAAACTGCAGAATGATCTCCATTTTCGGTTTAGCCAAAATAGTAAAGACACAGTCCAAATTATGTGGGTATTTGTCAGGAAATCCAGGAGACTCAATAGTGCCATTGCTGTTTGTAAAGTTTTTAGAACAATCTTCGGAACCTGTAAGGACACAAAATTATAAGCATCACAATGTTGCTCATCTAAAGATCTGATACCCGTCTTATCTAGCCCCTTGGTCTTAAAAACATATGTTTAAACCTCATTATTTTACTATCAGGGGCAAACCGAGAACCACAGACTTGACATTCCCTTAGTTTGAGCCATTAGTATGTATGACAGATCTGGTGCTTTGTTATACTTCTTATGTTTTTTGATAAAGCATAAACATTTTCTTTGCCCCTATAGAAGGGTACAATAAACATTTTAAGAGTGCAAAACCAAAAATATATTGACATACTGATACAAAGTGAGTCAAGAGAAAGAAAGTTACTCTTAACTTAAAGGGATACTAAACCCAATTTTTTTCTTTCATGATTCAGATAGAGCAGCAATTTTAAAGAACCAGTCAACACAGTAGATTTGCATAATCAACAAATGCAAGATAACAAGACAATGCAATAGCACTTAGTCTGAACTTCAAATGAGTAGTAGATTTGTTTTTCTGACAATTTTAAAAGTTATGTCTTTTTCCACTCCCCCTGTACCATGTGACAGCCATCAGTCAATCACAAATGCATACACGTACCATGTGACAGCCAACAGGAGCTGATGACTCAAAAAGTTTAAATATAAAAAGACTGTGCACATTTAGATAATGGAAGTAAATTGGAAAGTTGTTTAAAGTAGCATGCTCTATATGAATCATGAAAGTTTCATTTTGATTGAGTGTCCCTTTAAGCAACTTTCTAATTTACTCCTATTATCATTTTTTCTTCGTTCTATTGCTATCTTTATTTGAAAAAGAAGGCATCTAAGTTAAGGAGCCAGCCAATTTTTGGTTCAGACACTGGACAGCAATTTTTTATTGGTGCTGTCCAATCAGCAAGCACAACTCAGGCTGTGAACCAAAAACAGGCCGGCTTCTAAACTTACATTCTTGCTTTTCAAATAAAGATAGCAAGAGAATGATGAAAAAGTGATAATAGGAGTAAATTAGAAAGTTGCTTAAAATTTGATGCTCTATCTGAATCATCAATGTAAAAATGTGGGTTCAGTGTCCCTTTAACTCAAGTTGAGTTGGAAACCACTATACTTTCTAACATCATGACCGCTATTTTAGTTATTTACCATATTATTCTAATTCTGGATTGGAAAATCCAGAGAGTCAGAAGCTGTGGCCTCTAGAATTATCCTTACATACATTGATTTTGATGGCAGATAAGAGCCATAGGCCCAACAAGTCTGCTCAATATTTCGTAACTGTATAAAGGTATCTAGTTCGTAGGATAGCCTTATGCTTATCCCAGGCATTCTTAAAGTCCCCACAGTGTATGTCATTACCACCTCTTGAGGAAGTCACTTTCTGTAAAGAAGTGCTTCTGCACATTACTCCTAAATCTACTACCCCTCAGTTCATGACTTCTTTGTCTTGAATTTTTCATTTTATGAACAATACTCAAAGCCTCAGCTTTACTAAGCCCTTTCTCTCCTCTAAGCTATACATATTAAGGTCATTGAGCCTTTCCTGGTCAGTTTTATTTTTTAGACCATATACCCTTTTAGTAGCCCTCCTTTGCACGGATTCCAGTTTGTTTATATCTTTTTGGAGATAAAACTTTCAGGACTGTACACAATACTCAAGCAACTAGTGATCTGTAAAGTGGCATAAGAACCTTACTATTTCTGCTGCAAATACCTCTGCCAATACATATGGTTACATTTTTTTTCATTAAAATCATGCACATTCCACTAGCTACTGTTAATCAGAATGCTATGTTTAAAACATTTATGCATCTAAAATGTATGAAGCAGAAAAGGTGTGTGCCTGATGAAGAAGAAATATAGGCATTTAATGTAGAGCCCAGCTAAAAAAATGTATATCCAAATTCCCCACACACATTTTATGTGGTTGTACCAATTCTAAATATAACCAGCACTCCAGGCAATCATTGTTGGCACATTATCAAAAGTAACCCATACAGAAATATATATATTTTATCATAAATTTAACAAAAAAATTCTACATATACAATTTATGATTCAAACCAAAAAATGTGTAGAAAACCAAATTAAAAGGAGGTTATAAAACGTGTGTAACTGGTTAAAATTAACCCACTGGCTTTTGTAAAACATCAAATAGATAAATGTGAGTTTTAAACTGAAGTGTGCATTTAGTGGAGCAAACATAAAAGAGACAATAATAATAAATAAGCAATACTTTCAGACACTCATATAGTTAAAAAAAAGATTGTCCCCTTGACCATAGACCAAAGAATATTAGTGACTAAATAGTGCAGACCTTAACACTGCTGCTCATTGTACTGAGTTAGCAGAGCAGCCTGCTTTGTCTAGTCCGCTAGTTTGTCTGAGGTGCCCTAGGGGAATTAGGAGGATGACAAGGCCGGCATCTTATTCATGTGCTCTGACTGAGAATATGTGGCACAAGGATAAAGTATACAATTAACAATTAGACCTCTATTGAACATCTGGTTTTGATGCCATCTTCTCTCAGCTTGGGAAGTTTGAAGCCCCATTTATAACGTGGTGGTGAGTTTTAAGTAATATCATAAGAAAAACATTTTATCAGACCATGAACTATAAAGATTTATGTGACTGGCACAGAGTAGAGTGATGTTCACCCTTCTAACAGCAAAACTCTGTTATGTATTTAAATTGCATACAGGGTCCTGTAATCCTTCTGTCCAAGCCTGCTGCCTTTCCATGTCATTAGTGTATGTGTACAGTGTATTTATATATATATATATGTATGTATATATATATATATATATATATAAACCTCTGAGAGTTTACTTCCTTCCTCTGTTATATATACTACTAATACTACACCCTGTATGTTTAAATACAGACTCAAGACTCAACTTGCTTAGTATTTATTCTGTGACCTTCAATATTCAGCTTACTATTCAATTATCCCCAGTTCTTGCTTGTCTTCTATATTATGTGCATAAATATTTCCCTCTGATACACAGCAGTACTGCAGGTTCAGGTAGTTCGTATGCAGGGCTTGTTCTGCCATTCTGCTCACATGCACACTCTTATACAGTGTGTAAGACCCAGGACAGTAGCCAGATGACTGATACAGCACACATACAAATACCTTTGGAGCCGCAGACTGCTGAAATGAATCTCTGAAATCCTAAAATGCACACTATTACCTATTACTTCTAACGCCTGTATCATCATGAGACAGTATGTGTCAATAATTCTTATATTGTACAAAATCGATCTCGTCTATTATGTTTTCAAAAGCAATATGTTTACGCATTTGTATGAAAATGTAACAATGGGAGTGTACAATCTGCACAAGGAAAAGATGTTTAAAGTGAACATACTAAAATGTATCATAAAACGGAGTGTCAAGGGGAACATTTTCTCTGCCATTCATTAATATATGCACAATCCTTAGTCTCCATAACAAGGTTTCTGGTTTTCAGTGCTTTTTTAATTGTATAATGAACAACAATTTTTATTCTATAAGATATATTTGTGTATTCAGAACTTTGAGACAGTGTATTTGTATTAAAGGGAATTGATCTTTACAGAAAAAAAAAGTTTCAATAGCTCCTTTTTTTTGAAGCACTGCAAAGTCTACTTTCTACTTGACCTGGTTCACTGACAGCAGCCCTCGGCACACTGACCTACAAGCCTCACAAAGAGAACCAAATCACTGAGGATCTTAAATTGTATATGCATAAAAGGACTGTTGACAGAGGCAAAAACGTCACTTAACCTATGTTCCCCTCACTACAATTCCATCAAAAGGACCTTGTGAGGAGGCAATTTTGTTAAAAGGCCTTTTAAATGCACATGATGTTTTAGTTTTTTTTTTTAATATGCTCTTATGTGATTTCATTCATTTTAATCCAATTATGTAAAATCTCAATTTCCTACTTTTTTTTTACTGTACAAAACTGTGTAGTAATGATTCTTCAATTTCATTGTTTAATGTAGTCAAGTGCCCTGCTTCCCTCATCCAGTATCCTTGGTGAAGCCAGATCTGTACTATAAAAAAGCATAGCAATGAATTACAGTTTTAAATAGATGCATTTTTTGCATTACATTTTTATTGGCCAAAAAGTTTTAAAAGGACAGTCTACACTACAATTGTTATTGTTTAAAAAGATAGATAATGCCTTTACTACCCATTCCCTGCTTTGCACAACCAACATTGTTATATTAATATATTTTATAACATTTAAACCTCTACATTTCTGCCCGTTTCTAAGCCACTATAGACAGCTTCTTAATCACATGCACTTTTTTATTTTATGTTCACATCAGGAGACTGCTAGTTCATGTGGGCCATATAGATACCATTGTGTTCACACCCGAGGAGTTATTTAAGATTTAGCACAGCACAGTACTAAATGCAAGTCAATGGATAATAAATAAAAAGTCATGTGATCAGGGGGCTGTCAGAAGATGCTTAGATACAAGGTAATCACAGAGGTAAAAAGTATATAAATATAACTGTGTTCGTTATTTAAAACTGGGGAATGGTGAAAAGGGATTACCGGTAGCTATCTTTTTAAACAATAAAGAAATCTATTGTAGACTGTCCCTGTAAAAACTATAACTGTTTTAGTTTTTACTGTGCACAGGCATACAAAGTCTATATGTCTCCTGCACCTGACTAAAATTAGTTACCTTATAATTATACCAAAAAAAGTACTAATCTGCCAACACATACTGTAAGCAGCTATGATGTTGTGGTCTAAAATGCATATTGTAGGCCTAATATTTCCTCTACTATAAGTCAGCATGATACAGTTGAAAACCTTTGTTGTTTGCATTATTTAGGCAGCAAAATAAGTGAAGTTCATCTGCCACCAATGTTTACCTGTCACTTTGCTCAATATTAAAGAGACGAGTGCAATACTAAAATGTTCTAATTAGTAACAGCAATTCATAAATGTTCTGAGGTATCTAACTCTGTGTTTAACCCCTGCAAAGAACTTAAAAACATTGTTAAAGCCCACTCAAGAGCCATAACAAACTGTCACTCCTGTGCATACACATATAGCCACCAATCACAGGCTGTGTCCTGCTCAAGACAGGCCATGTATAGCTCCTGCTGCTGGGACTTAACTATGGCTGGGCCAGATTACAAGTGGCACGCTAATAATAGCACGGGTTGCAATCCCTTATATCACTGGACCATGCTAACATTAGCGAGTGTCTTGATATTACAAGTTCATGGTAAAGCGCATTTACCAGTGAAGAGTTAATGCGACTGACATCGCTCTAGGGCAATATATACTTTAAAAAAAATATTGCAAACGCGCTAAGTTGCGCTTATATTACAAGTTGAAAGTTATGGTTTGTGCTCAAGTGAAAGCCGAAACTGTGCTAGAATATTTAGCGCAACTTGAGACCATGGGGGAGATTTATCAATCAGCCCGTGCTGCTTGCTCCGCCTGATGTTTCCGGGATCAATGGAAACATAAGATAAGAAGCAGCGGTCGAAGATGGCGGACTGCAATAATCAGATACAATCGGGATGATTGACACCCCCTTCTAGGGGCCGATTGTCCACGAATGTAAAGGGGGCGGCATTGCACAAGTATTTCTTGTGAAATGCTTGTGCAATGTTAGTGATGTCAGGCGGACCTGTTTTGCTATAGCGAATCATGTCTGCCCGACATTTGTTAAATCTACTCCCTGAAGTAAAGTGTAAGGGTTAAAAAAAAAAATCACAAAACACATCAAAAACACATTAAAACAAAGTATTACCCTCATATACTAACACCTTTGGCTTTAGCGCAGTTGGTCTAGCACAGTGTTGGGTTAGTGCACGAGCGATAACTAATTTTTTTTTTTCTGCGTGCCCAATAGACGTCTAAGGGCAGGAGTTAGAGCACTCGCAATATCCTAATAGATAGTGCGCCTTAGTCTTTTGCTTGAGCGCTAAGTGTTTACTTTCACACCTAGTGCCCTAGTGAAAAAAGTTTTTAGAGCGCCACTTGTGATGTGGCCCTGTGTGTTTAAATCCTGCAAAGTTATCTAGGGAAATTTGTTTAATAAAAGAACATTTTAATATTGCACTAGCATGTCTGTTTAGCATCTATAAAGTCCCCAAGCTTTATATTTAACTGTATAAGTTATCCTTCTCTGAGTTTCTTTTTGACTTTCTAAAAGAAATGATTTCTAGACTCAGTATAAACGTTATGTATTACAAATCAGTCAAGCTATAATATTTTGAGCAGCTGTTTCCTAGGTAATGATTTTCAGGCACCCGCAGTCATGATAAGGGTGAAGAGATGATTTCCAGGTTGTAAAACGCAACTGACCTTCATCTTATTTACCCTTGACTTCAATGCATCACTAAAATCCTCACCTGATTGGAAGAGCTATAAAACAAAGTATCTTAATGATCTGAAAAGATCTAACAGAATACTCAACTGATCAGCTGCAGGCTTATTTAAAGCTGACTCAGATGATGGCATTAGAAGTCATAAACAGGTATTGATTAAGCATACGCATCATTCAGGAAGAGTGATCACATTCTGAGCTTCAAGAGATGTGTACGTTTAACTAAGTGATACATTGGATGTGCTGGGGAATACAGTTTTGTAAATGTGTTTTATAAATGTTTCCATTTGCTGGCAAAAGTGGTTTGATCTTTATCTGAGCATTCAGTGGCTTTTTGTATTTATATTTACCAGTATGAATTTCTGCCTACTGCAGTAACTCACAACCTCTGTGTCAGAACAGAATGATATGATAAAAAAGCCAGCTAAGGGCTTGTTTCCATTCAGTCGTTTATAGGTTTGCGCGAGGTCGCAAAATGAAAAATATGCTGTCGGAAACAATTTCGCTTATCGACAGCTTCGGATGTTGCATTATACCAAATTATCGGCTGCCAAAAAGAATAACACATTCCATTAAAAGTATTAGAAGTCGTAAAGCGCTAAATTACATCAGGTTTCCACTGAAAGTGCAAACCGTTAATACACTGTCGGAGGTTTTCGATAATTTGATAAAATTACACCCAGCTAGGTGTAAAAGGGGGAAAATTATAAATTGTTCTATGTAATGTTTAATGCTGGCCCATGTATAGGAATAATGCAGTTATGTTCTTATGTAAATATCAATATGTATTTACATATAAAAATATAATCAAGCACATATCTCCATAATTTCAACTGGGCCTATGCCTTGGGCAGCAATAGATATTACATATATCAATAAATTGAATGATTTATAAAAAATAAAAAAAAGGAAAAAATTATTATTCATTAAATAAAACATTTTTTATTTAATTTCATTTAATGAATTCAATTTATTTTTGTTTTTTGTTTCTCTCTAGAGATGATCACAGATAAGGAGAGCAGAAGTTAAACGTAAATGTTATAGTGAAAGGCCGGGTTACCATAGCAATGAACTTGTTATGTCGTGATTTTCCAAAAATTCAACATCGGATAGAAGCGTTAACAGAGAGTTAACTTACACCTACACGAAAAGAACAACTGCACGCAATGCGCTAAATAATTCTATGGAAACCTGTACTAAAATGGAGCCATAAACTACTTTTAGTTGTTGGCCGCTTTGGTAGTTTGCGGCTTCATTTTTAACGGCTCAATGGAAACAAGCCTTATGTGTTTGTGGATTGTTACTGGGGATCAAGGTTCACTAAAGTAGTGGTTGACTCATACCAGGGGAAAAATATACACGTAATATATACAGTTATGTGTAAAAATAAAAAATAATGCACCTGTAGTATAATTTTAGGTGCTAACAGGCATTAAGAGGGTATGTGTTACTAATAAAATGCAAACATCTATTATGCAGTTTACAACAAACAAACCCTAATATGATGTTGTTTTTATTAATTTGTTTAGTACATGTTCCTTTAGCGGTCTAAAGTAGGATTTATAGTAATAATTTGATTAAAAAAATATTATAACACTACATTTATGTTAAAACGTGGATGTCAAACCAATTCAAGCAAAGGACCACTGTATTTTTTATACAAAAAGAGGGAAGCGCTTAACCTGGGAACGAAGAATAGTATGATAGCTTGTTCTTTGGCTAGTTACCACCCTAGAAGCAGCCTCTTTTTGCTCAACAAGTCAACATATACCTTTCACAGAGAAAAACATTCCTGTATTATATCCGTCTAGTCCTGACGAAACAATCCAGTTCAGTCCCGAAATACAAGGCAATCCCGCTCTGAACGAGAGAAACGGCAAAACCCCAGACAAACGTTTCTGCCTAGTGTGGGCTTCGTCAGTGAGGGGCAGCCATATCTCTCTAGGCACCACTGTATTGTTTTTCTTTTACTTAAGGATATAACAAAACTATTCTACAAATTCAATAAACACAACAAAAATATAGACCAAAGTAACCATGGCAAATATGATAGCATTATGAATCATTTTTCATAACCTCATGCAGAGCCTTGTGCGTAAAACTTTAGGAAACATCCAGAAAACTTGGGAGTATTGTGCATGTTTCTCCAGTAGCAATCTACAACAGATCAGTGCAGGTGAGCAAAAAACAAATACATATAAAAGATTACTAAATGACTGACTAAAGACTGACCTGTTTTGTAGATCTCATACCGTAATGAGAACCCTGCTCCTTGACGGGCATAATCAGAGATGAACTTTATGTAGATTTGTGAGCCAGATGATGTTATTGTAGAGGGAGCTATACTTCCACAGTGCTTTCCTAGTAACTCTGCAGAGTCACTGTCACCATCCCGGATCTCTATGAAGTCGTACCTGTGCAACAGAAACTGTATTATACCTAAATCAAATGCAACTGTTTGACATTCACTGATATAGCTAAGGAAAAACTGTCAAAACACTAAAAAAATGTAGACATAAAGATGTAAAAAGAAAATTCTCTTATGGGTAAGAGAATTTGATTATGGCACTGTTGGCTTGCATGTAACCCTGTTTAACCCCTGCAAATGGGCTGAACACATAGGTAAAATCAGCTCAAGAGAAGCAAGGTACTACTGGGATCTGGCTAAATAAATGTGGTGAGGCAACGACAAGAGTAATATGTGTGCAGCCACCAATAACAAGCTAGCTCCCAGTAGTGTATTGCTGCACCTAGGTATGCTTTTCAACAAAAGATACCAAAAGAATTAAGTACAATTGATAACATAAGTAAATTTAAAAGTCTCTTAAAACTGCTCTTTCTGAACCATGAAAGTTTCTTTTTGACTTTTATGTCCATTTAGAATTATGAATTTGCTCTAATTATTGAATGAACCATTTGAAATGTATATAGAAAATGTCAGTGTATTATTCACATTATTCAAAGGGCCATCTAGCCTTTTGTTCCTTTCTTTATGAGGATCTAGTCTCTCTTTTCCTGCTTCACGTGATTTGCTTTTCAAGCTGCAGTGAATAGTACACACTAACAAGGCTTGTTCCCTGAAAGCAAGGCTGTTATGCTGCAAACCAGGAATGGGAACAGAACAGAACAGGCAGCTCACATGTGGCACATAAGAATGTTAGAAATATTTTAGGAAATGTCAGCTCATATCAGTTTAAGAACTCGTAAAGTATTTATGATATGCTTTTTAAATGTTAATGTCCCTTTAAATGTGACAATATACTGTCTGTTCATGCCAGAAAACTCACTGGCAGGCGTAGTTTTGAGTAATGAAGAGAGGATGTGATTCTGGAAACGTTCATTTAGATCTCTTTTGACCGCCATGTGTTTTACATTGAGCGTCGTGTTGGAACCGTAGCAGGAAAGAAGTATACAAACTTCTGCATTTTTGTCTTTGATATCACTCTGTACGCATTCCCTTTTATCACTGAATATTTCTAAGGAATGCTATATCCTAACTAATAACATTCCCTTATGACAGTCAGATACATTTGGTGTGCGGTGAAAGAACCGTATGCAAGAGGTCATTCAATGCTGGAATATCAAGGTAACCAAAACAACACAGGAGACTACGACAGAAACAATTGTTCTGTGCTATGTGTACTGGGCTCTGTGACTGCACTCTGAGCAAAACTCCCAATTGTTTTTTGCATATGTCAAAGCATTTCCTGATAATGGTGGGCTAAGCCATTTAGGTGGAGTTACTGTAAAATGCACCCAACACTTCTACTGTTTCAGACACTCTTTTTTAAATAAGTTTTATAAATTTATAAAATAGCAATTTTTTGTTTGTTTTGTTGTTGCATAAGAAGGCATACATAGCAATTTCTGTATTGATTTAATCTTCAAGTGACACGGTTTATGATTAGGATTTCCTCTCGCACCATAGGCTCCACAAGTAAAGTTCAATACTAAATGTAAAGGAATAGTGTAGACAGCCTTTTCCTTTGTTTCATTTACTTTTTTTTTTATTATCATTTGTGTTCCTGTCCTAAATACACAAAGGTTTTTGCTTTCTTGTCACACTGGCAGATATGTGTACATCTCCACCAGTAAAACAGAGGCCGGTGTCAATTTAAATTTAAACAGTAGCTACTTTACATGTTTTAGCCAAAAAAATATTTCATCATGTGTAAATGATGCACCTTCATATGCATGATAGAATTTTTTTGAGTATAGTGTCTCTATATATATAGTAGGCATGTCATGCTAAACGTTATGCTGAGGGCTAAATATAAAATATGTCATTCCCTAATGCACTGACACATTTATAGAACTGTTTTAAGATTATTTGGACACATTTAGTTAATTCATAAATAGTACTTCATGTTGTTATACTTTAGAATTTGAAAAATATAAGCTTTCTACAAAACAAAAAATTACAACAAATCCACTTTCACCTAACTCATGGCTCTATCAATCACAAAAGCTCATTTTCTAACCCAGACCACACATTTCTCTCTACTGAGCCATGCATCATCAGACATCCCAACTCTCCCTGAAGTTCAGGGAGTCTCCTAATTGTAATAGCGGCTCCCTGATGCCAGCAAATGGAATGCAATCTCCCTGAAACTTCAAGTACCATGATCCAATGTGGCTGAAATTTGGAAAAGTGTTTCCTTAAGGAATGCCTTTAGTTGCTGGGACGTTATAGAACCCTTAAATCATGCATCAGTAGCGAAAAAGCCCCCACTGATTTTAATATAATAAAACACAAATACTACCTTATTTACTGCACGTAATTAAACTTCGTATTCTAAAATATTTAAGCATTCAACAAGCGTATGATCACTGGAAAATAGGTTAGTTGTATGTGGTGGTGCAATAAAGCTACTTTTTTTAATGTTACTTTAGTGGGAAGCTAATTTAATGATAAGTCTCTATCTTATTTAGGGTTTCAAGGTGTCCAATATATAACTGGAAGGGGGGGTTTCGGCACAGTAGCGGGTAAAGCCACTTCCCTGAAATTAGTTTTTGCAGGTTGGGACGTCGGCATCATTCTGTAAAAACAACAACTTACCACCAGCCAAGATTTATAAAACTATGCATAAATGACTTGTGAACAATCTACCCCAGTTAATTTTTCAATATGCAGCAGACACAGCAATGATGGAGTTCAGAACATATATAGGGGCACAGAACACTCACTAAGGCCAGAATAGGGGACTAAAAAGATTAAAGGAGATTTGGGACTCATACATAACTGGATATACAAGGACTGTAAAATGTGAGCAATTTAGCAAATTTACAGAGGATTGTCGAGGACTCAGTGCAGGATCCAAGTTGTATGAGTCAGACACGGCCGGGAAAGTTTGAGCCATATGCCAGTGTCTCCCTTAGAGGATATATGCATGTAATTCATGCTTGGACGGTTAGCTAGTATTTCTTGGACAGCAGGTGGAACACTCAGACATTGACCAAGTATTTTTCATTTCCGCCCTCCTTCTACAGCTGTTTAATGTCATCCTTTTTCATAAACGGTTAGCCCATTATTATTATCTTTATTTGTATCTTTATTCTGCAGAGGTATACAGAAGATGCTATAAAAACAAGATGGTGGAGACCAACTGGGACAGATGGATTACAGGGCCCTGCTTCCTATAGATTAGTACTGAGGAAAAGTGAAGAGTGAGGTCCCGTTTTAGCCACATATAGGCCTTATCCAATAGGTACTTACATAGGGATATAATTCAGTTAGAGCATGCCATTTTAAACCACTTTCCAGTTTATTTATATCCTCTAATCTATTTTGTTTCTCTTGGTATCCCTTGCTGAAAAGTATATCTAGGTAGTCTCAGAAGTAGAAATGAACTACTGTGAGATAGCTGCTGATTAGTGGCTGCAAATATGCTTCCTGTAATTTACTCAACTAATGTGTTTAGCTAGTTCTCATTGATGCATTTGCTATTCCTTTAACAAAGGATACCAAGTAAATGAAGCTGATTTGTTAAGAGATAGTACATTGGAAAGTTGTTTAAAATTGTAGGTTTTATCTAAATCATGAAAGAAAGAAATTGTGTTTAATCTTCCTTCAAAATGTTACAAGGGTACATGTGTATCTAAAGATAATCCTGATGAGTGTGCCATTATAACTAAGCTTGTGTAGCTAGTATCTGTACTGCAATTTGAATTTCCTGTTAAATTCAAAATCAAATGAAACATATTTCTAAAATGTTTAAATTGTTTTCTTCCATGATAGTTTGTTGGCTTATTTTGAATAAAGAACACAGGAATATGTTTTTGTTATGTGTAGAGGATTTTTAATGATATCTGCTTTTTTAAATCAAATTTACTGGGGGGGGGGGGGGTGTTTGTTTTTGCAGTCTGGCAAGTTATTTTTAAGAGATGTAAAATTAATTTTCACAAGACTGTGTTTCTAGGAATGGTATTATTCTGTATTGTGGATAAAAAAAATGCAATGCTCTTCGCTACATGGTATGATATTGGCCAACCTAGATGTAAAAACTGAGCTACCTGTCTATCATCCTTTTTTGCTTATATCAACATTTCAGCAACTGCTGTTTTAACACCTTGTAAGATGACTTCCTGAATCAATCCCAGGTCTCTACTTCTGTTTGTTTACACTGACGCTGCCATGTAAGACAACTGTTCTGCACATCCCTTCATCAGGAACTTTAACAGAGAGAAACACAGAATGAGAGAGAGGCTAGTGCATCTGCTGTCAATGAATGTGACTGCTGCAGTGTAGTAGATGACAGAGATGTGCTGTGTGAAGCCTCTGTGGGTTCTTTTCACTCAGTGGATATCTCCTAAGCAATCTCCACAAAGATGAGTGATCTGCAAGACAGCTCAAACAGTGTGGGAATATTCTTCTGCCACTTGAACGCCTGCCTCAGGCACGGAAATGAGATGCACAGTGTAAAACCTGTAAATGTTATTTTACTGTCTTCAAAACAGCATACGGATAATGTATATACACATATATTATACACCCACATCTATATACATATATATATATATTCATATACTACATTTATACATATATCCAGAGTTGTCAAGGCATTCTATGATAAGAAGTGGCACACTATTTGGAAGTCATTCTCCAGGTCATACTATGGTTGAGCATTCTCAAAATCTCATACTATGAAGGTTTCACCAAACCTCGAAATCATCTGTAAGTGTAAGTTCATATTTCAAAAGTCAAGTCAGTGTTTTCTAACATCTGGATTACAGACTTAGTTATGCAATGCTGTTAAATACATATCTGCTAACAAGTCATCACCAAATGAAATTGTGAAATTATTCATTTCAATACTGCCGTATTTGACAGGAATTTTGGTGATGTCACTGGATATGTATCTTATCACTCAAACTTGGCAGCGCTGTGTATCACAGACTACACAATTCCATACAGACACTTGTATACACTGAACTTTCACAAGCATCTAGCACATCGGTATGATTTATGCATCAATAGTTAATTGATGCATAAATATATAGTGGAAAAATCTTGGTTCATAAAAATATACTTTTGCTTCACTTCTTTGGCTCTATAAATCCTAAAAATCTAAGTTTTTTTTATAATTTATCTCCAATTCACATATTGGGATTGTATGACTCATTGATATTACCCCTCTGATCCTCAGCTCATACAGAAAGCCACACCAGAAATAAGGCTGAATTTACCATTCTTGCTTAAAATTCAGGACTCTCTGATATAATTCCTTATCAGCTTGAGCCAGAGACGGGAAGAAAGAGAGATAAAAAGGCAAGAAACTCCTTACTGAAATGTATTGCACATGACAAGTTATAATGTAGAAATGATGCTATCAGTGGATAAACGGCTATCATGCCAGCGCGTTATTTAACTGTTATAGAGCTGACATCCTCACCAGTGATGATCCGTGACCCACATTGTGTTTGCTAGCAGTGTGATATTCCACAGAAGTCATCCTAAACTCTGTTTCAAAAATACATTTTTACTCTTTAAATGATACATAATTATTATCAGATATATGCGTTATTATTTCTATGTGAGTGTCTTACACTGTCAGGAAGACAGATTTAAAAAGGCTGAGAATTCACATACATCAAGCAGACCTGCAGCTACTTATTTAGAGCTACTGTTATGATTTCAAAGATAAAAGGATTGATTAGGAACCAGCAATAACAACAATTAAGGTCTAGAATGGAGCTTGAGGGGCCGTGTTTCTGGCGAGCCTGCAGGCTCACCAGAAAAAAGCAGTTATGAAGCAGCGGTCTAAATACCACTGCTCCATAACCCTGTACGCCTGCTCTGAGCAGCACAATTCAACCCGATCGAGTACTTGCTCTCCACATTCAGCGAGGTCTGTCGGACCTGATCCGCATAGGCCGCTATGGGGCTGATTTATCAAGCTCTGTATGAAGCTTGATACCCCTTGTTTCTCTTGCAGGAAACAGAAGTTTTGAAGCAGCGGTCTAAATATCTTGTCCGCCTGCTCTGAGGTCAAGGACAGATATCAACCCGATCAAATATGATCGGGTTGATTGACACCCCCTGCTAGCGGCCGATTGGCCATGAATCTGCAGGGGGCGGCATTGCACCAGCAGTTCACAAGAACTGTTGTTGCAATGATAAATGTCCACAGCGTATGGTGTCGTCATTTATCGATGTGCAGCGGACATAACACGCTACATCGTATTATGTCCGCTCGCACTATGATAAATATACCCCAAAGTACTGGAGTCATAATAAAATAACTGAAATAAGTACAATATATGGACTAGAAGAGAAATATTTTTTTCAAGCATTGTCAGCTGCAAATGAAATGAAGCCTGCATATAATTCTGGGTTTTCTGCAGGCTGTCATTCAGACATTATACACTTTAATTAAAGCTTATTTCCGTCCCTAAAATCATCTCTTTAAATATGTCTAAGCCTGGCATTTAATTACAGTTTCTAAACCAGAACACCAGTTTTGGAACATCCTCCTACATCAAAGGACCTTAAATTAGCCAAAAAATGATTAGCAAAAAAAAAAACACACACACACACACTATGCCACCAACTTAGCTACTGCTGGAAATAAGTACAATATGCATAAGAAATTGCAGAAAAGAATGACTGACCCAAAGATTCAGCATGTCCTTAAAACAGTAACATAAGCACCTCCATTTAAATACAGAATAAGAAATACAAGTGTTACAATAACCTTACTATTTAATTAATGGCTAATAAAATTAACTTACTGGATGATAAATTACTGATAAAACCCTTTTGGCCAGGGAGCTCCTAGAAAGTTACTTCGGATTCCTAAGTTTTTTGATTATTCTACTTATATACAAACAGCCATGTCTGACACTCACAAAAGTGTGTGTCTGGCTCCGCAGTAGACTCGTGAGCTCCTAAATTTGAAATGAATGTGTCCACCCTAAAGTACAATATTGTTTAGCAAGGGTCGACAAATCTGTTTAAAATGTAGGAGCCAGTAAGAATATTAAGTAGCCATTGCCAGACATACTTTTAGGAGCCAGATGGTTGTATTTGAATATAGATACAGTATATGGAGAATAACCCAAAAAGTCAGGGGTAAAATTTAAGGAGCTAGTGGCTCTTTGGCTCCTCAGTTTGTCAAGCTCTGGTTTATTATTGTCTACCCACAATCCCAGCCCAAAGCTTGCTATCCTGTGTCATGTTCTAAGCAGCCCTCAAATCTCTATGCAAGCGGTTGAGAAACTATAGCTAGGGGATTCTTTTTTACAAGACATAAACCTTAGACACAGCTTCTAATTTTATTGACCATAGAACCGACAAAACAAACAGTCATCTCACTCGCTCACCCACAATCAACAATGAGATCAGGTATCAGAGAGATGACAGAATCCCTCAAAACTACTCACTCAAAAATATAAGTGCCAGGCGTGGAGATTTAAAAGGAAAATAGTCACTGTGATTCCTGTAGGATTTATTGCATGTTTACAAACTGCAGCTTATAAAAAGATTATTTTATTTATACATAGTATGCAAATGTCATGAGTATTATCCGCCTCTCCTGCTCTGCTTACGTTTTACAACACTGCCCTTGCATAGTGCATATCCTTGCCACCTCAGGCATTTCCCTGCACTAGTAAGAGCAAGTATTTTTAGTTTTAAAAAAATATATTAATAATAATAAAATTGTTTCTCTACAAGTAAATAAATATCAGCATTTCTCTTGCTCAGCAGCACTCATGAGATTTAAATTTCAGTTTGATGTTTGAAGTCAATATAATTTAATTAATCAAAGACTAAGGCCTCTAGTTATTAAGGTCTGGCGGACCTGATCCGACAGTGCGGATCAGGTCCGCCAGACCTCGCTGAATACGGCTAGCAATACGCTCGCCGTATTCAGCATTGAACCAGCAGCTCACAAGAGCTGCTGGTGCAACGCCGCCCCCTGCAGACTCGCGGCCAATCAGCCGCCAGCAGGGGGGTGTCAATCAAACCAATCGTACTCGATCGGGTTGATTTCCGGCGATGTGTGTCCGCCTGCTCAGAGCAGAGAGAGTCTTTGTGACCGCTGCTTCATAACTGCTGTTTCTGGCGAGTCTGCAGGCTCGCCAGAAACACGGGGCATCAAGTTCCATACCGAGCTTGATACATATGCCCCTAAGGCCTCTATTTAACAAAGTCTGGCGGGCCTGATCCGAAAGTGCGGATCAGGTCCGCCAGACCTCGCTGAATGTCGAGAGCAATACGCTCTCCGTATTCAGCATTGCACCAGCAGCTCACAAGAGCTGCTGGTGCAACACCGCCCCCTGCAGATTCGCGGCCAATGGGCCGTCTGCTCAGGTTATGGAGCAGCGGTTCCTGTCCTCCTGCTCAGGTTATGGAGCAGCGTTGCTTCATAACTGCTGTTTCTGGCGAGTCTGAAGACTCGCCAGAAACACGGGCCGTCAAGCTCCTTTCGGAGCTTGATAGATAGGCCCCTAAGAAGTCAAACACGGAAATAATCTATAATCTACAAAACTTTTTTTTTTTTTAAGAAAAAATACTATATTCATTAGATATATGTCCATTTTTGTTATCAGCTGAGGATACACTGTAAGATAAGGGAAACGTGGGGTACAACATGAATAAAACTTCACACCTATTTATTAAATATTTAAACAAATAGTATCAATTAAAATAATACATCTACATATTATTCTCAGACTAATCTTTTGCTTTGAATTCATTATTATGTCTAGCAGTTATCGTTGAAAAGATATTATATTCCCAGGATAAAAAAGCTGCGCTTCCATTGCACACGATCTCTACTGCACAGTGGTGAATCAGGAGTGTCATCTCCTGTTCCTGATGTAAACGTCTGGCAGGAATCAGGCAGTGACTCTGAAAGGTTTCCTGGAACTTATGTATCTTGTAATGTCATGAAGCAGAGCTGCCTGCAGGGACAAGGTGCCAAGTCAATTAACCAAAGTGTTCTGCCAGCCCTGATGTTAACCGGTCACATCTGGAGGACCACTATATATTTTTATCCAAATATCATATATTATTATTTTTTAATTATCTAAATTTGCTTGAAAATTCAGCAGCCAAAGAAATTTTTACATAAAAAACTGTGCATACAGTAAAAGTAGTAGCAGCTACAACACAAAAAAAATACCTGCTTAAAAGGACAAAAAAGTGCAAAAAGAAAATGCTTTAAAGGGACAGTCAAGTCCAAAATAAATTTTCATGATTCAGATAGGGCATGTAATTTTAAACAACTTTCCGATTTACTTTTATCACCAATTTTGCTTTGTTCTCTTGGTATTCTTAGTTGAAAGCTAAACCTAGGTAGGCTCATATGCTAATTTCTTAGACCTTGAAGGCCGCCTCTTATCTGAAGGCATTTTTGACAGTTTTTCACCACTAGAGGGAGTTAGTTCATGTGTGTCATATAGTTAACACTATGCTCATGTACGTGGAGTTACCTATGAGTCAGCACTGATTGGCTAAAATGCAAATCTGTCAAAGGAACTGAAATATGGGGGCAGTTTGCAGAGGCTTTGTTACAAGGTAATCACAGAGGTAAAAAATATATTAATATAACCGTGTTGGTTATACAAAACTGGGGAATGGGTAATAAAGGGATTATCTATCTTTTTAAACAACAAAAGTTCTCGTGTTGACTGTCCCCTTAATGTGTATTAAGACTGTCTCCTTAATGTGTATTATTATCGCTTGTATATGCTTGTATGTTTAACCTATACAATGGGGTTAAACACACAGTTAAAGTCAGTTTAAGAGCACCAATGCACTACTGGAAGCCCATCTAGGTATGCTTTTCAACAAAGGATACCAATAGAACAAAATACATTTCATACCATAAATACATTTTAAAAGTCTCTTAAATTGCATGCTATATCTGAACCATGATGTTTTAAAGGGACAGTATACACTCATTTTCATATAACTGCATGTAATAGACACTACTATAAAGAATAAGATGCACAGATACTGATATAAAAATCCAGTATAAAACTGTTTAAAAACTTACTTAGAAGCTGTCAGTTTGGCTCTGTTGAAAAGGCAGCTGGAAAGCCCACTGCAAGTGGCAAATAAGACACTCCCCCCCTCCCCCTTCTTTTGCATATGAAAAGACCCTTTACACAAACAGGAGCAAGCTGGAGAAGGTAGCTGACGGTATTCAAATAAAACTTTGGGGCTTGGTTAGGAGTCTGAAAATCAGAGCAATGTTATTTAAAAATAAGCAAAACTATACATTTATTTTTAAAAAAAAAAACTTTATGGGCTATATAAATAGATCATCTACAAAATATTTATGCAAAGAAAAAATGAGTGTATAATGTCCCTTTAATTTTGACTTTTATGACCCTTTATACTGAATACAGATAGATTAAAAATAGATCTAGAATTGCATGGGGATGCTGAGACTATAGAAATAAGATAGTTAATCTTACTTGCAAACGCAACACTAAAAGAATAAATTTAATCAAACAGAAATGAGAATCATATTTTTGAAATGTGCACTTTCTGGCATTAACACCTTCTCAGTCACAGAAGGCGCAAATTAATTCTGAAACATATTTAACACCCTTTGAAATCAGCACTGTGTAAAAATCACAATTTTTCACTCTGTATAGATTTTTTTTTTTGCAAATTAGAGCTGGTTATTTAGCATCGTACTCCAGAACAAGTATGACTGTAAAATCTACATATTGATTGTATCTGATAAGAGTATAATACGCACAGATCATAACAAGACTTAGCTCTACTTAGTAAATGTGGGCTGTAGCGCTTCTGTACTGATGCTGTCTGGCATATGTGGGTCAGAACATCACTTATTTATGAACTACTTAAGAACACATTTATAGGAAACCTTGAAGCTAACTTCTTAACTGTATGAGAGGTTACGTATTCAGCCCAGGAAATACCTAAACAAACAGAGTACAAACTGGAGGAGTCACTCTTGCTAAGGCACTGCAAGCAAATATTTGTATGATAATGTGCAAGCTTCTCAAAAATGCTTGTTTTCTTTACAGAATTACAAATATTGCAAAAAGGTTATGCTTAGACCTGAGAGTTCAGTGTCCATTTATTGTAGTGGTTAAGGGCTATTAAAAATAAAGAGAGATAGAGAGAGTATTACAATATTTCTCCATAGCATACTGACCAATAGTAAAATGTTAGCTAAATGAGATCTGCAGACCTGATACCCCCATAGAGCTTTAAAAAAGTGGACACTGTCCGATTACTCCATCTGTGCTTAGGGGAATAGGAAAAATGCATATGGTTTATAAATAAAGCTTGATGTGCGGAGAGTGATCAACGTAGGGGAGATAGGGTAGAAGGTATCCAGTGTATACGAGAGATCAATACAAATCAATAGCTCAGTGCTAGGTCTCGAGCAGATGCAGCTCAGCAGGTCAAGCAAGGCTTCTGTGTAATCTTCAGGGTGATGACATAATGTGGAATATTTCAGAGAGTGGAATTAGACCTCCCACTAAGACAAGCCTCTTAAAGAGACATTAAACCCAAAAATGTTCTATCATACACATGAAAGAGCAGCAATGTTACAAATATTTTGAATGAATAAGGTAAACTTAAAGCTGATTAAATTCATATTGAAACAATCAGGAAATGTATTTGTGGGCATGTTATCCCTAGGGATAAGGACAAATTCATATAGTCTACAGGCAGACAGAGGCAAACCTCTAGAACGTCCCTTTAAAAAAAACTGTACTAAATTTTAAATGCAATCAATAAAGTGAAATAACCTTATCACAGGCCCGTTATTTTACTGCAGCATATGCAATGTTTTGTTGGGTTTTAGCAATGGCTGACCCACAACACATTACTGTTTGCTTCCTGCAACATGTCAGTGACAGCTTTGTAGTTAACATGCAGCCGTCTGTCACACGGTGTATAGGAGCTCTTACTTGCAGTCGTGCTTTTCAATATCGAAGTGTGGGTTGAAGTTCAGCACAATCTTCTGACTGGGTTCTGGTGCACTGATGACCCACTCACAGTTCTGATGAGAAGGGTAGTCATTCGGATACCCAGGAGAGGTGATGTAACCAGGATCATTAGCATTTAAACGGCCACCACATGAGCTCCCTACAATGAGGAAAGAATAAACAACAGTCAGCTACTGCTCTGCACAACCTTATAAACGCTGAAATTCATTGTACTGGCAAATCAAAATATGTGCAGCCATATTAGGTTTAGTTTAGTTAAAAGAAATGTTCTATATTCCGGTTAGTCAGTCTGTAGTTCTTTCCTAACTAATCTATTCTACTTGATAGTAACAAATAGAAATACATCTGATCCTGGATTAATATGGCTTTACACTGACTTTACAAGTTTAAACTAGCTTCAAATGATTTTATAAGAGTCACTGACCTTGACAACAGAACTGTAAGGTGGCTTATTAGCATTGCCAGGCTATAGTTTAGTACAATAACAGTCTTGTGGGGCCCATCCCACATTGTGTCTGAGAACAATTACAAACAAGCCATCAGTATGATACTAGTGAGTCCTGAAGGGCTGTTCCAGTCAAGGAAATCATTCATGATATGTTATTAAATGTGATTTATGTTACAACCCACTCAGCAACAGATATTACACCCATAGGGTGACTAGATGGATGGATTGTTTGTTTCCTAACACTCTGCTAATAACCAGCTATAATTGAAAGTATACAGAAGGGGAATGAATATGAGGGGCACTGTTATGTAATGCAGTCAAAGCCACATACTATTAACCCCTTTGCTACCAGAGGCACCTGCAGAGAACTGCTGCGCAGTGAGTGGTGAGTCCCTCTGGCTGTAAATGGAGTAACGTTTAATTAACAAAAGAGACATGTATTGTTTTTACTTCCACAAAATGACAGCTTTGATTTCTCTTACTGCAGAAATTGTACAGATGACCCTCATTGTCATAAGATTGTTACTTTTGTCAATATAACCTTCATTCCAAATATATATACAATTTAAAGGAACAATGTACACAGCAAGCAGCTGATACAAATGTGACTGTGTTCAAAGCAGCTGCAGAAACTCCCCTTTCATATGGGTTGGGCTCTCTCTGTGTCTCGTATTCCCCTGATGGGAGGTTGCTTTATTTTGTTGTGTCGTTTACATAGTGTCTCTATAACCAATATGGCAGTACTAAAATTTTGCATAGATGGTGGTTTCAAGTGACAAAATGAAAGTACGAAAAGTATTTATAAAAAATGTAATTTAGTCCAGTAGGTACAATGGAAAAAAGTCCCTTTAAAGCACAACCAAAGGGTTACATTTGATTTTCTCAGGGCCCTGCAATCTTATCTACCAGGGTCACTTTAAAAGGGCAGTAAACACCTTGATATTTTTTATATAAAATGTTTAATTATGCATAATAAAACAATTTTGCAATATATTCACATGATTTAGTTTGCCCTCTTTTCAATAAATTCTGAAAATTGAGCAATTTCTAATTCTCTAGAACTTGAAATTCACCTAGCTGACTTATCTAGGCTAACTCTGCTACATATGTATATCCCTAATTGTCTTTATCAGATAACAACAGCAAAACAATACATTTTATATTAACATATGACCTTGGCTAGTCTTGTTGTATTTGGACTAAAGCCCAGTTTGGCTTCCAAAATTTTGGGTGGCATTTGCCTATTGAAAAATAATTACAGTAAAAGGGATGTTAGTTTGTTTTGAAATCATTTAGACTTGGCTGATATGTTATGCTACAGCTGCACAACAGAAATGTATGTGTAAATGCAAGTTGTACTGCTGAGCAAACATGGGCCAGTTAAAAACAATGTTCCATTAAAGGGACACTGAACCCAAAAAAATGTCTTTAATGATTTAGATAGAGCCTGCAATTTTAAGCAACTTTCTAATTTACTCCTATTATCAATTTTTCTTCGTTCTCTTACTATCTTTATTTGAAAAAGAAGGAATCTAAGCTAAGGAGCCAGAAATTTTTTGGTTCAGAACTATGGACAGCACTTGTTTATTGGTGTTCTCCCATCAGCAAGGACAACCTAGTTTGTTCACCAAAAATGAGCCGGCATCTAAACTTACATTCTTGCTTTTCAAATAAACATTACAAGAAAATTTGATAATAGGAGTAAATTAGAAAGTTGCCTAAAATTGCATGCTCTTTCACGAAAGAAAAAATCTGGGTTCAGTGTCCCTTTAATGAAACATTAAAATCAAAATGAAATTCTCCACAATTATGCACAGTGAAAAAACTGCAATACAAAGCAGATACAATTGATAAAACCCAATACATTTTTCAAGAGGGAGATGTGATACTATAAACCCTTTATTTTGTATGCATAGCATTTTTATTTTTGATGCATGCATAATAAAGTATTTAAATGTCCCTTTAAGAACTATATAAGTGGTATGATTTAGCATCATAATTGTGCTGAGCTATTACTTATTATAAAGCAGCGGTTCCGTTGTCCTGAACGTTCCATAACAGGCAAAGATTTATGCCTTCTGTTGTTAAGAGATTAGCAACATGTTGCTTTGTTCAGATCCCTTAACACAGTTTAGATAACCAGCATTACAATCATTCTGTGTAATTCTCACACAGTGCAAATAGATCTACATAAAGGGTTGGCATGTTAGGGTCACATGATGACCAGGGTGCAAGCAACACTATCATCATCCTTTGGAAAACATTGCCATATAAATACAAATGTATAACATTATTTGCTTAAAGGGACAGTCTATGCCAAAATAAACTTTCATGATTCAGATAGGGCATGTAATTTTAAACAATTTTCCAATTTACTTTTATCACCAATTTTGCTTTGTTCTCTTGGTATTCTTAGTTGAAAGCTTAACCTAGGAGGTTCATATGCTAATTTCTTAGACCTTGAAGCCCACCTCTTTTCAGATTGCATTTTAACAGTTTTTCACCACTAGAGGGTGTTAGTTCACGTATTTCATATAGATAACACTGTGCTCGTGCACGAGAAGTTATCTGGGAGCAGGCACTGATTGGCTAGACTGCAAGTCTGTCAAAAGAACTGAAAAAGGGGCAGTTTGCAGAGGCTTAGATACAAGATAATCACAGAGGTTAAAAGTATATTAATATAACTGTGTTGGTTATGCAAAACTGGGAAATGGGTAATAAAGGGATTATCTATCATTTAAAACAATAAAAATTTTGGTGTAGACTGTCCCTTTAACCCTTATTGCCAGAGAAGTCCAGTAACCTGCAGCCTTATAGCTAAGTAAAAAATAAAAAAACATTTAATGAATGGTTTAAAAAAATCCCATGATTCAGGGAGCCATACTTATAACACACCTATTCTTTCCATGTCAATGGAAAATTGTGTGTCTGGCTGATTCCTAAATGTTATTCCTATTAGTCAGCCTGTTTTGTGAGAATGCAAGGGTTTGGCAGTCACATTTATATAAAACCTAGGAGCAAAACATAATGGCAGCACATTTTCAGGAATCAGTGAAGGATTTTATATACAGATATATGTAGAATCAAGCGATATGCTTAAACCCTGTGTTAATAATACACCTTCAATGGAATACGAAGAATTAAAATAACTCAACACAAAGTATAATATTTTCTACATAAAACGGATATGAAACCCAAAAAATGTATTTTGTGATTCAGACAGAACATAGCTTTTTAAAAAGTTTCCAATTTATTTCTATTATCAAATTTGCTTCGTTCCCATGATATTCTGTGTTGTAGAGATACCTAGGCAGGCATCTGGCAGGAAAAAGTGCTGCCATCTATTCTTGCAAATGGATAACGTTTTTGCAAAACTGCTGCCATATAGTGCTCTAGAAATGGGCCTGGTTCCAAAGTTACTTCCCTGCTTTTCAACAAAAGATATCAAGAGAAGGAAGGAAATAAAAGAGAATAAAAGTAAATAAGAAAGTTGTTTAAGGTTGCATTCTCTATCTAAATCATGATTATTATTATTTTTTCATATCCCTTTAAGGAAATGTAAGCCCTTACAGTGCATCAGTGTAAATGTGCAAATAAACCCAACTGTTCACCCAGACATAAACTCTTCTCGAATTCCAGATGCCGTTATAAATCGCAGGTTATATTGTTTTGCTTGATAAAAGAGACTTCCTTCCTGGTATTTATCAAAGCATAAAACTCAGCACAGGGAGTCAGTATAGTGCTGGAGATTCCAGTGGACTACAGAGTCATTTCCTGTTAGGTTCAACACATATTAAGCAAAAGATGTTACCCTAACTCTCTATGATTTTGTAGCCTTCTCACAAGCTTCAGATCAAAACTGGAAATGTTAACATATTCTAAAACTGCCAAAAACGGATGTCGTCGCTAATGATGTTAAACTTTTTTTTGTGAAAGGAGCAATTTACAGCTGTAGTTGGTATTAAGATAAAGTCAATGAGACATTTATATAATTGCAGTCTAACAAAGTCCAAATTTTTTATTGGTTACAAACGATTGTATTACACGTCAATAAGTGCAAGTTCCCTGTGTAACACACTATTAAATGTAAGGAAATGTCAAACTACAAAAGATTAAAGAAATCTCCGGCAGTCTGAGTGTTACCTGTTTTCTCTGACTAAGGGGTCGATTTATCAACCCATTCGCCTGCCTACAACTGCAGGTTCTCACAAGAGAACCTGCAGTCCGTATTTATGAAGCAGCGGTCATCAGACCGTTGCTTCCCTAACCTTTCACCACCTCTTAGGTGGTGAATTTCAATCTCCCTGGTCTCGCATATGTGCGCCCCTGTCTGCCGCAGCTTGATAAATCGACCCCTAAACATATAAGAATACCCTGCCTACAAATAGCTTACTGAGTACGATAGCAAGATAAAAGGTGCTACACATAAAAACAGAATTTATGTTTACCTGATAAATTACTTTCTCCAACGGTGTGTCCGGTCCACGGCGTCATCCTTACTTGTAGGATATTCTCTTCCCCAACAGGAAATGGCAAAGAGCCAGCAAAGCTGGTCACATGATCCCTCCTAGGCTCCGCCTACCCCAGTCATTCGACCGACGTTAAGGAGGAATATTTGCATAGGAGAAACCATATGATACCGTGGTGACTGTAGTTAAAGAAAATAAATTATCAGACCTGATTAAAAAACCAGGGCGGGCCGTGGACCGGACACACCGTTGGAGAAAGTAATTTATCAGGTAAACATAAATTCTGTTTTCTCCAACATAGGTGTGTCCGGTCCACGGCGTCATCCTTACTTGTGGGAACCAATACCAAAGCTTTAGGACACGGATGAAGGGAGGGAGCAAATCAGGTCACCTAAATGGAAGGCACCACGGCTTGCAAAACCTTTCTCCCAAAAATAGCCTCAGAAGAAGCAAAAGTATCAAACTTGTAAAATTTGGTAAAAGAGTGCAGTGAAGACCAAGTCGCTGCCCTACATATCTGATCAACAGAAGCCTCGTTCTTGAAGGCCCATGTGGAAGCCACAGCCCTAGTGGAAGGAGCTGTGATCCTTTCAGGAGGCTGCCGTCCGGCAGTCTCGTAAGCCAATCTGATGATGCTTTTAATCCAAAAAGAGAGAGAGGTAGAAGTTGCTTTTTGACCTCTCCTTTTACCAGAATAAACAACAAACAAGGAAGATGTTTGTCTAAAATCCTTTGTAGCATCTAAATAGAATTTTAGAGCGCGAACAACATCCAAATTGTGCAACAAACGTTCCTTCTTCGAAACTGGTTTCGGACACAGAGAAGGCACGACTATCTCCTGGTTAATGTTTTTGTTAGAAACAACTTTTGGAAGAAAACCAGGTTTAGTACGTAAAACCACCTTATCTGCATGGAATACCAGATAAGGAGGAGAACACTGCAGAGCAGATAATTCTGAAACTCTTCTAGCAGAAGAAATTGCGACCAAAAACAAAACTTTCCAAGATAATAACTTAATATCAACGGAATGTAAGGGTTCAAACGGAACCCCCTGAAGAACTGAAAGAACTAAGTTGAGACTCCAAGGAGGAGTCAAAGGTTTGTAAACAGGCTTGATTCTAACCAGAGCCTGAACAAAGGCTTGAACATCTGGCACAGCTGCCAGCTTTTTGTGAAGTAACACAGACAAGGCAGAAATCTGTCCCATCAAGGAACTTGCAGATAATCCTTTTCCAATCCTTCTCGAAGGAAGGATAGACTCTTAGGAATCTTAACCTTGTCCCAAGGGAATCCTTTAGATTCACACCAACAGATATATTTTTTCCAAATTTTGTGGTAAATTTTTCTAGTTACAGGCTTTCTGGCCTGAACAAGAGTATCAATAACAGAATCTGAGAACCCTCGCTTTGATAAGATCAAGCGTTCAATCTCCAAGCAGTCAGCTGGAGTGGGACCAGATTCGGATGTTCGAACGGACCTTGAACAAGAAGGTCTCGTCTCAAAGATAGCTTCCATGGTGGAGCCGATGACATATTCACCAGATCTGCATACCAAGTCCTGCGTGGCCACGCAGGAGCTATCAAGATCACCGACGCCCTTTCCTGATTGATCCTGGCTACCAGCCTGGGGATGAGAGGAAACGGCGGGAATACATAGGCTAGTTTGAAGGTCCAAGGTGCTACTAGTGCATCTACTAGAGTCGCCTTGGGATCCCTGGATTTGGACCCGTAGCAAGGAACCTTGAAGTTCTGACGAGAGGCCATCAGATCCATGTCTGGAATGCCCCACAGTTGAGTGATTTGGGCAAAGATTTCCGGATGGAGTTCCCACTCCCCCGGATGCAATGTCTGACGACTCAGAAAATCCGCTTCCCAATTTTCCACTCCTGGGATGTGGATTGCAGACAGGTGGCAGGAGCGAGTCTCCGCCCATTGAATGATTCTGGTCACTTCTTCCATCGCCAGGGAACTCCTTGTTCCCCCCTGATGGTTGATGTACGCAACAGTCGTCATGTTGTCTGATTGAAACCGTATGAACTTGGCCCTCGCTAGCTGAGGCCAAGCCTTGAGAGCATTGAATATCGCTCTCAGTTCCAGAATATTTATCGGTAGAAGAGATTCTTCCCGAGACCAAAGACCCTGAGCTTTCAGGGATCCCCAGACCGCGCCCCAGCCCATCAGACTGGCGTCGGTCGTGACAATGACCCACTCTGGTCTGCGGGAGGTCACCCCTTGTGACAGGTTGTCCAGGGACAGCCACCAACGGAGTGAGTCTCTGGTCCTCTGATTTACTTGTATCTTCGGAGACAAGTCTGTATAGTCCCCATTCCACTGACTGAGCATACACAGTTGTAATGGTCTTAGATGAATGCGCGCAAAAGGAACTATGTCCATTGCCGCTACCATCAAACCTATCACTTCCATGCACTGCGCTATGGAAGGAAGAGGAACGGAATGAAGTATCCGACAGGAGTTTAGAAGTTTTGTTTTTCTGGTCTCTGTCAGAAAAATCCTCATTTCTAAGGAGTCTATTATTGTTCCCAAGAAGGGAACTCTTGTCGACGGAGATAGAGAACTCTTTTCCACGTTCACTTTCCATCCGTGAGATCTGAGAAAGGCCAGGACTATGTCCGTGTGAGCCTTTGCTTGAGGAAGGGACGACGCTTGAATCAGAATGTCGTCCAAGTAAGGTACTACAGCAATGCCCCTTGGTCTTAGCACCGCCAGAAGGGACCCTAGTACCTTTGAGAAAATCCTTGGAGCAGTGGCTAATCCGAAAGGAAGCGCCACGAACTGGTAATGTTTGTCCAGGAATGCGAACCTTAGGAACCGATGATGTTCCTTGTGGACAGGAATATGTAGATACGCATCCTTTAAATCCACCGTGGTCAAGAATTGACCTTCCTGGATGGAAGGATTGTTCGAATGGTTTCCATTTTGGACGATGGAACCTTGAGAAACTTGTTTAGGATCTTGAGATCTAAGATTGGTCTGAACGTTCCCTCTTTTTTGGGAACTACAAACAGATTGGAGTAGAACCCCATCCCTCGTTCTCTTAATGGAACAGGATGAATCACTTCCAGAAGATAACCTTGGGAGACTATTTCTAGCGCCCAAGGATCCAGAACATCTCTTGCCCAAGCCTGAGTGAAGAGAGAGAGTCTGCCCCCCACCAAATCCGGTCCCGGATCGGGGGCCCGCATCTCATGCTGTCTTGGGAGCAGTGGCAGGTTTCTTGGCCTGCTTTCCTTTGTTCCAGCCTTGCATAGGTCTCCAGGCTGGATTGGCTTGAGAAGTATTACCCTCCTGCTTAGAGGACGTAGCACTTGGGGCTGGTCCGTTTCTGCGAAAGGGACGAAAATTAGGTTTATTTTTGGCCTTGAAAGACCTATCCTGAGGAAGGGCGTGGCCCTTGCCCCCAGTGATATCAGAGATAATCTCTTTCAAGTCAGGGCCAAACAGTGTTTTCCCCTTGAAAGGAATGTCAAGCAATTTGTTCTTGGAAGACGCATCCGCTGACCAAGATTTTAACCAAAGCGCTCTGCGCGCCACAATAGCAAACCCAGAATTTTTCGCCGCTAACCTAGCCAATTGCAAGGTGGCGTCTAGGGTGAAAGAATTAGCCAATTTAAGAGCACGAATTCTGTCCATAATCTCCTCATAAGAAGAAGAATTACTAATAATCGCCTTTTCTAGCTCATCGAACCAGAAACACGCGGCTGTAGTGACAGGGACAATGCATGCAATTGGTTGTAGAAGGTAACCTTGCTGAACAAACATCTTTTTTAGCAAACCTTCTAATTTTTTATCCATAGGATCTTGGAAAGCACAACTATCTTCTATGGGTATAGTGGCGCGCTTGTTTAGAGTAGAAACCGCCCCCTCGACCTTGGGGACTGTCTGCCATAAGTCCTTTCTGGGGTCGACTATAGGAAACAATTTTTTAAATATGGGGGGAGGTACGAAAGGTATACCGGGCCTGTCCCATTCTTTATTAACAATGTACGCCACCCGCTTGGATATAGGAAAAGCTTCGGGGGGCCCCGGGACCTCTAGGAACTTGTCCATTTTACATAGTGTTTCTGGAATGACCAGATAATCACAATCATCCAAATTGGATAACACCTCCTTAAGCAGAGCGCAGAGATGTTCCAACTTAAATTTAAAGGTAATCACATCAGGTTCAGCTTGTTGAGAAATTTTTCCTGAATCTGAAATTTCTCCCTCAGACAAAACCTCCCTGGCCCCCTCAGACTGGTGTAGGGGCCCTTCAGAAACAATATCATCAGCGTCCTCATGCTCTTCAGTATTTTCTAAAACAGAGCAGTCGCGCTTTCGCTGATAAGTGGGCATATTGGCTAAAATGTTTTTGATAGAATTATCCATTACAGCCGTTAATTGTTGCATAGTAAGGAGTATTGGCGCGCTAGATGTACTAGGGGCCTCCTGTATGGGCAAGACTGGTGTAGACGAAGGAGGGGATGATGCAGTACCATGCTTACTCCCCTCACTTGAGGAATCATCTTGGGCATCATTTTTACTAAATTTTTTATGACATAAATCACATCTATTTAAATGAGAAGGAACCTTGGCTTCCCCACATTCAGAACACAGTCTATCTGGTAGTTCAGACATGTTAAACAGGCATAAACTTGATAACAAAGCACAAAAAACGTTTTAAAATAAAACCGTTACTGTCACTTTAAATTTTAAACTGAACACACTTTATTACTGCAATTGCGAAAAAGTATGAAGGAATTGTTCAAAATTCACCAAAATTTCACCACAGTGTCTTAAAGCCTTAAAAGTATTGCACACCAAATTTGGAAGCTTTAACCCTTAAAATAACGGAACCGGAGCCGTTTTCATATTTAACCCCTTTACAGTCCCTGGAATCTGCTTTGCTGAGACCCAACCAAGCCCAAAGGGGAATACGATACCAAATGATGCCTTCAGAAAGACTCTTCTATGTATCAGAGCTCCACACACATGCAGCTGCATGCCATGCTGTTCTCAAAAACAAGTGCGCCATACCGGCGCGAAAATGAGGCTCTGACTATGATTAGGGAAAGCCCCTATAGAATAAAGTGTCTAAAACAGTGCCTGCCGATGTTATTTTACAAAAAATACCCAGATTAAATGATTCCTCAAGGCTAAATATGTGTAAATATGATCGATTTAGCCCAGAAAATGTCTACAGTCTTAATAAACCCTTGTGAAGCCCTTATTTACTGTCTGAATAAAAATGGCTTACCGGATCCCATAGGGAAAATGACAGCTTCCAGCATTACATCGTCTTGTTAGAATGTGTCATACCTCAAGCAGCAAAAGACTGCTCACTGTTCCCCCAACTGAAGTTAATTCCTCTCAACAGTCCTGTGTGGAACAGCCATGGATTTTAGTAACGGTTGCTAAAATCATTTTCCTCATACAAACAGAAATCTTCATCTCTTTTCTGTTTCAGAGTAAATAGTACATACCAGCACTATTTTAAAATAACAAACTCTTGATTGAATAATAAAAACTACAGTTAAACACTAAAAAACTCTAAGCCATCTCCGTGGAGATGTTGCCTGTACAACGGCAAAGAGAATGACTGGGGTAGGCGGAGCCTAGGAGGGATCATGTGACCAGCTTTGCTGGCTCTTTGCCATTTCCTGTTGGGGAAGAGAATATCCTACAAGTAAGGATGACGCCGTGGACCGGACACACCTATGTTGGAGAAATTACACATAATTCTAAATTTATGGCTCACATCAGTTACCCATCCTGGTCCAAGGCCTGATATTTAAAACTTTGCCGCTCAGGCGAGATATTCTAAAAAGTCTCGTCGGTATGGTGAGACCCTTAAAAAATTTTAGAAACACAAAATGTTATCTTGAGAAATGTTTACGTTGCTATGTAGTGTTCAGTGAAATAGAGACTCCTACATTACAATACAAGGTGATTTCTCTCCTAGCCGGCGAGGTTGGATATCAGGCCCTCAGTGAGGTGTTCTGGAGGAGGAAAGTATTTCATGTGTTTGCTCGCCGCGGGCAGATGAAGGGATTATGAGGCCTTCACCGAGACTAGTGATGGCTGACAGCACCTGAGCCACTTCCAAGGGACATTAAACTGCTGGGCACAATTACAACAAAATGGTTGCACCAAGATAATGTTTTTTCTTCCAGTGCCTATAGTTCTCTGCACAGCGGTTCTCTTATTTTAACCCCTTAAAGGTGCAGACTGGTGAAGCTTTGTATCTTCACACATGGCACTGGCGTCTTAGAGCTAAAGTGCACTAGCATTTTGTGATCAGTGATGTTGCCAGCTTTTCATAGCTGTACATTTCACTTTGGTTTCTCAAACAATAGAGCACTGGCTCTGTACATTTTTGTAGTTTAAAAATGTAAACGTTACATAACTAATATAATAGCCCTCCAAAATGCTATGCAAACATATATGGCTTTTTCTCTGTATTGCACACGCTAAACAGACGTGCATGATACAGCTTGTCACTGATCTGTGAATGTGCACCAAAGCTGCAAGATGCACAACTAACCACCACTTGTAAGAGGCAAACAGAAGATAATGGCTTTAAAAGAGCGGCAGGCGCAGGAGGAAAAACAATAGCACAGTGAGTAGTAACCATGTTACTGTATTTGCACCCAGCAGTTTAATGTCCCTTTAATAATAATTATATTAAATGCTGGCTGGCCTAGTCCGTGAGTGCCTAGCTGTTAATGTGCCACTGCTTCTCACTCTACTCTCTATGTCGGCTTTTGCCAAAAACCTGCAGCAAGCAAAATTACAATACAGTATACATATTAATAATGATCTTCACATAACTACACAAGGAAAATGAGGGGGGGGGGGGTCTCTTGGTGGTTCCTGACAGTGTCACTTATTTTTTTCTTGTTTACTTAAAGATGTTGTTTGGCCATCTCAGTGGGAATTCCCCTTCACAATAAGCAATGTCCGTATAAATTAGCAGGAAAAAGGTATCTGCAGCTGAGCTGAATCACGCAGAGCATGAGCCAATATGAGAAGCCTAACAATGCAACAGGATATTCCCTTATAGAAAGTGCTTTCAGTTCCCACATAAAGCTCGGAGCCACTACTTTGCTAACCATAACCACCCTTCTCCTTTTTATAAAACAACAACAAGACTCACCATTAACTTTAGCAAATATTTTAACCTTCTGATACCAGTGGTACAATAAGCATATCAGTAAAAAAAATGCAAGGGCCATTATAGTTAACAAATGACGTGCTGTTAAACCGCTGCTAATTACACGGCTGGGTTGTGCAACAAATGCAGAGGTTTTAAGTTAGTTTCAGCTCAGGACCAGCAGTGCTTTGTACTTCTACAGTTTTTAACCCCTTTGTGGAGGGGAGGGGGTTAAACACATAGATGTGCAGTGTTGCTAGTATTAAAATGACATGTTTTAACAAATTAGAGCATCTATATTTTCAAAATTACCCTTTAAGATGTCCAACAAATATTTTATATACCGTAGTTTAACATGAGATACACAATGAAGCGACAACAAGAAGAAAAAAAAAAAATATATATATATATACGTATATAACCACATCACCATGTGATGTGCATAACACGCTCTAAAGTCAAAACTTTTCAATGGTCAAAAAGCAGTAAAATGTTACAATAAACAAACAAACTGCATATACATATAGCTGTTTACAGGGTAAATAAAAATACTGCTCATACAAATGAGTAAACTATTTATTTTGTTGGTGTTTATAAAAACTCTATATGATTTAAGGAATATATTTTTGTTCAACACCTGCAGCAACCGCAAACTCAACAAAAAAAAAAAAAATCAGTAAAAAAACAACGAACATCTGGTCTAATTCTTTTGGGAACTCTATAGAGTTGGCCAAACATTAACTAACCGGGTAGAAGTCTTGTCTATCAATCACACACAGTCACACTTACACACGTCACCTGCTTTTGTAAATGCATCCACACCCTGTCAATGTACACCGTCTACACAAGTATTCATCTGCTGTGTAATATAAACTATATTGTTCAACGCAAATATAAATGCTAAGTGTCACAGAATATGGTAAAAAAGGGAAGTGCTTCACTTAAGATTTTTGTTTATCCTGTTCTGGATCAACAAAAAACAAACATATATTAGCAAATTCACCGAAACTTTTTTTTAACAATGAGATTGTGTTATGCAAGGTAAATATGTTTATTTTTTTTTAGTTCACGTAATTTCCTCATATGTTGCTAATCTAATTTTTTAAAACCACATACATAAATTGACGACAGAGGATATAAATGTTAGACAAGATGGCCCTAGATTAGTACATCCACAAAGAGTTGTGGTTTTTAAAAAAAGAAAAAGCTATTATACTTTTTAGGTTAGATTACAAATAATTAATTTTCTTCACTATGTTATGTTAAAAGGCCTTGCAGTGCTGGAAAATAATGGTGGCCACACAAAATATTGACAATTTGGGCCCAATTTGGCCATTTTCACTTAGGGGTGTACTCACTTTTGTTGCCAACGGTTTAGACATTAATGGCTGTGTGTTGAGTTATTTTGAGGGGACAGCAAATTTGCACTGTTATACAGGCTGTACACTCACTACTTTACATTGTAACAAAGTGTCATTTCTTTAGTGTTGTCACATGAAAATATATAATAAAATATTTACAAAAAATGTGGGTGGTGTACTTACTTTTGTGAGATACTGTATATATATATATATATATATATATATATATTCAACAATGATGGCTTGCATACTGGATTTTCAAAAAAGTTTTATTCTATTCAAAAGCATGACGTTTCGGGGTCTTCACCCATTCCACAGACAGAATGTGAGTGAATACAAAAAGTGCAAATAAATAACATAATATACCTAGTTCCTCCCACCAATCAAGCAGAACTGCTTGCATCTCATTAAATATAATAAAATATATCATACTGATGCTCACACATGAAAGCATCATCTAATTACTGGATACAAAGTTTATTAGCGGTGTTAACACTTAGTAGTGAGTTGAATCAGTGAATTTTATCTGTTTATGCTAATACTATTGGTACGTTTTATTTTGACAGCTAATCTTCCCTCCACTTATGTTGCGTGCCGCGATTAGTACAATGTGATATGACGCGAATGACGTCACACCCATGGTGTGCCTTGTGGTGAATGGCCTTTACCACTTGTGAGAATGGCGTGTATTACCAGTGATGATGCTTCCATAACAATTTGACATGTAGCTGATCCTTTTCTGTACTTTCTATCTATATACAGTATATGTTTATTCACTTGAACACTATACTGCCTTATTTTTCAGTATGTTATATATGTGTGGATTAGTATTTTATTTGTGTAATCATCAGTATGATATATTTTATTATATTTAATGAGATGCAGGCAGTTCTACTTGATTGGTGGGAGGGAGTAGATATGTTATATATTTGCACTTTTTGTATTCACTCACATTCTGTCTGATGAAGGGGCGAAGAGCCCAAAACCTCACGCTTTTGAATGGAATAAAACTTTTTTGAAAATCCAATGAGTGTAAGGCAAATTTGTTGAATATTATGTTGTATTGCTAGCACCCTGGGGGATGAACCTGAAGAATGAGAGTGCGCTTCTTCAATATATATATATAAAGAACATTTTATTTTATGTGAAGAACGTTGGAATGTGAAATATTCATAACTAGCTTCGGGTTCAGCGTTAGAGGACTAACATGGTGTTGGGTTAACTCCATTGAACGCTATGGGTAAAAGTAATAATGTACTTTCATCATTTAATGACAGTTTTTCACGTTATTTAATTTTGACATTTGTGGCATTTCTACTATTTAGAGAGGTTGGAGTGCATCCTATAGACTTCTAAAGGTTTACCCTATAACAAGCTATACACTGATGATCAGTGCAGGAGTTTAATTCTATCTGTCCCTAGTTGTCCACAGCAGAGGAGATAAGATATAATACTAAGGGTTTTTATGTCCCTTAACTGCAAAACATTTCACATTTTCAAATGCAGTTGTAAATGCTGTTATTTTGTAAGTTGGTATGCAGGTAATTTGCAATGCAGTGATTAATAGTTGATATACACTTTGCATGTATAAAAAATCTCCCTTTAAGATCATTTCACTGAAACATTTTATTAACAATATAAGTATCCCAGCAGATTCTGACACGACTGAGTGGCACAAGAATACTGTTGTTATCATAGCTGTGTACAGTATGTGGTTTTCCCGATAAAATGCTGCGGCCTCTGCTGTCTGATGTTTTGCACATGATTCAGCTGCTGCTGTTCATCTACTCTGTGGTTCTCCCATAACAAAGAGTTCAT
The DNA here is from genome assembly GCF_027579735.1 of Bombina bombina. Lineage (NCBI taxonomy): Eukaryota > Metazoa > Chordata > Amphibia > Anura > Bombinatoridae > Bombina > Bombina bombina. The sequence continues at coordinate 537,769,444 of NC_069499.1, forward strand.
CCAAAAATAAGTTTAAATAATTTCACAAACTAGAAATATTCTTAACCCCTTACTTGCTGAAGGGTTGTGCACTAACCCTAGGACAAGAGACGTTATCTTCAAGTTGCTGGAAGTCATCTAAACTAGCTATTGATTTGGAGCATTTTGATGAAAACTTAGGTTACAGTATTTGCTTTTTGGGCACTTTGGTAAGAGAGAAATCGATTAGTACAAGAAAAAGCAGCAAGCAAGCTGTTAAATGGATAGAGAAGTCAAAATAAAACTTGCATGATTCAGATAGAGCATGTCATTTTAAGACGCTTTTAAATAAACTTGTATTTTCAAATGTGCTTTGTTCTCTTGGTATCCGTTGTCAAAAAATAATATGTACATATCCTACACTAGTGGGAGCTAGCTGGTGACTGCACACACTTCTCTTTCTTTGATTGGCTCACTAGTTGTGTTCAGCTAGATCCCAGTATTGCATTGCAGCTCCTTCAGCAAAGGATAACAAGAGAATGTAATTGTAAGACACTTTTAACCCCTTAATGACCACAATGTACCCTGTATGTCACTGGTCGTTAAGGGTTTTTTCAGGACATAATAGCACAAGTCTAGCAAGAACACGCTATTAATGCCCTCCCTCCAGCAGGCTTTGTGGAATAGAGTAGTCTCAACGCTGGTGGCAAGACTGTGCTATAAAACAATCAAGTCCCAAAAAAAGGCCAGCAACATACAGGGTACGTCGCTGGTCCTTAAGGGGTTAAATTAACTTCTACTTTCAAATGGGCTTTGTTCTCTTGGTATCCCTTGTTAAAAAAGAATATGCACATTTCCTTCACTAGTGGGAGCTAGCTGCTGATTGATGTCTGCACACATTTGTGTCTTATGATTGGCTAACAAGATGTGTTCAGCTAGCTGCCAATGTTTGATAATAGAAGTAAATGGGTAAGTTGATTAAAATTGAATGTTCTATCCAAATAACAACAGAAAATTGTCCCTTAAAGTATTAAAAATGCATGCCACTGGCATGGTAATTTATTGTTATGCCCCTTTTAGACATCAGAAGCCCAGACTCACAGGACATTTCCGCCACAATCTAGAGAGCCCCTTTTTTTCAGATATTTTTGGAAGAGACTTGTATGCTATAACGTCCATATGGATTGGATACAAATATTGGTTGCGCAATATGAACATTTTTCTCACGGTCTCTTCCAGCGGCCAAGCCTGAACATTCAGTGCAGTTTAAAAACAAATGTTTACATTGAGCGGCTCCTAATTAAAGTGGAATTTCCTTCTGCATTAAATGAGCTGTGCTGTGTATGTGGATCTCTTAAAACTGCAACTATATTCTTAACTAAGGCTGTAAAAAGTATCACATTCATGTCCTTAATGTGTCTAAATCTGTTTACAGAATTATGAAATGTGCCAGACTCACACACTTTGCCCTATTAAATGTTAGTGGATAAAAAAAAGAGATTAAAAAAACGCACAACTAATTTTTTCCTCTAAAACTATTTGTAATTTTGACAGTGAAATAAACAAACATACAAGAACTATGAGTGAGTGAGATATTTATGGTGTCATTTTTACGCTCTGTGCGCTTACTCCAATATTCCTCTTCCCAGAAGTAAATAACATACAGTAAACATGAATACTAATCACAACGCATGTAAAAGATTGCACTGATTGCTAAAAGTAAAGTGACCAAATCACGTTAAAGAACTAGTAATACAGTAGATTTGCATAATCAACACATGTATGATAAAAAGACAATGCAATAACACTTAGGGGCCCATTTATCAAGCTCCGTATGGAGCTTGTGGGTCCGTGTTTCTGGCGAGTCTTCAGACTCGCCAGAAACACCAGTTATGAAGCAGCGGTTTAAAGAATCGCCGGAAATCAACCCGATCTATTACGATCGGGTTGATTGACACCCCCTGCTGGCGGCCCATTGGCCGCGAGTCTGCAGGGGGTGTCGTTGCACCAGCAGCTCTTGTTGGCTGCTGGTGCAATGCTGAATACGGAGAGCGTATTGCTCTCTGCATTCAGCGAGGTCTTACGGACCTGATCAGGTCCGCAAGACCTTTAATAAATAGGCCCCTTAGTCTGAACTTCAAATGAGTAGTAGATTTGTTTCAGACAAATTTCAAAGTTTCAGACAAATTTCCACTCCTCCTGTATCATGTGACAGCCATCAGCCAATGAAAAATACATATATATGACTTTTTGCACATGCTCAGTAGGAGCTGGTGACTCAAAAAGTGTAAATATATTACTGTGCACATTTTGTTAAAGTGAATGTCAATTTTGATGGTAAAGTGCCCAGTTTTTAAAAATTCTATTAAAAACAGGGGCACTTTAATTCATCAAAATTTACATTTCACTCCTGTTGTGAAAAAAAAACTTACCTTTTATTCTTGACAGACGCTCCAGCTTCCTCCACCCATAGCAAAGCCTCTTCCTGGGTCTAAAATGAGGAATCCGGCTTCCTCCAATCACGGCGTTGAATCAGACACTGATTCCCCGGGGGGGAAGCCGTGATTGGAGGATGACCTATCCATCATTTCTGACGTCAGAAATGGCTTGCAACGACCGGAGGAAGCTGGAGCTGCTGTGAAGATTAAAAGGTAAGTTTTTTTTTTTACAACAGGAGTGAAATGTAAATTTTGATGAATTAAAGTGCCCCTGTTTTCAATCGAATTTTTAAAAACTGGGCACTTTAGCATCAAAATTTACATTCGCTTTAATGGAAGAAAATTGGAAAGTTATTTAAAATTGCATGCACTATCTGAATCATGAACGTTTAATTTTTACTTGAGTGTCCCTTTAAAGGAACACTGAACCCATTTTTTTTTCTTATATGATTGAGATAGAGCATGCACATTAAAGCAACTTTCTAATTTACTCCTATTATAATTTTTTCTTCCTTCTCTTGTTATCTTTATTTGAAAAGCAAGAGTGTAAGTTTAGAAGCCGGACGATTTTTGGTTCACAACCTGGGTTGTCCTTGCTGATTGGACAGCAGCAATAAGCAAGTGTTGTCCAGTGTCTGAACCAAAAAATGGTCTGGCTCCTTATCTTAGATGCCTTCTTTTTTAAATAAAGGATAGCAAGAGAACAAAGAAAAATTCATAACAGGAGTAAATTAGAAAATTGCTTAAAATTGCATGCTCTATCTGAATCATGAAAGAAAAAAATTTGGGTTTGGTGTCCCTTTAATGTTACTTAGATCAGGGCTTGACAAACCCAGGAGCTTGGGAGCCACTGGCTCCTATAATTTTACTCTTGGCTCCTAACTTTTTTGGTTATTCACCCTAGATCTATATACAGATACCACTGGCTCCTAAAAGTATGTCTGGCTACTAAATATTCTTACTGGCTCCTAAATTTTAAACAGATTTGTCAACCGCTGACTTAGATGCTATTATACTCACTCCCCTTGGCTACCTCTTGCTCCCAAGCTTATTTCAATATTGATGTGGCATGTGATACAGCCAATCACATGCCATACTGCCTGCACTGCAGACAGAACGCAGAGCCCACTCCCACCACCTCTGCTTCAATGTTGGAGAAAATGTTTGTGAAGATATAGGTATAACAGCATCTAAGGGGGTATTTTACCTTTGACAGTGAAAACAGAATTTATGTTTACCTGATAAATTACTTTCTCCAACGGTGTGTCCGGTCCACGGCGTCATCCTTACTTGTGGGATATTCTCTTCCCCAACAGGAAATGGCAAAGAGCCAGCAAAGCTGGTCACATGATCCCTCCTAGGCTCCGCCTACCCCAGTCATTCGACCGACGTTAAGGAGGAATATTTGCATAGGAGAAACCATATGATACCGTGGTGACTGTAGTTAAAGAAAAAAAAATTATCAGACCTGATTAAAAAACCAGGGCGGGCCGTGGACCGGACACACCGTTGGAGAAAGTAATTTATCAGGTAAACATAAATTCTGTTTTCTCCAACATAGGTGTGTCCGGTCCACGGCGTCATCCTTACTTGTGGGAACCAATACCAAAGCTTTAGGACACGGATGAAGGGAGGGAGCAAATCAGGTCACCTAAATGGAAGGCACCACGGCTTGCAAAACCTTTCTCCCAAAAATAGCCTCAGAAGAAGCAAAAGTATCAAACTTGTAAAATTTGGTAAAAGAGTGCAGTGAAGACCAAGTCGCTGCCCTACATATCTGATCAACAGAAGCCTCGTTCTTGAAGGCCCATGTGGAAGCCACAGCCCTAGTGGAAGGAGCTGTGATCCTTTCAGGAGGCTGCCGTCCGGCAGTCTCGTAAGCCAATCTGATGATGCTTTTAATCCAAAAAGAGAGAGAGGTAGAAGTTGCTTTTTGACCTCTCCTTTTACCAGAATAAACAACAAACAAGGAAGATGTTTGTCTAAAATCCTTTGTAGCATCTAAATAGAATTTTAGAGCGCGAACAACATCCAAATTGTGCAACAAACGTTCCTTCTTCGAAACTGGTTTCGGACACAGAGAAGGCACGACTATCTCCTGGTTAATGTTTTTGTTAGAAACAACTTTTGGAAGAAAACCAGGTTAGTACGTAAAACCACCTTATCTGCATGGAACACCAGATAAGGAGGAGAACACTGCAGAGCAGATAATTCTGAAACTCTTCTAGCAGAAGAAATTGCAACCAAAAACAAAACTTTCCAAGATAATAACTTAATATCAACGGAATGTAAGGGTTCAAACGGAACCCCCTGAAGAACTGAAAGAACTAAGTTGAGACTCCAAGGAGGAGTCAAAGGTTTGTAAACAGGCTTGATTCTAACCAGAGCCTGAACAAAGGCTTGAACATCTGGCACAGCTGCCAGCTTTTTGTGAAGTAACACAGACAAGGCAGAAATCTGTCCCATCAAGGAACTTGCAGATAATCCTTTTTCCAATCCTTCTCGAAGGAAGGATAGACTCTTAGGAATCTTAACCTTGTCCCAAGGGAATCCTTTAGATTCACACCAACAGATATATTTTTTCCAAATTTTGTGGTAAATTTTTCTAGTTACAGGCTTTCTGGCCTGAACAAGAGTATCAATAACAGAATCTGAGAACCCTCGCTTTGATAAGATCAAGCGTTCAATCTCCAAGCAGTCAGCTGGAGTGGGACCAGATTCGGATGTTCGAACGGACCTTGAACAAGAAGGTCTCGTCTCAAAGGTAGCTTCTATGGTGGAGCCGATGACATATTCACCAGATCTGCATACCAAGTCCTGCGTGGCCACGCAGGAGCTATCAAGATCACCGACGCCCTCTCCTGATAGATCCTGGCTACCAGCCTGGGGATGAGAGGAAACGGCGGGAATACATAGGCTAGTTTGAAGGTCCAAGGTGCTACTAGTGCATCTACTAGAGTCGCCTTGGGATCCCTGGACCTGGACCCGTAGCAAGGAACCTTGAAGTTCTGACGAGAGGCCATCAGATCCATGTCTGGAATGCCCCACAGTTGAGTGATTTGGGCAAAGATTTCCGGATGGAGTTCCCACTCCCCCGGATGCAATGTCTGACGACTCAGAAAATCCGCTTCCCAATTTTCCACTCCTGGGATGTGGATTGCAGACAGGTGGCAGGAGCGAGTCTCCGCCCATTGAATGATTCTGGTCACTTCTTCCATCGCCAGGGAACTCCTTGTTCCCCCCTGATGGTTGATGTACGCAACAGTCGTCATGTTGTCTGATTGAAACCGTATGAACTTGGCCCTCGCTAGCTGAGGCCAAGCCTTGAGAGCATTGAATATCGCTCTCAGTTCCAGAATATTTATCGGTAGAAGAGATTCTTCCCGAGACCAAAGACCCTGAGCTTTCAGGGATCCCCAGACCGCGCCCCAGCCCATCAGACTGGCGTCGGTCGTGACAATGACCCACTCTGGTCTGCGGGAGGTCACCCCTTGTGACAGGTTGTCCAGGGACAGCCACCAACGGAGTGAGTCTCTGGTCCTCTGATTTACTTGTATCTTCGGAGACAAGTCTGTATAGTCCCCATTCCACTGACTGAGCATACACAGTTGTAATGGTCTTAGATGAATGCGCGCAAAAGGAACTATGTCCATTGCCGCTACCATCAAACCTATCACTTCCATGCACTGCGCTATGGAAGGAAGAGGAACGGAATGAAGTATCCGACAAGAGTTTAGAAGTTTTGTTTTTCTGGTCTCTGTCAGAAAAATCCTCATTTCTAAGGAGTCTATTATTGTTCCCAAGAAGGGAACTCTTGTCGACGGAGATAGAGAACTCTTTTCCACGTTCACTTTCCATCCGTGAGATCTGAGAAAGGCCAGGACTATGTCCGTGTGAGCCTTTGCTTGAGGAAGGGACGACGCTTGAATCAGAATGTCGTCCAAGTAAGGTACTACAGCAATGCCCCTTGGTCTTAGCACCGCCAGAAGGGACCCTAGTACCTTTGAGAAAATCCTTGGAGCAGTGGCTAATCCGAAAGGAAGCGCCACGAACTGGTAATGTTTGTCCAGGAATGCGAACCTTAGGAACCGATGATGTTCCTTGTGGACAGGAATATGTAGATACGCATCCTTTAAATCCACCGTGGTCAAGAATTGACCTTCCTGGATGGAAGGATTGTTCGAATGGTTTCCATTTTGGACGATGGAACCTTGAGAAACTTGTTTAGGATCTTGAGATCTAAGATTGGTCTGAACGTTCCCTCTTTTTTGGGAACTACGAACAGATTGGAGTAGAACCCCATCCCTCGTTCTCTTAATGGAACAGGATGAATCACTTCCAGAAGATAACCTTGGGAGACTATTTCTAGCGCCCAAGGATCCAGAACATCTCTTGCCCAAGCCTGAGTGAAGAGAGAGAGTCTGCCCCCCACCAAATCCGGTCCCGGATCGGGGGCCCGCATCTCATGCTGTCTTGGGAGCAGTGGCAGGTTTCTTGGCCTGCTTTCCTTTGTTCCAGCCTTGCATAGGTCTCCAGGCTGGATTGGCTTGAGAAGTATTACCCTCCTGCTTAGAGGACGTAGCACTTGGGGCTGGTCCGTTTCTGCGAAAGGGACGAAAATTAGGTTTATTTTTGGCCTTGAAAGACCTATCCTGAGGAAGGGCGTGGCCCTTGCCCCCAGTGATATCAGAGATAATCTCTTTCAAGTCAGGGCCAAACAGTGTTTTCCCCTTGAAAGGAATGTCAAGCAATTTGTTCTTGGAAGACGCATCCGCTGACCAAGATTTTAACCAAAGCGCTCTGCGCGCCACAATAGCAAACCCAGAATTTTTCGCCGCTAACCTAGCCAATTGCAAGGTGGCGTCTAGGGTGAAAGAATTAGCCAATTTAAGAGCACGAATTCTGTCCATAATCTCCTCATAAGAAGAAGAATTACTAATAATCGCCTTTTCTAGCTCATCGAACCAGAAACACGCGGCTGTAGTGACAGGGACAATGCATGCAATTGGTTGTAGAAGGTAACCTTGCTGAACAAACATCTTTTTTTGGCAAACCTTCTAATTTTTTATCCATAGGATCTTGGAAAGCACAACTATCTTCTATGGGTATAGTGGCGCGCTTGTTTAGAGTAGAAACCGCCCCCTCGACCTTGGGGACTGTCTGCCATAAGTCCTTTCTGGGGTCGACTATAGGAAACAGTTTTTTAAATATGGGGGGAGGTACGAAAGGTATACCGGGCCTGTCCCATTCTTTATTAACAATGTACGCCACCCGCTTGGATATAGGAAAAGCTTCGGGGGGCCCCGGGGCCTCTAGGAACTTGTCCATTTTACATAGTGTTTCTGGAATGACCAGATAATCACAATCATCCAAATTGGATAACACCTCCTTAAGCAGAGCGCGGAGATGTTCCAACTTAAATTTAAAAGTAATCACATCAGGTTCAGCTTGTTGAGAAATTTTTCCTGAATCTGAAATTTCTCCCTCAGACAAAACCTCCCTGGCCCCCTCAGACTGGTGTAGGGGCCCTTCAGAAACAATATCATCAGCGTCCTCATGCTCTTCAGTATTTTCTAAAACAGAGCAGTCGCGCTTTCGCTGATAAGTGGGCATATTGGCTAAAATGTTTGATAGAATTATCCATTACAGCCGTTAATTGTTGCATAGTAAGGAGTATTGGCGCGCTAGATGTACTAGGGGCCTCCTGTATGGGCAAGACTGGTGTAGACGAAGGAGGGGATGATGCAGTACCATGCTTACTCCCCTCACTTGAGGAATCATCTTGGGCATCATTTTTACTAAATTTTTTATGACATAAATCACATCTATTTAAATGAGAAGGAACCTTGGCTTCCCCACAGTCAGAACACAATCTATCTGGTAGTTCAGACATGTTAAACAGGCATAAACTTGATAACAAAGCACAAAAAACGTTTTAAAATAAAACCGTTACTGTCACTTTAAATTTTAAACTGAACACACTTTATTACTGCAATTACAAAAAAGTATGAAGGAATTGTTCAAAATTCACCAAAATTTCACCACAGTGTCTTAAAGCCTTAAAAGTATTGCACACCAAATTTGGAAGCTTTAACCCTTAAAATAACGGAACCGGAGCCGTTTTTATATTTAACCCCTTTACAGTCCCTGGAATCTGCTTTGCTGAGACCCAACCAAGCCCAAAGGGGAATACGATACCAAATGATGCCTTCAGAAAGACTTTTCTATGTATCAGAGCTCCACACACATGCAGCTGCATGCCATGCTGTTCTCAAAAACAAGTGCGCCATACCGGCGCGAAAATGAGGCTCTGACTATGATTAGGGAAAGCCCCTATAGAATAAAGTGTCTAAAACAGTGCCTGCCGATATTATTTTACAAAAAATACCCAGATTAAATGATTCCTCAAGGCTAAATATGTGTAAATATGATCGATTTAGCCCAGAAAATGTCTACAGTCTTAATAAACCCTTGTGAAGCCCTTATTTACTGTCTGAATAAAAATGGCTTACCGGATCCCATAGGGAAAATGACAGCTTCCAGCATTACATCGTCTTGTTAGAATGTGTCATACCTCAAGCAGCAAAAGACTGCTCACTGTTCCCCCAACTGAAGTTAATTCCTCTCAACAGTCCTGTGTGGAACAGCCATGGATTTTAGTAACGGTTGCTAAAATCATTTTCCTCATACAAACAGAAATCTTCATCTCTTTTCTGTTTCAGAGTAAATAGTACATACCAGCACTATTTTAAAATAACAAACTCTTGATTGAATAATAAAAACTACAGTTAAACACTAAAAAACTCTAAGCCATCTCCGTGGAGATGTTGCCTGTACAACGGCAAAGAGAATGACTGGGGTAGGCGGAGCCTAGGAGGGATCATGTGACCAGCTTTGCTGGCTCTTTGCCATTTCCTGTTGGGGAAGAGAATATCCCACAAGTAAGGATGACGCCGTGGACCGGACACACCTATGTTGGAGAAATAGTATTAAAAATACTTTCCTGACTGTGGCAAGTAGTGATGTATCAGATATCAAGAACCAGTTCATATTTCAAATTTACCATTAAGCATAAAGATAGTAGGTGAGAACATTTATATCCTCCTCTTCTAAAACACCTTGTTCAGCAGTTTTAAAAGTGTATAAATATATATATATATATACAGTACACTACATATATATTAATTCAACACAGTGGACCAGAAGAGCAATTACACGACCAAGCACACTGATCACTAGCTGACAAGGACAATCCCCACAACTCTTTTACTTTTTACCAAATAAACAAAACTGTAACATCATTTACAATTGACATTATTTATATGCAGGAAAGAACAAAAAAATAATGCCATATTAATGTTAGTCATTAAAGGGATAAGAAAGTCAAAATTAAACTTGCATGATTCAGATAGAGCGTGTAATTTTAAGACACTTTTAAATGCACTTCTATTTTCAAATGTTCTTCATTCTCTTTGTATTCCTTGTTGAAAAAGAATACGCACATATACTACACTAGTTGGAGCTAGCTGCATATTGGTGCCTGCACACATTTGTCTCTTGTGATTGGCTAACTATTTGTGTTCATCTAGCTGCCAGTAGTGCAATGTTGTTCTTTTAGCAAAGGATAACAAGAGAATGAAGCAAATTTTATAATAGAAGTAAACTGGAAAGTTGTTTAAAATTGAATGTTCTATCCAAATCGTGAAATAAAATTATAGGGTTTCCTGTCCCTTTAACTCTACAGCATGAACGTCAGACATGCCCCTTTAACCATTAAATCTACAGAATGATCATCAGACATGCCCCTTTAACCATTACATCTACAACATGATTGTCAGACATGCCCCTTTAACCATTACATCTACAGCAAGATCATCAGACATGCCCTTTAACCATTACATCTACAGCAACATCATCAGATATGCCCCTTTAACCATTACATCTACAGCAACATCATCAGACATGCCCCTTTAACCATTACATCTACAGCAACATCATCAGATATGCCCCTTTAACCATTAAATCTACAGCAACATCATCAGACATGCCCTTTAACCATTACATCTACAGCAACATCATCAGATATGCCCCTTTAACCATTACATCTACAGCAACATCATCAGACATGCCCTTTAACCATTACATCTACAGCAACATCATCAGACATGCCCTTTAACCATTACATCTACAGCAACATCATCAGACATGCCCTTTAACCATTACATCTACAACAACATCATCAGATATGCCCCTTAACCATTACATCTACAGCAACATCATCAGACATGCCCCTTTAACCATTACATCTACAGCAACATCATCAGACATGCCCTTCAACCATTACATCTACAGTAACATCATCATATATGCCCCTTTAACCATTACATCTACAGCAACATCATCAGACATGCCCCTTTAACCATTACATCTACAGCAACATCATCAGACATGCCCTTTAACCATTACATCTACAGCAACATCATCAGACATGCCCCTTTAACCATTAAATCTACAGCAACATCATCAGACATGCCCTTTAACCATTACATCTACAGCAACATCATCAGACATGCCCCTTTAACCATTACATCTACAGCAACATCATCAGACATGCCCTTTAACCATTACATCTACAGCAACATCATCAGACATGCCCCTTTAACCATTACATCTACAGCAACATCATCAGACATGCCCTTTAACCATTACATCTACAGCAACATCATCAGACATGCCCCTTTAACCATTACATCTACAGCAACATCATCAGACATGCCCTTTAACCATTACATCTACAGCAACATCATCAGACATGCCCTTTAACCATTACATCTACAGCAACATCATCAGACATGCCCCTTTAACCATTACATCTACAGCAACATCATCAGACATGCCCTTTAACCATTACATCTACAGCAACATCATCAGACATGCCCCTTTAACCATTACATCTACAGCAACATCATCAGACATTCCCTTTCAAATAAAATGCTATGACTTTTGATAAAGTAACACACTGAGTAACATTCACAATGGTCAGGACCGTCTTTAATATTGACTGGACCCTGGGCAAAAAAAATCTGTGTGCCCCCACCCCTACCCCATGCAATTTCGCTCTCCACCCCAACATCCCAAAAAACAACTAAATCAATTTTTTTTATTTTATTTTTTTAAATTATTAGCCCAGCAGTAGATCATCCACTGCTAGGCTAATCATTTTAAAAAAATGAAATAATTTGCAATATGTGAAACTGGACTTAAGCAGTACTAATAAGTGAATAAATATATAAAATTCCTCCACTGTGGATTCATTTAATATTCTTTTGAATATGATTCTGGTGTGAGGTTAGCTGGTTAAATTTAAGATTTAGGGCAGCCAACAGGAGCAAAGCAAGGTAAAGACTGAGGAGGAAGCATGGAGGTGCAGACAAATAAACATTTACTGACTGCAACAGCAGAACTACTATGCGAAGCTGTAAAATCTGAAACAGAGAGAAGACAAAAACTATAAAAATAAACCTTACATTAATGTGTGAAGTATCAGCATGACACTATACATCAGCCACAGCAGCATATGTCACTTCTTTGCTAGGAACAAGTTCCCTCTCACCATGCACTAGACAATGCTGCATGGGGAGGGGCGTGTGTGCACTCACTTATTCTTCCCACTGACACCTTTCTACAAAGCACTGTTCCCCTAACAAACTTCAGTTAGTTTATCTTAGGGCCACAGCAGAAAGAGCAGGGCTAAGGGGACCAGCAGACTGGATGCTGTCTGCCCAAGGCTGCATGATACAGTGTGAGATGAGTCACACAGCCTCAAGACTGAAGAGTGCAGTGTATGCAGCTGCACAGATGCTCAAATGCTCACGTGCCTGCCACTCCAGCTTTCTGCTGCATGCGCCTACAGTCAGTCCTACCCAGAAACAATACCCACCACCAGAGCAGTTACCTGGTAACAGTGGTAACCCCAGTAGGACCTTTTCTGATTCAGTGGGAATGGCTGGATGCCGAGTTAGGGCTTTGCATTCAGTGCTGCACAGTGCACATCTAAAACAGCACATGGCACTAGCTTGGCATGTCACATGATACCGGCACGGTCTGGCACAGTTTTAAAAAAAAATATATAAGCAGAGAACTTTTGACTGTGACAGTATTAGGACTGAATGTGTGTGTTCCCCATGTCACATCAGCAGTCTGGTATGAACCAAAAAAAAAATAATATATATATATATTATTATTTTTTTAGGACTCTTGGGCCCCTCAACAGAGACTGGGCCCTGGGCAGCTGCCCCTTTTGCCCTGTATTAAAGACGGCCCTGACAGTGGTCTCACCAGGCTCCCCCACTTCACTCTGGTTGCCTCAGTGTATATGTTTTTTTATTTTTTTCTGGTAGCTGATTTCGCTTCAGTATGGAGAAATTAGTTAGCTTTAGCTGTACAGAATAACAGGAATTAGTGATGCTGGAGAAGCTGATCAAACCCATAAAACTGCAATCTATCAACTGCGAGAGGCATTTAAAGCATATGGGTGTTAACTTGATTTCAGCTTGTTATGACCCAAGATGACATTAGAAATATATATTAAAAATTAATGTCCTTAATAGGTTAAAACTTGAAAGGAAAATCCTCGCTGAAAATATGTCATTTGCCTAAAAAAAAACCCACCTTGTTCTGCCTCCATTGTTTTGTATCTAATTGCATGTCATAGTTACGGAATAATTGGAGCACAAAGATAATTATGCTTGATGCACTTTTAATTCATTTCAAGCTCTATCCTTTGCCAGCTTGTGTGCAGCCCAACTCTAAGCAATGAAATGAACAAAGATGACATTGGACAGGCTGTAAAAGGCATTCATTTGGTGACAGAATAATTTTATTCACCTCCCTCTGCTAAACACAGATTGATTTTCATAACACTTAGGTTTATTCAAGCAGTATGAAGCATTTACAGATTATGAAACATTCTAAAATCTAAAAAATACAAAGTTAAACACATAATGATGCACTTGATACAGATGGGGCATTATGAATGGTCTCAGATATCCAGCTAACATGATCTGCTACTGGACTGAACACATAAGGACTATATCCTGCAACAATAACAGTTATGCCTGAGACTTGTCTAGTATATTTGTACATTACTGTGTGATTGGCTTGTATTTTTGTAGGACCACCCCTAACATTGCTCATGTAAACGAGCTACAGGATAGAGTTTGGTCTGGGAGGGTTTTGTTGTCAGTAAAGCTAAATTGAACAATACTCATTGATTTGGGCTGTGTACTCTAACATGGCAGATGCTGGAAGGAGGGCCACTCAATGCAGTAGAATTACATAATTAACAAGTGCATAATAAAAAGACAACAATTTAACACCTACTCTGAATTTAAAATAAACAGTAGATTTTTTTTTTCTGACAATTTATTTGTTCTCCCATTTTCCAGCCCTCTGTGTCATGTGACAACCATCAGCCAATCACAGACTAGTATATGTATACCCTGTGAGCTTGTGCACATGCTCAGTAGGATCTTATTACACAGAAAGTGTGATTTTAAAAAGACTGAGCAAAATTGGATAATGGAAGTAAATTGGAAAGCGCCTTAAAACTGCATGCTCTGGGGCCTAGTTATCAAGCCGTCAACCTCAAATACGCTGCGTATTCCGCAGCGTATTTGTGGCGAGGCTGATACGCCTTAGTTATCAAAGGCTCGAGACCGGCAAAAGTAGAATTTTGTGACGTAAGCTTCGATCCGCCGGACTCAGTCCGACACAGATCGATTCTTACGTCACTCCAGATGTTCCGCACACAAGTGCGGCACATTCTCACTACTTTTGCTAGCTATCAAAAAACTAGCAGGTACGCTCGGCACTTTTACGGCCCAGCGTACCTGGTTTTCAAAGCGCCAGCCTGGATGCGGCGGATCCCATAGGAATCAATGGGAGTCTGACCATAGCGAAAGTACAAGTTCGCTGCTGACAGACATCCCATTGATTTCTATGGGAGCTGTCTACACCTAACACCCTAACATGTACCCCGAGTCTAAACACCACTAATCTGACCCCCCCTACACCGCCGCAACTAAATAAAGTTATTACCCCCTAAACCGCCGCTCCCGGAGCCCACCGCAAGCTACTCTATACATATTAACCCCTAAACCGCCGCTCCCGGAGCCCACCGCAACTATAATAAATGTATTAACCCCTAAACCGCCGCTCCCTGAACCCGCCGCAACCTATATTAAATGTATTAACCCCTATCCTGCCCCCCCTACACCGTCGCCACCTATAATACATTTATTAACCCCTAATCTGCCCCCCCTACACCGTCGCCACCTATAATAAATTTATTAACCCCTATCCTGCCCCCCACTACGCCGCCGCCACTGTAATAAAATTATTAACCCCTAAACCTAACCCTAACCCTAACGCCCCCTAACTTAAATATTAATTAAATAAATCTAAATAAATTAACTCTTATTAACTAAATGAATCCTATTTAAAACTAAATACTTACCTTTAAAATAAACCCTAATATAGCTACAATATAAATAATAATTATATTCTAGCTATCTTAGGATTTATTTTTATTTTACAGGTACCTTTCAATTTATTTTAACCATGTACAATAGCTATTAAATAGTTATTAACTATTTAATAGCTTACCTAGCTAAAATAAAGAGAAATGTACCTGTGAAATAAATCCTAACCTAAGTTACAATTACACCTAACACTACACTATACTTTAATAAATTATTCCTATTTAAAAATAAATACTTACCTGTAAAATAAACCCTAAGATAGCTACAATGTAATTAATAATTATATTATAGCTATCTTAGGATTTATATTTATTTTACAGGTAACTTTGTATTTATTTTAGCTAGTTAGAATAGTTATTAAATAGTTATTAACTATTTAATAACTACCTAGCTAAAAGAAATACAAAATTACCTGTAAAATAAATCCTAACTTAAGTTACAATTAAACCTAATACTACACTATCATTAAATTAACTAAATAAACTACCTACAAATAACTACAATGAAATACAATTACATAAACTAACTAAAGTACAAAAAATAAAAAAAGCTAAGTTACAAAAAATAAAAAATTAAGTTACAAACATGTTAAAAATATTACAACAATTTTAAGCTACTTACACCTAATCTAAGCCCCCTAATAAAATAACAAACCCCCCCAAAATAAAAAAAATCCCTACCCTATTCTAAATTACATAAATTTCAAAGCTCTTTTACCTTACCAGCCCTTAAAAGGGCCATTTGTGGGGGCATGCCCCAAAAAGTTCAGCTCTTTTGCCTGTAAAATAAAAATACAACCCCCCCCCCAACATTAAAACCCACCACCCACATACCCCTAATCTAACCCAAACCCCCCTTACAAAAACCTAACACTAATCCCCTGAAGATCATCCTACCTTGAGTCGTCTTCACTCAGCCGAGCCACCGATGGAACTGAAGAGGACATCCGGAGCGGAAGAAGTTAATCCTCCAAGCGGCGCTGAAGAAATCTTCCATCCGATGAAGTCATCATCCAGGCGGCGCTGAAGAAGTCTTCGATCCGGCCGATGTCATCTTCAAAGAGGCGCTGAAGAGGTCTTCTATCCGGGCGAAGTCATCTTCCAAGCCGGGTCTTGAATCTTCCTTCCGCCGACGCGGAACCACCTTCTTCACCGACGGACTACGACGAATGACCGCTCCTTTAAGGGACGTCATCCAAGATGGCGTCCCCTCAATTCCGATTGGCTGATAGGATTCTATCAGCCAATCGGAATTAAGGTAGGAAAATCTGATTGGCTGATGGAATCAGCCAATCAGATTCAAGTTCAATCCGATTGGCTGATCCAATCAGCCAATCAGATTGAGCTCGCATTCTATTGGCTGATCGGAACAGCCAATAGAATGCGAGCTCAATCTGATTGGCTGATTCCATCAGCCAATCAGATTTTCCTACCTTAATTCCGATTGGCTGATAGAATCCTATCAGCCAATCGGAATTGAGGGGACGCCATCTTGGATGACGTCCCTTAAAGGAGCCGTCATTCGTCGTAGTCCGTCGGTGAAGAAGGTGGTTCCGCGTCGGCGGAAGGAAGATTCAAGACCTGGCTTGGAAGATGACTTCGCCCGGATAGAAGACCTCTTCAGCGCCTCTTTGAAGATGACATCGGCCGGATCGAAGACTTCTTCAGCGCCGCCTGGATGATGACTTCATCGGATGGAAGATTTCTTCAGCGCCGCTTGAAGGATTAACTTCTTCCGCTCCGGATGTCCTCTTCAGTTCCATCGGTGGCTCGGCTGAGTGAAGACGACTCAAGGTAGGATGATCTTCAGGGGATTAGTGTTAGGTTTTTGTAAGGGGGGTTTGGGTTAGATTAGGGGTATGTGGGTGGTGGGTTTTAATGTTGGGGGGGGTTGTATTTTTATTTTACAGGCAAAAGAGCTGAACTTTTTGGGGCATGCCCCCACAAATGGCCCTTTTAAGGGCTGGTAAGGTAAAAGAGCTTTGAAATTTATGTAATTTAGAATAGGGTAGGGATTTTTTTTATTTTGGGGGGGTTTGTTATTTTATTAGGGGGCGTAGATTAGGTGTAAGTAGCTTAAAATTGTTGTAATATTTTTAACATGTTTGTAACTTAATTTTTTATTTTTTGTAACTTAGCTTTTTTTATTTTTTGTACTTTAGTTAGTTTATGTAATTGTATTTCATTGTAGTTCTTTGTAGGTAGTTTATTTAGTTAATTTAATGATAGTGTAGTATTAGGTTTAATTGTAACTTAAGTTAGGATTTATTTTACAGGTAATTTTATATTTCTTTTAGCTAGGTAGTTATTAAATAGTTAATAACTATTTAATAACTATTCTAACTAGCTAAAATAAATACAAAGTTACCTGTAAAATAAATATAAATCCTAAGATAGCTAGAATATAATTATTAATTATATTGTAGCTATCTTAGGGTTTATTTTACAGGTAAGTATTTAGTTTAAATAGGAATAATTTATTAAAGTATAGTGTAGTGTTAGGTGTAATTGTAACTTAGGTTAGGATTTATTTCACAGGTACATTTCTCTTTATTTTAGCTAGGTAAGCTATTAAATAGTTAATAACTATTTAATAGTTATTGTACATGGTTAAAATAAATTGAAAGGTACCTGTAAAATAAAAATAAATCCTAAGATAGCTAGAATATAATTATTATTTATATTGTAGCTATATTAGGGTTTATTTTATAGGTAAGTATTTAGTTTTAAATAGGATTCATTTAGTTAATAAGAGTTAATTTATTTAGATTTATTTAATTAATATTTAAGTTAGGGGGGCGTTATGGTTAGGGTTAGACTTAGGTTTAGGGGTTAATCATTTTATTACAGTGGCGGCGGCGTAGTGGGGGGCAGGATAGGGGTTAATAAATTTATTATAGGTTGCGGCGGGTTCATGGAGCGGCGGTTTAGGGGTTAAACTATTTATTTAGTTGCGGAGAGGTGCGGGATCAGCAGGATAGGGGTTAATAATTTTATAATAGAGGGCGACGGTATAGGGGGGGCAGGATAGGGGTTACTAGGTATAATGTAGGTGGCAGCGGTGTCCGGGAGCGGCGGTTTAGGGGTTAATACATTTATCAGAGTTGCGGCAGGGTCTAGGAGCGGCGGTTTAGGGGTTAGTAACTTTATTGAGTTGCGGGGGGCTCCGGGGGCGCCCGTATAGGGGGTAGAACAGTGCAGTTTAGTGTGAGTGCTTAGTGACAGGCTAGCAATAAAGCTGGGAAAAAGCCGAAGGGCAGCGAGATCGGATGAGTGATAACTGTCACAGTCCGCTGCTCATCGCCCCGCGGCTTTTTGACAGCTTTATTTGATAACTTAGGCGTATTTTTTCAGGTCCGCGGCGGCGAAGGTAGGCGAGCTTAGGCGGACGTATTGGGCCGGCGAAGCCAGAAAAGTAGACGGCTTGATAACTAGCCCCCTCTATCTGAATCATACAAGTTTATTTTGACTTGAGTGTCCCTTTAAAATAGATCTAACAACCAGTGGTAATAAGGACCATTTGTTTTTGTACAACAATTGAATGTGACCTTGCTCATATTTTGTTATGAACCCAGTTCATTATTAAACTATAGAACAGTTTATTTTTATGTACTCTGTATGCCAAGTTCTCAAAATGTTCTACTTCTTGCTTCTAACGTTTTTTTATCTTCACATATAATAAAATAAAGCTTATCTTGCTTCTTCTTGACTCACATTTGGATGGGTCTCAAATTCATGAAATAAGAATCCTCCGTCAATCTATCATAGGTCTGTGCCCAACCCTGCCCATATGAGACAGAGGACATCATTATCTAGTAACGCCGAGAAAAAAGTTTATAAAGAATGGCAAATTCTTGTAATATTCTATCCAACCATGAGCTGTTTATAGCCTGGAAATGCCAAAGTGTTCTTAAAATATGTTCTTTTATTATCTCTGTTGTGCAATATATTGGTTTTTTTTTTCTGTTAGCTCAAAATTTGGGCCAAAATATTTGAAGTAACCCCCCCCCCCCTCGCTAACTTGTCTGTATAGTCCACAAATAAACAAACATGTATTTCATAGATTTTTTAACTGTTTGTTTTTTGACTCTTCAATTTTAAGTTGTTCTCTTGACCTCCAGTGTACTATGTGCTGTTTACAATGCAGCGTGATCATCCAAATATTGTCTTGTTAGGCTATTGCAGAAATTGCTCTGTGCTTTACGTTTCCTGGAATCATGTGCTTGTTTTATTTTAAATCCAACAACTGATGTAAAACACATCATAGGCCTGGTTTTTATTAAATCTGACTTTTGGCTCCAGCTTCAGAGAGAATCCAGAATGTTGGTCACACAACTATACAATGTTTCTAGCAGGTATATACATACATCTGAACATATATACAAACATATTTCTAAATCAAACCTTACATATTTCTTAAAATTTTCCACAGCCTACACGGCTCTGTTAGAGGAAGACTCAATGACACAGACAGGTATGGCAACATAATAGATTGTTAATACCCCGCCATGACCTTTAGAGTATTCCATTAACTACTGCTAAATATGAAAGACAATGGCCTCTATTTAACAAGGTCTGGCGGACCTGATCCGACAGTGCGGATCAGGTCCGCCAGACCTCGCTGAATACGGAGAGCAATACGCTCTCCATATTCAGCATTGCACCAGCAGCTGGTGCAACGCCGCCCCCTGCAGACTCGCGGCCAATGGGCCGCCAGCAGGGGGGTGTCAATCAACCCGATCGTACTCGATCGGGTTGATTTACGGCGATGTGTGTCCGCCTGCTTAGAGCAGACGGACAGGTTATGGAGCAGCAGTCTCTGTGACCGCTGCTTCATAACTGCTGTTTCTGGCGAGTCTGAAGACTCGCCAGAAACACGGGCCGTCAAGCTCCTTTCGGAGCTTGATAGATAGGCCCCAATGAATCTATTGTAGTTATATGGCTTGTGAGTGAGCAACTGAGCATGTGAACACAAAGGCAGGTGATTGGTTGGTAATGGGTATACAGGTAGGATGCATTAGGTGAAACTGGATATTGGGAGATATTGGGAGACACTCAAGATTGAGTTGTTCAGAATGAGATAGCGCGCCAGAGACATTGTAACTGACAACCTAGATGGATGTTTGAGAGATAAGGTGAAAGAGGGAAATATATTCAGACACTAAGTAAAAGCATTCTATTAGTAGGATAGTTAGTATGAAGCCCAGGGGCTAGTTCTTGCGTCCCCGGGAAAAGCTACAACTATGGATGTCACACATTTTGTAACTCCAGAAAAAGAACAACAAAAGATAAGTGTTTTGGGCTGATCATAACTAAAAAAATGCCCTAAATCTAGCCTTGTGCCACTCAACATAAAGTATATTATTTCTTTGTTTAATAGCCATACATATTGATGTGCAGCATCCAAGAGTTAGGGAGTTGGCCATCACTTCATTTTAATATGATTAATTATAATGTTTAAATTAGGCATTTAAAGTTGGACAGGGTAGCTAAACTGTGCAAACTTTATCTACCATTTCTGTACATTAAACTGTAAAATAGAAGGAAATTAGAACAATTGCAACCATTCTATTGATCTCTAAGTGTGGGAGTCTAAACAAATAAAAATATGTTCACTTAATTTTTTTCCTTTTTTGACTGAAGCTTTGATGAAATTACTTATTCTGCTCAGCCTAATTTCATCTTGTGCAATCAGAGTTTAGATAATTTCATAAACACAAACAAATGCAATTTTGATGGGACAGAGCAGATGATATAATGGCGTTAGGGAATATTTATATCCTGCTTTCTTTGGGCATATAATAGCTAATATAATTCCACTAGTACTAATGATAGGGTCTGGAGTTTCACATTGTGGCCGACTCAGCAGCCATTATTTCAGAGAATGAGATCAATTTATATGATAAGGGTATATGGCGACAATAATAAAGATAATAAAAGATGCAAGTACTTGTGTATGTGTGTGTATGTGTGTGTGTATGTGTGTATATGTGTGTATTGTGTGTGTGTGTGTGTGCCAGTGTTTGTATGTGTGTATATGTGAATTGTATGTGTGTGTGTGCATGTGTGTGTGTATGTGTTTGTGTGTATGTGTGTGTGTATGCCTGTGTGTATGCGTTTGTGTTTGTGTATGCCTGTGTATGTGTTTGTGTGTATGTGTGTATTGTGTGTGTGTGTGTGCCAGTGTTTGTATGTGTGTATATGTGAATTGTATGTGTGTGTGTGCATGTGTGTGTATGTGTTTGTGTGTATGTGTGTGTGTATGCCTGTGTGTATGCGTTTGTGTTTGTGTATGTGTATGCCTGTGTATGTGTTTGTGTGTATGTGTGTATTGTGTGTGTGTGTGCCAGTGTTTGTATGTGTGTATATGTGAATTGTATGTGTGTGTGTGCATGTGTGTGTGTATGTGTTTGTGTGTATGTGTGTGTGTATGCCTGTGTGTATGCGTTTGTGTTTGTGTATGTGTGTGTGTGTATGCCTGTGTGTGTATGTGTGTGTATGTGTTTGTGTGTGTGTGTATGTGTGTATTGTGTGTGTGTGTGTGTGCCAGTGTTTGTATGTGTGTATATATGAATTGTATATGTGTGTGTGCATGTGTGTGTGCATGTGTGTGTATGCATTTGTGTTTGTGTATGTGTGTGTGTATGCCTGTGTGTGTATGCGTTTGTGTATGTGTGTGTATGCCTGTGTGTATGCGTTTGTGTATGTGTATGCCTGTGTGTGTATGCGTTTGTGTATTGTATGTGTGTATGCGTGTATGCGTTTGTGTATGTGGGTATGCGTTTGTGTATGTGTGTATTGTATGTGTGTAATGCGTGTATGCTTTTGTGTGTGTATGTGTTTGGGTGTGTATACACTTGTTAGCTCTCCAAATCTGATTGTTCTTAGGGCAATTTTTGCACTTTGTCTCTTCTTCCTACATCTTCTTGTTTTATGATATTTTGTCCATCCTCTAAATTCCCTAAACCTTGCACCTTGTTGCCGTCAATATAAACATAACGTACAGCACTTCCATATCTATCCCAATAGTAGCATTAGTATGTTTTAGTCACATTACAATGATTAAAGAGACATGAATTTCCAAATCTTCATTTTATGATTCAGATAGAGCATAACATTTTAAACAACTTCCCAATTTACTTCTATTTGCTTTATACATTTGGTGTCCTTTGTTGAAGGAACAGCACTGCACTAATGAGAGCTAGCTGAGCACATGTGGTGAACCAATGACAACAGGCATATATGTGTAGCTAACTCCCAGTTGTGCATTGCTGCGCCTGGGCCTACCTAGGTATGCTTTTCAACTAAGCAAATTAGATAATAGAAGTAAAATGGAAAGCTGTTTAAAATGACATGCTCTATCTAAATAATAAAAGAACATTTTTGTGTTTCATGTCCCTTTAAGTCGTAAACATTTTCTAAATTTGCACACACCATTAAGCACATGGGTTTACAGTAATTAGAGGGTTATGTCAGTCCTAGCAATTCCTACTAAACAGATTGCTTCTGATTAGTACTGCATAGGAATATTGAATTTTGGGATACAACATTCAAGTTCTTGTATATAAAATGAAGGCAACAAAAAGATGAGAATGATGACCAGTTTTAAAGATAGATCCTGGTTTCAGCGTTTTGATGTTCTATTTAAAACGGACTTTCAGTTCTAATTATATATACATAACCTCAATTACAAATTATGGTAAAAATGTAACAGAAGGTGTGAAGTGGCCAGACGCGTTTCCTCTAAGTGGTGCTGGAGCTTCTAGCACATTAGCGGATGCCTCTTTTAATGGTTTAGTGCTAAAGAGAATGGTTTTGAAATGAGCAAGTTCAGTACCCCAGAGAGGTTAAAAATATGTCACACTCATTCATCTCCCTCACAATAAAAACCTACAGTGTGTGTATAATATAGATACATATTTACATATATATATATATATACAGTATATTTAGGAATTAAGCACACACAAATATTCTCTCCTCCATTTTTTTTCCTGAAAATCATGATGAACTCATCGTTGCTTAACCGTGTTACAGTGCGGACGCCCTGGCCTTTCAGACATGCCAGCTGAGTCTTCTGTAATCTCAGCATCGGCTCCTTTAACTCTGCTGTTCTTTCATGTTATGAATGTTTCATTCCCCCTGAGAGCCTCAGAGAAGGCAAGGAAAAGGCAGGAATAGATTTCTTCAAGTCACTGAAGTGACCTCCCACGGGTGGCTGTTTATTACTGTAAAAAGCATAGTGTGACATCATCACTATCGCCAGAAGACTGGACTGGCACACTGCAACCTAACAGTTATTACTTAAAGGGACATAAAAGTGCAAAAAGAAAACTCAGCATTGTATTGCTTGAATATAACTAAGTGTTTAACGGTCACACATGGGTTAAACACATAGTTAAAGTAAGCTTCAGAGCAGCAATGAGATCTAGCTACACACATCTGATGAGTCAATGACAAGAGGCATTTGTGTGTAGCCACCAATCACCTGCTGGCTACCAATATTGCTCCTGAGTTTACCTATGTATGCTTTTCAACAAAAGATACCAAGTGAACAAAGTACATTTAATTACAAATGTTAGCTGAAAAGTCTCTTAGAAGTGCATGATTTATATGTAGCAATGTTCTGATTCCTTGGTTTTCCTATGGGGTTAATTGACTAGAGCATAAAGTGTCTCTTCCAGTCATAGTGAATAAATTCCATATGAAAAACATGCTTGCTGCTATTTCAAACTTGTAAGTTGCAATTTGAGTATTATTAGTATATTTATTTCAATAACGCTAAACAACTCTCTGTTAGCCAAGAGGATAAGAAAAAATGTATACTGTGTTTTGTTTTTAATTTCTCTACCCACTGATATTTGTTGTTGTTTTTGATCATGTGACTTCAGCTGTAAGTATTATAGGTAGTTGCGTTTATGGTGTATATGGCCGGCAAGTAGGCTTCTAGCAATGTTGTCTGTAATCACTTGGTAAAAAATAAGAAGCATCAAGAAAGAAGAATAAGTCATGCGAGTGAGTTCAGAGTGGACCACAAGTGACCTTAGGTAAATCACGTCATCTCTTTGACTGTAACCTGGGCTAGGTCTTACTGTGAGTAAAAATGATTTCTATTTACAGAACAGAGCACACTGTCAGCACTATGTAATTATGTTATTATCATAGAGCCTAGTAATGAGGAGAATGTTTACATCATAGATCTTCAGTATTATTGATCCCATTAAAGGCAGTACAATAGGGAGTTTGTAGCTGTATCAATTCCAGAAAGTGCAAGTTACTTTGCGATCGCTCATAATGGACCAGTTTGTCAACCTGACAACATATTCTTAAATGGATTAAAGGCTTCAGGAGGTAAGCATAATCCAGAGGATAAGAAATGCTATAACAAGAAGTCAAGTTATGAACACACAGGCATGGTTGGAAAACATATAACTGTCTGCCTAGTTCATACTTTATCTGGCACTCCCAAAATATACTTCTATATATATAAAATGTCTTTCCATTAATATTGCAATGTGTCCCCTAATACAAAAAAGATTGGGCACCCCTAAAAACACTTGTCTGATATTACTAGAAATAAGATGGATATTGATGGAATGAATAAGCTGTGCCTAAGGGCATATGACATCTTTATTGACTCCTGCTGGCAGGATCAGCAAGAATGTTAGGAATTACTATATTATTGAAACAGCGGTGGACTCAAATGTTGGGCTCTAAGTTGAAACTAATACTCTACAGTAATTTTACAACTATACCTCATATATAATGTCAAGCCAGAGCATGACAGATCCCTGGAGCCACACATTTTAAAATGGCTCCTAAATATTTTGGTTATTCTAAATCAGAGGTACTCAACACTTTTTGATAAGTTCTCTGACAGTTCTCTGACACTACTAGCTTATTTTTCAATACAGTCAAAACGGTAAAAGTATATTTCCTACATATGAATGATCCCCATTTAAAGGGGCATACAAGTAGAGGAAATGCTTTTAATTATTCAAGAGTTTTATTATGGCACTACTTGCTTTCATGTAGCTATTTATTAAACTGCTGCAAAGTAAAGTCAGCTCCAGAGCAGCAATAAACTTAGCTGGACACATCTGGTGAGTCAATGACAAGAGGAACATGCATGTATCAACCAGCTAGCTCTCAGTAGTGCATTGCTGCTCCTAAGCATACTGAAGTATGCCTTTCAACAAAGAAACAAACTGAGTTTAATAACCAAAGTAAATGAAAAAGTATCTTAAAAGTACAAGTTCTACCATTTAAGTTTAATTTTGAATGGTATGTCCTTTAAATCATGTTAACAATGAAAGCCGTTTAATTTTTAATTTTAAGTGAACAGGAAGTGCAACTGAGCCTAATTGCTCACAGGGTGATGAGCACTGCTTTATTGGTGGCCACTGACATGCCCCACTAGCATAAAAATCACAGATGTTTTTTTCCAGTGCAAAAACATAAGTTAACAATATATATATATAACAACCCAGGAAAGATTTACTATACATTTATAATAATACGTTTAAAAAAAAAAAGGGTAATTTGAACTAGAATACATGTTTAAAGGGACAGTCAACTCAAAAAAATGTATTGTTTAAAAAGAGATAATCCCTTTATTACCCATTCCCCAGTTTTGCACAGAAAACATGGTTATATTAAAACACTTTTTAACTTTGTGATTACCTTGGCCTAGATTTAGAGTTCGGCGGTAAAAGGGCTGTTAACGCTCCGCGGGTTTTTTTCTGGCCGCACCATAAATTTAACTCTGGTATCGAGAGTTCAAACAAATGCTGCGTTAGGCTCCAAAAAAGGAGCGTAGAGCATTTTTACCGCAAATGCAACTCTCGATACCAGAGTTGCTTACGGACGCGGCCGGCATCAAAAACGTGCTCGTGCACGATTCTCCCATAGGAAACAATGGGGCTGTTTGAGCTGAAAAAAAACCTAACACCTGCAAAAAAGCAGCGTTCAGCTCCTAACGCAGCCCCATTGTTTCCTATGGGGAAACACCTCCTAAGTCTGCACCTAACACCCTAACATGTACCCCGAGTCTAAACACCCCTAACCTTACACTTATTAACCCCTAATCTGCCGACCCCGCTATCGCTGACCCCTGCATTACACTTTTAACCCCTAATCTGCCGCTCCGTAAACCGCCGCCACCTACGTTATCCCTATGTACCCCTAATCTGCTGCCCTAACATCGCCGACCCCTATGTTATATTTATTAACCCCTAATCTGCCCCCCACAACGTCGCCGACACCTACCTACACTTATTAACCCCTAATCTGCCGAGCGGACCTGAGCGCTACTATAATAAAGTTATTAACCCCTAATCCGCCTCACTAACCCTATCATAAATAGTATTAACCCCTAATCTGCCCTCCCTAACATCGCCGACACCTACCTTCAATTATTAACCCCTAATCTGCCGACCGGAGCTCACCGCTATTCTAATAAATGTATTAACCCCTAAAGCTAAGTCTAACCCTAACACTAACACCCCCCTAAGTTAAATATAATTTTTATCTAACGAAATAAATTAACTCTTATTAAATAAATAATTCCTATTTAAAGCTAAATACTTACCTGTAAAATACATCCTAATATAGCTACAATATAAATTATAATTATATTATACCTATTTTAGGATTAATATTTATTTTACAGGCAACTTTGTAATTATTTTAACCAGGTACAATAGCTATTAAATAGTTAAGAACTATTTAATAGTTACCTAGTTAAAATAATTACAAATTTACCTGTAAAATAAATCCTAACCTAAGATATAATTAAACCTAACACTACCCTATCAATAAAATAATTAAATAAACTACCTACAATTACCTACAATTAACCTAACACTACACTATCAATAAATTAATTAAACACAATTGCTACAAATAAATAACATTAAATAAACTATCTAAAGTACAAAAAATAAAAAAGAACTAAGTTACAGAAAATAATAAAATATTTACAAACATAAGAAAAATATTACAACAATTTTAAACTAATTACACCTACTCTAAGCCCCCTAATAAAATAACAAAGCCCCCCAAAATAAAAAATTCCCTACCCTATTCTAAAATACAAATATTACAAGCTCTTTTACCTTACCGGCCCTGAACAGGGCCCTTTGCGGGGCATGCCCCAAGAATTTCAGCTCTTTTGCCTGTAAAAAAAAACATACTATACCCCCCCCCCAACATTACAACCCACCACCCACATACCCCTAATCTAACCCAAACCACCCTTAAATAAACCTAACACTACCCCCCTGATGATCTTCCTACCTTGTCTTCACCATGCCAGGTTCACCGATCCGTCCTGGCTCCAAGATCTTCATCCAACCCAAGCGGGGGCTAGACATCCACTGAAGAAGTCCAGAAGAGGGTCCAAAGTCTTCCTCCTATCCGGCAAGAAGAGGACATCCGGACCGGCAAACATCTTCTCCAAGCGGCATCTTCTATCTTCTTCCATCCGATGACGACCGGCTCCATCTTGAAGACCTCCAGCGCGGATCCATCCTCTTCTTCCGACGACTAGACGACGAATGACGGTTCCTTTAAGGGACGTCATCCAAGATGGCGTCCCTCGAATTCCGATTGGCTGATAGGATTCTATCAGCCAATCGGAATTAAGGTAGGAATTTTCTGATTGGCTGATGGAATCAGCCAATCAGAATATAGTTCAATCCGATTGGCTGATCCAATCAGCCAATCAGATTGAGCTCGCATTCTATTGGCTGTTCCGATCAGCCAATAGAATGCGAGCTCAATCTGATTGGCTGATTGGATCAGCCAATCGGATTGAACTATATTCTGATTGGCTGATTCCATCAGCCAATCAGAAAATTCCTACCTTAATTCCGATTGGCTGATAGAATCCTATCAGCCAATCGGAATTCGAGGGACGCCATCTTGGATGACGTCCCTTAAAGGAACCGTCATTCGTCGTCTAGTCGTCGGAAGAAGAGGATGGATCCGCGCTGGAGGTCTTCAAGATGGAGCCGGTCGTCATCGGATGGAAGAAGATAGAAGATGCCGCTTGGAGAAGATGTTTGCCGGTCCGGATGTCCTCTTCTTGCCGGATAGGAGGAAGACTTTGGACCCTCTTCTGGACTTCTTCAGTGGATGTCTAGCCCCCGCTTGGGTTGGATGAAGATCTTGGAGCCAGGACGGATCGGTGAACCTGGCATGGTGAAGACAAGGTAGGAAGATCATCAGGGGGGTAGTGTTAGGTTTATTTAAGGGGGGTTTGGGTTAGATTAGGGGTATGTGGGTGGTGGGTTGTAATGTTGGGGGGGGGGTATAGTATGTTTTTTTTTTACAGGCAAAAGAGCTGAAATTCTTGGGGCATGCCCCGCAAAGGGCCCTGTTCAGGGCTGGTAAGGTAAAAGAGCTTGTAATATTTGTATTTTAGAATAGGGTAGGGAATTTTTTATTTTGGGGGGCTTTGTTATTTTATTAGGGGGCTTAGAGTAGGTGTAATTAGTTTAAAATTGTTGTAATATTTTTCTTATGTTTGTAAATATTTTATTATTTTCTGTAACTTAGTTCTTTTTTATTTTTTGTACTTTAGATAGTTTATTTAATGTTATTTATTTGTAGCAATTGTGTTTAATTAATTTATTGATAGTGTAGTGTTAGGTTAATTGTAGGTAATTGTAGGTAGTTTATTTAATTATTTTATTGATAGGGTAGTGTTAGGTTTAATTATATCTTAGGTTAGGATTTATTTTACAGGTAAATTTGTAATTATTTTAACTAGGTAACTATTAAATAGTTCTTAACTATTTAATAGCTATTGTACCTGGTTAAAATAATTACAAAGTTGCCTGTAAAATAAATATTAATCCTAAAATAGGTATAATATAATTATAATTTATATTGTAGCTATATTAGGATGTATTTTACAGGTAAGTATTTAGCTTTAAATAGGAATTATTTATTTAATAAGAGTTAATTTATTTCGTTAGATAAAAATTATATTTAACTTAGGGGGGTGTTAGTGTTAGGGTTAGACTTAGCTTTAGGGGTTAATACATTTATTAGAATAGCGGTGAGCTCCGGTCGGCAGATTAGGGGTTAATAATTGAAGGTAGGTGTCGGCGATGTTAGGGAGGGCAGATTAGGGGTTAATACTATTTATGATAGGGTTAGTGAGGCGGATTAGGGGTTAATAACTTTATTATAGTAGCGCTCAGGTCCGCTCGGCAGATTAGGGGTTAATAAGTGTAGGTAGGTGTCGGCGACGTTGTGGGGGGCAGATTAGGGGTTAATAAATATAACATAGGGGTCGGCGATGTTAGGGGTAGCAGATTAGGGGTACATAGGGATAACGTAGGTGGCGGCGATTTGCGGTCGGAAGATTAGGGGTTAATTATTTTAAGTAGCTTGCGGCGACGTTGTGGGGGGCAAGTTAGGGGTTAATAGATATAATACAGGGGTCGGCGGTGTTAGGGGCAGCAGATTAGGGGTACATAAGTATAACGTAGGTGGCGGTCGGCAGATTAGGGGTTAAAAATTTTAATCGAGTGGCGGCGATGTGGGGGGACCTCGGTTTAGGGGTACATAGGTAGTTTATGGGTGTTAGTGTACTTTAGGGTACAGTAGTTAAGAGCTTTATAAACCGGCGTTAGCCAGAAAGCTCTTAACTCCTGCTATTTTCAGGCGGCTGGAATCTTGTCGTTAGAGCTCTAACGCTCACTGCAGAAACGACTCTAAATACCAGCGTTAGAAAGATCCCATTGAAAAGATAGGCTACGCAAATGGCGTAGGGGGATCTGCGGTATGGAAAAGTCGCGGCTGAAAAGTGAGCGTTAGACCCTTTAATCACTGACTCCAAATACCAGCGGGCGCCCAAAACCAGCGTTAGGAGCCTCTAACGCTGGTTTTGACGGCTACCGCCGAACTCTAAATCTAGGCCTTAGTTTCTAAGCATCTTCTGACAGCCCCCTGATCACATGACTTTTTATTTATTTGTTATCTATTGACTTGCATTTAAAGGGACATTAAACACTTTGAGATGGTAATATAAAATGATAAATTGTATATAATAAAACAACTCTGCAATATACTTTCATTATTTATTTTATCCTCTTTGCCTGTAATTCCATTCTGAAATTGTGAGCTTTTCAGTTCCTGTTAGAAATGGAAGTGCAGAACACTGTTAAATCCAGCACAACTATTGGCTGCACACTCTAATGACCTATGTATAACTGACCCTAATTGGCCACAGCAGAGAAGGTAACACAAGTTACAACATGGCAGCTCCCAGTGTTTTATAGACACTAAAACTTTAAACTTATTTTGTCACTTTTTAAACAACTAATGAAACTTTAAAAAATACATCTACATGTTAGTCATGGACTAATCTTTTCTTTGAATGAATCATTCTATCTAGAATGTATTTAGTGTTTAATGTCCCTTTAAGAAAATTTGTGATGTGTTGTTATCGATAATGGTTCACATGAACTAGCACTCCCCTGTTGTGAAAAGCTAATAAAAAAGCATGTGAACAGGGGGCTGTCTTTAGTGGCTTAGAAACAAACAGAAATTTAGAAGTTTAAACGTTATAATGTATATTAATATAACAATGTTGGTTGTGCAAAGCTGGGGAATGGGTCGTAAAAGGCATTATATATTTTTTAAACAATAACAATTTTTGTGTTGACTGTCCCTTTAATATTGATCCATTTGTCCAGATGAGCTAAGTAAATAATTATTGTACAGTAACTTATTTAAGCCGTGTAGTTACACTGAAGCTAAGGTCATCGAACTGGAAATGAGATATACTAATAAGAAAATCTCCCACACAGTGGACTGTACAGAGTAAGGCAATACATTTTTTATCTCTCAGAATGATAGGTTTTCTGATATACACCAAAAATAGAACTGTTAGATACATAATATATACTAAACTAGGCTTCAACTCCTTATGACTAGTGCATAGTGTCATATAGCAATGGTGCTAAAAGAGATGCTCTAATACACAAACATGCACTAATTCATTCGTTACTGACCCTAGCTAATTATAGGCCAGATTACGAGTGGAGCGCTAACATTTGGAAGTGAGCGATAAGTTTTTTTCTGTGTGTTCAAGTGCGTTGGGTTTTTCGCTTGTATTACAAGTTGAAAACAAACGCGATCACTCAAGCGCTATTCAAGTTAACACTCGTCAGGTTACTGCGTCCTCAGAACTCTAGTTAACTGTTTTGTGAAACAAAACAGTGTCACAAAACACATCAAAAATACATTATAAAGTAACACTCATAATAACACCATCTAATAAAATTACCGTTATAAGGGCTCAAAGATATGAGGTCTCAGAGATACATACATATACATGTCTAAAGATGTGAATGTGTGCGTGTATGTATATATATATATGTGTGTGTGTGTATGTATATATATATATATATGTGTGTGTGTGTGTGTATATATATATATATGTGTGTGTGTGTGTGTGTATGTATATATATATATATATATGTGTGTGTGTGTGTATGTATATATATATATGTGTGTGTGTATGTATATATATATATATGTGTGTGTGTATGTATATATATATGTGTGTGTGTGTGTGTATGTATATATATATATGTGTGTGTGTGTGTGTGTGTATATATATATTTGTGTGTGTGTATATATATGTGTGTGTGTGTGTATATATATATATATATGTGTGTGTGTGTGTGTGTGTGTATATATATATACATGTGTGTGTGTGTATATATATATATATATATGTGTGTGTGTGTATATATATATATATGTGTGTGTGTGTGTGTGTGTGTATATATGTGTGTGTGTGTGTGTGTATATATATATATATGTGTGTGTGTGTGTGTATATATATATATATACATGTGTGTGTGTGTGTGTATATATATATATATATGTGTGTGTGTGTGTGTGTATATATATATATATGTGTGTGTGTGTGTGTGTATATATATATATATGTGTGTGTGTATATATATATATATATATGTGTGTGTGTGTGTATTGGAGCCCTTTGCAGTTAAGTAGGTGAAAACATGTAAAATCATATTTATGCAATACTCATTTTTAATAAAGTGTTATAGTGTGTATTTACTGTAAATATTTCACATTCCAATGTTCTGCACATAGCAGGATATGTTATATATATTTATCAATAGATATTCCTATATATCTCTGTATCAATACATATATATATATATATATAATCATGTATAGATTTATAGTACCAAAATACCATCAGATATATGTAGAAATATTTATTTATGAATAAATAGAATATATTCTTGTATGTGAAGAACATTGGAATGTAAAATATTCATATTTTTATGTGGGGTTAGCACACTTGAGAATATGCGATCGGGTTTGCGCGCGAGTAGGGGTTAAATACATATTAAAGTGACAGTAAAGTCCAAATTAAACTATCAGATTTGGCTAGAGCACGTGATTTACGTCAACCTTTAAATGTACTTCTTTCATGAAATTTGGTTTGCTCTCTCTATATCCTTTGTTGGAGAGTAAAGCTGGTTAGGCTAATAGGAGCTCACTTTATGGCAGCAGTTTTTATTTGTTTACCATTGCTATAAACAATGTTGCAAACACTGCTACCAGATGACTATAGACACATACAAGCTCCCGAGCTCACCAAATATTACTCTTTAACAAAGGATACCAAGAGAACTAAGGAAAAAGTTGTTTAAAATTGCATGCTCTATCATATCCATTGAAGGTTAATTTTGACTTTACTGCCCCTTTAATCTAGGCACAGCATGACATTTTTGCATCATTCCCTTTAACAGGGGAAACTACACTACAATAAACCCAGTGGCAGATACTATACACAGGTGTCATCATAATTAGCATTGTGTCATATTGGGGAACAGAACTCCAACAATGCCACATATCTGATTATCCTGCAGATTACAACACTATTATAAACATCACCATAGTTATACAGAAAGATTCTATATTTTTTTCTAATATAATATGTGCCAAAAAGGGTGTTAGTTGTTCTCCAGTAGTAACATTTTTAATTTTAAGTAGAACTCCTATCAATAGGTGCCTAGCAGACTGAGGAATCTGTTGGCCCTCTACAAATAACCGATAATAATAATAATAATAGCAGACATGACATCATATTTTCCCCAAAATAAGATCATTTTCTTCTTTTTCTCAAATATCAACAACAACCTTTCTAGGGAAGACTAAATCTCACAGCAGACACTTAACACTGTTAAATCCCCATTCTTGTGTGTTTGCTGAATTTGCCCCCTACTATACTGACACACACAGGGGGATTTTGTGTCTAGATCAGGACTGTCTTATTCACACTGCAATACCTGGACAGGGCTCTCGTGCTCAGAGTCTCAGTGATGACATTATATATTCTGGACAATACTTTACAGGAATATTTATTGGACTAGAAAGCTCTAAAATTACTACTTGCGGATTGACTCACTGGAAAAGCCCCTGCTTGGTGCTGCAGAGTGGAAATTCCATGATATCCTCAGTACAGAAACATAATTTAGCCTACACCTACACTTTATTTAAAGAGATATTAGCATTAAATAAAAAATGAGTATGTTAAAACACTGTGTGTAACAATTATTTGACTAATATTTACCCTTTCATGGTGACTTATCACTGCATTTGCAAAATGAATGCGGAAATGTATGTAACTTACTGCTCAGCATTTGGTATATTTTTTTTAAATCAGACAATGTTTAGATACTTTTGCTTCGGGACATTTTATCAATTCATCTCTACGTTTTTCAAATACTCACTTTTTTTTTAAATACCTTTGTATTTCAGCAACTGAACTAATATTAATAAAAAGGCATCAAGGTTAATTTATTATTCACTTTACAGCCAGAAATGGCAATGCATTGTTGCACTCCCTGGCAGCTAAGGGGTTACATGATTATTTTGTTCCCAGCACTTCTCAGAAACAGGAATAAAGTAATGAACAATGTCATCACGAGATGTGATAACATGCAGAAAATATAAGCCTAGCTACACAGGATGTTTTTCAAATGTCTTCAACAGGGCAAAAATAGTGTTAAAGTTATGTACATACATTTTCTGCTATACAAGCTTTATATTTAAATTGTTTTTTACTTTATTTTTTTATGCACAAAAAAATGTTCAATGTGTTTAATTGCTGTACTATTATATTCATGCCAGAATTTTTTTTTTTTTTTCAGCACAATTTCTCTTTAAACCCCTTAGACTGAATTAGTGAATAATATAAAAGCATACAAGAGCACATTTTTCCTTACTGCTGCCCTAAGGCAATTTCAGAATCATAAAGGGCAAATGGCTAGGTAGGTGCAAAGGAGAGAAAAGGGACAGAGAAGAAAACACAAGAGGAAATGAGGACAATGACAAGTCAGGGGGAAAAAAATAAACTTGTGGGGACAATATTGGTTTTGACATTAAAGGGACACTGAACCCAATTTTTTTCGTTCACGATTCAGATGGAGCATGAAATTTTAAGCAACTTTCTAATTTACTCCAATTATAAATTTTTCTTCATTTTCTTGCTATCTTTATTTTAAAAGCAGGAATGTAAATCTTAGCAGCCAGCCCATTTTAGGTTCAGCACCATGGATAGCGCTTGCTTATTGGAGGCTTACATTTACCCACCAATAAGCAAGAATAGCCCAGGTTCTCAACCAAAAATGGTCCGGCTCCTAAGCATCACATTCCTGCTTTTTAAATAAAGATAGCAAGAGAACAAAGAAAAATTGATAATAGGAGTAAATTAGAAAGTTGCTTATAATTGCATGCTCTATCTGAATCATGAAAGAAACATTTTAGGTTTAGTGTCCCTTTAATATAGCAGAAAAAAACACCCCTAGTTGAAACGATAAGGCAACAGTAAGATGTTCATGCTATTGACATTCTCAGCCCTACCAGACACAAATGGTTCACAGAACACACATGATTTCTTTTATTATTCAGGTAGCAGCCCTGAGGTACAGCAAGCAATTTTAATCAACTTTCCAGTTTACTTCTATTATCAAATATTCTTAGTTTTCTTTGTATACTTTGTTGAAAAGCAGCAAGGTACGCTCAGGAGCGTGTCTACTGCACTATATGGCAGCAGTTTTGCAAGAATGCTATTCATTTGCAAGAACACTAGATGGCAGCACTTTTTTTTCTTCCATGTGCATGCTACCTACCTTTCTATTCAACAAAGAACGCAATGAGAACAAAAGAAAGTTGACAACAGAAGTAAATTGAAAACTTTTTTTAAATAATATGCTCACAAAGGAAAACAATAATTTATATGTCCCTTTAGCATATAGTTTATCAAAATGGTTTAAAGGGATAAGAAATTCAGATAGAGCATGTCATTTTAAGACACTTGTAAATTCACTTCTATTTTCAAATGTACTTTGTTCTCTTGGTATTCATTGTTGAAAAATACTATGTACATATCCTACTGTACTGGGAGCTTGCTGGTGATTGGTGCCTGCACATATTTGTCTCTTGTGATTGGCTGGCTAGATTTGTTCAGCTAACTCTAAGTAGTGCAATCCTGCTTCTTCAGCAAAGGCTATCAAAGGAATGAAGCAAATTTTATAATATAAGTAAACTGGAAAGTTGTTTAAAATTGTATGTATCCTGAAAGAAAGAAAATTGGTTTTTGTGTCCCTTTAAGATCTTGTTTAGCAATGACACACTAAACCTTTCATAAAGAACTACAGTTTAATAACAGTGATTTAAAGGGCTGAAGAAGATGGCAAAAGATTGAGATAAGAAAGCAAATGGAGGAGAAAGGAATGATGCTGCAGATTTTAGTGTAAAAGCTGGAATGAGCAGCAATATTCACAAAGATCTGACTTTGCACTGACTGTATACAATTATTACATTCAAATTCAACTATTACATTCAAACCAGATATAGGAAACTGTTGAATTTTGATGTCCCTGGGCCTTCTGGGAAAACACATATGTAGTTCTGCATAACATTTCTGATTATTTATTCTACAAAACTGTAGGTTTTAAAAAAAAAAAATAATAATAAATATAAGTAACTAAATAGAGATCTCTGAAAAACTAGACCTAACAAAATGATTATAGTAACCAACCAACCTTAGAGGAAAATGAGAGGTAAGCCAGCTCACTCATGTTTTAATTTATTTTAGTTGTTTTTTTATAATTTAATTTTTTTTTATTTGCCATCAACTCTGGTGGGATTCGTGCATTTCACTTATCGCAGCTTTATTTTTACATTGCAGCTGCACTGTACGAAGGTCACATAATTTGGCTGCAATCCCAGCAGTTAGAAATTAATTTTTTCCTTTTTAATACATACTGGTATCCCCAAAGGATTAGATCAAGTGCCTTATCTGTACTTGACAGCTTCCTAAACCCCAAGAAAGAATCCTTTCTTCTGTGAAGGGTCTCAATGGCGCAGGACCACAATGCTTTGCAACTTGGTGTTTAAAGAGCATTCCATTACACAGGTCAACCCCTAGGTCTCTCCATCTTAAATTGACACATTGTATGGAGGTGTTCACAGCTCTCACACTGAAACCATAGATTAATAGTGAGCTTTACTAAAGACCTCACCGAATGAAATTAAAGTCTCATTTCATATTTATCACAAAAAAATGATTTTCTTTATTTACAAATATTTTAGTGCTATGTTACCTTTTATTATTGTATCTGTATATATACAGATCAGAAATACTATTAATATTATTATTAATCCATATATATATATACAAATCAGAAGCCTAATCATTTTGGAGTTTCAGTTATAAATAGTTTCTGAGATTGTTTTTCTATTTTATACACTATTTTTGAACATGTGATGTATTGAGATCTGAGCTATTTCTATAACAGAATCCAGTAACATTTTCCACTGATCAACAAGTTATTAGGTACAAGAAAAACTTCTAAATATAAATTATAAATCTACACCAGCACACATAAAGGGACATGAAACCCATATTGTTTATTTAATGATTCATATAGAGCATGTCATTTTAAACAACGTTCTAATGTACTTCTGTTATCAGATTTTCTTTGTTCTCTTGGTATCTCTTGTTGAAAAGCAGGAATGTAATTTAAAGGGACATGAAACCCACATTTTTTCTTTCATGATTTAGGAAGAGCATGCAATTTTAAAGAACTTTCTAATTTACTTCTTTTATCTAATTTGCTTCATTCTCTTGATATTCTTTGCTGAAAAGCATATCTAGATAGGCTCAGTAGCTGCTGATTGGTTGATGCACATAGATGCCTCGTGTGATTAGCTCATACATGTGCATTGTTATTTATTCAACAAAGGATATCTTAAGAATGAAGCAAATTAGATAATAGAAGTCAATTGGAATGTTATTTAAAATTGTATTCTCTATCTGAATCATGAAATATTTTTTGGGGGTTTAGTGTCCCTTTCAGGAGTGTGCACATGTTTGGAGCACTATATGGCAGCAGTTTTGCTAGAATGTTATCCATTTGCAACAGCATTATTCCCTGCCATGTAAGTGCTCCAGACATTTACCTACGTATATCTTCAACAACAATTATCATAGGAACGAAGCAAATTTGTTAATAGAAGAACCCCTTTTAAAATGGTATGATCTGTCTGAATCACAGAAGAAGTATTGCATAGTTCATTTGGGGCAGGTTTGTATTTAAAACACCTAGAATTGCAGACTTTGCCTGGTCCCTTTCTCCTGTACAATATTGAAAAACAGCTGAGGACAAAAAGAATTAGAAACTATATAGCGGAATCAACTGAGTGACTGGGACTGCGCTCCTGGCTACTCACATCTGCAAAGCAAGGAAATTTATAGCGATGTGCACCGGAACGCTTCTGCCTCCTTCTCCCCTATGGAAACAATATCCCAGGGGCATGTTAAATTCAATTTAATGGCTTGGGCAATACAGCCTTTGGATGGTTGTACTACACAAGCTTTTATTCAATAAAGAAAAAGGCTGACCGACTTCAACAACAACAAAACAAGAACTTTTTTGTATTTTATATACAGACAATCCATGGGCTACCATTACACGACCATGTACATTAAACGTAAGTGTTTTCACAGTAATATAAATGATTTGCCTATAACTTAAACAATATACAAGTCTAGTCTAGTCTTACAGACTGAAAGGGTGACAGGATATGCTCATGGGCCACCAATTGCTACAAATGGTCCTCTCAATACAGCATATTAAAGGGACATTATACACTCATTTTTTCTTTGCATAAATGTTTTGTAGATGATCTATTTATAAAACCCATAAAGTTTTTTTTTTTTAAATAAATATATAGTTTTACTTATTTTTAAATAACATTGCTCTGATTTTCAGACTCCTAACCAAGCCCCAAAGTTTTATTTCAATACCGTCAGCTACCTTCTCCAGCTTGCTCCTGTTTGTGTAAAGGGTCTTTTCATATGCAAAAGGAGGGGGAGTGTCTTATTTGCCACTTGCAGTGGGCTTTCCAACTACCTTTTCAACAGAGCCAAACTGAAAGCTTCTAAGTACGTTTTTAAACAGTTTTATACTGGATTTTTATATCAGTATCTGTGCATCTTATTCTTTATAGTAGTGTCTATTACATGCAGTTATATGAAAATGAGTGTATACTGTCCCTTTAAAAATGAAATGAATTAAATGTTCTTGTGATTGTACTTTATATGGCTGTGTGCAATTTCTTTTAACTCCTTGCTGTTAAGGGAGACAACATTCAATGAACGAAAATAACTGGCTTGTATTTTATAAATGATGGGGGAGGGGTTTAAACCAGTTATGAAAATGTCATAAAGATAAAGCTAATTTGTCATTATCAGTCTGCAAAATGACAGAAGTATGTGTTTGATGTGTATGATCTCCCAAAGGAAAATGCAAATGACCCTTTGCAGGTAACATTACATTGCAATACTAATACAGATAATTTCAGAGGGGTTAATATACCCTGCTACATGAGAGATAAGAGTACTGAAGATCTGAATCTAGACTGCACAGGATGTTGGATTTGCTGGCAACAGAAGAGGTTGTTCTCACTGATCTATCAGAATCACCAGCAGCAAACAGAATTTTGAAGATAAGTTATTGAATTCAAAATATTGTTGACACTCATAGAATCTTAAAACATTAATGGAACACACAAAGACTGAAGATTTTCTCATTACTGTGTCTAGAGGTATCTTAAAGGGACAGTTTACTGTCACATTTGAATTTGAATATTACATTTAAAAAACACAGTATTAGACTAGAAATACTTATTCGAATTTGAATGTGACATTCGAATTCGAATGTTGCTTTCAAATTTGAATATTACATTTATTAAACACAGTTGTAGACTAGAAATACTATTTTAAATTCAAATGTTACATTCAAATTCAAATGTCACATTCAAATTTGAATATTACATTTCGAAATTGAATGAATACATAGCTTAACATTCTATTATTCAAACAAATATTTTCGAATTTTATTTAAAAATTCGATAACGAAAATTTGAAAATAGAATGTTATATAAACATTCGAAATTCGATTTGAACGAATGTATCAAAATTCTTTTTAAATTTCGAATATTTAGAAACATTCGCCCATCGCTACCAATGATCCACTTTACCTGCTGGAGTGTATTAAATTGTTTGCAAGTATTTCCATTACCCTTATATTTGCATTTGAAATAGTTTATTTAGCCTGTGGTATCCCCACCCATCCTGAAAGTTTTTGGCCTCAAGGCCAAGCTGTGTTAACACAGCCAGTAGAAGAAATTACACTCCCAGTCGGTTATAGAACAGATAAGGTAATAAAATATTAATTTTCCATTGTTCTCTCCAAGTATTGGTGATTGGTTTATGGACAGATATAAAATAAAGAAGCAGGTATATGTACACAATGTGATAAAGTAATGAGATCTGATTATACCTACAAGCTCAACCCATTTTATTAGGTTGTGGCTTCAAAATACAAAATAAGCTAATTCATATACACAAATAAGCTTTAAAAAGGCAAATCTTATACATTTTATACTCTGCAGCTTTATTAAAAAAGTAACTGGAAACACATTAAGGGAAAAACAATTTTATAGTATACTGTCCTTTTAACCCAACAAAAGAACCTTGATCACTGTATTGATTTAGTGTTTTATGTAATAATTTATGTATTACTTGCACAGTTTTTCATCACCAAGGATTTGCTTTACAACCATGTATTACCATGTATTTTTTAACACACTAAGGGCCCATTTCTCTAACGATCTCCGATCTGGGAGATCCTGTAAGAAGTCTTGTCAGTACTTTAAGGCCTCTCAAAGAATTTCGAACGGCAAATTTTAGCTTGAAAGATATTTATCTCACTATGCAAGGCTCTGGATATGAGGAGACCTCTACAATACAAGATCTAACCCCCCCCCCAAAAAAAAAAAAAAAGATTTAGCGTGATTTCTTTCATTGCCGGCGAGTTATTTGATCATCATGCCCTAAGTGTAATTAAGCAAACTAAACCTATTTTTCAGCACCAGCCGAGCTCTTTAACATTTTTCCTTTTTTTAAAGACTCACTTCAGTGCAGGGATTATATTACCGAGCCCTTTTTTCCTTATATGCAAACATATTGTAGTGCCCAGGATAAGACTAGTCCATAAATAGAACATATCTATGATAATTGGAGACCAGGTGGCTAAATTGTCTGTGTCTCTGGTAGCCACCTGCTTTAAATTATCATGTGGAAGACAAGGCTGGGGAGTTGTTTTCAAAAAGGGATATGTCCGTTTACTGAACAAAAAGTAAGAATACACACATGGCCTCACAGTTTCTTGCTATAAAAGCAACACACACATAATTGAGTCTGGCTTATGATGCCAACTCTTCATATCAGTGTTTAATTTCTCTATTAGGATTGCTGTCACCCATATAATACTTTCCTTATAACTCCACTTTGCATACAATTTCTGAAAGAAAGAAAAAAAAATCCCACCATATCCCAGATTATAAAATCTAAATATCTCTAAATAAAATATATTTCAAACTGGGAAAAAATGTATCCTAACATTGACATACATATCAATTCATTTTAAAAGCAAAGAATAGAGTTAAAGAAGTTACATGCGTGCCTCTTGTATACATATTTTAACAGCTGGTTAATAATTAACTATATAGAAGTGTAGACACTACAATGACAAATAAACAGATTTAAAATATGCATACTTGCATGGCTTTTCCAAAGCAATACTGCTACCATATCTGTTATGATGTTATTTACATTATGTAATTTTAAAGTTTGCAATTTTAAATAGTCCCAAACAAAAAGGTCAAATATTATGATCTGCAACTAACAATAGAACAGACGGAATCTATTAACAATTTGTAGAAGCATTTCCAATGCTTTCTTCTGTTACTCTAAAATGTATCCCCCGCCCCAACCATATGATATCTTCAGAGGTGCAACAATCAAATAATAAGCTGCCACATTTTCACAGAAAATATTATAAAACATTTGATTGATCACAGCAATGCTGTCTAGGATTTAGCATTCTTTAAAACTGTGCATAGGTCATAAAGCAAGTAGGGTGTTTCAGTCTAAGACCATACTGTCATGGCAAAAGTGAATAGATTGCAACCCTAGAGGACAAAACAACCTGTCTCTGGTATCACATTTCCACCTC
Organism: Bombina bombina; assembly: GCF_027579735.1. Taxonomy (NCBI): domain Eukaryota; kingdom Metazoa; phylum Chordata; class Amphibia; order Anura; family Bombinatoridae; genus Bombina; species Bombina bombina. The sequence continues at coordinate 537,811,032 of NC_069499.1, forward strand.
AGACGTTTAATGAAATCATTGTATTGAAACATATCTATAAATTCTGACCTGGTAAAGTTGCACAATAAACATGCATTATCTTCGCTCTTTATACACTTAAGCTCATATTTACCAACCCTACAAGAGTAAACTTTACTTGCAACTTCGATTTTCATAGAACTACACACCTAGAGCAATTAGTTGTTAACATCAAAAGTTGTAGATAGCCTTGTGCTGAAGATTTTTTGACATGTTCTGATACTCTTCAGTATATGAACAATGAAGCTTTGCAATTGGCTGAGACTGTAAATTTAGAATTTGTCATGTAAGCAAAAACTAAGGAAATTCAAACATAGGTGGCGATAGAGCTCAACGGAAGCATAACGTCATGATTACTATGCCTTTAACTAAATATTAATATAGATTTGCTGTTCCCACAACAACAAATGTTTTATATACTTTAAAAAAAATAAGTTTACATTTGATAAACATCAGAATATAAAACCTCCAAAACATTTTTTGACAGGATACTATATATAACATTATTTCTGACAAGAGTAAGAATGAAATACTGGCTCTGAAATTTCTCTTAGAGCAGACACAAGTGTAAATGTATCTTTAAATGTACAGCTCCAGGCATGTGAACAACTCCACAATAATACATTATAGGGATAGGTATGGCAGATATTAATGGTAACTCTGAGATCAAAGTACCACTTCTAAAGAGTTTATAGACAAATTAAATATATGGACAATTTTAAGACATTAGTCTAATAATTGCATTATTTATTTAAAGCGTTTCTACCCTAGGGGGTTCCCTGTTCTAAAAGCACAAGCCTTGAATTTTAAGCAAGCAATAACAACGGATACAAAAAGATAGCCATAATTATCCATTATAATAGTAATCAATGTATGGACCTAAAAAGGAGGCGAGCTGAGTCTGCCCTGTTGGGTTTCAAACCAGCAACTCTGAGGTTTGAACAGGTACTGTAGATATTTTATATATACTTCTGAGAGGGAAAAAATAACTTTACTATATAGCTGAATGTAAATATTGTGGATTATGTGCGGAAAACATAAAAACTAAAGATCTGTAGGACAAATAACCCTATTGTGACATCTCAGTAGATTCAAAAACACCATCATGCGAAGCTGGAATTAATAGAAATTGCTTTAAATCCCTGCTTTCAGTGCCTGGGTGTGCCTCTATGCTTCTGGTAGACTATTTTATTCTATTTAATACTTAAATTAGATTTCAGCTTGAGTCTAGACATATTTTTCTCTACAAAAATGTATGCTTAAAAGGAACTCATTCTGACATTACAGATCAACCCTTTTCAGCAGAGCATGAAATATCCCATTTTGATAGGCTTAAAACACAATTATCTTTGCTCATTTGCAGAAGACACTTCTGAGCAGAAATATGGGATTGGCTACTACCCTAAGGACATACAATGCTTTCTCAAGCTGTCTCATAGAGGGAAAACCCATCTAATTTTGATAGAGGGGGACCTCACATGACCCTCCCAAAGGGGCAGCTGAATGGATAAGTCCATATGTTCCTCAGTCCCTGGCTTCAGAGCAGTAGAGTGGTTAATGGTGACACAGGTGGTGGTTAATGTGGACAACGAAGTGTGAACCAGCCAGGCTGGGTGTCACTTTTATGAGTCTCCACATGGCGGGTATTGAACAATCTATTTCTGGGATGTGCTTTATCTGGTTGACCAGTAATAGTATACAATTGTCCACTACTCAAGAGAAGGCACCAGACTTTTATTAGTGGTGAAATATTGGTACTTATTGTTTATCATATTACAAAAATAACACTTTACAAATTACTGTTATATCATAAGGACAACTATAAATAAAAAATAACGTGAATTCCTGCTTCTCAAATAGTAGCTTACCATTCCTACAAATGTGTTTGTTTTAGGTGTCAATTTCACATTTAATCCCAGCATCATTCATCCCTGCATCATCACTGAATAAATTCTGTCACAAGTTACGGGTAAAGAGGCTTACTGCAAAAGTCAGTTGCCACTAAATGCTTTCATGTGATCAGTTTATTGATATGTCCAAAAAGGCTGAATACTGGTTTAACTGAAAGCTCTGCTTTTGCAGACTACTATGCTTTAGACATTAAAATCAGACTGAAAATGATTGCCAGGCGGTCGGTGCACGTGTGCATATTCTATAATGTACTAAAAAGATATAGAAAATGTAGAATCCTGCAGCATATGTGCTAGGATCCCAGCATAGTTTTATTAAACAACCATGCACAATTCTGCTTAGGCCAAAAATTCAAAATATACCTATGCTGTGATACAAAAACCCTGTGTATACATACAGTGATCCACTGGATCTTGCAGATCAATTGTAAACTAGGTCACTTTTGATTGTTTTTCATTATTTTCTATAAATCTAAGCCAGTCTATGCATAAATTGTCATAGTGGGATGCCAGGTGGCTGGCCTTTGATCAAATAAGGATCTTACATGCATCCATGATCCAATTATTCCAGAGCATAATTTATCCAGCTAAAGGAAAAATAGGTTACTTGTCCCTAGGAAAAGATGTGGAGAGAGCAGACAAGATGAGTATTTATGGCTCAAGTCCCCCCAGGCATGTTTTCCACCCTTTAAAGTTTTAATCACATGGGGATCCTAAAGGGAGGATGATTGCCAAAGCCACTTAGCTAGCTGGGGATCATAAGATGCCATTCCCTTCTGAAATCCTCATCCAACACTGAGATGGATAATCCTCTTTCTAAAATCACAGGGCTCATTCTCTCCACTGCCAGATCTGCAGTGTGCCGGTTCACGTCATTGCTGAGCCCTGAATATTTTGATTGAAATAATTCCCTTACTTCAAGCTATACAGCACTGTCTTACCCTAGTTATCACACCATTTGTCTATCGCTTGAATAAGGAATAAATCATTTTCTAGGTTTGCTTTATTATTGTTATCATTATTTAGAGTGCACAATTATTAATATTTTAGCAGAACCCTACTCTACAGTATGTGTCCCAGCTGGCAAATAAAAGGCGTTACTAAAGGAGAGAGGGTATCATTGTAATACAAGCAAGGAAATGTAGCTTTGGTTCAGCCACAACGCCAGCTGAATATTCAACCAGTGTAGCAAGCAAGCCCGTGTAAAATTCATGACCACCTTGCATTAGAGGGACGCTCAACTCCCAAGTTACAACAGTACATATTTTATTTATAAAATAACACCTTTTAACAAAAAAAAAACCCTGCTGGCTCATATCTATTTAAACATTTTTTTTCTAGATAACAGAAGAAATAGAAAGTCAATTAGGGCTAATAGCTTCCCAACAATGACCCTTTGGGCTGTATTTGCGCATTGTTACTATGTGTAATTTCATTGTAGTTTGCAGGACAGTAACAATTGCTTGTTGCTATCTCTATTGTGACACGTTGAGAGCTAATCTTATTTACAAGCGAGCCAGACTTGCTTCAAGAGAGATCAAAGTTATCTTATGGAATATGTGTATTGTGCTACATAAACCACAACGTTGCGCCTTCAACTTGTTCTTATTTTAATATTTATGCCTCAAGACATTCGTCTGAAATGCGGCACTCACTACTCACTCATAGCTCTTTTCGTTTCAAAATGGCCAATGATGTTCAAAATTCATTGGAAAGCAGCCGCAGGAAAGCCATTGCTGAATTGGTATTACTATTAACAGATAAAATAAAACATATGTGGTTATCACTTTATCTCTGCACTCCCAGTTTGTGTGTATCTGTTTGGCACGACACATAAGCAGTAAAGCATACGGAAGACTTACAAAAAACACTTCACATGAGTTGTGTATTTTTGAGGTTTGCATTGTTTGTTTTATCTCCTAAAATGTAATTTCATTGCCTCACTTTCCAAACAGCCCATGTAGATCAGACGCACACACTCTGCACTAGGGCTCTGCTGGCAACGCACAACTGTAAACAGCCAAATACTGAGATAATCTCAAAACCTATCAGCAAGATCCCAATCACACACATTTTCCCCCTCTATCTTGCACTCTGTCTCTTGTACATCCAGATTCCTTTTCTTCCCAGCAATCCCCTTTAATTGGAATTTAAATCAAGTTCTTTATAAATGATTAATGCGCGTCTAGTGGGACTAGAGGTAACGCTTGGGAGATATGCTCTGCTTCAACACAACACATGAAGGCAAAAAAAAGAGGATTGCAAAGGCTTTGTAGTATTTTTAAACCTTTGATTTATTCCAGATGTGACATCCAGCAGCAGCCAGAGCCTGTCTCCTTTTGGAGAATGCGTTTTGTAAGGGAGGAGAAGGGGGAGTGAGTGCTGGAGATGGAAGGAGCAATGTCTGTAGCCCCTTCTGTTGGACATGGGACACGCACACGGGTCATCAAAGTACTAACTGAAGGTGGATCCCCCATACATCCCAACAATACAGGAATTAGTAATAACTTTAAAAATCTTACCTCCCTGACTTGAACCACTGGATCCAGAAAAGTAGAGAGAAATAACTCCCAGATAAAGAGTCCAAAAATCCATTTTCGCTTTAATACAAAAATTTGAAATCCTTTGCTATAAAGTCATTTAGTTTGACCAATCTGTTCTTTTTTTTTCTCTTAGTGCCTTCAGCACGAGCAAAAAAACTTCAAACTCATGAGCAAGAGGATTCCTTTATTGGACTGAAGTAATTTTCCAAAATATGTTCCCCCAAAATGACACCCCTCCCAGAAACAAAAAGTATTAACTGGGACAGCCAGACAAGGGTGGCAAATATTTAGTGTCTCCTTCTTCCTTGCAAACAAATGGTTATTTCCACTGGTGAGATGTTGCAGTTGTAGAAAAAATGAAATTGTGCAACTGAAAAGCAAATGAAGCAGGATAGAAAGGCTGGTCCTCTGGTGGGTTAGCAGTTTATCTTTGGCTGAATGGTCGCAGGAGATCTGCCGGGGTGTGATGATGGCCAGGGAGTGTGATCAGTGAGACTATTCTGTCTGCCTCTCTCTCAGTCTCTCCTCTCCCTTATACATGTGGATGTCAGCACTGGGAGGCAGAGCCACACTCTTACACACAGCTTGGGCACGCCCCTCTTCCCTGTCACTGACAGTGTGCTAGGCAAGCACAGCCTCAAAGCACTGGGGGAGCCAGCGCACAATATACACACCTGCACTGATGTGTGAGCTACAGGTGACATACGCACGGCAACAGGTCTCTATCCACAGCTGGGAGGTGTCGAGTGTTTTAGTGTATGGAATACATATAGTTTTTAAATTAATCATTTGTGAGATAGATTAATGTGTTTTTATTTCACCACTATGTGAAATCTATCAACCTATCTTTATTTGTCTGCCTGTATTTATACCTCTGTGTGTAAATATATCTATTTGTTAGCTATCTATATCAATTTTCTGTATTCACATATAATCAGTATCTTTTGTATTGATCTATATTTTAACCATATTTAACTACTTTTGCAACGTTCTATAATAATCTATATCAGAGTCTGTCTACTTTTAACTGTCTATATCTATCTGCATCTATCTATTGATCTGTATGTAATACAAGCAAAATCTAGAAATCAGACCTTTTACTTGTGTGTGTAATAAGATTAACCCCTTCCATACCACCTCTAAAATACCCTATGGTCACAGAAAAAAAAAGTTTTAATGTGCTAATTACAAAGTAGGAGTTAAAGTGCAGACACTTATGATTTGTTGGGGCTTAATATATTGTTTTACTTTAAATTAAAAAGCAAATTATTATGGCAATATAATCCCAATAAATTAAAGTGGGAGTTTGGATGAAATAAAGAGTACATGAAACAAAGTTCATGCTAGGGGTTAAATTCTCAATAGTAAAACAAATTATGTGAGTTCATAAGATACTTTTATTTATAAAGCAAAAGTATATATATATATATATATATATATATATATATATATATATATATATACTTAAAGGGACACTGAAGCCAAATTTTTTCTTTCGTGATTCAGATAGAGCATGCAATTTTAAGCAACTTTCTAATTTACTCCCATTATCAATTTTTCTTCGTTCTCTTGCTATCTTTATTTGAAAAAGAAGGCATCTAAGCTTTTTTCTTGGTTCAGAACTCAGGACAGCACTTTGTTATTGGTGGATGAATGTATCCACCAATCAGCAAGAACAACCCAGGTTGTTCACCAAAAATGGGCCGGCATCTAAACTTACATTCTTGCATTTCAAATAAAGATACCAAGAGAATAAAGAAAATTTGAAAATAGGAGTAAATTAGAAAGTTGCTTAAAATGTCATGCTCTGTCTGAACCACGAAAGAAAAAAAATTGGGTTCAGTGTCCCTTTAAGCAACAGAAATACCATTGACATTATTTATTTTCTGAATGTGTCAGTGTTTGCTATGGATGTGTTTGCAATGCCAGCTATGTCCCTTACACTCTAGTTTGTGCTGATAAAGAATGCAGTACTCGCAGGGGATTTGTGATATTGACACAGAGATTTGGAAATCCAATAGCCAATAAATAACCTGAAATTGGCTTCTTTTTACTACTGCAAACTACACTGACACAAAAATCGACATGAATGCTTTGTGCACACAATAGACCTTCATCTGATGGCATTTCTAAGAATCAACTAAAAAGCCTTTCATCAATGGAAGCTTCCACATGTCTATGAGAATAGAATATCTTCACTTTTATAACTCTGTGTATCACTTATTACAGAAAAAAAGGTCTGTATGTTGTGTTTTGGCGGGAAGTGCCTCTATTCTATGTATGAGATTTTGGCCAGTTTAACTGGTTTGCACCAATGTAGCTCAGCTGAATGTTTTGAAAAATCATCATATAGCGGACATTTAACCCTTCATATGTTTTTAGCAATTTTACATTCAAGCATTTATGTGAAGAAAAATGCTGCTAATTACCATAACTGAACCATTACCATTCTCTGCAATTTGAATATGGCACCTTTTTTTGTGTCACACACACCAACATAAAAGTTAAAGTAAACCTCAGTGCAATCTTTCCTGAAGCTCTGTAGCAATTTTATAATGTACATTTTGTGCTTAGCCTTTTATTCCAAAAGCTGGAATGGGATCTTGCACAATGTGGAGTTTTTGGGGGCTTTGCAAGCATCTGATTGTTGGATTATAAATAGTGGAGATCTAGGAATAAAAACTAAATAAATAAATACACCTTTCTTTCTTTTTTTAAATGAAGTAAATTTTACACAGTGTTTTTGCAACTTGTCTCCACTGTAATGTTCCTTTAAGGGAATATTAATATGTATAGTATCAAATTAGTTGATCTCTCTCTATAAATATATGTCACAGATATATCATGTGTAGAATTATATTGTTCACCTACATAAAAATGTGTGCTCTGTTTATTTTATATATATTTTGTTCCTAACAAGCAATCAAAATCCCATTAGCCTGCAATATTTTGATCCGAATGCGTACAAGAGATTATACAATGTAAATTCCTAGTAGCGTGAGATAATCCAATCTTTTGTCTTTTGGGTGGCAGCTGCTCATAGCAGCATTGGTGTCAGGATATAATGTTTATATGTCTCTTTTTTACTTTTTGACCTTGCATAGTTTTTCTGAGGTTAAGGTCACACTGCAGACCAGTTTATTTAAAACTTCACAATGATTGTATCCACCTTTATGCACCCCATTTTTGGCTCTATGCCCTGAAAAAAAAAAAAAATCTGCTTCTTTTTATGCAAACCACCCACTTTTCAAATAAATGTTTTTCAAACCCACAGAACATTTTTACAACACTTCTGTATGTTTCACACCTATTGACTGATGGAACGGAAATGTGAAATTCTGCTTTTACAGACTGATCAAGTCTCACTCTTTAGAAACACATACATACAAAACTAACTACTTACACTTTAGAGTTTGCAAACTCAAATAATCAGCTAGGAAAACTTTGTATTTATTTTTTAATTTTACATTTGTTTCTAAAAAAAATGTTCATGTATGCTATACATACCTGAATATGATTTCACTAACTCAATTATGGTTCTGGTTTGCAAGTATATGCAGAATGTAGTAGTGCATATGAGCTCTGTGACTTGCTTGTTGCTTAGAACAGTTATATTTAATCACATTGTCAAGACCTTTAATTTAGGGTGTCACAAAAAACTAGAACAGAGAGGGGAATTATCCCAAAATATTTTCAACGTCTTTTTTTTAAAGGGACACTGAACCCAATTTTTTTCTTTTGGGATTCAGATAGAGCATGCAATTTTAAGCAACTTTCTAATTTACTCCTATTATCAATTTTCTTCATTCTTTTGCTATCTTTATTTGAAAAAGAAGTCAACTAAGCATTTTTATTATTTCAGACTCTGGACAGCACTTTTTTTTTATTGGTGGATGAATTTAGCCACCAATCAGCAAGAACAACCCAGGTTGCTCACCAAAAATGGGCCGGCATCTAAACGTACATTCTTGCATTTCAAATAAAGATACCAAGAGAATAAAGAACATTTGATAATAGGAGTACATTAGAAAGTTGCTTAAAATGTCATGCTCTATCTGAATCACGAAAGAAAAAAAATTGAGTTCAGTGTCCCTTTAATATTAATGTTTATAACCTTCAAATGTTTGTTATAGACACTTAATATTGTCGAACTATACCCACAGTATGTTAATGATCATTTTAGCACATTTACATATTCCTTGCGTGACGGCTTAAAAAATTAATTGGGTATGACTAGAATGAGAGTGCTCCAAAAAAACAACAACTGTGAACCACTGTTTTGGTTTTTGCTGGAATAAATACAGTATTTATATTGTACAATGAATGAAAAGGTTGATCCCCAAAATGTTTTTTTTTCTTTTTCTTTATAGTTGATCTTTACTTTTTCATGTTTTCCATAATTTATTTGTTTATTCCATATTACTTTTTATTTTCCAGACTCAGAATTATATTTACTGGGTAAATTAATTAGTAGTTTTGGGATATCATCAACTTCAATTATTGCAACACTATAAATTAAGTGAACTGGACAAAGAGAAACAGTATGCTTGTTATGCTTGCTATGGTATTTATCATTTGTTTCTATGTATAGCCTAGGGGACATTCCAATGTATGGCGTTACAATGCATTAAGCATGCCTATCTAGCACTGGAGGGGTTAATATAAACTAAACTCCTTGCTGGGTGCCCAGTATTGTAAATGTGTTACAGAGATAATGTCTATTATAACTTCCCTTGTGGGTAATATTTTATTTTGTCACTCTATAAAGTATATACAAATTAAAAAAAAGTGGGTGTATTGAGTAGGTCCTGTTCCAGAAAGTGAATTTGACATTAGGGAGAAAAATACAATAGAAGCAAACATGAGTAAATAGAGCATTGTTGTGGTTTTTCCAGGAGTAAACACATGGAAAGGGTTGTTGTAGAGTCATCTCTACACCCACTTACATTAATTAGTTTTTAAATGTATCTTATTTTCACTCCTACTTTGTTTGCAGAGCTGCCAATCAGACACCCCTGTGTTTGTTGATACTTTTTTTTTCAGAATGAAAAGGACATAAAGTGTACAGGGGACATACAGCCCTAGCATACCATGTAAAATATTAAATAAAATCATATATTTTGTTTTAAAAAAGGCTGTTTTTAGCATCTGTGTAATTCTGAAATCAGTGGGAGTTTTTTTTTTTCATTTAGCTGTAATTTCTTGATGCCCAGCAATACTTTCTGGATCATAATACCTTATTTAAGGCAAAGCTCTAAGTGCAGGATATTCATTGCATTATACAGATTAAAATACATGGGATCCTTAATTTTTAAGAGATTACTTTTAAATGGATTATCAAATCCATTAGCAAATTAAAATCAGTATTACAAAATAAATAAAGTAATACTTTTAAAAATAATTCCCTTGGTCCCTGGATTCCTGAATTGATTAGTTGTCTTAATGTGTAGAGTCTTAACTGAACTTTAACCTCAGGCTAAAGGTTTTATATGTGTTTTGTTTGTTTTTTTGTAATACATAAAAATGGCCATTAGGGGGAGCATGTGACCAATGAAGAAAATTACTAAGGGAATAGCTCCCAGAAATATCAAGAGAAAAATAAAATCACAGGAAGACACGTGAGAATACATGGAAAGAAAAATATTAATAATGATAATAATAAACACCTTTACTGCCAATGTGGATAATGTTTTGCTTTGGAATATGTTGCATCTCTCTCTAACAGCCAAGGAGGCTTTATTATCAAAACATAACAATTTAATATCTCATTCACAGAATTGCAGGCTACAGTGTTATGGAGGGCAAATTCCACTCTTGGAAATGTGTTTTAAAAATATCTTGAGGCATGCAAATTGCACTAAACCTAGAATCCCTCATTTACAATCAATTAAAGCCTTTTTTTTTCAGACGGGGTGTCATTTTCCTAAGAATGTTGTGGTGTGCGACATTTATGCGCTGCCTCATTTGCATGGGATACCTTTACATGCAATAATATAATTAGAGTTGGCATTGGGAATTCAATATCAGTGCTGGTAATGTCACAGCTGCAATGTTTAAAGTGAATATTACCAAGTGGTAAAGCAAAACTATGTTACATTTTACTTGTGGTGTTAAAAATATGAAGTTCTCATAGTGATAAGTTTGTGGCAGCAAAAAAACACCAAATATGAAATCACATTAAAGCTTTACAAAATCTGGGAATTGCATCTGTCTGTGTCTTTTTGCTTCTGTGTAAAATCCTAACTGTCCCGGCCTCCCTGTAAAGACGGGGGGGGGTGTTAAAAGTTGCCATAATCTTTAGTTGTGGGTGAGTGCTCGCACAACTGCTTAAACTCTGGGCCGATGATCTAAACTTTGCCAGATCAGACATGTTTTTTCTCGCCGACCCTCGCAGGGGCTGTCCTGGTGGAATTATCGCAAAAATGGGGCAGTTTCTATGAGTGACGAGATATTAAAAGTAATGGAGCTCGCTGGCCGAAAAAAATGAAATTTTGCTTTGTCGTTTGTACTTATAAGAATTTCTGGGTTTTTATTTTGCGCATCCAGTGTAATTAAATTACTATTTACGCTGTGCATATATTTAATATGATTTATTCTTTTTTTATTTATTTTTTTATTTTTATTATTTATTTATATCAACAATACAAAATTCAAATACATAATTACTTTACATCTTGTATATAAAAAAAGGGAAGGCCTTTTACATCAGAAAAAAAACAGTTTAACAACACGATCATTCTTTCCCGAAATAAAATATGATTTATTCTTGAATAATTTGCATACAAATTTTAAGTTTTTGATAAAATACAATTTTTGGTGTAGAATTTTGTTACAATTTTTATACAGTTTTTTCCAGTGTACTTTTATGCAAATGGTTCAATTATTCGTTTTGTAAGATTTTTAAAATACAAATGTTTTCTGGGTAAAAAGTGGCTTTAGATCATTCTACGAGGGAAAAAGAAGTACTAGACTCGAGAGAATTGTTTAATAATCTCGCCAGCCTAGAGACATTTAGATCACCTGATCCTTTATCTCTTGTAGCGGGAGGAGTTGTTAGTAAAGTGACAAATCACTTTGTATTCACAATAACATAAGTTTGTGTTTAGTTATCATCAGTTTAGATCCAGTGTGACATAAATTAATTGTACGTGATTATTGCCTGGCTGTTCATAAACACAGTGGCAGTTTACGTCTTCTTATGGTATGTACAATGCAAATCAGACTACTCTTATAATAAAACAAAAACCTAACATATCACTCACGACAAAAGTGACAAATATGCTAGTAACCACAATTCCAAGATGGCACGCTGGGTCTGTATATATCTGATAACACATACATTTTATATGCATAACAAAAGATTTGCAAGCAATGTTTTTTTTTTTTTTTTTTTACAAGAATTATCTTTCACTGTCTGGTCAAATTATCTTTTGTTATGAAAGCCTAATTAATACATATAGATATACCCATCAAGCTGTACAGGTTGCCTAACCTATGAATTGCTATGGCCCCATATATACAAAGAACCCCTAAAATATAGTAATGCAGCGCCCAAATAGGTATCTCTGACATGTTTATATTGTAAACAACATCAGTTTTCATGAATATTGTTATTATTAGCCAATCATAGTAGGGTTAGTCAAAGTGTGACACGCTAAAAAGGGACATTTGTTCTTGCAATATACTTTCACATCTCTTGACCTTTTCATATTTTGCAGAATAATCCTATTTTGAAAGCTGTCCCCCCTGTACACCAACATCATACTTCCAACTGCCGTAAGCTGTGCACACACATTTTTTATTTGTGCACACTTAAAAGTGCAGGTGATGATGCTATGTACCATGCCACAGTTAACACTGGGAGAAGCACTAACTTCTGATGGAAGTAGATAGATAGAAAGAAAGAAAGATAAATAGAGAGATAGATAGATAGATAAAATAAAAATCATTCTTTGAATTCAATGTAAACGGCACTACAGACTTTGCCCCTGATTGCCCAATACCAAGGCAAGCAGAACACCTATTTTTAAAAATAGATAGATAGTAAAAGTCAGTAGAGATTTGCACCTTCACCTCTATATGCAAACTACCAGGGTGTCAGAATAAAGTTCAACATAACAATAGATTTGCACTGGGGAGTTTTGTTCCCTGAAACGGTACCTAGTAAATTAACATATTTCCACAAATCCAGTGAGTGCAGATCCATTGTTGTATTATTTAGATAGATGTATGCATTAATGAATAATGTGTAATCAAATTCTGCAGTGCTTCTTGGGGTTTACGGTTAATAATTATAAATTGTGTATGTACAACAAAGACAGAAGGATTAAAAGATTCTTACAATGTAAGATGTATCATTATTTGAACCAATAGAACAAGTCCATTATCACTCCTCCCAGTGTGGATTTAATTTCACACAAAAGATAGCTGCACTCCTGAAAGCTCAGATAAAAATACAGCATATATTGGTATCCATTGAAATTGACATGGAAGGTGAAAAATCAACATCTTACACGTTCCTCGCTACACAGAGCGCTTACTCATAGATTACGTCATAATTCCAAGACACGGTTTTAAACTGTATCCAGTCAATCACATCAATGAGATATACTTGGCATCTATCACCTCTGTACAGGCAGTTGGATCACATGACTGTGCACAATGGCACCTACAATACTAAAAACAGATAATACAATTGAAAGTAATAATGTGTATTTAATTGCATTAGTTATTTTTCCAATAAAATGCCACCGTATGAAGTCTCTCAACCAGAAAAAATGTATTTATTTTTAATGATATTTTCGATTGAAAAGAAAAAGTGGCATGCACCTTTAGATAGATATATACATAGATACGTACGTACGTATGTACGTACGTACATACATATATATATATACACAGGTATATATATATATATATATATATATATATATATATATATATATATATATATATATATATAAAAAACCTTCTTCTTTTAAATAGGGCATGTTATTTCAAACTACTTTCAGATTTAATTATAACTGTTGCTTTGTTCTCTTGGTATTCTTAGTTGAAAGCAAAACCTAGGATGGCTCATATGATAATTTCTAAGACCTTCTTGAAGGCTGCCTCTTTGCAGTTGTGTCAAACCAATCACAGACACCATGACCTCTCACCTGCAGACTTAAAACACCTGATAATGCCCACCCTATCAGTAACATCACTACTATATATACCAATGTGCCAATTTATATTGGATGTGAGATACATTGATTTACATCTTAGACGTGAATATTACTATATGTACCCTTCAGAAACAACTATTGTGGATGTGAGTTATAGTACAAGAATATGTCATAAACAGGATAATATTACCTTTTTTTGCCATTTCCACACAAGTCTTATTATATGTTTTAACAATATTAGTGTACTAAAACACACCTCTTACATGGATGTGGATGACAATTATATGATAAATAACAGAGGACAAGATTTATGGTGAACTATAAGAATATTTATTTCTTTTCTGGCTTCTTAGATGAGGGAGCTGAGGTGACTGAAGTGGATTGCCTTGTTCTCCTGGTTTGAGAAGATTCTGATGTTTCTGCTGGTTTGCTGGCCACAGATGATAGGCTGGAGGCAGTGTCCTGCTGGTGTGTAAAGTGCTCAACCAAAACACCCAAGAGTTGATTTTGTTCTCGCCATCTATTGTCCATCTGCATCTGCATATCAGACAGAATTCGCATCATCTGTGACTGGTTTTGAACACTTCCACTTAATGATGCTGCCATGTCTCTCTGCAGCTCTATGCTACGTTTGTGTAACCTCTCTTGGCTCCTGAAGAACCTCTCTTGGCTCCTGAATAACCTCTCTTGGCTCCTGTGGAACCTTTCTTGGCCTTTTTGTCTGCTCTCAGAGCTTGTTATGAGCCTCCTCTGGAGTGCAATGTATTCCTCACCCAGGGGAGAATACAATGCATCCACAGGCTCTTGAGCAGCAGGGCTTCTAGTTGCTTGAGGTGCAGGTTCAGCTGCATCTGCTGGTTCTGGTGGGACAGGTTCAGCTGCATCTGCTAGTTCTGGTGGGACAGGTTCAGCTGCATCTGCTGGTGCTTGAGTACTTTCAGCTATATTTTCATCTGCAGATGGTGGAGCTCTTCCAAGTGATGAGGATGGTGGAGCTCTCCCAAGTGATGATTATGGTGGAGCTCTCCCAAGTGATGAGGATGGTGGAGCTCTCAGGGTTGATTGATAGTCCCACTGATGACCAGTGTGTGACCACTCAGCCTGTCCAGTTGGCACTTCTTGTGACATAGTCTGTGGGTGTGGGTAAAAGCCATGACTGCCCTGAGATTGTGTTGGGGGGGGGGGTAAATACATGGACCCTTTGTGGCTGTCTTGGCTCCCCATCAAAGCCAAAAGAAGAATATTCCTCTGGCCAGGAATCTTTCCAGAGGTCATATGGTAATGGTGGTGGCATCACTCCCGGGTCCTCAACTGAAGCCATCCAATCCTGCTCATGCCTGGGAGCATACTGTTCATGTGGTTGCCTGAAGACTGGTGGTGGTGGTGGCTGCATGCCTGTGACTGGTGGTGGTGGTGGTGGTGGCTGCATGCCTGTGACTGGTGGTGGTGTTGGTGGCTGCATGCCTGTTTGTATTCTCTTGACAGGCGGTTCTGTGGAGGAGTCAAATGATGAGAGAGATTAGTACAGTCATATATATGTCCATGTGGGCATACAATGTACATTGATACATGCTAGAGCCTATACTGATTCTCATGTCAAACTCTATAACATGCATGTGCACATTGTGATTTGTGCTATGAGGGATTTTAATATGCAAAGTATACATGTATGTGTTTCATACAATAGTTATGTGTACATGTCAATGATGGAAAAAAATGTGTTCTTTAAGTGACACTATGGTCACACAATTTACTTTAGCCTGATGTAGGCACAGAACCAACTTTCTTGAGCTAAAAGTATTGTGATGGCTATAGTGTCCATTTACTGAAAGCTCTACATGTGGCTTGTGGCCTGTGTTACTCTGAGACATGTTAGTATTGCACTATTCCACCTCATTTCATGAATTGCATTGTGTTAAGTAGCATTAATGTCAAATATAATTGTAGATGTTTTTGTTAGTAGGCCAAATACCATGCTCCTCATTGTGTACATGAATGTGTGATATTAAAGGATGTTATATCTCAAATACATATAATACTGGTGTGTGGGATGTTACTCACCAGCATGATGTGCTGTGGTTGCAGCCCCTGAGTCACGAGCCCCTGGAAGTCCACGGACTGCTGTGATACTCAGGGACCTGCGTATCATCTCCTGCCAGGTGTTATATTCTATGTCTAGGGATGGACCATGCCTGTTCCCCTCTGGTGCATAGCTTCCTGCCCCATATTTTCTTTCACCCGCCTCTTGCAGTCATTCCACTGCTTTTTAAGGCCCTCAACAGTCCTGGACATCTCAGCCTCTCATCCTCCATGGACACCTGGCTTCCTCCCTGTGATGTACCTGGTATGGGTTCCTCCCTATCCTCTCCCTCCTCTCCCCTTCTGTCCCCATGTGCACCCTCTGTCCCTCTCCTAGATGTGCCTGGTCTCTGGGGCTCTCAGGCATCTCCCCTCCCATCATCCCTTCTAGCTCTCCCTCTCCCCACTCCACTTACTCCCTGACGGGGACCCCACTGCTCCTCCTGTCCTCTACAATACTCCTCTCCCTGCTACTCCTCTCCCCTCCTCCCCTCCGCCCTACCTCTCCCTGCCATCCTCACACTAAATCACACTACACACGCTCACACTCACTCCCAGTTCAATCACACACAATCACAACCAAACATTCAGCCTATTACACTGTAAAATTCAAATAAAATGTGTGAGGTGTTAGAAAAAAAAGTGTGGTGTATTTGTATATTTATGTATGCAAAATGTGTGCAATATGTAAAAATATGTGTAAGTGTACAAGCTTAATGAAACAACAATGCAATCTAACTAACTCCTCTGTTTGCGCCTCTCTCTCTACTCTGACTAATCCTCCACTCCAGTGTAGTGTGCTGTAGCTCAACGAACCATCCAAACACACTGAAGAAAATGGCGGCTGCGCATGGGCTTATATATGAATTTTGAATAGCGTAATTACGTGTTGCATTTTTATATGAAATCGCGGTTCATTTTTATGAGTGTTAGCCTAATTTGCATAAAACTACTCTTTATTGAGACTTTCTGTGGACAAAATACTGGCGTAAGTTACTTGCAACGACTAAAATGTGTATTTGCGCACATTTCGGAAGATCGCCAGTTTGTCCTACTTACGCCAGTTTAGCATCTAATGGCGCAGTATATGTAATACCCCGATGTGGGAGGTGAAATTACGGGCGGCACGGGTTCCCACGCTTGCGCCAAAACCTGCGCCGTATATTTGATCGCGCCCCTGATAGTCAGTAGGCGAAGTAAAAGACAATCATTCAATTCTGAGCATATCACTGTCTCATTATTGGGAGAGACCTCAGAATTTGGGACTTTCTGTTATTGCTCATTGACTAAAGGGGCAGTATACATTTATTCATATAGCTGCATGTAATAGACACTACTATAAAGAATAATATGCACAGATACTGATATAAAAATCCAGTATAAAACCTTTTAAAAACTTACTTAGAAGCTCCCAGTTTAGCACTGTTGATAAGATTAGCTTGGGAACCCACTGAAGGGGGCTGAGAGCAGAACCTCCTCCTCCCCTGCATATGAAAAGGCCCATTATACAAACAGAAGCAGTCTGAATTCTGTATACATCAGTATACATCTACATTTTTGGGGCTTGGTTAGGAGTCTGAAAATCAGCACAATGTTATTTAAAAATAAGCAAAACTATACATTTTTACAAAAACATCCCCAGGTGGGCTATATAAATGGATCATCTACAAAACATTTATGCAAAGAAAAATCTAGGGGCCCATTACATATGCCGGTTTTTGAGCAGTTTTAGTATCCAATATACAGCGCTGCATATAAATGTGGCACGTATATTTCACCCGTCGTCTGCAATTTTTACTCAAATAAGATAACATGTGGCCGCGTCGCAAATCGGTATCCAATATTCAGTGCAAGGACATACGTGGCGAAAATGAAGAAATCTTACTCCATTTTCACCTCGCCACACAAGGCAGCCGCAGCAAGCATGGGACTATGCATGGGAGTATGGGAGCACCATAACTCCCGAAACTGCCTGCAAAAATAAACTAACACCTAACGCATGCGTAATATCTACCTGTCAACCGCAATCCCCCACCGCAATAATTAATAAAGTATATTAACCCCTATATCCGCCATCAAACCCACATCAGAACTAATAAAAGTATTAACCCCTAAACCAACAAACCCCCCACAACGCAATATGCCTAATTAAACTATTAATCCCTATATCCGCCATCAAACCCACACCGCAAGTAATAACTAAAATATTAACCCCTAAACCGCCAAAGCCCACAACGCAAACTACCTATTAAAATATTAACCCCTAAACCACCAAATCCCACAACGCAAACTACCAATTAAAGTATTAACCCCTAAACCGCCAAAGCCCACAACGCAAACTACCTATTAAAGTATTAACCCCTAAACTTCCAAAGCCCACAACGCAAATAAATAATTAAAATACTAAGTCCCCTAACCTAACACCCCCTAACCTAACACCCCCTAAATTAACCCAAATTACCTAAATTACAAAATACTAAAGTTACTTTTAAAATAAAAACCTAATTAAAGAGACAGTCTAGTCAAAATTAAAATTCTGGTGTAGACTGTGCCTTTAAGCTACAATTATTACAGAAAATAAAAAAGTCTAAGATTACAGAAAATAAAAAACAAAATTATCAAAATTATACCTAATCCCTATCCCTAGGGCTTTTTGCAGGGCATTGCCCCAAGATAAACAGCTCTTTTACAGTAAAAATACACAAAGTCCCCCCTAACAGTAAACACCCCCCCACCCACCAAACCCAAAAAATAAAAGAACCTAACACTAAAAAACCTAAACTACCCAATACCCTGAAAGGGGCATTTGTTTGGGCATTGCTCTTAAAAGGGCATTTAGCGCTTTTACAAATTGCCCTCCCTAATCTAAATTAAAAATAATAATATTTTTTAAAAAAAAAAAACCTAAGTCTAACCCCCAGGTTGATACTCTCCATTCCTGAAGTCCGGCGGAGAAGGTCCTGTCCCAAGCGGTGACCTCTTCTTTTTTTTCCCAGGAACAATCCAGTGCGGAGCGGAGGGCGGAGCTGAAGACCGATGACCGTGGAGCTGAAGACCAATGACCGCGGAGCTGAAGACCGGCGACCCTGGAACTGAACACCGGCGACCCTGGAATTGAAGATCGGCGACCCTTGAACTGAAGACCGGCGACTGTGGAGCCATGGAGCGTGGAGGATCCTCTTTGTCCGATCGCCGCCGTACACTGGATAGGGAATTCAAGGTACGCGATTAAAAATGGCGTCCCTTGAATTCCTATTAGCTGATTTGATTCTTCAAATTCAAATCAGCCAATAGGATGAGAGCTACTCAAATCCTATTGGCTGTTCAAATCAGCCAATAGGATGAGAGCTACTGAAATTCAATTGGCTATTTGGTGGATCGCCGCCGTACACTGGATAGTGAATTAAAGGTACGCAATTAAAAATGGCGTCCCTTGAATTCCTATTGGCTAATTGGATTCTTCAAATTCAAATCAGTCAATAGGATGAGAGTTACTGAAATCCTATTGGCTGTTCAAATACTTTATGAACTGCCGGCGGGGTTTCTTGGATACCCCGATGTGCAAGGTGAAATTACGGGCGGCGCAGGTTGCAGCGCTTGCGCTGAAGCCTGCGCCGTATATGTAATCTCGCCCCTAGTGTACAATGTCTCTTTAATTAGGATACCTCACATGGCTTTATTGGTGGAGAGGAACATGCCTATGCAAGCCAAAAAAAAAAAAAAGCTGGTCTAAATTATAAAAAGGTTTACAAAAATGATCTCCAGTTTAGAAATGTGTTATTTCAGAGCACAAAGAGAACAATTTGTGATTTTTTTACTAATTCTCTTTAACCAGTTACGGCACATTCTTTAGTCTGCAAGTAGCAGTGCTGTAAAGAAAATTACATGTAATTAAATATGGTTATAACAATTAATTTATTTGCTTAAGTAGAATATTTGAAATAAGCGCAATGAAATATACTTCTGAATTTGCAGGCATCATTTCTTTGCCATGCATGTTAAAGGATAGCAATTAAGTATGATGTGTATTGCATAAAAAGGGTTAAAGTTGGATACATTTAAATTAAAACAGCCAGGAAACATATATTCATATGCAACGGATATACAAGTTTATATAGGTCTATATTAAAGTGATGGTAAAGTTATCTTGAATTGAAGACATAAATTCATACATTATTAATAGAATATAAATAATATAGAATATATAGAATATAAATAAATATAAATATTTTTTTGATCAATTTCGCTATTTTTTATCAATAGATATCTGCCTACCGTTTATATGAAAACTCCTCCCCACCTCTACTTCCGCACTTTCTATGCTGTGACGTATAGAGCGGTCCCACCCGCTCTATACGCATCTTCAAAGCACAAGCACGACGAACATAACTATTGCGCATGCGCGAATCGCCGATTTCTACCACTACAGCGCATGCGATGCTATCGGTAACTAAGTGTGTATATAAGTATAATATTGGTGATGCACATCGACACTTACTAAAAATAGTACTTATCCGAAGTTCAGCAATGGTCTTCTCAGTTTCGGAGACGTCCATAACAAACAGTGTGAAGTATGTTTCTAGTTCTACTTCAATCTATGAGGCATGCATGAAACGGGAACGAGCGTGGAGTACAATATTAAGAATGAGACATTAGCGCATGCGCACTTTAAAAGGGAAGTGGGTGACGTAGATCGACGACCGCCTAATGGCCAGAATTTCAATTGGATGTAATGAGAACGTGATCATTCAATAAATAAATAAATAAAAAACGGGTTAAATATAGATTTATTAGGGCGATAAGTACAGTTAACAATGATTTGATACAAGATGATGAATGAAAGTCATATTCATTTGGTACAGAGAATTGAATTCAAGATCGACAAACAGGTAACTTAACCTTCACTTTAAGGGACAATAATGTGAAAAACAAAACTTTGATGCAATTTAAAAAAACCCAAAAAACTTTCCAGATTGCTTCTGTTATGAAATTTGCTTCTTTCTAACTAGGTTTACTCTTCAATAAAGAATACCAAGAGAACAAAAAAAATGTGTTAATAGAAATAAACTGGGAAGTTTTTTTCCTAATTACATGTTCTATCTGAACAATGAATGTTTAATTCTGACTGTACTGTATTGTTAAATAGCCTCTTTTAAAGGGACAGCCTACACCAAAATGTTATTGTTTAAAAAGATATCTTTATTACCCATTCCCCAGTTTTGCATAACCAACACCATTATATTAATATACTTTTTACCTCTGTGATTACCTTGTATCTAAGTCTCAGCTGACTGCCCCTTTATCTCAGTCCTTTTGACAGATTTGCTTTATAGCCAATCAGCGAGGACTCACACATAACTCAACAGGAGTGAGCACACTGTTATCCATATGACACACATGAATTTGCAGTATGTAACTGTGGAAAAACTGCCAAAATGCACTGAGATAAGAGGCAGTCTTCAATGAGCCCACCAAGGTCTAGCTTTTAACAAAGAATACCAAGAGAACAAAGAAAACTTGATGACAAAAGTAAATTGGAAAGTTGTTTAAAATTGCATGCCCTATCTGAATCATGAGTTTAATTTTGATCAGACTGTCTCTTTAAACGTAATAGCAAAAATGAGTTCAATGTTTTTTTAAATTTTATTTCTTTTTTTTCCGATTTTTCACACATCAAGCAGCCATATTGTCTCATTTGTCTGTAATTGTTATTCAACACTTGTGCAATTGATCATGCTCCTAAAATTCTCTGCGGTTGCTGAGAACCGCATTATAAGCAATGGGACAAATGAAGCTAAGACAATGAAAAAAGTATTCAGTTTGTTCTGTGGCACCAATTCTTCATCTGAGCACCCAGAAATAACAGTTATATATAACCCAAAAGGGAGCCATTTCACGTTTTTCTTTACATACATAAAACAGTATAGTTTTACATGGTTTTCATGCATAGTCCCCTAGTGTATAAAACACTTTCATACGTTAATTATAAATCACATTGATTTGAATCATGAAAAAACATTTATGGCTTCATCTGTATGGACGCATATCCTCAAAAAATGTGACATTGACATGGATATATAGAGAATAGATTCTCAAAAACTTGCCGGCATGGAGAGAAATCATCAGTTTATTTTACTGAGCATTAAAGAGACATGAAATCAGATAAAGCACACATTTCAAAACTACTTTCCAATTTCCTTTTTTTATTATAAATTTTGCTTCATTCTGTTGGTATCCTTTGTTGAAGGAGCAACAATGCACTGCTGGGAGCTAGCTGAACACACTGGTGAGCCAATGACAGAGATATATATGTTCAGCCACCAATCAGCAGCTAGCTCCCACCTCTTGAGCCTACCTAGGTATGTATTTTCAACAAAGAATAACAAGAGAATTAAGCAAATTAGATAATAGAAGTAAATTGGATAATTGTTTAAAACTGTATCCTTGGTCTAAATCATGAAAGAAAAAATTGAGTTTCATGTCCCTTTATATTGTAAAGTAAATGTCTCCCCTTAGCATAAAGTATTTTAGTGAACTCCTCTGAACGACACACACAGTAGCCAAGGTAAAAATTGTTTTTAACCCCTTAATGACCGGACCATTTTTCAGTTTTCTTACCCTTAATGACAATGGCTATTTTTACATTTCTGCAGTGTTTGTGTTTAGCTGTAATTTTCCTCTTACTCATTTACTGTACCCACACATATTATATACCGTTTTTCTCGCCATTAAATGGACTTTCTAAAGATACCATTTTTTTCATCACATCTTATAATTTAATATAAAAAATATATAAAATATGAGGAAAAAATGGAAAAAAACACACTTTTTCTAACTTTGACCTCCAAAATATGTTACACATCTACAACCACCAAAAAACACCCATGCTAAATAGTTTCTAAATTTTGTCCTGAGTTTAGAAATACCCAATGGTTACATGTTGTTTGCTTTTTTTGCAAGTTATAGGGCAATAAGTACAAGTAGAACTTTGCTATTTCCAAACCACTTTTTTTCAAAATTAGCGCTAGTTACATTGGAACACTGATATCTGTCCGGAATCCCTGAAAATCCCTTGACATGTATATATTTTTTTTTAGAAGACAACCCAAAGTATTGATTTATGCCCATTTTGGTATATTTCATGCCACCATTTCACTGCCAAATGCGAGCAAATAAAAAAAATTGTTCACTTTTTCACAAATTTTGTCACAAACTTTAGGTTTCTCACTGAAATTATTTACAAACAGTTTGTGCAATTATGGCACAAATGGTTGTAAATGCTTCTCTGGGATCCCCTTTGTTCAGAAATAGCAGACATATATGGCTTTGGCGTTGCTTTTTGGTAATTAGAAGGCCGCTAAATGCAGCAGCGCACCACACGTGTATTATGCCCAGCAGTGAAGGGGTTAATTAGGGATCTTGTAGGGACCTTGAAGGGTTAATTTTAGCTTTAGTGTAGTGTAGTAGACAACCCAAAGTATTGATCTAGGCCCATTTTGGTATATTTCATGCCACCATTTCACCGCCAAATGCGAGCAAATAAAAAAAAAAGTGACATTTTTCACAATTTTAGGTTTCTCACTTAAATTATTTACAAACAGCTTGTGCAATTATGGCACAAATGGTTGTAAATGCTTCTCTGGGATCTCCTTTGTTCATAAATAGCAGACATATATGGCTTTGGCGTTGCTTTTTGGCAATTCGGAGGCCGCTAAATGCTGCTGCGCACCACACTTGTATTAAGCCCAGCAGTGAAGGGGTTAATTAGGTAGCTTGTAGAGAGCTTGCAGGGTTAATTTTAGCTTTAGTGTAGAGATTAGCCTCCCACCTGACACATCCCACCCCCTGATCCCTCCCAGACAGCTCTCTTCCCTCCCCCACCCCACAATTGTCCCCGCCATCTTAAGTACTGGCAGAAAGTCTGCCAGTACTAAAATAAAAGGTGTTTTTTTTTTTTTTTTTTTTTTTTTTTAATTATTCAGCTGTGATGGACCCCTGCCTTAACCCCCAACCTCCCTGATCCCCCCCAAACACCTCTCTAACCCTCCCCACCTACCTAATTGCCACCATCTTGGGTACTGGCAGCTGTCTGCCAGTACCCAGTTTTCCCCAAAAAATAAAGTGTTTTGTTGTTTTGTTACATGTTTTATTTTTATTTTTTCTGTAGTGTAGCTGCCCCAACCACCCCCCCCACCACCCCCCCCCAGATCCAGATCCTGATCCTGATCATTTTTTAAAAAAATTCTGCCCCCCTCCCTCTTAACTAAATTCATTGGTGGCAGTGCCAGTGATTGCTGCGCGCGCGCGCGCACGCGCACACACACGCACGCGCGCGCGTGCACGCAGCCCCCGCACGCTCCCGGCATCCGGCGTGCACAATACACTTGAAGGAACCGGATGCCGGGTAGCGATGGGCCGCCCACCCTCCTCCCTGTAAGCTCCCACCCACCAACGAACGGCCGCATCGCTACCGGTGCAGAGAGGGCCACAGAGTGGCTCTCTCTGCATCGGATGCTTTCTAAAGGGTATTGCAGGATGCCTCAATATCGAGGCATCACTGCAATACCCTGAGAGCTGCTGGAAGCGATTGCGATCGCTTCCAGCACTCTCTAAGACAACTGACGTACCAGGTACGTCCATTGTCACTAACTGCAAGTTTTTGCAGGACGTACCTGGTACGTCAGTTGTCATTAAGGGGTTAAATCAATCTCTGAGGGGCCTTACGATACTGACAAAGCATCTTACAGAATCTTTGAAAATAGTATCCCTAAAACCCCTAGGGAAGGGGGGGAGTTATGAGATTATCTCTGCTTGACCTGCCAAATATAGGCCTGAGTATTAAGGTAGGTAGTGCCTTATGCTTGTGTATTGTAAAAAGAAAGGGACAGGAAAAGGGGGCATAATATGGCACACTTATGGTGAGATAATCTTAACAGTGTAGAGATGTGTGGAGTGTAGTGATTAAAACTTAACTTTTATTTGAGATATATTTAATAGAAAGTGGAATAATCCACTAAAAAATTAAAACTGTGTCAACCAACAAATTGACACACATACTCCTCTCATAATTCGGTGCAGTACTCAATCTGCACCGATAGCCTGTCCCCCTAGCGAATGAGCCATCAAACTGCAGATACTGTGGTGGTGTCACAATGTCAGGCTAGAGGAACACGGTTAAATGTGTCAAATATGAATTTAAAGATATCATGAAGTGCATGTGCACATAAGTTGTGGTTCCCTAAGGATCACAGGCACAATTGATTATATATTACACTGGTCTGACACTAACCTCTTAATTCAATAATAGGTTTAGCCTAATACAACTACTATCACCTTAAAATTATATAAGTAAAGTGTCAGTACTTCAGATAGTAACCGTGTTTAAAAATCTAGCAGGTAAGAATGATTTAACCAGAGTAGCACAGTATATAATAATCTACAGGGAGTGCAGAATTATTAGGCAAGTTGTATTTTTGAGGATTAATTTTATTATTGAACAACAACCATGTTCTCAATGAACCCAAAAAACTCATTAATATCAAAGCTGAATAGTTTTGGAAGTAGTTTTTAGTTTGTTTTTAGTTATAGCTATTTTAGGGGGATATCTGTGTGTGCAGGTGACTATTACTGTGCATAATTATTAGGCAACTTAACAAAAAACAAACATATACCCATTTCAATTATTTATTTTTACCAGTGAAACCAATATAACATCTCAACATTCACAAATATACATTTCTGACATTCAAAAACAAAACAAAAACAAATCAGTGACCAATATAGCCACCTTTCTTTGCAAGGACACTCAAAAGCCTGCCATCCATGGATTCTGTCAGTGTTTTGATCTGTTCACCATCAACATTGCGTGCAGTAGCAACCACAGCCTCCCAGACACTGTTCAGAGAGGTGTACTGTTTTCCCTCCTTGTAAATCTCACATTTGATGATGGACCACAGGTTCTCAATGGGGTTCAGATCAGGTGAACAAGGAGGCCATGTCATTAGATTTTCTTCTTTTATACCCTTTCTTGCCAGCCACGCTGTGGAGTACTTGGACGCGTGTGATGGAGCATTGTCCTGCATGAAAATCATGTTTTTCTTGAAGGATGCAGACTTCTTTCTGTACCACTGCTTGAAGAAGGTGTCTTCCAGAAACTGGCAGTAGGACTGGGAGTTGAGCTTGACTCCATCCTCAACCTGAAAAGGCCCCACAAGCTCATCTTTGATGATACCAGCCCAAACCAGTACTCCACCTCCACCTTGCTGCCGTCTGAGTCGGACTGGAGCTCTCTGCCCTTTACCAATCCAGCCACGGGCCCATCAATCTGGCCCATCAAGACTCACTCTCATTTCATCAGTCCATAAAACCTTAGAACAATCAGTCTTGAGATATTTATTGGCCCAGTCTTGACGTTTCAGCTTGTGTGTCTTGTTCAGTGGTGGTCGTCTTTCAGCCTTTCTTACCTTGGCCATGTCTCTGAGTATTGCACACCTTGTGCTTTTGGGCACTCCAGTGATGTTGCAGCTCTGAAATATGGCCAAACTGGTGGCAAGTTCATCTTGGCAGCTGCACGCTTGACTTTTCTCAGTTCATGGGCAGTTATTTTGCGCCTTGGTTTTTCCACACGCTTCTTGCGACCCTGTTGACTATTTTGAATGAAACGCTTGATTGTTCGATGATCACGCTTCAGAAGCTTTGCAATTTTAAGAGTGCTGCATCCCTCTGCAAGATATCTCACTATTTTTTACTTTTCTGAGCCTGTCAAGTCCTTCTTTTGACCCATTTTGCGAAAGGAAAGGAAGTTGCCTAATAGTTATGCACACCTGATATAGGGTGTTGATGTCATTAGACCACACCCCTTCTCATTACAGAGATGCACATCACCTAATATGCTTAATTGGTAGTAGGCTTTCGAGCCTATACAGCTTGGAGTAAGACAACATGCATAAAGAGGATGATGTGGTCAAAATACTCATTTGCCTAATAATTCTGCACTCCCTGTATGCTGAAAAGGTAAAATATCTTTACCCAATAACGAGTAAATTGCCAAAAAAAGGCCCACAATTTAAGTTAAATCATATACCCCAAATATTAAGCGAAGCCTATCTAAAATATTGCCTTAAGGGCCAACAATTAAGCTAGAGGTTATGAGCAGGCAGAGAGGAGCAGTGCAAACGTCTGATGTGCGTTTCGCAACTGCTTTTTCAGAGGCGCCCGTATCTGACTCCACAATTTGTTGGTTGACACAATTTAAATTTTTTAGTGGATTATTCCACTTTCTTTTAAATATATCTCAAATAAAAGTTAGGTTTTACTCACTCCACTCCACACATATCTACACTGTTGAGATTATCTCACCATAAGTGTGCCATATTATGCCCCCTTTTCCTGTCCCTTTCTTTTTACAATACATCTTACAGAATCTTGTCAGCCTAGAGAGATATAGAGAGATAATATAAGGATGATTTTGTGTAAATATAGAGAGATAAGCTAATGAGGTCTGCTCTCCCTGGAAGCTTAGCCCATTTGATTAGGTTGTGGTTTAAATTGGCAGAGTCAGCTAACTCTGGCTCAAGGCTAAACCTGCCACATATATTTCCTAGATGGCTTTAACAGATAACAGACTGCAGAATGCATTGAATACTAACATTATGACTGTAGACAGTTTATTTGTCTGCAGACTCAAACCCAGATTGGCTTCTCCAAATAAGATGGTGGGTGGTATGTTATTTTATAGCAACAACAAAAAATGAATTGTAATTACAATGCTTTTATTGTCCATTTAAATAAGGGTAATCCTGCAAGTTATTTGCTTTTTATGGAAATGTTTGTAATAAATATTAGAACTGATTTCAAATAGTTTATCTATCCTCTATCTGACTGTCTATCTATCTAACTAACTATCTATCTGTCTATAATCTATCTATCTACCATCTATCTATCTATCTATCTATCTATCTTTCTGTCTATAATCTATTTATTTATCTATCTACCGATACTCTATCCATCTATCTACCTATCTATCTATCCTCTATCTATCCTCTATTTATCTATCTATCTATTTATCTATCTATATATCTATCTATCCATCTATTTATCTACCTACCGATCATCTATCTATCTATCTATCTATTATCTATCCTATCTATCTTTCTATCTATGTATGATTTTTAGCAACCACAGATTTGCAATGCTGCTGGTACCTCCTCATGCCAGATTTATATGTAGATTGGCAGATTTGTCCTGATAGTGCAGTTCTTTCTCAAGCATCATGTATCCATTATCACAATTGCTAACTGCACCTAAACTTCTTTTGGGGGAACACAGGTAATCTGCTTGCACAATTACAGCTCTGGTTGCTAAGGAATCAAGGTCGTACTTTTGGAATGGGACTCCGTAATCATATTACAGCGAGTCATTAGAGCTACTAATTGGACAATCATCTGACAAGCGTCTTATTATTTAATGAGAGGAGAGAAATGCAGTAAACAAGCAGATAAAATTAAACAAGCCTTTATGATTTCAAAAGCAGCTTCCACTTCTAGCAAAACATATTTGCAAGTGCTTGAAGGAAATTATATGAATGTTTATCACAGGGACGAAGACATCTTATCATAAGAAACAGCGCTTTTGCCTTGCACCCGTACTCTGTAATACCTTTGAATTAACATGCTTATTACATTTACTTATTGATATGCAAGATACATATAAATACAATTTATAATACTCTGGTTAGAGAACAAACTATTTGTAGTTCACATATTAAATTGCGTAAACAATGTTATAGTTTACACTGTTGAATTGCACACTTTATGATTAGAAAGCTATTTGTAGTTTCAGTAGTCATGCCCTATGGATATTGTCATGGATAAATAAAACGTGGTTAGCAAAACAAATATATATTAGCTATTAATACCTCGGTATACATTTGTGTGCTCTTTAAATTAATATAATTGTATGGTAAATTTGTGCCATTGCATTTCCTTTCCAGTATGATTTTCTGTAGAGAGGCAGAATGTCACTTTTTGTTAGAAAAAGTGGTTTGCGTGAATAACTTTAGCCAGCGTTTAGTTATCATCATCATCATCACTGAACACAAAACTATTATATATAGTAACCTAAGTGGCTGACGTAAGTAAGGTGGGGTTTTGCAAGATTTTTACTGAAGATATTACTAAATTTCTTTTTTAAGAACATATCATTTAAAGTAATAACATGCAAGAAAAGTAATCCTCTGGGAATCTCACCAGGGGTCAAGTCGAGCGGGAATGCATGGGAACGGAGTTCCTTCATTATTTTTGCAGGTATAACTAAGTTCCCTCTAGTGGAAGGAGCTAGAGCACAGTCTGGTTAGAGGGATAGTGAGATCCTCTAGTAATGTGCAGTAGCACTTCCTACAATACACTAAATGTAAGCATGTCAGCAGTCCTGCTGTGTGATCACCGCGCAATATGTGTAACACATGGTGCTTACATTTCTGTGTGGCTTGCTCTAGGTTTATTTAGCTACCCTCAGCAGAAATAGGACTATTGCACCTAAGTGGGTGAGACTCTGTGACAGAGGAGGATTCTCAGACAACCATTCAACCCTGGAGGATTCTCAGGCAACCATTCAACACTTTATTGTATTTAATTTGCTTTCATTAACCAAAGTGTATAAATTTTATACATTTAAATACAGTGTGTGTGTATATATTAAATAATATTAAATGTGAGGGAGGTGAAAGTCTTGGTGAGTTCCCACACTTTTTTTTGTAGGACTTGACCCCTGAATCTCACAATGTTTTATTGTGCCCAGTATCCATCTGCGAAAAAAACTGTTTAATGAGATACTAAACAGTTTTAGATTGTAAAATATATGTAATGTTTAAAGGGACATTAAACCCATTTTTTTTCTTTCATGATTCAGATAGATAATACTATTTTAAACAACTTTCTAATTTACTTCTGTTATCTAATTTGCTTCATTCTCTTGATATTCCTTCCTGAAAAGCATATCTAGATAGGCTCAGTAGCTTCTGATTGGTGGCTACACATATTTGCCTCATGTGATTGGCTCACCCAGGTGCATTGCTATTTCTTTAACAAAGAATATCTAAAGAATGAAGCAAATTAGATAATAGAAGTAAATTGGAATGTTATTTAAAATTGTATTCTCTGTCTGAATCATGAAAGAAAATGTTTGGGTTTAATGTTCCTTTAATTTATGTGTAGTGAAAAAAGCTTTGGAATATACTTTCATTATTTATGTTGTTTTATTTTCTTGTAATTTAATATTATGGGATTTCCTTTATAAAGTAATGGCAAAGTTAGGTTTCCTTAAAATAATCTATTCTGCTGAGTTAAATTAGGGAAAGATAACATCTGAAATATAGGGTCTTTGAGCTATGTTAAATAGTTTCTTTAAAGGGACATGAAACCCAAAAAATGTTCTTTCGTGATTTAGAAAGAGCATGTCATTTTAAACAACTTTCTAATTTACTTCTATTATCTAATTTGCTTCATTTTCCTGATATCACCTCAGCCATGTTTTTCTAGACACTTATGAGTTACACATGCTGCAGGGTGTGCAGGGATAAACATGTATTGGGATGTATTTATCAATGTGCGAGCGGACATGATACGATGTAGTATATCATCTCCGCCGCACATCGAAAAATGCAGACAGCATACACTGTCAGCATTTATCATTGCACCAGCAGTTCTTGTGAACTGCTGGTTCCGCCCCCTGCAGATTTGTGGCCGATCAGCCACTAGAAGGGGTGTCAATCAACCCGATCGTATTCGATCGGGTTGATTTCTGTCCGTGGCCTCAGAGCAGGTGGGCAAGTGATGGAGCAGTGGTCTTTATTTTAATTGAGAAAACACAGGAAAATTCCTACTTTAGGGTTAAATGACTCTGTGATGTCATTTAGTGTTGGGCTTTCTCTGTACATTTTGTTTATTCACTAAAAATAGTGCTTGATACTTTGCAAAATGTACCTCAAAACTCTCTTGCTTAAACACATAAATAGAATATTATAGGTAGGTAAAACAGAACAAGTTAGAGATGACATTTATTAAAACATATTTCAAAGAAAATTCTTTTCATTCAAGAAAGGTTTTACTTTTCTTCTCTTTACCTCTATGTTTCGATATTGCCCTGGTGACATGATAAAGTTTCGTGCTTGTATTATGCAAATCAGACCTAATGCATTGCCTGCCCGTCACATTATGTGCTATTTTTCTAAACTGGTCCCTTAGGTATGATATTTTGTGGGGAAATGACTGTTTAATGGGGACATATGTGGTCTTCCATTCAAATAAAACTGGGGCCTCAGCTGCTACTTGCAACAAAAGACGACCAGCTGGCCATTACATAGGGCCACACTGTCACCATGGCAACAGTGATGGCAGCCTTTCTTGTCCTGTACTGTCTCGTGCTGTCAATTAGCAGGGCTCTTTTGTAAAGGAAAAAGGGGCAGTTTCCAAGCAGTGGTAAAGATTGGCTGACTCCTGACTTAATGTGAGTCGCCCCAGGACAGGAATTCTGGCAGTGTTAGGTCACAGGGCATTTAGCAAGTGTAGATAATTCACTTCAATACTATAGACAATAGTGCTTCTCTGTTATGAGGTGTCTGGAGAGAGGTTGTACAATCAAATCCGATGATAGCTTATTTTTTAAACTTAATTTTCCCTTTTACTACTTGCTGTCTCATGTTACACATACATAGCAGATCTATAAAGAGGGTTAAAAGACTTCATTTCAGTCTTGTACCATTAATTGACAATATCTAGATATGTGATTGTCAGCTCCACAGAAAGTGCTACTTGTATATTTTACATGCTTTAATTTAAGCATATGATTAAATATCATAAGCACCTCAGTTATTTTGCTCTTCAATCAACCAACGTTGTATTGCTTTCTGCCGCTTATTTCTGAATTTAGCATGACACCCCTTGAGATATTTCCATTGTTTTAATCAACTACATGTGTTGAGTCGCTTTAATGTGTGTGTATATATATATATATATATATATATATATATATATATATATATATATATATGTATATATATATATACATACATATATACACATCTATCTATCTATCTATCTATCTATCTATCTATCTATCTATCTATCCGTCTTAAAATAAGAATTATTTACTATTTTTCTGTAAAAATACTATTACTGTAATCAACCAGCCTTTATTACGTTCTGACACCCCAGACTTATTTCTGAATATAGTGCGACACTCCATAAGGTATTTAAATTTGTGTTGAGTCATTTTAATGTGTCTGTGTTTCGCTGTGTGTGTATATATCATATACACATATCTCTCTATCTATCATCTATCTATCGATCTATCTAACTATCTATCTATCTGTCTGTCTATCATCTATCTATCTATCTATCTATCTATCTATCTATCTATCTATCTATCCTGAGAATTATTATTTATTATTATGTAAAAATACTATCCATGGGGATTTTCATTAGATAGTTATCTATCCCATGATGTATTCAACCAGACTTATAAAGCAAGAACACAAAACAATAATGTTAAAGGGGTAAAAAAAAAAAAACAAGTGACAACAGGAAAAAATACAATAACTAAGGAGTATAGAAAGTCTTACTCAAGGGAGGAATTATGGAATTGGAAACAATAATTATGGGAATGCTGCCTAAGGTGATAGGAATTTATGTCAATACTAGTCAACTCTAACAAGAAAGGACACTAGGGACCAACACCAAGTGCATATATTTATCACTGTCCTGCAACTTCAGTTAAAAATATAAATTT
This sequence comes from Bombina bombina, assembly GCF_027579735.1. Taxonomy (NCBI): domain Eukaryota; kingdom Metazoa; phylum Chordata; class Amphibia; order Anura; family Bombinatoridae; genus Bombina; species Bombina bombina. Next base: position 537,843,534 of record NC_069499.1, read on the forward strand.
ATTATAGCATCATAGACTATGTCTTTCGTCTAGATCACTGGTTTTCACTTTTCAAACTTTTCCTCAGGTCTCCCTAACAGGCCACATTTTGAGGATATCTGAACTGGAGCACAGGTGATTACATTTTTTTGGGATTATTGTTTTATCTGTGTATAGGCCATGCAGATAGATAAACCTTACCTTGCAGTCATTGTGCATAGTCACCCCTAACTTTGTATGTCATGCAAGGGAGGTGTGTGTGATAATCAAACTTCACTTTTGTAGATTGTGCAAGGAGAGATATGTTTATATCATTGCTTTCATGTATTGAACTGGAGGCAACCCATGGATAGATTAACCAAGGACTGGAACCGACGTTGTTTAAATATGATCTAGCAGGGAGTATTCTTTGCACATCCACTGAGTAAATAAGACCAAAGGTGCAGTGCAATTGGATAATTATTATTTTTTTTAAACAAAAAAAACCCAAACACTAGACGAATATTATTATTATGAAAGAGTATGAATTCAGGATTAATACCTAATGTAGTTAACAAACTAAATAAAATAGCATTCCAGTTACTGCGCACCTTTCGCTTACACAGGGCAAAAATTATTAAACAGTTTAAAAGAGCAATTTGTCAAATTCCTGACCCTTTAGATACTTTGGGGCAGTGAAACCACTGAAATGTTCTATTTTTAATCATAAAACCTTTAACTGTGCAGTTTCACTCATGACTGGATGTAGCATTGTCTGATAAAGATTAAAATACATTGTGGTTCTTTTAGCCTAATGATCCATGTTAACCTGTCATTAATGTTTCATGAAATAGTGCATTATTTTAAATATCATGTGTCTGTTTTTCACCTTTAGCAAGACACTATAAAATGTTATTTTAGTCATATTGCAGTCAATGTTAGTAGTGCTAGTAATGTGAAGCTTAATTTACATACAGCTAGATTACGAGTTTTAAGCGCTATAGGGAAATTAACAACCGTCATAAAAGCGGCGTTAATTCACCTCCCTATAGCGCTGGTATTACAGGTTTACAAAAAGCAGGCTTGTGCGGGATGAAATGGTTGCGTTGAGCTCCATACCGCACCGAAATACAAGCGCTGCTTTGACGTGCTCGTGCACAATTTCCCCATAGACATCAATGGGGAGAGCCGGCAAAAAAGAAGCCTAACACCTGCGACCGTGGAAACAAAACTTCGTAACGCAGCCCCATTGATGTCTATGGGGAAAGAAAAAGTTATGTTTAAACCTAACACAAAAACCACGTCTAAACACCACTAATCTGCTGCCCCAACATCGCCGCCACCTACATACAATTATTAACCCATAATCTGCTGCCCTTAACATCGCCGCCGCCTAAATAAAATGATTAACCCCTAATCTGCCGCCCTTAACATCGCCACCACCTACATACAATTATTAACCCATAATCTGCTGCCCTTAACATCGCCGCCGCCTAAATAAAACTATTAACCCTTAATCTGCCACCCTTAACATCGCCGCAACCTACATTACAGTTATTAACCCCTAATCTCCCGCCCTTAACATCGCCGCCAACTAAATAAAACTATTAACCCCTAATCTGCCGCCCTTAACATCGCCGCCACCTAAATAAAACTATTAACCCCTAATCTGCCGCCCTTAACATCGCCGCCACCTACATTACAGTTATTAACCCCTAATCTGCTGCCCCAATGTCACCGTCACTACACTAAAGTTATTAACCCCTAAACCTAACCCTAACGTAACCCTAAGCATAAGTCTAACCCTAACCCTAATATCCCCTAACTTAAATCTAATTAAAATAAAGCTAAATAAACCTTACAATTATTAACTAAGTAATACCTATTTAAAACTAAATACAAACTTACCTGTAAAAAAACCTAAGCTAGCCACAAAATAACTAATAGTTATATTGTAATTATCATAGGCCTAGATTTAGAGTTGGGCAGTAGCCGTCAAAACCAGCGTTAGAGGCTCCTAACGCTGGTTTTTACCGCCCTCTGGTATTTGGAGTCAGTGATTAAAGGGTCTAACGCTCACTTTTCAGCCGCGACTTTTCCATACCGCAGATCCCCTTACGTCAATTGCGTATCCTATCTTTCCAATGGGATGTTTCTAACGCCGGTATTTAGAGTCGTGGCTGAAGTGAGCGTTAGAAATCTAACGACAAAACTCCAGCCGCAGAAAAAAGTCAGTAGTTAAGAGCTTTCTGTGCTAACGCCGGTTTATAAAGCTCTTAACTACTGTGCTCTAAAGTACACTAAACAACCATAAACTACCTATGTACCCCTAAACCGAGGTCCCCCCACATCGCCGCCAGTCGATTACATTTTTTAACCCCTAATCTGCCGACCGCCACCTACGTTATACTTATGTACCCCTAATCTGCTGCCCCTAACACCGCCGACCCCTATATTATATTTATTAACCCCTAACCTGCCCCCCACAACGTCTCCGCCAGCTACCTACAATAATTAACCCCTAATCTGCCGACCGCAAAGCGCCGCTACTTACGTTATCCTTATGTACCCCTTATCTGCTGCCCCTAACACCGCCGACCCCTATATTATATTTATTAGCCCCTAATCTGCCCCCCTCAACGTCGCCTCCACCTGCCTACACTTATTAACCCCTAATCTGCCGAGCGGATCTCACCGCTACTATAATAAAGTTATTAACCCCTAATCCGCCTCACTCCCGCCTCAATAACCCTATAATAAATAGTATTAACCCCTAATCTGCCCTCCCTAACATCACCGACACCTAACTTCAATTATTAACCCCTAATCTGCCGACCGAATCTCACAGCTACTGTAATAAATGGATTAACCCCTAAAGCTAAGTCTAACCCTAACACTAACACCCCCCTAAATTAAATATAATTTAAATCTAATGAAATAAATTAACTCTTATTAAATAAATTATTCCTATTTAAAGCTAAATACTTATGGAGGCTGGATGTGGTTAAAGAGATAACCACAGAAAGGAGTACACTTGTAGCACTCGAGAGCTTGTAATTTTATGCTTTTTTAATCATAAGGGTCAAAAGTGGTGAATAAAGTGGTGAAATGTTAGTAAAGACAACACTAGTTCCCTATTATACTAAATCTAACTAATTTAAAACTTAACATTTATTAATTCACAGTGCTAAAATTTGCGGAAAACAAAAAATCAATTAAAAACACTTAACCAAAATGTGTGCTAAGTAAGATTATGTAAAGTAATAGAGTGGGCTAATAATACTAGGGTAAGAGTCTCTATTTGGGTTATTCTCTGTAGGGGGGTCGTGTAATATGGGTACAATCGACAGGGGGTTAAATATACTTATAAATGAAGTCCGGATCAGTACTTAGTATGTAGTACCTATGTGGCCCCTATCTTATGTGTCAGTACTGACAGCAGCTGACTGGAGATATTTTGGATATAAACTCTCTAGGGATTTAATATCCTTACTTAATAATTAGAACCGTTTGGAGTAGTATTGTAACTATAAAGTGGTTAAGCAAAATTGACTCCTTAGGGTTGGGGTTGACACTTAAGTGTGTTCACTCAGAACTTGTCTGATAGATACCATGTATAGTGGGGTTGGGTTGAATGGAATAGGTTATAAATCCTATATTGTGAGTCTGCTCGTGTATTATGCCACCTATAGGTGTAGTTTATCATTCAACGTAGATACCAGAGTTCGGGTGTGTATTGTATTACTGACCTGCTTATTCAAACAGGGCTAGCAGGATAACACGTAGTTGATTTCATTGGCTAGATAATAGTATGGGTTGTCAGAATCTCACAAACTGCGATTCTGAATTGATATTAGCCAGTGGAGGTAGTTTAATACGTGTAGTTGGTTGTGACTGGATTGGCTCTATATCAATATTGGTTGTCAGGATCTCCCAAATTGAGATTCTAAATCTATGTCATTAAATACAATAGTTTCAAACATATAATTATTTGTGACTAAGATTTACTTATGTCATGTGGTTATTAGAGTTATTTCGATAGAGTTCAATAGATATTTGGTTCATAGCTCAATTGATGCAGCAATATGTGTTACAAATTTTGTTACATTTTATCATTTCTGAATGTGCTCGTGTAAATACAATTTAATTGCTGAAAAAACTACCTGCAACTTTTCAGTTAGAGTTGTATAGTTTGTTAACATGTAGTAAACCGCTTCTAATGTCCTCTATTTTTCTGATATTATGTTAGCTATCTCTTAGCTTTAGGAGAAATATCTTAGACTTGATTTTTTATACGTTTGTTAAAGTCACAGTATTGGTATTCTTAGAAAACAACACCCACTTGTACTCTGTTAGTGTCTAGTATTTGGGTTTTAAATGATTGAGATTTAATAGTGTTTGTACATTTTCATGTCATAGTATTGCTCTCTTATGGAGTAACTCCCCCCGCTATTCTGTTAGTAAGCGTTATCATTATAGCGATATAGAGTCCGTTTTATTATTTTCAAATATCACCCACCACCATTCTATTAGTAAGCATAGTTCTTATCACGGTATAGAATCAGTTTTTTATTATACAATATCTCCCACCAGTACGTGGATAGAAAGCATTATTGTAGTAACGGTATACAGCCGGTTTTGTTGCTCGTTGTGGGCTTACTGGTAAAGCCCAGTGTTACCCTTATTTTCTTTTGGCGCTTTTGAAATTTAAATTGTTTAGCCGTTAATACTATCTTACACACAAGCAATAGCTGTAATTTAAAAAGTAGCCATTTCTATCTTGTAGCCAGTACTATATTGATCCCATATGAGTCTTAAATACAACTGACCTCCCTTGTTTTCGTTTTAAGTTAAATAGAGACTCGAGTATATTGCCTCAATTCAATAACAAATTTACATTTAGCATTACTAATGGTTAGCATCTAAAAATACAGGAGTTCGCAATGACTCCTCACCATTTCCCTAAATCCCTAACATGTTTCACCGTCTAACACGGCTTTTTCAAAGGGTTATCGCGATTGCACTGTCTGCATACGCCTTTTAAACCCGATTGGTAGTTAGCTCCATCCAATGGGAAGTAGCTGTGCAGGTGGGATGATCATCATTTAGTCGCAAGCCTTCTGGGTAATGTAGTTTTATGCGAGGCTTGATTGTGACACTGAGTTTTACTGGTGCCAGAAATTATTTACGTCTATAATTGACGTTTAAACGTTAACTTTAGCCTTGATTTAGACCGGATTACCATGTTGGATATATTGCTCTATTAATTTACCACAATATTGTTATGTGTTTTATTCGAAGGAACTCAATGTATTAACTTCATGATTACTTTTATAAACTGAAAAGTATTATTATTTGTTACTTAAAGAAGAAGTCATTAGCAGAATGCAAATTTTATTGTGGTAATCTTTACTTTAAATAAAAAAGTAAAAGAAGTTGAAACAGTGACAGTTAGACACTGTATACCATGTGTTTCTTATTTTTTATACTATTGATGGACCCTAAAGATGCTATTATTATGCTTAGATGGGACCTTAAGAAATAGTCATAGTGAATAACTAGAACTAATATACATAAGTAAAAAATAGTGCATAGAATATGCTCTAATGTGCACTAAAATGTGAGTGAAAGAAATTATAATATTTCACAGATTTGTGTCTTATAATAGGCTTTATATGATTCAGTGATTTAAACATATTTTTAAGGGGAAATTGTGACGTGATTATAGGTAAGTGTCCCTGTGGGTAATATTGGTATTTGTGTTTGGTGTTGACGTCCTAAATTTTTTTAATAAAATTAAAAATTTGAAGGGGTGGTTGGATCGGCTAGAGTGGCAGAGGGAGAAAGTGAAAGTTAATAAACAAAGGGGAAAAAGAAAAAACGTGTCCTAGTGCAAGAAAAGGTGCTAAGATATATTGGGATTACGGTGTCTCCAGTTATTGATCCCATTTTCGTTATTATATTTGATGATATTTACCACTATGTCATAAGATAATGTCAATTCTCGCATTTACTGATTATGATGATTTTATTATCTTTAATTTTATGCCTTTTAGGGAGATATATCAATTGAATTCTCACTTGGCCATAATGGACAGATGTTTATTGGTTATAGTTTCATAAAATTATTTGTATTCTCATTAATTTTGTGCCCTATCTACTTGTATCACTGGCTGCAGTAATCTGAAATATGATGATTATAATTCAGTTAGAGTCATATTTGTTCTACCTTTGAGTCTCAAATATATATAATCATCTATTATTGACATAGTGGATTCTTCTACATTATATCCTAGCTATTAGCTCCTTCAATTTATTAGTCTTCTTCTATTTGATTCATTATTGAAGCTTTTGAGCTTGATAGAATCTATTGTTATGCGTTCCTGTTTTCTTTCATACCTACTTAACAATATACTGTTTGTTATAGAATGGTATGTGTCATGTTTTCTATTCTTGATGTTTTACGTATTCTTTTGGCTTTTTCCTTTATATTGTTAGTTGTCTTCTGCATGTTTTTCTTATTGTCATTATAGTTTCAAGAGTAAATAAAATTCTTGTATTTTGAAAATATTTTATATTGATTTATTGCACTTTAAAGAAAAGAGCTAAAATTATTTTATTCATTATTGGAGTTAAAGTTTCAAGAGTATATCTAACTCTTGTATTTTGAAGATATTTTATGTGGGTTTGTTGCACTTTAAAGGAAAGGGCTGAAATTATTTTGTTCGTTAAGTCCATGTGGTTGGACACTGTTGAGCAAAAATATCCATTTTGTCTCTGCTTGTAATAATCTTGTTTCCAGGTCACCTCCTCGAATGCCTAGGGAGATTTTTTGTAGGCCAAAGCATTTTACTTCATTTTGTCTTGATTGATGATGATTGAGGAAGTGTCTGGCCACAGAAGTAATTTTTTTGCCATCTTTGAGGTCCTTGTCGGCATTTTTAATATTCCTCAGGTGCTCCTGAAGTCTGGTTCTTATTTTTCTTGTTGTCATTCCAACGTAGTATTTCTTACATTTACATTGGAGAGCGTAAATGACCCCTTCTGTATGACAATTTATATATTTATTGATTTTGTGTTTTTTATCAAATCTGTCTGTGATAGAATCTATCTTCAACATGAAGCTACAGGTGCTACAGGTGCCACATTTGTATGTGCCTGGTTTAAAGGCATTTCTTGTTTTAGGGCCTTGAAAATGGCTTGGACTGACCAGGTCTTTTAGATTTTTCGTTCGTCTATAGCCTACTTGTACTCTATCTTCCAGCAATTTCCCCAAAATTGGATCCGATTTTAGGATGTGCCAATGCTCGTTAATCACATTAGTGATTGCTTTAGAGTTGGGGTTATAGGTAGTTATAAACCTTACTTTACTGTCGGATTTCTTGGGTCTAGTTTCAAGTAGAGAAGTTCTTTCTGTCTTTCTTGCCCTAAATTCTGCCTTTTTAATGGACCTTTTACTATATCCACGTTGTATTAATCTTTCTCTGAGTTCCTTTGCTCTTTGATTGTAATTAGCTTCATTTGAGCAGTTTCTACGCATTCGTAGGAACTCTCCAGTTGGTAGTGCTCTTATGGTGTTAGGTGCATGTGCACTGGTGCTTTGTAAGAGATTATTTGTCGCTGTTTTTTTGCGATGAACATCTGTGAGCAGATTTCCTTGGTCATCTTTTGTTATTAAAAGGTCCAAGAAGGCAATTGATTTTTGGTTAGCTTCATGTGTCAATTTGATGTTAAATTTGTTGTTATTTAGCACCTGGAGGAATGCATCTAGTTCTTCTTTTGAACCCTCCCATGGGAACAGTACATCATCAATGTACCGCAGCCATAGGGGTATGTACTTTAGGAAATGATCATTAGTATCAGAGAAGACTGTACTGTGCTCCCACCACCCTAAAAATAGGTTGGCGTACGTGGGAGCACAGGCCGTCCCCATGGCAGTTCCACGGATTTGTAAGAAGAATTGATGGTTAAATGTGAATGAATTGTGTGTCAGGACAAATTTTAATAGTTCCAGAACAAATTTGTCATGTTCAATATTTTCTTCAGATCCCATTTTAGAAAATAATCAATTGCTTGTAGACCCAGATCATGACGGATGCAGGTATACAGTGACTCAACATCCGCCGTTACTAACCAAGTGGAGGTAGTTACTTGGATGTTAAGTAATTGATTTAGGACATCACGGGTGTCTTGTACATAGGAGCTTAGTTGGGGTAGATATTCTCTCAACCTGTAGTCTACATACTGGCTCGCCTTTTCGGTAATGCTATTAATTCCTGAAATAATTAATATCTTAGACACAAATAATTATCTTAGTCACAAATAATTATATGTTTGAAACTATTGTATTTAATGACATAGATTTAGAATCTCAATTTGGGAGATCCTGACAACCAATATTGATATAAAGCCAATCCAGTCACAACCAACTACACGTATTAAACTACCTCCACTGGCTAATATCAATTCAGAATCGCAGTTTGTGAGATTCTGACAACCCATACTATTATCTAGCCAATGAAATCAACTACGTGTTATCCTGCTAGCCCTGTTTGAATAAGCAGGTCAGTAATACAATACACACCCGAACTCTGGTATCTACGTTGAATGATAAACTACACCTATAGGTGGCATAATACACGAGCAGACTCACAATATAGGATTTATAACCTATTCCATTCAACCCAACCCCACTATACATGGTATCTATCAGACAAGTTCTGAGTGAACACACTTAAGTGTCAACCCCAACCCTAAGGAGTCAATTTTGCTTAACCACTTTATAGTTACAATACTACTCCAAACGGTTCTAATTATTAAGTAAGGATATTAAATCCCTAGAGAGTTTATATCCAAAATATCTCCAGTCAGCTGCTGTCAGTACTGACACATAAGATAGGGGCCACATAGGTACTACATACTAAGTACTGATCCGGACTTCATTTATAAGTATATTTAACCCCCTGTCGATTGTACCCATATTACACGACCCCCCTACAGAGAATAACCCAAATAGAGACTCTTACCCTAGTATTATTAGCCCAATCTATTACTTTACATAATCTTACTTAGCACACATTTTGGTTAAGTGTCTTTAATTGATTTTTTGTTTTCCGCAAATTTTAGCACTGTGAATTAATAAATGTTAAGTTTTAAATTAGTTAGATTTAGTATAATAGGGAACTAGTGTTGTCTTTACTAACATTTCACCACTTTATTCACCACTTTGACCCTTATGATTAAAAAAGCATAAAATTACAAGCTCTCGAGTGCTACAAGTGTACTCCTTTCTGTGGTTATCTCTTTAACCACATCCAGCCTCCATAATTTACATACAGTACACAGCACCACAGACTCATATACCACAGCATTGATTGGGGATATACTCCCCAGTCTGCCACATATAGAGATCTAGAGCTTCTAATAATTCTTTCAATAATAAAAAAGTAGTGCCATTGGTTTTCTCTTTCTGTTACCAAGTAATACAAAAACCTGTAATACAGGATTCTCTACCAATAGAGCACACCGTGTAATTGTTCAAAAATAAAGAACAATTATAATCAATAGTGGTATAGTTAGACACACGTTGTTGCCTAAGTACAATGTCATCCAAGTGGGAAACTGACAGACTATCCAGACAACAAAAAAGAGAGGCTGATTTAAATGAGGTCTTTAAAAATCCTCAAAATCTAACAGTCAATGTACAGGATAAAATGAATTTAGCATTAAAAAACATTCACAAAACCATGCACAAACAGGACAAACTATGGTGGAATCACCATTTTTTCGAAAAATATCTTGAACATAAACTCATACCCAGAGGCTTACGTATACAACTTTTCCCGGCGTTCGAATTCCGAAATCCAAATCTAGGCACTGAATGGGAAGAAGCACTCACAGAGTGTTCGGTCAAACTTATGAAAATTTTAATTAAACATGATAAGTCAGAATATGACTTATTAGAAACCGAAATACAAAAACAAAATCAGATGCTGAAGGAGTTCGAAACAAATAAAGATTTTGAAAATATGTACAAAAAATACCAACAAGAACTGGAAAAATATGAACAGGAAATTAAACAAACCAAACAGGGGAAATTGAGTAGAGATAAGTCTGACTATGAAAATAAAAAAGTATACAAGTGGAAAAGAAAATTTAACACCAACCCAAATAGACAATCACGAGTGAACATAGTACAAAGTGACATCTCAGACACAGAAGGAGAGGAATCAGAAAATACTGATACAGAACCTGAACCAGGCACATCAACCCCTGGCCCAAACATACTCTCTAACCGAAATAAACGGAAGAATTTTTTAGAGGACAATGCCTCTTCAGAAGAAAACACACGAGAAGAGGCAGGAGGAAAAACAAAGAGACCAATGAGAAGCCGCTCACAAAACAAATCCAACAAACAAGGACATACTCCCTATCGGAGACCACCGAGCCCATTCTCTCAAATAAAGATGAAACAATGAGGATAATCAATCTATCAGACAAGATTCTAACTATACATCATAAAAATGTACTGTCAAAAGGCTTGTCCTTTTGTCCCACACCATCGATGGACAAATTTGACGTAATCAAAGACCTTCAATTGTTCTTAAGGAAATTAACTCTCAAAAGACTATATAATAAAACGACAGACCCTTCAAACACAGAAGAATGGACAGAGGAAGAACAAAACTGTCTGGAAACCTTAGAAGAGTTACTTAAAGAAAATGAACCTGTCGAACAAAAGTCATGGAGAGAGAGAATTAAAAACAAATCTAAATACATGCCTAAGTCACAGGATTGTCCCCAAATAGAGGTCTTCAACCAACTGGTCTGTTCCGAAATAATGAAAATGGGAGAAATCCAGACGGCAATGAACTTAACTAAACAAGAACTAAAAGCTCTGGATGAAATGAAGAAATGGGAAGATGTCATTATCAGAAATTCGGACAAGGGCGGCAATATAGTGATCTGGCCTATCACATTATACCTCCAAGAGGCAGAATCACAACTCAATGATAAAACCTGTTATCAAAAATTAAACTTTAATCCAACACAAGAGTATTTGTTAAAATACAACAAATTCATTGATTCTGCAAAAAAACAAAAAATCATAACAACTAAGGAGCATTCCTTTCTAAAAAACTCTGAACCAACAACACCAACCTTCTATCTCATTCCGAAAGTGCATAAGAACATCAAACATCCCCCTGGACGCCCAATTATTTCAGGAATTAATAGCATTACCGAAAAGGCGAGCCAGTATGTAGACTACAGATTGAGAGAATATCTACCCCACCTAAGCTCCTATGTACAAGACACCCGTGATGTCCTAAATCAATTACTTAACATCCAAGTAACTACCTCCACTTGGTTAGTAACGGCGGATGTTGAGTCACTGTATACCTGCATCCGTCATGATCTGGGTCTACAAGCAATTGATTATTTTCTAAAAATGGGATCTGAAGAAAATATTGAACATGACAAATTTGTTCTGGAACTATTAAAATTTGTCCTGACACACAATTCATTCACATTTAACCATCAATTCTTCTTACAAATCCGTGGAACTGCCATGGGGACGGCCTGTGCTCCCACGTACGCCAACCTATTTTTAGGGTGGTGGGAGCACAGTACAGTCTTCTCTGATACTAATGATCCTAAAGTACATACCCCTATGGCTGCGGTACATTGATGATGTACTGTTCCTATGGGAGGGTTCAAAAGAAGAACTAGATGCATTCCTCCAGGTGCTAAATAACAACAAATTTAACATCAAATTGACACATGAAGCTAACCAAAAATCAATTGCCTTCTTGGACCTTTTAATAACAAAAGATGACCAAGGAAATCTGCTCACAGATGTTCATCGCAAAAAAACAGCGACAAATAGTCTCTTACAAAGCACCAGTGCACATGCACCTAACACCATAAGAGCACTACCAACTGGAGAGTTCCTACGAATGCGTAGAAACTGCTCAAATGAAGCTAATTACAATCAAAGAGCAAAGGAACTCAGAGAAAGATTAATACAACGTGGATATAGTAAAAGGTCCATTAAAAAGGCAGAATTTAGGGCAAGAAAGACAGAAAGAACTTCTCTACTTGAAACTAGACCCAAGAAATCCGACAGTAAAGTAAGGTTTATAACTACCTATAACCCCCAACTCTAAAGCAATCACTAATGTGATTAACGAGCATTGGCACATCCTAAAATCGGATCCAATTTTGGGGAAATTGCTGGAAGATAGAGTACAAGTAGGCTATAGACGAACGAAAAATCTAAAAGACCTGGTCAGTCCAAGCCATTTTCAAGGCCCTAAAACAAGAAATGCCTTTAAACCAGGCACATACAAATGTGGCACCTGTAGCACCTGTAGCTTCATGTTGAAGATAGATTCTATCACAGACAGATTTGATAAAAAACACAAAATCAATAAATATATAAATTGTCATACAGAAGGGGTCATTTACGCCCTCCAATGTAAATGTAAGAAATACTACGTTGGAATGACAACAAGAAAAATAAGAACCAGACTTCAGGAGCACCTGAGGAATATTAAAAATGCCGACAAGGACCTCAAAGATGGCAAAAAAATTACTTCTGTGGCCAGACACTTCCTCAATCATCATCAATCAAGACAAAATGAAGTAAAATGCTTTGGCCTACAAAAAAATCTCCCTAGGCATTCGAGGAGGTGACCTGGAAACAAGATTATTACAAGCAGAGACAAAATGGATATTTTTGCTCAACAGTGTCCAACCACATGGACTTAACGAACAAAATAATTTCAGCCCTTTCCTTTAAAGTGCAACAAACCCACATAAAATATCTTCAAAATACAAGAGTTAGATATACTCTTGAAACTTTAACTCCAATAATGAATAAAATAATTTTAGCTCTTTTCTTTAAAGTGCAATAAATCAATATAAAATATTTTCAAAATACAAGAATTATATTTACTCTTGAAACTATAATGACAATAAGAAAAACATGCAAAAGACAACTAACAATATAAAGGAAAAAGCCAAAAGAATACGTAAAACATCAAGAATAGAAAACATGACACATACCATTCTATAACAAACAGTATATTGTTAAGTAGGTATGAAAGAAAACAGGAACGCATAACAATAGATTCTATCAAGCTCAAAAGCTTCAATAATGAATCAAATAGAAGAAGACTAATAAATTGAAGGAGCTAATAGCTAGGATATAATGTAGAAGAATCCACTATGTCAATAATAGATGATTATATATATTTGAGACTCAAAGGTAGAACAAATATGACTCTAACTGAATTATAATCATCATATTTCAGATTACTGCAGCCAGTGATACAAGTAGATAGGGCACAAAATTAATGAGAATACAAATAATTTTATGAAACTATAACCTATACTATTACCCTAACACTGCGCTAACTGACCACTGCTGTAGAGCCTACTGTAACCTATTATCAGCTGGCTGTACTCTACACACTAGACCGGTTACAAGATTAGCATACAAAGTAAAAATTCACAATGTAAAAATGTCTACGTGAGCCGACTGCTAAGCACTCCTATTACACAATAGAACAACACAGTCAATATGAACAATGTTGAAAATCAATTGAATTGACAAATGCAATATTCAAAAATAAAACATCACCTAACTGTTACATATAACATTAAAACAAACTAAAAAGTAGCTTGACATATGCTACCTATCTCACCTCGATGTCCCCAGGAGTATGGTAAACTTAAACATATATTCGAGTGTCAGAATAAAGATCCTCCTGTCTCTGTTGTTGAGAGCGGTGCTGCTTTGATGCTCGTTAGACGCTGAAGAGCGCCCAAACCACGGAAAGCTGCGAACACAAAAAGGGAACAGAGCGCAACCGCAACTCAAGGTAAAACTTTTTTTATTATATCATGCGCTAAAAACAAATTGCACTTACAAGAAGTTAGCAATATTCAAGCCTTTAGGTATTAACAGTCCGCTGGATCACAGTTTCTCTCTTGGCTCTTCACACTGGGATCGATTATGGCGTCTCCGTGAAAACCCCAGGCTCAGATGTTAATAACCCAAATGATGACGGATAAACGAGTACTTGTAAGAACAACTGAATATAAATGTCTATCAACAGTGTCCCTATTGATGTCTACGCGTTTCGTCCTCCTTTGTCGGGACTTTCTCAAGACTCAGGGTATGATAACTTATTTCGCGGGGATCCTCTTCTTAAACGTCCAGCTATGTTTCCATTGGTTGAACTATAGGCCTATCGTAGACTCCGATCCGACACACCCACTAACAAACAATGTGTCTCATTTGTGGTAAGTCAGATGTGAGTCGCCGATGTTGATATTCTGATTAAAATTTAAAACACATTACACAGAATGCATATTGCAGTAAAACTGAATGAATATGTTTGGCAATACAAAACAAAACAACAACGTCTTATAATATACCTAAATATACGAACATATCATTATTTTGTGCTTTTGAATAGCGATTGTGGGGCTCTTGCTTACTACACACTCTACTAGTATTTAAGAATTCCTTAAAGGGATATAGACTTTACTTTATCCCTTATATACCTCCTATTGTTAGTAATAGTGATGTACCAACACCAATTCTAATCCTCACTAATGTGTGCTTTCCTATAATTTAAAAATTTAAAAATTTACACTGTTAAAACCCTAAGACTTTAAATTCATAAAAATACTAACTTAAATTTTTTTTTACTGCTTATTAACTTGCCTTGATCTCTTTAGAATAGTTGTTACTTGTAAAAGTGTACCTATGATAATTAGTTAATAAATTATTACAATCAAATCATGAATGCTTGGAGATCCAAATCTATGTTTAACCCTTTTGGAACCAAGCAATCTAACAACTGAATCCACTTTGTTTCTCTTTTTCTTAATTCTGTTAATCTTTGGTGGGGATTAGAAGTCACAGATACTGTTTCTAAAATACTAATTTTAAGACTACTAGGGTCCTTGTTATGGAACTCACGGAAGTGATCAGACACACTATGTGTCTTTAGACCTTGTTCTATGTTGTAAATATGCTCATAGCATCTACGTTTCACTTTCCTTTTTGTCCTTCCTACATAGACACACCCACATTTACATGTTAGGCTATAGACCACATATGTTGATTGACAGGTGCCTCTTGATTTGATGGGAAATGATTTCGAATGACTTGTGTCCTTAATGGAATCCCTATTCCAGATCAAGGGGCACATGCAACAGTTTTTTCGGCCACATTTAAAGGTCCCTGGTTTCCCTTTTGCCCATTGGTATAATGTTCCCAGGCCACCTTGTTTATTCTGGTCTAACATCGGTAATTTGGAGGGGGCTAGTATATTTTTTAGGCTCCTATTTTTCTTATACACAATATTCGGTTTATCTTTAATTGCGTCCTTAAGTAATGGGTCTGCCTGCAAGATACCCCAATGTTTATTCAGAATTTTCTTAAAGAAACCAGCCCCTTCATTGTACGTGGTTATGAACCTAATTGTATTATGCTCAGATCCTTCATTAATAGTTCTCTTTTTGGAACATAATAGTGAGTCCCTACTACACACTGTATTCCTACTTCTTGCTTCTGTTATCAGCTTTTTATCATACTCCTTTTCTAGGAACTTCATTTCTAGCACGTCAGCTTCCCTACTGAAATCCTCTAATTTTGTGCAATTTCTTCGTACCCTACGGAATTGCCCGTAAGGGATATTTTGTATCCATGATCTCTTATGGCCACTATTGGCATTTAGGAATCCGTTACTGTCCGTGGGTTTGCGGAAATTTTTTACCATTACAGTATTTGGACTACCTTCACTGAAAAATTCAACGTCCAAAAATTCAATACTAGATTTGGACATTTTGCTAGTAAATGATAGATTAAAAGTATTGATATTCATATAATTGATAAATTCTGTGGCCAATAGTTCCTCTCCTTGCCATATAATGATAATATCGTCAATGTATCTCAGATACTTGACGATATACTTTGCAAAGGGGTTATTATTCCAAATTTTCATATCTTCAAATTGGGCCATGTATATATTAGCGTACGAAGGTGCCATCGGGGTACCCATGGCCGTCCCTTGGATTTGTCTATAAAAATTACCCTGAAAATTAAAGTAATTCTTACTTAATATAAAATCTATTGCTTTGATTAAAAACTCAAGCTGTTTATTTGATATGCCACTATTAGCACCTACAGAGTTAAAAGCTTCTATTCCTTCTTTATGAGGAATACTGGTGTATAAGGAAGACACGTCGCATGTTATCCACACATAATTCTCATTCCATATTAAACCTTCTAATTGAGTGATAACATCCAACGTGTCTTTAACATACGATTTGATTTCTTTCACGATTGGCTGCATAAAAAAGTCAATATAAGTGGATAAATTACTGGTGATTGATTCCACCCCTGAAATAATGGGACGGCCAGGGGGATTACATGGATCTTTATGTAGTTTAGGAATATGATAGAAAATGGGTATCTTTGGGTGGGGATTATATATAAATCCATATTCCTCATTGTTCAGGATAGATTCATTTTTAGCCTCACTTAAGATGCTTAACAGCTGTTTATTATATTCGACCGTGGGATCTCTGCATAATTTTTCATAAGTTTGAGTATCTCCCAAAAGTCTAGAAGCTTCATTTAAGTAATCTGCCCTGTTCTGGACAATAATCCCCCCACCCTTATCCGCCTGTCTTATGACCAACTGTTTATCGTTTTTCAACTTGTTAAGAGATATTCGTTCTTGCTGACTTAAATTATCTTTAAACTTAAACTTATTCTTGAAGGTACCTGAATCAAAATATCTATTTAGTTCTTCAGTCATTAATGTATTGAATACTGGAATATATTCTCCCTGCGTGGACGTGGGATTAAAAGAAGATGGGCGTTTAAAATTACTGTGTTTTATTTCAACCTCAGAATCATGTAAACTTAATTCTAACAAGTCGTCCAATTCTGAGTTCACACCATTTTCTACATCTCTTGTATCTTTGAGCTCATTGAGAATCCTCAGAGTTTCAACATCTTTTTTATCCCAAATGTTTTCTATCTGGTCTTTCATGTTTACTGCTTTGTAAGTTGTATTAGTCTTTGTATAATACCTCTTGAGGTTTAGTTTGCGTACAAACTTCTGGAGGTCAATATAGGTCTCAAATTTATTTGGGAGTTGTTTAGGGGCAAATTTAAGCCCTTTGTTTAGCAACAATATATCTGAGTTGGTTAATTCAGTACTAGATAAATTGAAAATGTTATCTTTGGCTTTCTCTAGATGTTGTTCCTTTCTCTCTGTTTCTTTGGTTCTTTTACCACTTCGCTTTCCTCGTTTGGTTCCCGAATATAATAAACAGCTGTTAAGCATCTTAAGTGAGGCTAAAAATGAATCTATCCTGAACAATGAGGAATATGGATTTATATATAATCCCCACCCAAAGATACCCATTTTCTATC
This sequence comes from Bombina bombina, assembly GCF_027579735.1. Classification (NCBI taxonomy): domain Eukaryota; kingdom Metazoa; phylum Chordata; class Amphibia; order Anura; family Bombinatoridae; genus Bombina; species Bombina bombina. The sequence goes on from NC_069499.1 coordinate 537,860,956, forward strand.
ATATTCCTAAACTACATAAAGATCCATGTAATCCCCCTGGCCGTCCCATTATTTCAGGGGTGGAATCAATCACCAGTAATTTATCCACTTATATTGACTTTTTTATGCAGCCAATCGTGAAAGAAATCAAATCGTATGTTAAAGACACGTTGGATGTTATCACTCAATTAGAAGGTTTAATATGGAATGAGAATTATGTGTGGATAACATGCGACGTGTCTTCCTTATACACCAGTATTCCTCATAAAGAAGGAATAGAAGCTTTTAACTCTGTAGGTGCTAATAGTGGCATATCAAATAAACAGCTTTAATCAAAGCAATAGATTTTATATTAAGTAAGAATTACTTTAATTTTCAGGGTAATTTTTATAGACAAATCCAAGGGACGGCCATGGGTACCCCGATGGCACCTTCGTACGCTAATATATACATGGCCCAATTTGAAGATATGAAAATTTGGAATAATAACCCCTTTGCAAAGTATATCGTCAAGTATCTGAGATACATTGACGATATTATCATTATATGGCAAGGAGAGGAACTATTGGCCACAGAATTTATCAATTATATGAATATCAATACTTTTAATCTATCATTTACTAGCAAAATGTCCAAATCTAGTATTGAATTTTTGGACGTTGAATTTTTCAGTGAAGGTAGTCCAAATACTGTAATGGTAAAAAATTTCCGCAAACCCACGGACAGTAACGGATTCCTAAATGCCAATAGTGGCCATAAGAGATCATGGATACAAAATATCCCTTACGGGCAATTCCGTAGGGTACGAAGAAATTGCACAAAATTAGAGGATTTCAGTAGGGAAGCTGACGTGCTAGAAATGAAGTTCCTAGAAAAGGAGTATGATAAAAAGCTGATAACAGAAGCAAGAAGTAGGAATACAGTGTGTAGTAGGGACTCACTATTATGTTCCAAAAAGAGAACTATTAATGAAGGATCTGAGCATAATACAATTAGGTTCATAACCACGTACAATGAAGGGGCTGGTTTCTTTAAGAAAATTCTGAATAAACATTGGGGTATCTTGCAGGCAGACCCATTACTTAAGGACGCAATTAAAGATAAACCGAATATTGTGTATAAGAAAAATAGGAGCCTAAAAAATATACTAGCCCCCTCCAAATTACCGATGTTAGACCAGAATAAACAAGGTGGCCTGGGAACATTATACCAATGGGCAAAAGGGAAACCAGGGACCTTTAAATGTGGCCGAAAAAACTGTTGCATGTGCCCCTTGATCTGGAATAGGGATTCCATTAAGGACACAAGTCATTCGAAATCATTTCCCATCAAATCAAGAGGCACCTGTCAATCAACATATGTGGTCTATAGCCTAACATGTAAATGTGGGTGTGTCTATGTAGGAAGGACAAAAAGGAAAGTGAAACGTAGATGCTATGAGCATATTTACAACATAGAACAAGGTCTAAAGACACATAGTGTGTCTGATCACTTCCGTGAGTTCCATAACAAGGACCCTAGTAGTCTTAAAATTAGTATTTTAGAAACAGTATCTGTGACTTCTAATCCCCACCAAAGATTAACAGAATTAAGAAAAAGAGAAACAAAGTGGATTCAGTTGTTAGATTGCTTGGTTCCAAAAGGGTTAAACATAGATTTGGATCTCCAAGCATTCATGATTTGATTGTAATAATTTATTAACTAATTATCATAGGTACACTTTTACAAGTAACAACTATTCTAAAGAGATCAAGGCAAGTTAATAAGCAGTAAAAAAAAAATTTAAGTTAGTACACTGCTCAAAAAAATAAAGGGAACACTAAAATAACACATCCTAGATCTGAATGAATAAAATATTCTAATTAAATACTTTGTTCTTTACATAGTTGAATGTGCTGACAACAAAATCACACAAAAATTAAAAAATGGAAATCAAATTTTTTAACCCATGGAGGTCTGGATTTGGAGTCACACTCAAAATTAAAGTGGAAAAACACACTACAGGCGGATCCAACTTTGATGTAATGTCCTTAAAACAAGTCAAAATGAGGCTCAGTAGTGTGTGTGGCCTCCACGTGCCTGTATGACCTCCCTACAATGCCTGTGCATGCTCCTGATGAGGTGGCGGATGGTCTCCTGAGGGATCTCCTCCCAGACCTGGACTAAAGCATCCACCAACTCCTGGACAGTCTGTGGTGCAACGTGAAGTTGGTGGATGGAGCGAGACATGATGTCCCAGATGTGCTCAATTGGATTCAGGTCTGGGGAACGGGTGGGCCAGTCCATAGCATCAATGCCTTCGTCTTGCAGGAACTGCTGACACACTCCAGCCACATGAGGTCTAGCATTGTCTTGCATTAGGAGGAACCCAGGGCCAACTGCACCAGCATATGGTCTCACAAGGGGTCTGAGGATCTCATCTTGATACCTAATGGCAGTCAGGCTACCTCTGGAGAGCACATGGAGGGCTGTTCGGCCCCTCAAAGAAATGCCACCCCACACCATTACTGACCTACTGCCAAACCGGCCATGCTGGAGGATGTTGCAGGCAGCAGAACGTTTTCCACGGCATCTCCAGACTGTCACATCTGTCAAATGTGCTCAGTGTGCACCTGCTTTCATCTGTGAAGAGCACAGGGCGCCAGTGGCGAATTTGCCAATCTTGGTGTTCTCTGGCAAATGCCAAACGTCTTGCACGGTGTTGGGCTGTAAGCACAACCCCCACCTGTGGACGTCGGGCCCTCATACCCCCCTCATGGAGTCTGTTTCTGACTGTTTGAGCAGACACATGCACATTTGTGGCCTGCTTGAGGTCATTTTGCAGGCCTCTGACAGTGCTCCTTCTGTTCCTCCTTGCACAAAGGCGGAGGTAGCGGTCCTGCTGCTGGGTTGTTGCCCTCCTATGGCCTCCTCCACGTCTCCTGATGTACTGGCCTGTCTCCTGGTAGCGCCTCCATGCTCTGGACACTACGCTGACAGACACAGCAATCCTTCTTGCCACAGCTCGTATTGATGTGCCATCCTGGATGAGCTGCACTACCTGAGCCACTTGTGTGGGTTGTAGACTCCGTCTCATGCTACCACTAGAGTGAAAGCACAGCCAGCATTCATAAGTGACCAAAACATCAGCCAGAAAGCATAGGAACTGAGAAGTGGTCTGTGGTCACCACCTGCAGAACTACTCCTTTATTGGGGGTGTCTTGCTAATTGCCTATAATTTCCACCTGTTGTCTATCCCATTTGCACAACAGCATGTGACATTGATTGTCACTCAGTGTTGCTTCCTAAGTGGACAGTTTGATTTCACAGAAGTGTGATTGAGTTGGAGTTACATTGTGTTGTTTAAGTGTTCCCTTTATTTTTTTGAGCAGTGTATTTTTATGAATTTAAAGTCTTAGGGTTTTAACAGTGTAAATTTTTAAATTTTTAAATTATAGGAAAGCACACATTAGTGAGGATTAGAATTGGTGTTGGTACATCACTATTACTAACAATAGGAGGTATATAAGGGATAAAGTAAAGTCTATATCCCTTTAAGGAATTCTTAAATACTAGTAGAGTGTGTAGTAAGCAAGAGCCCCACAATCGCTATTCAAAAGCACAAAATAATGATATGTTCGTATATTTAGGTATATTATAAGACGTTGTTGTTTTGTTTTGTATTGCCAAACATATTCATTCAGTTTTACTGCAATATGCATTCTGTGTAATGTTGTGTTTTAAATTTTAATCAGAATATCAACATCGGCGACTCACATCTGACTTACCACAAATGAGACACATTGTTTGTTAGTGGGTGTGTCGGATCGGAGTCTACGATAGGCCTATAGTTCAACCAATGGAAACATAGCTGGACGTTTAAGAAGAGGATCCCCGCGAAATAAGTTATCATACCCTGAGTCTTGAGAAAGTCCCGACAAAGGACGACGAAACGCGTAGACATCAATAGGGACACTGTTGATAGACATTTATATTCATTTGTTCTTACAAGTACTCGTTTATCCGTCATCATTTGGGTTATTAACATCTGAGCCTGGGGTTTTCACGGAGACGCCATAATCGATCCCAGTGTGAAGAGCCAAGAGAGAAACTGTGATCCAGCGGACTGTTAATACCTAAAGGCTTGAATATTGCTAACTTCTTGTAAGTGCAATTTGTTTTTAGCGCATGATATAATAAAAAAAGTTTTACCTTGAGTTGCGGTTGCGCTCTGTTCCCTTTTTATGAAACTATAACCAATAAACATCTGTCCATTATGGCCAAGTGAGAATTCAATTGATATATCTCCCTAAAAGGCATAAAATTAAAGATAATAAAATCATCATAATCAGTAAATGCGAGAATTGACATTATCTTATGACATAGTGGTAAATATCATCAAATATAATAACGAAAATGGGATCAATAACTGGAGACACCGTAATCCCAATACATCTTAGCACCTTTTCTTGCACTAGGACACGTTTTTTCTTTTTCCCCTTTGTTTATTAACTTTCACTTTCTCCCTCTGCCACTCTAGCCGATCCAACCACCCCTTCAAATTTTTAATTTTATTAAAAAAATTTAGGACGTCAACACCAAACACAAATACCAATATTACCCACAGGGACACTTACCTATAATCACGTCACAATTTCCCCTTAAAAATATGTTTAAATCACTGAATCATATAAAGCCTATTATAAGACACAAATCTGTGAAATATTATAATTTCTTTCACTCACATTTTAGTGCACATTAGAGCATATTCTATGCACTATTTTTTACTTATGTATATTAGTTCTAGTTATTCACTATGACTATTTCTTAAGGTCCCATCTAAGCATAATAATAGCATCTTTAGGGTCCATCAATAGTATAACAAATAAGAAACACATGGTATACAGTGTCTAACTGTCACTGTTTCAACTTCTTTTACTTTTTTATTTAAAGTAAAGATTACCACAATAAAATTTGCATTCTGCTAATGACTTCTTCTTTAAGTAACAAATAATAATACTTTTCAGTTTATAAAAGTAATCATGAAGTTAATACATTGAGTTCCTTCGAATAAAACACATAACAATATTGTGGTAAATTAATAGAGCAATATATCCAACATGGTAATCCGGTCTAAATCAAGGCTAAAGTTAACGTTTAAACGTCAATTATAGACGTAAATAATTTCTGGCACCAGTAAAACTCAGTGTCACAATCAAGCCTCGCATAAAACTACATTACCCAGAAGGCTTGCGACTAAATGATGATCATCCCACCTGCACAGCTACTTCCCATTGGATGGAGCTAACTACCAATCGGGTTTAAAAGGCGTATGCAGACAGTGCAATCGCGATAACCCTTTGAAAAAGCCGTGTTAGACGGCGAAACATGTTAGGGATTTAGGGAAATGGTGAGGAGTCATTGCGAACTCCTGTATTTTTAGATGCTAACCATTAGTAATGCTAAATGTAAATTTGTTATTGAATTGAGGCAATATACTCGAGTCTCTATTTAACTTAAAACGAAAACAAGGGAGGTCAGTTGTATTTAAGACTCATATGGGATCAATATAGTACTGGCTACAAGATAGAAATGGCTACTTTTTAAATTACAGCTATTGCTTGTGTGTAAGATAGTATTAACGGCTAAACAATTTAAATTTCAAAAGCGCCAAAAGAAAATAAGGGTAACACTGGGCTTTACCAGTAAGCCCACAACGAGCAACAAAACCGGCTGTATACCGTTACTACAATAATGCTTTCTATCCACGTACTGGTGGGAGATATTGTATAATAAAAAACTGATTCTATACCGTGATAAGAACTATGCTTACTAATAGAATGGTGGTGGGTGATATTTGAAAATAATAAAACGGACTCTATATCGCTATAATGATAACGCTTACTAACAGAATAGCGGGGGGAGTTACTCCATAAGAGAGCAATACTATGACATGAAAATGTACAAACACTATTAAATCTCAATCATTTAAAACCCAAATACTAGACACTAACAGAGTACAAGTGGGTGTTGTTTTCTAAGAATACCAATACTGTGACTTTAACAAACGTATAAAAAATCAAGTCTAAGATATTTCTCCTAAAGCTAAGAGATAGCTAACATAATATCAGAAAAATAGAGGACATTAGAAGCGGTTTACTACATGTTAACAAACTATACAACTCTAACTGAAAAGTTGCAGGTAGTTTTTTCAGCAATTAAATTGTATTTACACGAGCACATTCAGAAATAATAAAATGTAACAAAATTTGTAACACATATTGCTGCATCAATTGAGCTATGAACCAAATATCTATTGAACTCTATCGAAATAACTCTAATAACCACATGACATAAGTAAATCTTAGTCACAAATAATTATATGTTTGAAACTATTGTATTTAATGACATAGATTTAGAATCTCAATTTGGGAGATCCTGACAACCAATATTGATATAGAGCCAATCCAGTCACAACCAACTACACGTATTAAACTACCTCCACTGGCTAATATCAATTCAGAATCGCAGTTTGTGAGATTCTGACAACCCATACTATTATCTAGCCAATGAAATCAACTACGTGTTATCCTGCTAGCCCTGTTTGAATAAGCAGGTCAGTAATACAATACACACCCGAACTCTGGTATCTACGTTGAATGATAAACTACACCTATAGGTGGCATAATACACGAGCAGACTCACAATATAGGATTTATAACCTATTCCATTCAACCCAACCCCACTATACATGGTATCTATCAGACAAGTTCTGAGTGAACACACTTAAGTGTCAACCCCAACCCTAAGGAGTCAATTTTGCTTAACCACTTTATAGTTACAATACTACTCCAAACGGTTCTAATTATTAAGTAAGGATATTAAATCCCTAGAGAGTTTATATCCAAAATATCTCCAGTCAGCTGCTGTCAGTACTGACACATAAGATAGGGGCCACATAGGTACTACATACTAAGTACTGATCCGGACTTCATTTATAAGTATATTTAACCCCCTGTCGATTGTACCCATATTACACGACCCCCCTACAGAGAATAACCCAAATAGAGACTCTTACCCTAGTATTATTAGCCCACTCTATTACTTTACATAATCTTACTTAGCACACATTTTGGTTAAGTGTTTTTAATTGATTTTTTGTTTTCCGCAAATTTTAGCACTGTGAATTAATAAATGTTAAGTTTTAAATTAGTTAGATTTAGTATAATAGGGAACTAGTGTTGTCTTTACTAACATTTCACCACTTTATTCACCACTTTGACCCTTATGATTAAAAAAGCATAAAATTACAAGCTCTCGAGTGCTACAAGTGTACTCCTTTCTGTGGTTATCTCTTTAACCACATCCAGCCTCCATAATTTACATACAGTACACAGCACCACAGACTCATATACCACAGCATTGATCGGGGATATACTCCCCAGTCTGCCACATATAGAGATCTAGAGCTTCTAATAATTCTTTCAATAATAAAAAAGTAGTGCCATTGGTTTTCTCTTTCTGTTACAAAGCTAAATACTTACCTGTAAAATAAACCCTAATATAGCTACAATATAAATTATAATTATAGCTATTTTAGGATTAATATTTATTTTACAGGCAACTTTGTAATTATTTTAATCAGGTACAATAGCTATTAAATAGTTAATAACTATTTAATAGTTACCTAGTTAAAATAATTACAAAATTACCTGTAAAATAAATCCTAACCTAAGTTACAATTAAACCTAACACTACACTATCAATAAATTAATTAAATAAAATACCTACAATTACCTACAATTAAACCTAACACTACACTATCAATAAATTAATTAAATCCAATACCTACAATTATCTACAATTAAACCTAACACTACACTATCAATAAATTAATTAAATACAATTCCTACAAATAAATACAATGAAATAAACTAACTAAAGTACAAAAAATAAAAAAGAACTAAGTTACAAAAAATAAAAAAATATTTACAAACATTAGAAAAATATTACAACAATTTTAAACTAATTACACCTACTCTAAGCCCCCTAATAAAATAACAAAGCTCCCCAAAATAAAAAAATGCCCTACCCTATTCTAAATTAAAAAAGTTCAAAGCTCTTTTACCTTACCAGCCCTGAACAGGGCCCTTTGCGGGGCATGCCCCAAAGAATTCAGCTCTTTTGCCTGTAAAAAAAACACATACAATACCCCCCCAACATTACAACCCACCACCCACATACCCCTAATCTAACCCAAACCCCCCTTAAATAAACCTAACACTAAGCCCCTGAAGATCTTCCTACCTTATCTTCACCATACCAGGTTCACCGATCGGTCCTCGGAAGTCTTGATCCAAGCCTCGGAAATGTTGATCCAAGCCCAAGCGGGGGGCTGAAGAGTGACGTCCATCCTCGGGCTGAAGTCTGGATCCAAGCGGCGACTGAAGAAATCCATCATCGGGCTGAAGTCGGAAGTCCATCATCGGGATGAAGTCTTCTATCAAGCAGCATCTTCAATCTTCTTTCTTCCGGAGCCATCATCTTCCAGCCGACGCAGAACATCCTCTTCTCCCGACGCCTACTCGCCGAATGACGGTTCCTTTAAATGACGTCATCCAAGATGGCGTCCGTCGAATTCCGATTGGCTGATAGGATTCTATCAGCCAATCGGAATTAAGGTAGGAAAATTCTGATTGGCTGATGGAATCAGCCAATCAGATTGAAGTTCAATCCGATTGGCTGATCCGATCAGCCAATCAGATTGAGCTCGCATTCTATTGGCTGTTCCGATCAGCCAATAGAATGCAAGCTCAATCTGATTGGCTGATTCCATCAGCCAATCAGAATTTTCCTACCTTAATTCCGATTGGCTGATAGAATCCTATCAGCCAATCGGAATTCGACGGACGCCATCTTGGATGACGTCATTTAAAGGAACCGTCATACGGGGAGTAGGCGTCGGGAGAAGAGGATGTTCCGCGTCGGCTGGAAGATGATGGCTCCGGAAGAAAGAAGATTGAAGATGCTGCTTGATAGAAGACTTCATCCCGATGATAGACTTCCGACTTCAGCTCGATGATGGAGTTCTTCAGTCGCCGCTTGGATCCAGACTTCAGCCCGAGGATGGACGTCACTCTTCAGCCCCCCGCTTGGGCTTGGATCAACACTTCCGAGGCTTGGATCAAGACTTCCGAGGACCGATCGGTGAACCTGGTATGGTGAAGATAAGGTAGGAAGATCTTCAGGGGCTTAGTATTAGGTTTATTTAAGGGGGGTTTGGGTTAGATTAGGGGTATGTGGGTGGTGGGTTGTAATGTTGGGGGGGGTATTGTATGTGTTTTTTTTACAGGCAAAAGAGCTGAATTCTTTGGGGCATGCTCCGCAAAGGGCCCTGTTCAGGGCTGGTAAGGTAAAAGATCTTTGAACTTTTTTAATTTAGAATAGGGTAGGGCATTTTTTATTTTGGGGGGCTTTGTTATTTTATTAGGGGGCTTAGAGTAGGTGTAATTAGTTTAAAATTGTTGTAATATTTTTCTGATGTTTGTAAATATTTTTTTATTTTTTGTAACTTAGTTCTTTTTCATTTTTTGGACTTTAGTTAGTTTATTATTATTATTTTATTATAATAGCGGTGCGGTCTGCTCGGCAGATTAGGGGTTAATAAGTGTAGGCAGATGGAGGCGACGTTGTGGGGGGCAGATTAGGGGTTAATAAATATAATATAGGGGTCGGCGGTGTTAGGTGCAGCAGATTAGGGGTACATAGGGATAATGTAAGTAGCGACGGTTTACGGAGCGGCAGATTAGGGGTTAATAATAATATGCAGGGGTCAGCGATAGCGGGTGCGGCAGAATAGGGGTTAATAAGTGTAAGGTTAGGGGTGTTGAGACTCGGGGTACATGTTAGAGTGTTAGGTGCAGACGTAGGAAGTGTTTCCCCATAGCAAACAATGGGGCTGCGTTAGGAGCGGCTTTTTTGCAGGTGTTAGGTTTTTTTTCAGCTCAAACAGCCCCATTGTTTTCTATGGGGGAATCGTGCACGAGCACGTTTTTGAAGCTGGCCGCGTCCGTAAGCACCGCTGGTATCGAGAGTTGAAGTTGCGTTAAATATGCTCTACGCTCCTTTTTTGGAGCCTAACGCAGCCATTCTGTGAACTCTCAATACCAGCGGTATTTAAAAGGTGCGGGCAGAAAAAAGCACGCGTAGCTAACGCACCCCTTTGGCCACAGAACTCTAAATCTAGGCGTTAGGTTTTATTTTTATTTCACAGGTAAGTTTGTATTTATTTATTTAACTATTTAATAACTTCCTAGTTAAAATAAATACAAATTTACCTGTAAAATAAAACCTAACCTGCCATACACTAAAGCCTACTATTACAATCAAATCAAATAAATTAAATTAATCAAATACAATTATCTAAATTACAAAAAACCCCCACTAAATTACACAAAATAAAAACGAAATTATAACATTAAAACACCCAATTACTCCTAATCTAATAGCCCTACCAAAATAAAAAAAAACCCAAAATAATAAAACCCTTAGCCTACACTAAACTGTCAATAGCCCTTAAAAGGGCCTTTTGCGGGGCATTGCCCCAAAGATAACAGCTCTTTTACCTGGCATTAAAAAGTACAAACACCCCCCAACAGTAAAACCCACCACCCAGCCAACCAAACCCCCCAAATAAAACTCTATCTAAACAAACCTAAGCTAACCATTGCCCTGAAAAGGGCATTTTGATGGGCATTGACCTTAAAAGGGCATTTAGCTCTTTTATAGTGCCCAAACCCTAAGCTAAAAATAAAACCCACCCAATAAACCCTTAAAAAAAACTAACACTAACTCCCGACGATCCACTTACAGTTTTCGAAGACCAGACATCCATTCTCATCCAAGCGGGCAGAAGTCCTCATCCAAGTGGGCATAAGTCTTTATCCAACCGGGCAGAAGTCTTCATCCAAGCGGCAGAAGTCCTCATCCAAGCAGGCAGAAGTCTTCATCCAGACGGAATCTTCTATCTTCATCCATCCGGCACGGAGCATCCTTTTCTTCCGATCCTCGCTGTAAAATGAATTTCCCTTTAAGTGACATCATCCAAGAAGGCGTCCCTTACATTCCGATTGGCTGATAGAATTCTATCAGCCAATAGGAATTAAAGGGGAAAAATCATATTGGCTGATCCAATCAGCCAATAGGATTGAGCTTTAATCCTATTGGCTGATCCAATCAGCCAATAGGATTGAGATCACATTCTATTGGCAATTCCAATCATAAAATAGAATGCAAGCTCAATCCTATTGGCTGATTGGATCAGCCAATAGGATTAAAGCTCAAAACTATTGGTTGATTGGATCAGCCAATAGGATTTTTTCCCCTTTAATTCCTATTGGCTGATAGAATTCTATCATCCAATCAGAATGTAAGGGACGCCATCTTGGATGACTTCACTTAAAAGGAACTTCTTTTTACAGCGACGATCGGAAGAAGAGGATGCTCCGCGCCGGATAGCTTGAAGATAGACCCGCACTGCAGCGGATGGATGAAAATAGAAGATGACGTCTGGATGAAAACTTCTGCACACTTGGATGAGGACTTCTGCCTGCTTGGATGAAGACTTCTGCCCGCTTGGATGAGGACTTCTGCCCACTTGGATGAGGATGGATGTCTGGTCTTCAAAAACTATAAGCAGATCGTCTGGGGTTAGTGTTAGGTTTTTTGAAGGGTTTATTGAATGGGTTTTATTTTTAGCTTAGGGTTTGGGCACCGTAAAAGAGATAAATGCCCTTTTAAGGGCAATGTCCATCCAAATGCCCTTTTCAGGGCAATGGTTAGCTTAGGTTTATTTAGATAGAGTTTTATTTGGGGAGTTTGGTTGGGTGGGTGGTGGGTTTTACTGTTGGGGGGTGTTTATAATTTTTATTGCCAGGTAAAAGAGCTGTTATGTTTGGGGCAATGCCCCACAAAAGGCCCTTTTAAGGGCTATTGGCAGCTTAGTGTAGGCTAGGGGTTTTATTATTTTTGGGGGGCTTTTTTTTTATAGGGCTATTAGATTAGGAGTAATTCAGTTTTTTTCGATAATTTCGTTTTTTATTTTGTGTAATTTAGTGGGTTTTATTTTACAGGTAAATTTGTATTTATTTTAACTAGGTAGTTATTAAATAGTTAATAACTATTTACTAACTAGTCTACCTGGTTAAAATAAATACAAACTTACCTGTGAAATAAAAATAAAACCTAATGGCTAGATTACGAGTCTTGTGTTATGAGTAAAAAAGCAGCGTTAAGCCTCATAACGCTGCATTTTTCCTAGCGCTGCTATTACGAGTCTTGTAGGTACAGCTGTCCCACACACTTTTTTGGCCTTACCGCAAATCAATTACACAATTTGCGTATAGTCTATTTTCAATGGGACTTCCATAGCGCAGGTATTACAAGATTTTTTTTTTTAGGCCAAAAAGTGAGCGGTACAGCCTATCTCGCAAGATTCATAACGCATTCTAAAGTCAGTAGTTATGAGTTTTACACTACAAAGCCGTAGCATAAAACTCATAACTAAAGTACTAAAAAGTATAATAACACCCATAAACTACCTATTAACCCCTAAACCGAGGCCCTCCCGCATCGCAAACACTAAAATAAAATTATTAACCCCTAATCTGCCGCTCCCGACATCGCTGCCACTAGAATAAACATATTAACCCCTAAACTGCCGCACTCCCGCCTCGCAAACACTAGTTAAATATAATTAACCCCTAATCTGCAGTCCCCAATGTCGCCTCCACCTACCTACATTTATTAACCCCTAATCTGTCTCCCCCAACATCGCCGCCACTATACTATATTTATTAACCCCTAAACCTAAGTCTAAACCTAACCCTAACACCCCCTAACTTAAATATAATTAAAATAAATCTTAATAAAACCTACTATTAATCACTAAATAATTCCCATTTAAAACTAAATACTTACCTGTAAAATAAACCCTAAGCTAGCTACAATTTTACTAATAGTTACATTTTATCTAGCTTAGGGTTTATTTTTATTTTACAGGCAAGTTTGTATTTATTTTAACTAGGTAGAATAGTTTTTAAATAGTTATTAACTATTTTATAACTACCTAGCTAAAATAAATACAAATTTACCTGTAAAATAAAACCTAACCTAAGTAACACTAACACCTAACACTACACTACAATTAAATAAATTACCTAAATTAAATACAATTAACTAAATTAAAAACAATTACCTAAATTACAAAAAAACAAACACTAAATTACACAAAATAAAAAACAAATTACAAGATATTTAAACTAATTACACCTAATCTAATAGCCCTATCAAAATAAAAAAGCCCCCCCAAAATAAAAAAAACCCTAGCCTAAACTAAACTACCAATAGCCCTTAAAAGGGCCTTTTGCGGGGCATTGCCCCAAAGAAATCAGCTCTTTTACCTGAAAAAAAAATACAAACAACCCCCCAACAGTAAAACCCACCACCCACACAACCAACCCCCCAAATAAAACCCTAACTAAAAAAAACTAAGCTCCCCATTGCCCTGAAAAGGGCATTTGGATAGGCATTGCTCTTAAAAGGGCATTTAGCTCTATTGCGGCCCAAACCCTAACCTAAAAATAAAACCCACCCAATAAACCCTTAAAAAAACCTAACACTATCCCCTGAAGATCCACTTACAGTTTTGAAGACCGGACATCTATTCTCAACAAAGCGGCAAGAAGTCCTCAACAAAGCCGGGAGAAGTCTTTATCCAACCTGGGAAAAGTGGTCCTCCAGACGGGTAGAAGTCTTCATCCAGACGGCATCTTCTATCTTCATCAATCTGGCGCGGAGCGGCTCCATCTTCAGGACATCCGATGCGGAACATCCTCTTCTTTCTGACGACTATCGACGAATGAAGGTTCCTTTAAATGACGTCATCCAAGATGGCATCCCTTAGATTCCGATTGGCTGATAGAATTCTATCAGCCAATCGGAATTAAGGTTAAAAAAAATCCTATTGACTGATGCAATCAGCCAATAGGATTGCACTTCAATCCTATTGGCTGTTCCAATCAGCCAATAGAATGCGAGCTCAACCGTATTGGCTGATTGGATCAGCCAATAGGATTGAAGTTTAATCCTATATGCTGATTGCATCAGCCAATAGGATTTTTTCAACCTTAATTCCGATTGGTTGATAGAATTCTATCAGCCAATCGGAATCTAAGGGATGCCATCTTGGATGACGTCATTTAAAAGAACCTTCATTCGTCATTAGTCATCGGAAAGAAGAGGATGCTCCGCATCGGATGTCTTGAAGATGGACCTGCTCGTCAGGATGAAGACTTCTGCCCGTCTGGAGGACCACTTTTCCCGGCTTGGATGAAGACTTCTCCCAGCTTTGTTGAGGACTTCTTGCCGCTTTGTTGAGGACTTCTCCCGACTTCGTTGAGGATGGATGTCTGGTCTTCAAAACTGTAAGTGGATCTTCAGGGGTCAGTGTTAGTTTTTTTTAAAGGTTTATTGGGTGGGTTTTATTTTTAGGTTAGGGTTTGGGCCACAATAGAGCTAAATGCCCTTTAAGGGCAATGCCCATCCAAATGCCCTTTTCAGGGCAATTGGGAGCTTAGGTTTTTTTAGTTAGGGTTTTATTTGGGGGGTTGGTTGTGTGGGTGGTGGGTTTTACTGTTGGGGGAGTTGTTTGTATTTTTTTTTTTCAGGTAAAAGAGCTGATTTCTTTGGGGCAATGTCCCGCAAAAGGCCCTTTTAAGGGCTATTGGTAGTTTAGTTTAGGCTAGGGTTTTTTATTTTTTGGGGGGGCTTTTTCATTTTGATAGGGCTATTAGATTAGGTGTAATTAGTTTAAATATCTTGTAATTTGTTTTTAATTTTGTGTAATTTAGTGTTTGTTTTTTGTAATTTAGGTAATTGTATTTAATTTAGTTATTTGTATTTAATTCAGTTAATTGTATTTAATTTAGGTAATGTAATTGTAGTGTAGTGTTAGGTGTTAGTGTAACTTAGGTTAGGTTTTATTTTACAGGTAAATTTGTATTTATTTTAGCTAGGTAGTTAGTAAATAGTTAATAACTATTTAGTAACTATTCTACCTAGTTAAAATAAATACAAACTTGCCTGTAAAATAAAAATAAACCCTAAGCTAGATACAATGTAACTATTACAGTAGTTATATTGTAGCTATCTTACGGCTAGATTTAGAGTTTTGTCGGTAATGACCCGCGTAGCTAACGCTGGCTTTTTTCTGGCCGCACCTTTAAAATAACTCTGGTATTGAGAGTCCACCGAATGGCTGCGTTAGGCTCCAAAAAAGGAGCGTAGAGCATATTTAACGCAACTTCAACTCTCGATACCAGAGTTGCTTACGGACGCGGCCAGCCTCAAAAACGTGCTCGTGCACGATTCCCCCATAGGAAACAATGGGGCTGTTTGAGCTGAAAAAAAACCTAACACCTGCAAAAAAGCCGCGTTCAGCTCCTAACGCAGCCCCATTGTTGTCTATGGGGAAACACTTCCTACGTCTGCACCTAACACCCTAACATGTACCCCGAGTCTAAACACCCCTAACCTTACACTTATTAACCCCTATTCTGCCGCCCCCGCTATCGCTGACCCCTGCATATTATTTTTAACCCCTAATCTGCCGCTCCCTTAACCGCCGCTACTTACATTATCCCTATGTACCCCTAATCTGCTGCCCCTAACACCGCCGACCCCTATATTATATTTATTAAACCCTAATCTGCCCCCCACATTGTCGCCTCCACCTGCCTACACTTATTAACCCTCAGCCAAAATTGAAAAAAGGGGCGAGTCGGGGCCACAGGCTTAAGAGCTTAAAAGGGTAATTTTATTGCCATACAAATTAAAATAGTGATATTCACAGCAAAAAACATAACAGGTCAGATCTGAGACAGCTGCTGTCTCAGATCTGACCTGTTATGTTTTTTGCTGTGAATATCACTATTTTAATTTGTATGGCAATAAAATTACCCTTTTAAGCTCTTAAGCCTGTGGCCCCGACTCGCCCCTTTTTTCAATTTTGGCTGAGGATTCTATGCAGACTTGCAGAGGTCTGCTGGCGGTTAGCGGGGAGCTCCACAATTGGATGCTGTGCTAAGGAAGGAGCCGAGTAGATTGGTCACGCCTGGTTGTGACGAAGGATTGCAGGAGGGTTCAGACAAGGAAGACAGACCGAGACCGGGAGACTATGCAGCAATTGCAAACACCGGAGGATTAAGGTACTGTGCATACTTCAATTTGATACACTGCCCTCATATATCCATTGGATTCTGGATCTGCAGTTTAGTTTGAGCGCTATATTGGGACTTTCTGTTTGTATATACACTTATTAACCCCTAATCTGCCGACCGGACCGCACCGCTATTATAATAAAGTTATTAACCCCTAATCCGCCTCACTAACCCTATAATAAATAGTATTAACCCCTAATCTGCCCTCCCTAACATCGCCGACACCTAACTTCAAACATTAACCCCTAATCTGCCGACTGGAGCTCACCGCTATTCTAATAAATGTATTAACCCCTAAAGCTAAGTCTAACCCTAACACTAACACCCCCCTAACTTAAATATAATTTTAATCTAACGAAATTAATTAACTCTTATTAAATAAATTATTCCTATTTAAAGCTAAATACTTACCTGTAAAATAAATCCTAATATAGCTACAATATAAATTATAATTATATTATAGCTATTTTAGGATTAATATTTATTTTACAGGTAACTTTGTATTTATTTTAACCAGGTACAATAGCTATTAAATAGTTAAGAACTATTTAATAGCTAAAATAGTTAAAATAATTACAAATTTACCTGTAAAATAAATCCTAACCTAAGTTACAATTAAACCTAACACTACACTATCAATAAATGAATTAAATAAAATACCTACAATTATCTACAATTAAACCTAACACTTCACTATCAATAAATTAATTAAATACAATACCTACAAATAACTACAATGAAATAAACTAACTAAAGTACAAAGAATAAAAAAGAACTAAGTTACAAAAATAAAAAAATATTTACAAACATAAGAAAAATATTACAACAATTTTAAACTAATTACACCTACTCTAAGCCCCCTAATAAAATAACAAAGCCCCCCAAAATAAAAAAATTCCCTACCCTATTCTAAATTACAAAAGTTCAAAGCTCTTTTACCTTACCAGCCCTGAACAGAGCCCTTTGCGGGGCATGCCCCAAGAAATTCAGCTCTTTTTCCTGTAAAAAAAAACATACAATACCCCCCCCCCCCCAACATTACAACCCACCACCCACATACCCCTAATCTAACCCAAACCCCCCTTAAATAAACCTTGCACTAAGCCCCTGAAGATCTTCCTACCTTATCTTCACCATACCAGGTATCACCGATCCGTCCTGGCTCCGATATCTTCATCTAAGCCCAAGCGGGGGCTAGACATCCATCATCCGATGGCTGAAGAAGTCCAGAAGAGGCTCCAAAGTCTTCATCCTATCCGGGAAGAAGAGTAGATCCGGACCAGCAACCATCTTCTTCCAAGCGGCATCTTCTATCTTCATCCGATGAGGACCGGCTCCATCTTGAAGACCTCCACCGCGGACCCATCTTCTTCCGACGACGACTTCCCGACGAATGACGGTTCCTTTAAGGGACGTCATCCAAGATGACGATTGGCTGATAGGATTCTATCAGCCAATCGGAATTAAGGTAGGAAAATTCTGATTGGCTGATGGAATCAGCCAATCAGAATCAAGTTCAATCCGATTGGCTGATCCGATCAGCCAATCAGATTGAGCTTGCATTCTATTGGCTGATCGGAACAGCCAATAGAATGCGAGCTCAATCTGATTGGCTGTTCTGATCAGCCAATAGAATGCAAGCTCAATCTGATTGGCTGATCGGATCAGCCAATCGGATTGAACTTGATTCTGATTGGCTGATTCCATCAGTCAATCAGAATTTTCCTACCTTAATTCCGATTGGCTGATAGAATCCTATCAGCCAATCGGAATTCGAGGGACGCCATCTTGGATGACGTCCCTTAAAGGAACCGTCATTCTTCAGTTGGACGTCATCAGAAGAAGATGGGTCCGCGATGGAGGTCTTCACGATGGAGCCGGTCCTCATCGGATGAAGATAGAAGATGCCGCTTGGAAGAAGATGGTTGCCGGTCCGGATCTACTCTTCTTCCCGGATAGGATGAAGACTTTGGACCCTCTTCTGGACTTCTTCAGCCGTCGGATGATGGATGTCTAGCCCCCGCTTGGGTTGGATGAAGATTTTGGAGCCAGGACCGATCGGTGTGATACCCGGCGAGGTCAAGATAAGGTAGGAAGATCTTCAGGGGCTTAGTGTTAGGTTTATTTAAGGGGGGTTTGGGTTAGATTAGGGGTATGTGGGTGGTGGGTTGTAATGTTGGGGGGGGGTATTGTTTGTGTTTTTTTACAGGCAAAAGAGCTGAATTTCTTGGGGCATGCCCCGCAAAGGGCCCTGTTCAGGGCTGGTAAGATAAAAGAGCTTTGAACTTTTGTAATTTAGAATAGGGTAGGGCATTTTTTTATTTTGGGGGGCTTTGTTATTTTATTAGGGGGCTTAGAGTAGGTGTAATTAGTTTTAAATTGTTGTAATATTTTTCTGATGTTTGTAAATATTTTTTTATTTTTTGTAACTTAGTTCTTTTTTATTTTTTGTACTTTAGTTAGTTTATTTCATTGTATTTATTTGTAGATATTGTATTTAATTAATGTATTGATAGTGTAGTGTTAGGTTTAATTGTAGGTAATTGTAGGTATTTTATTTAAATAATTTATTGATAGTGTAGTGTTAGGTTTAATTGTAACTTAGGTTAGGATTTATTTTACAGGTAATTTTGTAATTATTGTACCTATTTTAGCTATTAAATAGTTCTTAACTATTTAATAGCTATTGTACCTGGTTAAAATAAATACAAAGTTACCTGTAAAATAAATATAAATCCTAAAATAGCTATAATATAATTATAATTTATATTGTAGCTATATTAGGATTTATTTTACAGGTAAGTATTTAGCTTTAAATAGGAATCATTTATTTAATAAGAGTTAATTAATTTCGTTAGATTTAAATTATATTTAATTTAGGGGGGTGTTAGTGTTAGACTTAGCTTTAGGGGTTAATACATTTATTAGAATAGCGGTGAGCTCCAGTCGGCAGATTAGGGGTTAATGTTTGAAGTTAGGTGTCGGCGATGTTAGGGAGGGCAGATTAGGGGTTAATACTATTTATTATAGGGTTAGTGAGGCGGATTAGGGGTTAATAACTTTATTATAATAGCGGTGCAGTCCGGTCGGCAGATTAGGGGTTAATAAGTGTAGGCAGGTGGAGGCGACGTTGTGGGGGGCAGATTAGGGGTTAATAAATATAATATAGGGGTCGGCGTTGTTAGGGACAGCAGATTAGGGGTACATAGGGATAATGTAAGTAGCGGCGGTTTACGGAGCGGCAGATTAGGGGTTAATAATAATATGTAGGGGTCAGCGATAGCGGGGGCGGCAGATTAGGGGTTAATAAGTGTAAGGTTAGGGGTGTTTAGACTCGGGGTACATGTTAGGGTGTTAGGTGCAGACGTAGGAAGTGTTTCCCCATAGCAAACAATGGGGCTGCGTTAGGAGCTGAACGCGGCTTTTTTGCAGGTGTTAGGTTGGTTTTCAGCTCAAACAGCCCCATTGTTTCCTATGGGGGAATCGTGCACGAGCACGTTTTTGAAGCTGGCCGCGTCCGTAAGCAACTCTGGTATCGAGAGTTGAAGTTGCGTTAAATATGCTATACGCTCCTTTTTTGGAGCCTAACGCAGCCATTCTGTGGACTCTCAATACCAGAGTTATTTAAAAGGTGCGGCCAGAAAAAAGCCAGCGTTAGCTACGCGGGTCATTACCGACAAAACTCTAAATCTAGCCGTATGTTTTTTTTTTACAGATAAGTATGTATTAAGTTTTAAATAGGAATTATTTAGGTAATAATTGTAACTTTAATTTATTGTAATTATGTTAAAGTTAGGGGGTGTTAGGATTAGGGTTAGACTTATGCTTATGGTTACATTAAGGTTAGAGTTAGCTTTAGGGGTTTATATATTTATGTAGTGATGTGGGAGGCCAGAGGTTATGTTTTTTTTTTTACAGATAAGTATGTATTAAGTTTTAAATAGGAATTATTTAGGTAATAATTGTAACTTTAATTTATTGTAATTATGTTAAAGTTAGGGGGTGTTAGGATTAGGGTTAGACTTATGCTTAGGGTTACATTAGGGTTAGAGTTAGGTTTAGGGGTTTATATATTTATGTAGTGATGTGGGAGGCCAGAGGTTATGGGGTTAATAGTTTAATTTAGTATATTTCATTGTGGGGGGCTTGCGGTTTAGTGGTTGATAGGTTTATTATAGCGGCGGTGTGGGTGGACGGCAGATTAGGGGTTAATAATATTTAAGTACTGTTAGCGATGCGGGAGGGCGGCGGTTTACTGGTTAATAGGTTTATTATAGTGGCGACAATGTCGGGGAGTGGCGGAATGGGGTTAATACATTTTAATAGTGGCGGCGATGTCCAGAGCGGCAGATTAGGGGTTAATAAATTTATTATAGTGTTTGCGATGCGGGAGGCCCTCGGTTAAGGGGTTAATAGGTAGTTTATGGGTGTTAGTGTACTTTTTAACACTTAAGTTATGAGTTTTATGCTACACGTTTGTAACGTAAAACTCATAACTACTGACTTTAGATGGCGGTACAAATCTTGTGGTTATAGAGTGTACTGCTCACTTTTTGGCCTCCCAGGCAAACTCATAATACCGGCGCTATGGAAGTCCCATTGAAAAAGGACTTTTTAAAAAGTTTTGTACTGACGTTGCGTGACGGCCAAAAATGCGTGCGGTACACCTATACCTACAAGACTTGTAATATCAGCGTTAGGGAAAAAGCAGCGTTATGAAGCATAACAATGCTTTTTCACTCATAACGCCAAACTCGTTATCTAGCTGTTAGTGTTTGTCATGTAAAAAAATCATCTTGAATAATGTAAGGGATTCTTTGTAATGAATTAGTTTAAACTTCATTTACATTTTAAATCAGAAAGAGAGAGCACATGGCGGGGGGATGAGTCCTGCTTTTTGGGGGTGGAGCTAAGTGACAGAGGCACAATCTAGGTGGTCCAAGGGCTGGGCAGTCGGATTGGATTTAAGCAATGTTTGGACATTTCTGACAGAGTTTGGCTGGTCCTAAAAAGAAGAGAAGATGGTGTAAAATGTGGACATTCATGAAACTTACAGGACAATTGGGAGTTCTGGTATAACCCAATGCTACATCTTCCATTTCATATGTGAAACGTTGTAGTTTTGAAAAATAAATAAATGCAGGGATAGGCAGTAAAACATGAGGTGTTGTTCCCTTAGTATTAATATTTAAAGGGATATACAACAGTCTGTTTTATTTTTAGAATAAAAAAGTGCTAATTTTGCAAGAAAACATGTAGGTTGTTTGTTTTTTAACACAATCTGTTTTTTTTTTACGTTTACATTGATTTAACATATTCTTTTGACTAAAGGAGCTCTGTTTCATATCCCTTTAACTTTGTGGTCAACTTTTTTGCACATCCAGATAATATGGTCTAGATCAGTGTTTCTCAACCACGGTCCTCAAGTAACCCCAACAGGCCAGGTTTTCATAGCGGAATCAGGTGAAGTAATCAGCTGATCAGTAACCATGGTTACCAATCTGCTCTCACCTATAAGCTGACTATTTCACCTGTGCACTGGTTCAGCTATAATGAAACCCTGGCCTGTTGGGGGTACTTGAAGACTACGGTTGAGAAACAATGGTCTAGATCTACATTTGTCTGTGAGTTGTATTTTCATGATTTACTATTGAAATGTCACTATCCAGGTGGTGCATAACTTGATGTCATGAATTTAATGGGGATTTTAAGAGGTAGATTTATCAAGCAGCAGATGCGTCAATCTACCCTCTATAGTTTCAGGTTCCCCTGAAACATAAGTTAAGAAGCAGTGGTCTTAAGACTGCTGCTCCTTAACTCGTCCTCCACCTCTGAGGTGGTGGACAGCAATCATCCCTATCGGATACGATCGAGATGATTGACACTCCCTGCAAGTTCCCGATTGGCCATGAATGTGCAGGGGGCGGTATTGCATAAGCAGTTCACAAAAAATGCTTGTGCAATGATAAATGCAGACAGCGTATGTAGTCGTCATTTATCTATGTCGAGCGGCCATTTGTTAAATTGGTCCGCAAGTGTGGCCTTTAGCTTTAGTAATTAAAGGGACAGTGTACTGTAAAATAGTTTTTCCTCTTAATGTGTTTTCAATCAATTGTTATACAATCTTTAATAAATTACTTTATAGGGTTTATTTTTGTATATGAAATAACTGATATTGTTCTTTAAAACCATAACCCATTAAAATGTATTGAACTTGCAGGGAAATCAGATTTTCTTATTCTATAACTTTCTGCACAAACATTCTTCTTTATATTATCTCTGTCTGTATGCCAAAGCCCAATACTTATGGCCTGATGATCTAAACTTCACTGGATCAGACGTAGTTTTTCACTCTGACCCTGGCAGGGGCTGCCTTCATGGAATTATCTTAAAAAAGGGGCAGTTCCTGTGAGTGGCGAGATGTCTTCTATAGAAAGTAATGGAGCTCGCTGTAAATGGAAACTTTGCAAGGTAGAGTGAAGTTAGCAGGGGGCACACTTTAAAAACTACATTGTGCAATGTGCACAAATGCCCGCAGTTTAGAAAGTAAATTACCTGAACTTCCTGCAATAATGATTCAAGATAAGTTGGATTTGGTAGCTAAGAAAGAGACATGGTACAATGCCTCTCACGACTGGGAACAGTCATACCTGGTTACATTTTGTAGGAAAAAAAGGGGGGGAGTTGCTCTGTACGTGAAAGAAAATATTAAAGTAACTGAAATTGTAGAAACAAATGACATTGTAGAAAGTGTTTGGGTAACTATAGAAACTGAAGGTAAACAGGTGTTTAGGGGTGGTATATAGACCACCATTACAAGATGAAGCATCAGATAATTTATTAATTGATGAAATAGTCAAAATTACAATGAAGGGCAATGTTATTGTAGTAGGGGACTTTAATATGCCTGATATAGACTGGGAAGTACCTGTTGCCAAATCAACTAGCTGTAAATATATTCTGGAATCTTTACAAGGGGAATCCCTTGAGCAACTAGTAAAAGAACCAACACGTAAAGGAACTATATTAGATTTAGTACTTACAAACAGTGATATAGTATCTGAAGTGTCTGTGGGTGAGAGCTCTTGTGGTCATCAGTCTGTATGGTTTAATATTCAGGTAAAGGTACTGTGCAACCATAGTAAAACAAAAGTTTTAGACTTTAGAACAACTGAATTTTCTTACATGGGCAGATACCTAAATTAATCTCTAAAAGGGATGGCACAGAGTACAAGAACAGTGGGAATATTTTAAAAATGCCATTCTAGATGCAAAAAAATAGATAAATAATTCAAACTCCCTGGCTCAGAAGAGGATAAGAAAAAATAGTGAACCCATCAAAAGATGACAAAGCAGTTAATCAGAAAGGCTATAGCTGATGCAGAAGAGATAATAGCACAATCTGTAAAAAATGGTGACAAATCCTTCTTTAGATATATCAGTGAAAAGAGAAAAACTAACGGAAGAATAGTAAGACTCAAGAATGAGGATAGAGTAGTGGAAGAAGATAAACAAATAGCAAACTGTTTATTTTTTTTTATTTTTTATTTAATTTTTTGGCATTATTATGACATGTCTTAGTTTATTTTTATTTTTTTTATTTTTTTTAATTTTTTTTAATTGAGGTACTAAGAATAGGCATACAAACAGTATAGATATACAAGGGGAATTGCAAAACAGTAGATTGTCATATCATCCAGAGGGAAAATATCCAGTCCATCTTAGTTCTGTAATAACATGTAAAATCCTCTGCACAACATCCCCACAAAATAATGAACATTGAAAGATAGTCAAATTAATACATAGTGCCTATATAAAAGCTAGCCTTCCACAACAAACCCAAAAGGCCACTCTTGCGCCTTAAACAAGAAAATAAGTCTGAAAGTAAGGGAAGGTGTAATAGAATGAAGAGACCACTTTTGGATCTCCCTAGGATAACCTCAGATTTTTTATTTTGTTAGTTATGCAACCAAGTAACGTACTATAATTAATAAACTTTTATATTATGTAGAGACTCTGTGTACCTATCCAAAAACACACAAACAGATATTGGTCACTCTTAAGTTCTTCTATATTTGTCACATATTTTATAGTAGGCATATAGCTTTAAGAGTTAGAAGCCAAGAAGGGAGAATATGTTAAATTCTAATGCAAGTCGGGGGAACTTCCGGGTGGCGGCCATGACAGGTCGCAAGATATACAGCTCCTTCATCTCCTGCCACAAATCTAAGCAAAATCCACTTTCAACTAACTCACTGACTTCATATTGTGAACAAGACTTTATAGTACTGCAAGCTCTTTGTTAATATACTACTTTCTTTTGATTTGAGGCAATATTACGCTCACCGGAGTGCTTCAAAGGTTGCGGCCTTCCATCTTTACCCCCCGGCAGGATGCTAACTAGCCCTGTTGTTAAGAAGCAGTGATACCCCGCAAGACACTGCATATTCCTACTCCATAAAGGCACTGTATGAATAAAAAGAGTCATCCCCCTCATTCCTGCCTAGCATCTACTAACACGCAACTGACATGGAGATTCCCTTAAATTTTATGGATGAGCTACGCAGCTTGCTTGCCTCTCACCATGCTGCTTTGGCGGACAACCTTTATTCAGCGACCAGCCGGAATTAAACATGCCTGAGTCACTCACCCATACAGCCTGAAGGTTGCGACCAGGAAGGCGGGAGTGGTATCGCTTTGGGGCCCCAGCGTCCACGTCCTGCCTTTGAAACTTCGGTGGGGGATCGGGAACTCGAACCCACAGAGATGGCGGCGCAACTTGGAGTGTCGAAGGAGCTGCAGAGTCCTAACGGACCGCTCCAGCTCTACACTACTATCCAGAAGGTACCTTTGTATGAAGCGCCACAGGACAGAGGAGATGAAGGGTGCAGCTCGTCAAAGTTTACTCACCAGAAAGCAGAGCATGATAGTGGAGGCCACGGACTTCACGCTGAACTCTCTCCTCCGATGTTGATGACAGTCCGTTTGCTCCTCCAGGGTATGAAATGGCTACAACCGGCTCTGTGGGAGATTCACCCGTTTTTCTACCGTATCCCTATATATCTTGTGTGGGATCCGGGTGGCTTGTTTGCCCTTTGCATCTGGGCTCTCAGGTCCGTCCTGTGGGTCTCTGGTGATTGGGCACATCGACTGCAACCATGAACTCAGCAAGGTACTTAAACTTGCACATGCTGTTACACAGGACTTCATTGCTTCTGCAGTGGGACTCTGATAATGTTCTATTAGGGGTAAAGATGGAGCTCTACTGGGCTTGGGCGTACGCAGAAGTTGGGGTAATTATAGGGTTATCTTATATTACCATATTGGCTCTTAGCCCCTTGCAGGCATATTACTAGACTATCAGTTACTGACTTTCAGCCCATAATATGTACATCGTTTAAAGTTTAGATAAGGGCTTGAAGGTAGCTTTCAATTCCTGTGCCGTATATTGTTTGGACATCTAAAAGTTTTATTAAGACTGTAATGTTTTATACTAAGGCTGTGTTTCTATGCATTGCCTTTCAATTTATATTGTATACCCTGTCTTGATGCTCCCTTGACAAGAGAATCAATAAGATCTTAATTTTGCACTGCACTAATATGTATTATCTATTCTTGGCTCTGCTGTATGTCTCCTTGTAGATATGATGACATGGAGTTTTATATGGGCTGGTCCTGCTCTAGCACCAATATTCCTAATATACTTTTATTTTTATTTTATTTTTTTGCACTGCCATGCTTGTTATTTTTTCAGTGAGAAGGAACATTCTCATTTCGTTTTAGTTCTACAAACCTTGTTAGTCCTGTTCCTTTAGCTATGTATACATATATTAATCCTAGTGGTAGTAAGGACTGTATGAGACTTGGACTTTGAGAATGTGCTAGCTAAGTCGTCAAGGATAGGGTATTAAATCTATAAACAGCATATCTCAGATTAACCTGTTCAGAAACTTTTATTAACTACTGTGTGGAGATTACATATAGGAATTTATCACCACCTACCCTGCAGCTGTAGCCTTTTTTTTTTTAAATATACCCCTTACTCTAGCCAGAGCTACCCTCTTACTGCTGCCTACTAACTCACTTAGTCCCCTGTCCCCAGCTGAAGTTCACATTCTGTAATCTTTGGTCAATACTCAAACTGTAGCCCTCCTAGAGGGTGAGAGCGCATCTTATCTTACACACTTTGGCTACAATGATGGCCTTTCATATTCCCCACAAGGACTTATAAATGAAGCTTGTTTTCCCCTGTCCATAAATATCTGCGCTTGCTCCTTAGTTACACTTTTTGCTCTATGAGGAAATCCCCTAAACAAACCTTAATTGCGTGTTGATGAGTTTTATATTACTATTTATATCTTATATGACATGCAGGAATGCGGGCTAAACTACTTTGTGCCTTCCTTAACCATTTCAGTTACTTATACAAATTTAGATTATGTAGTTCCTTTGCAGTTGTATAATGAACATGGTTTTTACCCTTTCTATTAAAGGAACGTATCTACTCTACATTTATAAGCATAGTTAAATAACAAAAAACCTGAGGCTTCACTAATGAGATCCATAAGTGGTCTCCTATAAACCAAGTAGCTCTCTGAAACTATCAGTATTCCAGATGATGAGAGGCCCAAGAGAGACCTCCTGCATGTAATTGAGGGCTTAGCTTTTCTTGTTGGCTAGTATTATCTTAAATTGTATTATACTTTACATCAAATGTGTAATTCAGTGAGCAGTTAATGCTCTCCTTTTATGCGTTTATAGTATACATCCTGAGTTTTCCACTTTTGCGATAACATATATTGCTCATTATGTGTGTTTTATTTCTGCGCTCTTATGATGTTTTGATAAGTTTTCTTGGAGAACAACTGTATAAAGCTGTAAAGTTTATTGTGTATGCCAAAAGTTTTGTCTCAATAAAAAAAAAAAAAAAAATTCTAATGCAAGTCCATAAATCCACATCGTCAAAAGGTCAGTGTAAATAAAATGGGTGAGGGCAATCTTGAAGTAAACAACTAGCTGACTGTGCAACAGAGCTAAGCTTGAGTTATTTACCAGAACCAAATAAAAAACACCAGGAGCTAGGCCAATTTATATACTATATATGAAAGGTCTTTGTCAAGATCAACCTTGTGTCCATAAGCCTAATAGAATACTACATCTGCTATCTAAAAAATATCAGTTTAATCCCCTAACTTCAATGAAATGAGTATGCCTCTGCTGTCTTGGCCGCTGACAGTTCAGCATTGGGAGTATGATACATAGGGGTAAGAATATCAAATGGAGGATGGCTACAAGGTTATGGGAAGTAAAAGCATAATAAAAGCTCAGTGAAAATGTGGATACAGGGAGTGTTGAATAGCCTTTGGCCCCCTATGTTGGTTCTACCCAACACAGAGAAGCCATATGCATGAGTGTATTGTCTACCCTGAGATGAACCTCTGTGACATCTAGTAGTATAGCTGAGTTAAAGCATCATGTGTCTATGTTGGTGTTTTGCTCTGAATGGAAATAACATTGAGTACATTGTCAGTAGATATAGGACATAGAGGGTTATACATACTTTTAACCTATTAGAGACTGTTTGCTTTAGACTCCAGTTGTACAGTTAAACATATAAGCCCTAAACAACAGGATAAGTAAATTAAAGAATATTTGAACATATTACTATAAAATAAAATTGTATAACTTTCAAGCACATATGCAACCCGTCTCAACTTTTCTCTGCGAATGACAGAAGGGAACAATAGACAACCTTAGTTATAAAGAGTTATAAAGAGTTATAGACAACCTTAGTTATAAAGAGTTATAAAGAGTTATAAAGAGAAAAGAGTCCCCCTGAGGATGTGGCAATAGAAGAACAGTCCCAATGTTCATCTGGAAACGGCTTAGAAGGTATTAAGATGTCTCTGTACCGTCTCTCACATCTCTGTTGCCCTTGTGGGTTTTCTACCTTAATCCTATGCCGGAACACCGTGACAGACTGACCCCAGCAGTGGTGTGTCTCATGATCAGGGTAATATAATGCCTCTGCTTGATGTTCAGGATCTCCACGCAGACCGTTTCACGGCCCGCTGTAAACTCTCCGTTCTGTGTCAGGTAGGATGAAATTAGACTGCAATGCTCTTTCGCTGGCAGGCTGAAGGGATTAGCTTCTGTAGCGCAAACCGAGACCTCAGCGCTCCTTGGCCTCAGCTCACTGTAATTGCCGCCTTCAATGTGCTCCCTGGGCGCCTCTAGCTCCTGGCGGTCCGGCACTGAGAATTGCAGGTAGGGAAGGGTCGCTGAGTGGCCTTCATGCTGGGAATTTGAATCTCTGCTAGTGTCCTCTGCCGCTATTGTGGTATCATGTGTGATAAGTTTGTTAGGGCCAAAACATCGGTCCACCAGTCGATGTAGCCTGATAAAATGCTCCTCTAGAAGTACAGAAATCGCTTCCTGAATGTGTTTCATGCTGAATGCTGAGTCCCACAGAGTTAGTAGGTAGTACCTGGCTGAGATTCAAAACTTCATTAAAGCACGCTTAGTGCATCTTAATGACAGGGTCAAGGGCATCCCGCCGGGGGGTATAGTGAAAGGCCGAGATCTTATAACGGCTCCAGGCGCTGATGCCAGCAGCGATTCCAATAACTGCAGGTATAAAAAGTTGTGGCTTCCAAAATATAAAACAATGCTTGTAAATAGTTACATGGATTGATCTGCACAAAGGTAGATTTTTAAGATTATCAAAGAAAAGCTGTAGCAGCACACAGCTATGCGACTGAACATGGCCGCTGCCCGGAAGTTCCCCCAATAGCAAACTGTTTAAATGTAACAGATGGTCAAAATACTGAGATTCTATCAAGGGATGTTATTGTAAATGATCATGTGAGTAGTACTTTTCTTTTTACAGAGGAAGAGGTTTCAAGGGCTTTATCAAAAATAAAAGTAAATAAGTCTGTGGGTCCAGATAATATTCATCCATGGGTTCTACGAGAACTTTGATCCGTGATAGCTACTCCATTGGTGGATTTATTTAATCAGTCACTTCATAAAAAAGGTAGTAGGGAAGTGTCTGCTAAATATAGGCCAGTCAGTTTGACCTCAATTGCAGGGAAATTAATGGAAACTCTTTTAAAGGAAAGACTTGTGTCTTTCCTTCAGACAAACAACTTAGAAGACAAAGGAGAGCATGGTTTCACTGTTGGAAGATCATGTCAAAATAAACTAATTGATTTCTTTGACCATGTAACTAAATTAATAGACCAGGGAGGAACCGTAGAGGTTGCTTATCTAGACTTTAGCAAAGCATTTGACACTGTCCCACACAACAAACGTATTCACAAAATGTATTGCCTTGGAGTAGATGCTAAGATTGTTAAGTGGGTATAATGCTGGCTTAAAGATAGAAAACAGAGTGTTTCAATTAATGGACTATATTTAAATGAGGTGTCAGTTACTAGTGGTGTTCCCCAAGGTTCAGTTTTTGGGCCTGTTTTCTTTAACATGTTCGGTAGTGATATTGGATGTGGGCTTAAGGGGAAGGTTTGCTTGTTTGCTGATGATACCATTTTTTTTAACAGAGTTGATGTTCCAGGAGGGTTCGATCAAATGAACAGTGATGTTAAAAATCTAGAAGACTGGTCAAATAAATGGAATTTGAAATGTAATATTACCAAGAGCAAAAATATGCATATAGGATCCAAAATCCTAAGGCCAATTATAGTATCAATGGTACATTACTTACTTTAACTAAAGAAGAAAGGAACTTGGAAATTATTATTTCAGATGATTTACAATTTGGTACACAATTCAGCAGTAAGCAGGCAGTAAGGCCAGTCGAATGCTTGGTTGCATTGGGAGAGGTATTAGTAGCAGAAATAGCACGGTTCTAATGCCACTTTACAGATCATTCATTAGACCAAATCTGGAATACTGTGTACAGTTCTGAAGACCATATCTTCAGAAAGATATAAATAAATTAGAAGCTGTCCAAAGGAGGGCTACTAAAATGGTACATGGTCTAAAATATAAAACGTACAAAGAAAGACTCTAGGACCTAAATATGTATAGTTTAGAGGATAGAAGGGAAAGAGGTGACATGATAGAAACCTTCAAATATATGAAGGGACTTAATAAAATAGAAGCTGAAAGCATTTTCCACAAAAAAATAAATGCCATAACAGGAGAAATGTGTGAAAGCATTTTTTTTTTATAGATTCATGGAATAAAGTTCCATTTGAGGTGGTAAACACAAAGATGCCTTGGAATTCAAAAATCCCTTGGACATGCATAAGGTTATACTAAGAAAAAAGTAACATGTAATATGTGTAGACTTGATGGTCCTTTTTGGTTCTTATCTACAGTCAAATTCTATGTTTTTATGTTTCTAAATCCTGCATCAAAAAACAAATCACATAGAGCTTCTTCCTGCGTATAGCATCTTATAATCGCATCTAATTTCATATGCATGTGTTTTTCTTTTAGGGTATTATATATTTTTCATATTTTGTACCAAACTCTGCATCTTTAAGTTGCAA
This sequence comes from Bombina bombina, assembly GCF_027579735.1. Taxonomy (NCBI): domain Eukaryota; kingdom Metazoa; phylum Chordata; class Amphibia; order Anura; family Bombinatoridae; genus Bombina; species Bombina bombina. The sequence continues at coordinate 537,891,707 of NC_069499.1, forward strand.
TAAAAAAACTGTGAGATGTGTACGACGGGAATGTTTAGGTAGTTACGCACGGATTTGAGAGACAATTTCATACATGCCCATTTAACGCCCATGTTCAGCCTATTTTATTAAAAAAACAAAAATTACACTTTGTACATATAAGTACAAATTTCTATGTGTTTTTTTGCACATCTGGTGTATTTAAATTACAATTTAAAATGTGCATATTTAATACGATTTATTCCTGTGTAATTTATATACAAATTTTATTATTTTTGATAAAATACAATTTTTGGTGAACAATTTTGTTACACTTTTTTATGCACTTTAACAATAAAAATGTTTCCTGTGTATTTTTGTGTGAATGGTTCAATTATTCATTTTTGTATGATTTTTAATTGATAAATTATATTAAATTAATGTAAATTATTCATAACTACCTTTCACCTAGATTACAAGTTTTGCGTTTGGGTTTTAACACTGAAAAAATGGTCATTTCAGCGTTAAAATAGCACCGCAGCCATTACAAGTCTTGACGGTAGAGCTGTACCGCAAGTCTTTTAGCCTGTAACGCAACGTCAGTCCCACACTCATAAAAATTATGTTTTTTCATGGGACTTCCATAGTGCAGCCATTACGAGTTTTGTGGTGAGGCTAAAAAGCTTGCGTTCCGTTTCTCAATCTGAGAGCAGTATTTATGAGTTTTACGCAACAAAACTGTTACATAAAACTCATAACTAAACTGTTACAAAGTACACTAAATACCTATAAACTACCTATTAACCCCTAAACCGAGGCCCTCCCACATAGCAAACTCTATATTAAACTTATTTACCCCTAATCTGCCGCTCCCGACATCGCCGCCACAAATAAAATTTATTAACCCCTATTCCGCCGCTCCCCGACATCGCCGCCACTATACAAAAGTTATTAACCCCTATTCCTCCGTACCCCAACATCACCTACACTATAATAAATATATTAACCTCTAGTCAACCGCTCCCCGACATTGCCGCCACTAAATAAACCTATAAACCCCTAAACCGCAAGCCCCCCACAATGAAATATACTAAATTAAACTATTAATGCCTAAACCGGAAGCCCCCACAATGAAATATACTAAATTAAACTATTAACCTCTAAACTGAAAGCCCCCCACATTGCAATAAACTAATTTAAACTAGTAACCCCTAAACCTAACGCCCCCCCCTAACTTTAGATAAAAATTACAATTTCCCTATCTTAAATTAAATTAAAATTTACCTGTCAAATTAAAAAAACTAAATTAAAACTAACAATTAAACCTTACTATAAAAAATTACAAAATATCTAATTACAAAAAAATAAAAAATACTAAATGACTAAAATCAACAAACACTAAATTCTGAAAAATAATAAAACGAAATTATCAAAAATAAAAAAGAATTACACCTAATCTAATAGCCCTATAAAAATATAAAAGCCCACCCAAAATAAATAAATAAAAAAACATAGCCTACAATAAACTACCAATAGCCCTTAAAAGGGCCTTTTGTAGGGCATTTCCCTAAGTTAAACAGTGCTTTTACCAGTAAAACCCCCACACAAAGACAACCCAACCAACCCCCCAAAATAAAAAAACCTAACTCTTACAAAAACCTAAGCTACCCATTGCCCTGAAAAGGGCATTTGTATGGGCATTGCCCTTAAAAGGGCATTTAGCTCTTTTGCATTGCCCTGAAAAGGGCATTTAGCTTTTTTAAGAAAAGCCCAAACCCTAAACTAAAAAAATACCCCACCAAAAAAAGTTTAAAACATCCTAACACTAACCCCCGAAGATCCACTTACAGTTCCTGAAGTCTGGACATCCAGGCAATGAGAGGTCTTCATCCAGATGGCTCCATCTTCATCCATTGCGTGACCGGCATCGTCTTCATCCCTGTGGAGGTCCAGGCAAAAGTCCAAGGTGAAGGTCCAAGGCGGAGGTCCAGGCGGAGGTCCAAGGCGGAGGTCCAGGCAGAGGTCTATCGATCCAACATGGAGGTCATCTTCATGCGATTGCCCGCCACACACTGAGGATTGAAATGCAAGGTACCCCTTTTATACTGGGGGTACCATTGAATTCCTATTGTCTGAAAAATTTGAATCAGCCAATAGGAATTAGGGCTGCTAAAATCCTATTGGCTATTCAAATCAGTGTGCGGCGGACGATCGCATGAAGAGGACCTCCACGTCGGATCGATGGACTTCTGCCTTGGACCTTTGCCTGGACCTCCACGCATCACCGCTCCACCTCCGCAGGGATGAAGAAGATGCCGGTCCTGCGATGGATGAAGATGGAGCCGTCTGGATGAAGATGCTGTCTGGATGAAGATGGAGCCGCCGGGATGAAGATGCCGCCTGGATGAAGATGGAGCCACCGGGATGAAGATCATTCAAGCGGGACTTCAACAACTGTGAGTACCTAAAGAGGGGTTAGTGTTAGGTTTTTTTAAGGTTGTTTGGGGTGGGGTTTTTTAGATTAGGGTGGGCACTTTTAAAATAGCTGAATGCCCTTTTAAAAGCAGCAAAAGGGTGGAATGCCCTTTTCAAGGCAATGCCCATACAAATGCCCTTTTCAGGGCAATGGGTAGATTAGGTTTTTTAGATTTTTTTTTATTTTGTGGGTTTGGGGGTTTGTAATGTTAGTGGATCTTTGAATTTTTTTCAGAAAAAGAGCTGATATCTTTAGGGCAATGCCCTACAAAAGGCCCTTTTAAGGGCTATTGGTAGTTTATTCTAGATTAGGTTTCTTTTATTTTGGGGTGTTTTTTTTTTCTTCCAAAAAGCTTTATTGAAGTATTCCAATACAATATTAACAAGGCTGTAAAAATGTACAATGAGTATTCATACAATTTCTTTTCAACAATCTTGCTTGTACACAAACTATTAAGACTTAAACAAATGTAATACAAGGCTTAAAAGAGCGTTATACATACTTCATCTTATGATTTTACCATCCTAGAGGAAGTCCTCCAGAAGTGGGCATTCTTATATATAAACATTTTCATTTTAAATTAGTTTCAGTGCTTCTTAATCTACAGCTGGTAGAATATATTATGAAGAGTTGGAAAGACATATGGGAAAGAAAGGACAGGGGAGAGAAAAAAAAAATAATAATAAATAAATAAATAAAATATAATTATATTGTGCCATGCCACAAAGCCAGTATCAGTTCATGCATTGCCAAGTTATGGGTTTTCAAATAGTGGTACCTTTCTAGTAACAAAGTTTCCGCCATTTGGGAATGCCATTCCTCGATGGAGGGGGGGTTATGAGATTTCCACCTCCTTGGGATTACCCTCTTTGCACAGGTGATCATTATTAATAAAAGTGCTGAGTGTGCTGTACTTTGTGTTTTGGGTAAGTCTAGAAATAATAAAATCTTTGGTGAATTTGGAATATCAATTTTTAAAGTGTCTTTCATCTTTTTAAAGACCCCTGTCCAGAAGGATGATATACATGGACAATGCCACCATATGTGCAGCATAGTTCCGCACTCTCCGCAGCCTCTCCAGCACATCAGGCTTAAGGATGGAAATATTTTATTTAGCCTTTGTGGAGTGAGATACCATCTACTCATATATTTAATGTGCATTTCCTGTATAGTGAGCCATGTCTCTAAGTTCGGGTTTATTCCTAACTCCTCGGCCCATCTTTTTGTGTATGCTGGTAGAAAATCCTCCCCCTGTAAGACAATCAATTTGTATAAAATAGAAATCGTGTGTCTTATGTCTTTGTCTGAGATACATATCTTTTCAAAAGTCGTGAGAGCTCTACCTAAGTCCTGTTTACATTTGTGTTTTGTAAGAAAGTGCATTAGTTGGTGATAGTGTAACCAGGAGGTAAAAATCTGGGGTTTGGAGTTTTCTAAGACCGCTTGTGAAACCACCCTGCCGTTTTCCACCACTCCAATAATAGAGCCCTCCTTAATCTTGTAAGGAGCTAGTTTGTTGTTATAGGGGATCTCTGGGTTTTCTAAAATAGGCGTCAAGGGAGAATTTCTAGAGGAAATATGTGTGGAGGTAGCTATTACAGCATCCCAAATGTTTAGTGTTTCCTCTACTAGGTGATATCTAGAGACCGTGTTAGGGCGTTGTGACGATGGATGCCAAGCCAGAACGCCTATATTATTGATTTTTAAGATTTGTCTGTCTAAAGCAATCCAAGCTTTGTTATCAGAGTTCTGTGCCCATTCCGTTATTCTTTGTAAACCTATTACCCGTTTATATGAGTAAATATCCGGGAGGCCCAGACCTCTCCTATCCCTTGGGATATACATAGAACGCCTAGAAATCCTGGGTTTTGAGTTAGCCCACACAAATTGTTCGATTAGGTGTTGTATTTGAGAAATATAACCCCTAGGGAGGGCAATGGGCAGAGTTTGAAGGAGATATAGTATCCTTGGTAGAATATTCATTTTAATGACACTCACTCTGCCCAGCCAAGATATCGGTCTGCTCCTCCACGAAGAGAGGTCGGCTATGATGTCATTCTTTAAGGGGATATAGTTATATCCAAACAAGTCCGAAGGGTTACGTGTTAAATAAATGCCTAGATATTTAAGCTTATTTGTAGCCATGGGGATCCGATAATTTTGTTGAAATTGTTGTATTATCCCTGGACTAGTATTGACATTTAAGAGTTCGGACTTGTCCAGATTAAGAGAAAAGTTCGAAACTTTTCCATATACCCTTAGCTCTTTCAAAAGACTCTGTGGCATTAGTTAAGGTATAAAGGACATCGTCTGCATATAGTGCTTGTTTATGTTCTCTATCCCCCACGACCATTCCCCTGATCTTCTGGTTAAGACTAACCTTATGGGCCAGAACTTCTATAGACAGGGCGAAAAGCAATGGTGACAGCGGGCACCCCTGCCTAGTTCCGTTGTTTATGCTAAATGAATCTGATAAAGTCCCATTAATTTTAATTTTAGCATTTGGGTTGGAGTATAGCGCCAAAACCCAGTTCACATACGTCTCTCCAATCCCCATTTTTTCCAGCACACGACGCAGAAAAGACCAACCTACCCTGTCAAATGCCTTCTCCGCGTTGGTGGAGAAGAGCACCAAAGGGCATCCAGAGACTTTCGCGTGATTAATTAGCTGGATTACTCTAATAGTATTATCCCTTGCTTCGCGGCCGGGAACAAAGCCAACCTGATCATTACTAATCAGATTGGGTAGATGTTTATTGAGTCTATTTGCTAGCACTTTCGCCAGAATTTTCATATCTGAATTAATGAGCGATATAGGCCTGAAGTGGCCTGGTAGATCTCCAGATTTCCCTGGCTTGGGCAATACCGTTATATGGGCCTCCAGTAGAACCCTCGATAAAGTAGGGTCATCCCGTAGGCCATTAAACAAGTCCAACATGGGACCCGCTAAAGCCTCTTTAAACTTTTTGTAATATGGTGCCGAGAAGCCGTCCGGGCCCGGACTTTTACCACTTGGGCAGCTCTTAATAGCCTCATATAATTCCTCCAAGGATATCGGAGCGTCCATCGCCTTGGAGTCCTCCTCCGACAGGGAGGGGAGGTCTATTTCCCCTAGATAGAAATCTATCAAAAGTTTCTGTTGTGTTATTATTGATTCTCGTGAAGCTATCGATGTGCTCTCCTGTATGTTATATAGTGAATGATAATATTTATGAAACTCCTTGGCTATTTGAGAACTACTGCGGAGCGTGTGACCATCCCCTGACTTTAAAGTATGTATATACGAGCGGAGTTGTCTCTTTTTGAGTGTTCTCGCTAAGAGTTTGCCTGGCTTATTGCCTCCCTCGTAATAATTTTGTTTTAGATAGAGGGCTTTCTTTTGATAAGACTCGTTTAGATGTTGTTGGAATTCTAATCTTGCTTTTTTTAATCGAATTGTGGTGTCTACACACGAGGGAATCTCTTTATGCTTGGTTTCTAGTGAGCTCAGTGTGGATTGGAGGTCTAAGTATTTGTTCTTGTATTGTCTGTTAAGAAACGCTTTGTGTTTAATTAGAGCACCTCTAATCACAGTTTTATGGGCCTCCCAAATGATAGCTTTGGAGGAGGTGGGGTAGGTGTTAACCTCAAAGTATTCCCCTATCAGTTTCTGTATGTCTGCCAAAATCAGGGGGTTATTCAGAATGGTTTCGTCCATTCTCCATGTGCTCTCCTGGATGGGGATATCAGGCCAGAGTAACAAGCAGGATACTGGAGCATGGTCTGACCAAGAAATATGGCCTATATTGCATTGGTGTGTGATAGATAGACCACAGGATTCTGTGTATATGTGGTCTATCCGGGAGTAGCTGTTATGTGGGATAGAATAGAATAGAATAGAACGAATAATCCCTAGAGGTGGGGTGAAATGTGCGCCACACATCATGAATCTCTAGTTTGGATAGGGTAGTATTAACCTGTGTGATAATGGATGTGGGTGTGCAAGTTGTCCCCCTTGAGGTGTCGATTACTGGGTCTGCAAATATATTAAAGTCGCCCGCCAAAAAAGTGGTACCCCTGGAGTGTGCTAATAGCTGGTCACGTACCTGGTTAAAAAAAGATACTTGACCCTGACTCGGGGCATAAACCGAGTCCATTGTGACATAGTGTCCGTATAAAGTACCAACTAAGATGATATATCGGCCATCTGGGTCTTTCTCGATGTGCTGCGGGATAAGTGGTACCGATTTGTGAAGTACAATTCCCACCCCCCCTCTCTTTTTCTGTCCTGAGGCGAAATACGCTTGGGGAAACTGTGAGTTATGCCATCTAGGTTCCTTACCCCTCTTGAAATGAGTTTCTTGCAAAAGAATTATTTGACTCTGTGATTTGCTTAATTCTTTAAATGCGATAGACAGTTGGGGTGTTTTTTTTTTAAATGGGTATTAGAATAGGAATGATTTTTATTATTTTGGATAATTTGTTTATTATTTTGTGTAATGTTTTTCTTTTGTTTTGGGGTGGGTTTTTATTTTTAGATTAGGGGTTGGGAATTTCATAAAAGAGCTGAATGCCCTTTAAAGGACAGGAAAAAGAGCTGAATGCCCTTTTAAGGGCAATGCCCATATAAATGCCATTTACAGGGCAATGGGTAGATTATGTTTTACTTTATTTTTAGTTTGTGGGTTTAGAGGGTGGGGTTTGTATACTGCTAGGGGGTGTTTGTTTTTCTTTAGTAGAAAAAGAGCTGTTATCTTTAGGGCAATGCCCTACAAAAGGCCCTTTTAAGGGCCCTTGGTAGTTTATTTTAGATTAGGGTTTTTAATATTGGGTGTTTTTTTTATTTTTTTTAAAAGTGTATTAGAATAGGAATATTTTTTATTATTTTAAATAATTTCGTTTGTTATTTTTTTGTAATGGTAGTTTATTTATTTTTTGTAATTTTAGTGTTTTTTTATTTTTTGTAATGGTAGTTTTTTATTTTGTAGTGTTAGGTTTTAGTGTAAGGCAGCTTAGGTTTTATTTCACAGGTAAGTTTGTATTTATTTTAACTAGGTAGTTAGTAAATAGTTAATAACTATATACTAACTAGTCTACCTAGTTAAAAAAAATACAAACTTACCTGTGAAATAAAAATAAAACCTAAGCTAGCTACAATATAACTATTAGTTATATTGTAGCTAGCTAAGGCCTAGATTTGGAGTTTGGCGGTAGCCGTGAAAACCAGCGTTAGAGGCTCCTAACGCTGGTTTTAGGCTACCTCTGGTATTTGGAGTCATTAAAAAAAGGGTCTAACGCTCACTTTTCAGCCGCGACTTTTCCATACCGCAGATCCCCTTACGTAAATTGCGTATCCTATCTTTTCAATGGGATTTTTCTAACTCCGGTATTTAGAGTCGTGTCTGAAGTGAGCGTTAGAATTCTAACGACAAAACTCCAGCCGCAGAAAAAAGTCAGTAGTTAAGAGCTTTCTGGGCTAACGCCGGTTCATAAAGCTCTTAACTACTGTACTCTAAAGTACACTAACACCCATAAACTACCTATGTACCCCTAAACCGAGGTCCCCCCACATCGCCGCCACTCGATTAAATTTTTTTAACCCCTAATCTGCCGACCGCCACCTACGTTATACTTATGTACCCCTAATCTGCTGCCCCTAACACCACCGACCCCTATATTATATTTATTAACCCCTAACCTGCCCCCCACAACGTCGCAGCCAGCTACCTACAATAATTAACCCCTAATCTGCCGACCGCAAAGCGCCGCCACCTACGTTATACTTATGTACCCCTAATCTGCTGCCCCTAACACCGCCAACCCCTATATTATATTTATTAACCCCTAATCTGCCCCCCTCAACGTCGCCTCCACCTGCCTACACTTATTAACCCCTAATCTGCCGAGCGGACCGCACCGCTATTATTATAAAGTTATTAACCCCTAATCCGCCTCACTAACCCTATAATAAATAGTATTAACCCCTAATCTGCCCTCCCTAACATCGCCGACACCTAACTTCAAACATTAACCCCTAATCTGCCGACTGGAGCTCACCGCTATTCTAATAAATGTATTAACCCCTAAAGCTAAGTCTAACCCTAACAATAACACCCCCTAAATTAAATATAATTTTAATCTAACGAAATTAATTAACTCTTATTAAATAAATTATTCCTATTTAAAGCTAAATAGTTACCTGTAAAATAAATCCTAATATAGCTACAATATAAATTATAATTATATTATAGCTATTTTAGGATTAATATTTATTTTACAGGTAACTTTGTATTTATTTTAACCAGGTACAATAGCTATTAAATAGTTAAGAACTATTTAATAGCTAAAATAGTTAAAATAATTACAAATTTACCTGTAAAATAAATCCTAACCTAAGTTACAATTAAACCTAACTCTACACTATCAATAAATTAATTAAATAAAATACCTACAATTACCTACAATTAAACCTAACACTACACTATCAATAAATTAATTAAATACAATACCTACAAATAACTACAATGAAATAAACTAACTAAAGTACAAAAAATAAAAAAGAACTAAGTTACAAAAAATAAAAAAATATTTACAAACATAAGAAAAATATTACAACAATTTTAAACTAATTACACCTACTCTAAGTCCCTAATAAAATAACAAAGCCCCCAAAATAAAAAAATGCCCTACCCTATTCTAGATTACTAAAGTTCAAAGCTCTTTTACCTTACCAGCCCTGAACAGGGCCCTTTGCGGGGCATGCCCCAAGAAGTTCAGCTCTTTTGCCTGTAAAAAAAAACCATACAATACCCCCCCCAACATTACAACCCACCACCCACATACCCCTAATCTAACCCAAACCCCCCTTAAATAAACCTAACACTAAGCCCCTGAAGATCTCCCTACCTTGAGTCGTCTTCACCCAGCCGAGCCAAATTCTTCATCCAAGCGGAGCAAGAAGAGGTCCTCCATCCGGTAGAAGTCTTCATCCAAGCGGGGCAGAAGAGGTCTTCCATCCGATTGAAGTCTTCATCCAAGCGGGATCTTCTATCGTCATCCATCCGGAGCGGAGCGGCAGGATCCTGAAGACCTCCGACGCGGAACATCCATCCTGGCCGACGACTGAACGACGAATGACGGTTCCTTTAAATGACGTCATCCAAGATGGCGTCCCTCGAATTCCAATTGGCTGATAGGATTCTATCAGCCAATCGGAATTAAGGTAGGAATATTCTGATTGGCTGATGGAATCAGCCAATCAGAATCAAGTTCAATCCGATTGGCTGATTGGATCAGCCAATTGGATTGAACTTGATTCTGATTGGCTGATTCCATCAGCCAATCAGAATATTCCTACCTTAATTCCGATTGGCTGATAGAATCCTATCAGCCAATCGGAATTCGAGGGACGCCATCTTGGATGACGTCATTTAAAGGAACCGTCATTCGGCTAGTAGGCGTCGGGAGAAGAGGATGTTCCGCGTCGAATGGAAGATGATGGCTCCCGAAGAAAGAAGATTGAAGTTGCCGTTGATAGAAGACTTCATCCGGATCATAGACCTCTTCAGCTCCCGCTTGGATGAAGACTTCAGCCGGATCATGGACCTCTTCAGCTCCCGCTTGGATGATGACTTCAGCCGGATCATGGACCTCTTCAGCCCCCCGCTTGGGCTTGGATCAGGACATCGGAGGAGCTCTTCTGGATCGATCGGTGAACCTGGTATGGTGAAGATAAGGTAGGAAGATCTTCAGGGGCTTAGTGTTAGGTTTATTTAAGGGGGGTTTGGGTTAGATTAGGGGTATGTGGGTGGTGGGTTGTAATGTTGGGGGGGGTATTGTATGGGTTTTTTTTACAGGCAAAAGAGCTGAACTTCTTGGGGCATGCCCCGCAAAGGGCCCTGTTCAGGGCTGGTAAGGTAAAAGAGCTTTGAACTTTAGTAATTTAGAATAGGGTAGGGCATTTTTTTATTTTGGGGGGCTTTGTTATTTTATTAGGGGGCTTAGAGTAGGTGTAATTAGTTTAAAATTGTTGTAATATTTTTCTTATGTTTGTAAATATTTTTTTATTTTTTGTAACTTAGTTCTTTTTTATTTTTTGTACTTTAGATAGTTTATTTCATTGTAGTTATTTGTAGGTATTGTATTTAATTTATTTATTGATAGTGTAGTGTTAGGTTTAATTGTAGATAATTATAGGTATTTTATTTAATTAATTTATTGATAGTGTAGTGTTAGGTTTAATTGTAACTTAGGTTAGGATTTATTTTACAGGTAATTTTGTAATTATTGTACCTATTTTAGCTATTAAATAGTTCTTAACTATTTAATAGCTATTGTACCTGGTTAAAATAAATACAAAGTTACCTGTAAAATAAATATTAATCCTAAAATAGCTATAATATAATTATAATTTATATTGTAGCTATATTAGGATTTATTTTACAGGTAAGTATTTAGCTTTAAATAGGAATAATTTATTTAATAAGAGTTAATTAATTTCGTTAGATTAAAATTATATTTAATTTAGGGGGGTGTTAATGTTAGGGTTAGACTTAGCTTTAGGGGTTAATAGATTTATTAGAATAGCGGTGAGCTCCAGTCGGCAGATTAGGGGTTAATAATTGAAGTTAGGTGTCGGCGATGTTAGGGTGGGCAGATTAGGGGTTAATACTATTTATTATAGGGTTAGTGAGGCGGATTAGGGGTTAATAACTTTATTATGATAGCGGTGCGGTCCGGTCGGCAGATTAGGGGTTAATAAGTGTAGGCAGGTGGAGGCGACGTTGTGGGGGGCAGATTAGGGGTTAATAAATATAATATAGGGGTCGGCGGTGTTAGGGGCAGCAGATTAGGGGTACATAAGGATAATGTAAGTAGCGGCGGTTTACGGAGCGGCAGATTAGGGGTTAAAAATAATATGCAGGGGTCAGCGATAGCGGGGGCGGCAGATTAGGGGTTAATAAGTGTAAGGTTAGGGGTGTTTAGACTCGGGGTACATGTTAGGGTGTTAGGTGCAGACGTAGGAAGTGTTTCCCCATAGCAAACAATGGGGCTGCGTTAGGAGCTGAACGCGGCTTTTTTGCAGGTGTTAGGTTTTTTTTTCAGCTCAAACAGCCCCATTGTTTCCTATGGGGGAATCGTGCACGAGCACGTTTTTGAGGCTGGCCGCGTCCGTAAGCAACTCTGGTATCGAGAGTTGAAGCTGCGTTAAATATGCTCTACGCTCCTTTTTTGGAGCCTAACGCAGCCTTTATGTGGACTCTCAATACCAGAGTTATTTTTATGGTGCGGCCAGAAAAAAGCCGGCGTTAGCTACGCGGGTCCTTACCGACAAAACTCTAAATCTAGCCGTAAGGTTTTATTGGACAGGTAAGTATGTATTTAGTTTTAAATAAGTATTATTTAGTTAATAATTGTAACTTTAATCTATTTTAATTATGTTAAAGTTAGGGAATGTTAGGGTTAGGGTGACGGTTAGGTTTAGGGGTTAATAGTTTAATTTAGGTTGTTGTGATGTGGGGAGCTGGCGATTAATAGGTCTATTTAGTGGTAGTGATGTGGGAGGCAAGAGGTTTAGGGGTTAATAGCTTTATTTAGTGGCGGAGATGTCGAGGAGCGGCAGAATAGGGGTTAATAGTTTAATTATAGTGTGGGCGAAGTTGGGGTGCGAGGGAATAGGGGTTAAAGGGACACTAAGCCCAAAATGTTTCTTTCATGATTCAGGTAGAGAATACAATTTTGAACAATAATTAATTGTACTTCTATGCTCTGATTTGCTTCATTCTTTAGATATCCTTTGTCGAAGAAATAGCAATGCGCATGGGTGAGCCAATCACACGAGGAATCTATGTGCAGCCACCAATGAGCAGCTACTGAGCCTATATAGATATGCTTTTCAGCACAGGATATCAGGGGAATGAAGCAAATTATATAATAGAAGTAAATTAGAAAGATGTTTAAAATTGAATATTCTTTCTAAATCATGAAATAAAATGTTTGGGTTTCATGACCGTTTAATAACTTAGTATAGTGGCGGCGATATCGGGAGCGGCAGATTAGGGGTTGATAACATTATGTAGGTGTTGACGATGTCGGAGGCGGCAGATTAGGGGTGTTTAGACTTAGGGTTTATGTTAGGGTGTTAGGTTTAAACGTTACTTTTTTGCCCCATAGACATCAATGGGGCTGCGTTACGGAGCTTTTCATTCCACAATCGCAGGTTTTTTTCTGAACCCGCTCTCTCCATTGATGTCGATGGGGAAAGCGTGCACGAGCACGTCAAAACAGCGCTTCTATTTTGTGCGGTATGGAGCTCAACGCAACCATATCGCACGCACAAGCCGGCTGTTTCAAAACTTGTAATGGCTGCGCTATAGAGGGTGAAATAACGCAACTTTTGTTGCATTCGTTAAATTCCCTATAGCGAGCATAACTCGTAATCTACCTGTTTGTGTTTAGCGATGTAGTCCGAACACGGCATTGGGTTAGCGCATGAGCAATAAGTATTCATTTTAGTCTATGGAGAGAAGAAGTTAGTGCTGTTGTGATAGCTGAAATACTGAAGTTAGTGCACATTGGGCTTCGCTCATACGCAAACATTTTGCTTTCAACTTGTAATACACATGCTAAGTTTACTTCCAGCGGTGTTTACACACGAGCTAAATATCGCGCTGCTTGTAATTTAGTCCTATGTATTAAACCCCATGCAGAGGGGTTAATTAAAATAGGTGAAGTCCCACATGGGAGATGCAAATAAAACATAACTTATGTAAGAACTTACCTGATAAATTAATTTCTTTCATATTAGCAAGAGTCCATGAGCTAGTGACGTATGGGATATACATTCCTACCAGGAGGGGCAAAGTTTCCCAAACCTTAAAATGCCTATAAATACACCCCTCACCACACCCACAATTCAGTTTAACGAATAGCCAAGAAGTGGGGTGATAAGAAAGGAGCGAAAGCATCAAAAATAAGGAATTGGAATAATTGTGCTTTATACAAAAAATCCTAAACACCACAAAAAGGGTGGGCCTCATGGACTCCTGCTAATATGAAAGAAAGGAATTTATCAGGTAAGTTCTTACATAAATTATGTTTTCTTTCATGTAATTAGCAAGAGTCCATGAGCTAGTGACGTATGGGATAGCAGATACCCAAGATGTGGAACTTCCACGCAAGAGTCACTAGAGAGGGAGGGATAATATAAAGACAGCCAATTCCGCTGAAAAATTAATCCACAACCCAAATCAAAAGTTTAAATTTTTATAATGAAAAAACCTGAAATTATAAGCAGAAGAATCAAACTGAAACAGCTGCCTGAAGTACTATTCTACCAAAAACTGCTTCTGAAGAAGAGAAAACGTCAAAATGGTAGAATTTAGTAAAAGTATGCAAAGAAGACCAAGTCGTTGCTTTGCAAATCTGATCAACAGAAGCTTCATTCTTAAAAGCCCAGGAAGTAGAAACTGACCTAGTAGAATGAGCCGTAAACCTCTGAGGCGGGGAATAACCCGACTCCAAATAAGCATGATGAATCAAAAAAGCTTTAACCAAAATGCCAAAGAAATGACAGAAGCCTTCTGACCTTTCCTAAAACCAGAAAAGATAACAAATAGACTAGAAGTCTTTCTGAAATCTGAGTAGCTTCAGCATAAAATTTCAAAACTCTTACCACATCCAAAGAATGTAAGAATCTTTCCAAAGAATTCTTAGGATTAGGACACAAGGAAGGGACAATAATTCCTCTACTAATGTTGTTAGAATTCATAACTTTAGGTAAAAATTGAAATGAAGACAGCAAAACCACCTTATCCTGATGAAAATTCAGAAAAAGGAGACTCACAAGAAAGAGCAGAAAATTCAAAAACTGTTCTAGCTGAAGAGATGTCTAAAAGGTACAATACTCTCCATGAAAGTAATTAAAATGTCCAAAGAAAGCATATGCTCAAATGGAAGAGCCTGTAAAGCCCTCAGAACCAAATTAAGACTCCAAGGAGGAGAAATTGGCTTAATGACAGGATTGATACGAACCAAAGCCTGAACAAAACAATGAGTAACAGAAAGATTAGCAATTTTTTCTGTGAAAACAGCACAGAAAAAGCAGAGATTTGTCCTTTCAAGGAACTTGCAGACAAAAACCCTTATCCAAACCATCCTGAAGAAACTATAAAATCCTAGGAATTCTAAAAGAATGCCAAGAGAATTTATGAGAAGAGCATCATGAGATGTAAATCTTCCAAACTCGATAATAAATCTTACTAGACACAGATTTACGAGCCTGCAACATAGCATTGATCACTGAGTCAGAGAAACTTCTATGACTAAGTACTAAGCGTTAAATTTCCATACCATCAAATTAATAATTTGAGTTCCTGATGGAAAAAAACGAATGTTAAGATATAAGGTCTGGCCTTAAATGGAAGTGACCAAGATTGGCAACTGGACATCCGAACAAGAACCATATACCAAAACCTGTGCGGCCATGCTGGAGCCACCAGCAACACAAAAGATTGCTCCCTGATGATTTTGAAAATCACTCCAAAAAGAAGAACCAGTGGCGAAAAAATATAGGCAGATTGATAACTCCAAGGAAGTGTCAATGCATACACTGCTTCCGCCTGAGTATCCCCGGACCTGAATAGGCCCCTGGGAAGTTCCTTGTTTAGATGAGATGCCAACAGATCTATTTCTGGAAGCCCTCACATCTGAAAAATTTGAAAAAACACATCTGGGTAAAGAGACCATTCTCCCGGATGTAAAGCTTGATTGACAGAGATAATCCGCTTCCCAATTGTCTATACCTGGGAAATGGACCACAGAAATTAGACAGGAGCTGGATTTAGCCCAAGCAAATATCCGAGATACTTCTTTCACAGCCTAAGGACTGAGAGTCCCACCCTGATGATTGACATACGCCACAGTTGTGACATTGTCTGTCGGAAAAAGAATAAACGTCTCTTTCTTCAAAAAGAAGCCAAAACTGAAGAACTCTGAGAAATGCACGGAGTTCCAAAATATCAAATGGTAATCTCGCCTCCTGAGATTTCCAAACCCCTTGTGCTGACAGAGATCCCCAGAGAGCCTCCCAACCTAAAAGACTCGCATCTGTAGTGATCATAATCCAGGTTGAATGAACCGAAGAGACCCGTAGAACTAAATGATGGTGATCTAACCACCAAATCAAAGATAGTTAAACGTTGGGATTCAAAGATATAAAAAGTGATATCCTAGAATCCCTGCACCATTAATTCAGCATAAAAAACTGGAAAGGTTTCCTATGAAAATGAGCAAAGGGAATCGAATCCAATGCTTCAGCCATGAGACCTAAAACTTCCATGCATATATAGCAAATGAAGGAAATTATAGAGACTGAATGTTCCGACAAACGGAACCCAATAAAATTGTCACTTGTCTGTTAGAGACAAAGACATTAACACAATCTATCTGGAAACCTAAAAAAAAAAGGTGACCCTTTGTGTGAGAATCAAGGAGCTTTTGATAAAAAGATCCTCTAACCATGTCTTGAAGAAACAACAAAAGTTGAATCGTATGAGATTCCGCAGAATGAAAAGACTGAGCCAGTACCACGAGACCGTCCAAATAAGGAAACACTGAGAACCTTGAAAAGATTCTTAGAGCTGTCGCTAGACCAGAAGGAAAAGCAACAAATTGGTAATGCTTGTCACAAAAAGAGATTCTCAGAAAATTAAAATAATCTGAATGAAAACAGAAAATGAAGATATGCATCTATTGTATCTATTGTAAACAAATAATGCCATCACTGACCAAAAAGGCAGAATAGACCATATAAACACCATTCTAAAAGATGGTACACTTATATGATAATTGAAAAAGATTTTCTATCATTGGGACAATGAATAGTTTTGAATAAAATCCCTAAAATGGAACTGGTATAAATACCCCAGAAAACTCCAGGTCTGAGAAGCGCCTTGAGCCCCAACGGGTGACCAGCCGTGCTTCACAAGTACCCAATACATACAGGTCTAAAACATACTTCAGGAAAGTGTGAGCCTTACTGGAATAGCCGGAATATGTTAGAGAAAAAAAGACTTCTCACAGACGGTTTTACTCTGAATCCTATTCTGTACCCAAATCTAAGAAGTAAGGACCGAATTGAACCAAAATTTTAAAAAAGTCTTAACCTGCCCCTTACCAGCTAAGCTGGAATAAGAACCGCACCTACATGCAAATTTGGGGAGCTGACTTTGATCTTCTAAATGGCTTAAATTGAATGAAGAAAACTTCCAATTATAAAAATGTTACTTGGGGAAGAATTCAGGATTCCGTTCCTTAGTAAGAACAAAAACTAATATAAGCTTAAAATTTAGTCTTAGAACTCAATCTTGAAGCCCAGAGTAACAGTTGAAGAATTGAATCCAATTGTGAACCAAATAATTGATTACCTTGGAAAAAATATGGAATTTTGAAATCAAATTAGCATTCCAAGATTGAAATCACAAAGCTCTTCTAGCTAAAGAAGCTAAAGAGATAGATTAAACCTCATTTGTAGGGGGGCAGGATAGGGGTTAATAAATTTAATATAGGTTGCGGCGGGGTCAGGGAGCGGCGGTTTAGGGGTTAAACTATTTATTTAGTTGCGGCGAGGTGCGGGATCAGCAGGATAGGGGTTAATAACTTTATTATTGAGGGCGACGGTATAGGGGGGGCAGGATAGGGGTTACTAGGTATAATGTAGGTGGCAGCGGTGTCCGGGAGCGACGGTTTAGGGGTTAATACATTTATAAGAGTTGCAGCGGGGTCTAGGAGAGGCGGTTTAGGGGTTAGTAACTTTATTTAGTTGCGGGGGGCTCCGGGGGCGCCGGTATAGGGGGTAGAACAGTGTAGTTTAGTGTGGGTGCTTAGTGACAGGCTAGCAAGAAAGCTGTGAAAATGCCGAAGAGCAGCGAGATCGGATGAGTGATAACTCTCACAGTCCGCTGCTCATCGCCCCGTACTTGGTGCGCAGCTTTTTGACAGCTTTTTAGATAACTTAGGCGAATTTTTGCAGGTCCGTGGCAGCGATGTAAGGCGAGCTTAGGCGGGCGTATTGGGCCGGCGAAGACAGGTAAAATAGACACGTTGATAACTAGGCCCCTCTGTTTTCTTTTTTTTTTTTTTTATTCTTTTCACCCACTGCTAGATATTTTTGTTTCACATTCACATACATTTACACACAATCCAAAGTAACAAACAAACCTGCACAACGGAGCATCCTTCGGGTAGTTAGATGATTCTTAAAAGGTGTGAGTTAGGCACAAAATAGAGAGAGGGTATAAAGTTAATTTCCCCAGTGGGATAACTCTATCTTTTATAGTAGATTCCAGACGGCAGCCATAGTTCCCTGTGTGTCTGCACACACACCCATGATCACTGCGTGAATCAAGTGCGTGAAGCACGAAACGTTTGCTGTTTTTTGCACCTGTTCTTTTACTTGTATTTTGCACAACTGTGCTGACCACTTTTTACATATTTTGCATGTTTTTAATCATGTTGGAATAAAGCTGAACTTTTAACTTTTTTCTGGGCTTGGAGCGCTGTTTTTTTGTTCCCTCTCTGGATTTCCATTTACACACAATCACCTTGCTATTTGGTTTTATAGCGCAACTAGACTGAGCGCAATTATTTGTCCTAATGGAAGTAAAGGAGAGAGAGAGCACTAGGATATTTTGGGTCCCCTTTTTTTTCCTTAATCAGCCATAACTCTTATTAAAATTACGATGCTACAGGGCCCCAGAATACCCCTTCTAAATATTTGACTAACTCCACTGGGTTTGCCTCGAGTTTTTTTTTTTTGTTATTTGTTTACAATTGCACTGTTTTGAATTTTCCTTTTTTTTTTTTTTTTTTTTAATTTATTTGCACCCTTCACATTAGTTTAAATTACAACAGCGTCTAACGACGCCTTATATAACTCTTACTGCACTATTAGTTTTAGGTCCATGGATAGATTCATTACACTAAACAAAGGCTCTTCTTCTAACATGCCTCCTAAACAAAGAGATAGGAAAGGGAAAAATAAAAACTCTGACCCCGCTGCAGACATCTCGCACGATAAAGGGGTGGTCAACTCTACCTCTAATGATATGTCATAATTTGCTGTTGAAGTTGTTAAAATGATAGCTCCTCAGCTAGACACAATTAATTAGGAAATCAAGAAATAAATATCTAGCTTGACTATAGAAGTCTGACAGTTCTCAGCAAGGTTCAGGAGGTGGAGACCAGATGCAATTTACAAGACCCTATTTCAATAGCACATAGTAATGCAATTGAAGTACTTCAGACAAAAATTGAGGATCTTGAGGACTGTTCGAGACGCAATAACCTAAAATTAATTGGTCTCCCGGAAACGGTAGAATTTCAAGACTTAATGGCTTTTGTCTCTGTCACTCTACCTCAGACACTCTTGATCCCGCCTCCAACAATACCCTTTCAGAAAGAAAGAGTACATAGGATAGGGTATTATAAAGGGAATATTGATACTGTCAAGCCAAGACCAATTATTTTCAAATTCGTGAACTTCCAAGACAAAATGCTGTATCTTAAATATTACAGGAAATTTAATCCCTTTGTAATTGGCCCTCATAAAATTCTTATCTTCCAAGACTTTTCAGCAGAAACATTAACCAAGAGAAGGGAGATGTCTCTTTTTTATGGTAAACTTATGAAGGCCCATTACAATATTAGTTTGATCTATCCAGCTAAGCTGGTAGTGATAAGAGAAGGAATCTCTCATACTCTCAATAATGTCTCGGAAGCTGAATTGTTTTGTAAAGAGGTTGGCTTATCCTAACCAATAAGTAATTGTTGTAATCGTTAAAATTTTGGTTCTAATGCTTGGGTATGGAGTGGAGTTATTGTTGTGTATTGTGTCTTGTGTTAAGGTTGGTTTTAACCCCCCCATTTTTTCCCCCTCTCTCTCCCTTCCCACCCCCCTTTTTCCCATTTTTTTCAATAGTCTCGGTTGATGGAAGTAAACCTTAATCTAATATCATGGAATGTGTGTGGCATAACCTCTCCAATTAAAAGGAAGTCCATAATTAAGCATTTGGGTAAGTTTAAACCTGATATTGTTTTTTTTTTTTACAGGAAATACATTTAAAAGCTGTAGAAATACCCAAACTCAAAACTAAATGGGTTGGAGAGGTTATTGCCGCCCCACATGATTCTAGAAAAAAGGGGTTAGCAATCCTTTTGAATAAAAATTTAGAATATAAAATTGAGGCTACTGAATTGGACCCTGAAGGACGTTTTCAAATCATAGAGATAGCTTTTAATAAATCTCGTTTTATTTTATGTAATGTTTTCCGCCCAAATAATGTCGATAGGGAATTTTGGAGTAATTTGACATTTAAACTGCATAAATACATAGGACAAAATCTCATAGTAGCGGGAGATTTTAATTTAGTAGCAGAATCAACCCTAGATAGGCTAAACAAAAAGTACCAATTAGGGGGGTGGAGCCGGCTGCAGCTAAAGATGGCTGCTTAAGCCCTGAGCTCTGTGAAGGGGACCGGAGACAAGGAGACCTGATATGGTCTAATGTGGGATTTCAGCTTCACACACAAGCGGATCAAGCACCGGACACCTCAGGGACTTTGGTAATGTTCTCCGAGCACTAATCCGCAGGACACGTCCTGAGAGAGCAGTTTTTAAAAGAACCCAGCAACGGCCATGCTGTGAGGCCACGAGTACAGTTACTGCGTCACATCAAACCCGGCAGAACGTCAAGGAGAAACAAAAGAGCCCCACAGAGAGGAGGATTAACCCTTGTTGGGTAAATGCAGCAATAAAAAAAGTGTATTATCTCTTGTTTGGGAATAGACAGAGGGGTACATAATCTCCAGTACCGGACCGGCCATAACTGAGAGGCAGCACTGATTGATTCATATAACTTGCCTAATTCATAAGCCACAAAGCAGACATTGGTCTGACAGGAGAGGGGATAAAGACATAAAGGGATTTGAACTACGGTGTGGGAATAAATCATCTAACTGGTGACCCACATACCTGTTTTAATAAAAGCTTTATGACACAGCTGAAATAAAACAATCAGAGTCACTATTACACTTTATACCTAAACACAGTGGACACTATTCTCTGAACACTCTCCCTCCTGTTCATTTCTTCCTGAGGATACTACACCTACGCAACTAAAGATGGCTACCAAAAAGAGTACTAAACCTGCTAAAACCTCCCGTACTCCTTTAAATAAAAGCCAGTCTGTAAGCGCATTTTTTACCTCTTCTGAACAAAAGTCACAAAAGCGCCATGTAACTCCTAACACACCACATTCGCCAGATGATTCTTTACATAATGCTCCAGAAACGATTGACACTAGCTAGACCTCAATTCCATCACATATTTTATCCTCTCTTGCATCAATACAGGACATTGCTAAAGTAGTCAGGGAGGAATAAGGGAGGATAAGGGATAAGCATAAGGGAGGAATTACAGGAGCTTAAACAGGATATGCATACCCTAGGTTTTAGGGTTGAAGCATTAGAAGATCAAGGAGACATCATAAGGGAAGATCTAACAACCATGCAGGACACAATAGGTCAGCAAACGGATCTAATAACTTCTTTGCAAGATAAGCTAGAGGATCTTGAAAACAGGGGGAGGAGGAAAAATATAAGGCTATGAGGGATCCCTGAATCAGTTCTTCCAAAAGAACTCCTGGTATATTTACCTGCCCTCTTTACACATCTGTTAAGTGATCCTAATGCTACTAACATACAGTGGGTACGGGCCCACAGAGCCCTTAGGCCGAAACCCCCAGACACTGCTCCCCCAAGGGATATTATAATAGTATTTAAGAACTTTTTGGAAAAAGAGAACATCATGGCCGCCTCCAGAAAGAAACAACCAGTTCGGTTACGAGGGGTTGAAATACAGTTTTAAGCTGACCTGGCAGTAAGGACACTGCAGAGAAGGAAGGAATTATCACCCCTAACCACACTCTTGAGAAATAAAAAAATCCCTTATAGATGGGGATTTCCTTTCCAACTATTGGAACAATTCTGCAGATTACTTGATCTAGAGCCACCGACTATACTCCTGCCGCAAACAAGCACAGACAAAGAAAAAACAAGATTCCAAAGAAAGTCACAAGAAAAACCGTGGGACATTGTCTCGTCTCAAAAGAAAAAAGGGAAAGGGGCACCCAATCCCTTTGTTGTAATGAGAGAACAGAGACTAGCTAAATCCACAAATAAAGTGACCCCAGAAGAAGAAGATTCCGCTTCAGATTCAGAGGACCAGTAACTATGAATACTTAATGCTATACATTTATGTGCAAATTTTGTTTCCAAAATAGTGCCTATAACTTGCCTCTAGTTTTAAAAAATGAGGTTAGCAGGAGACTGGTATTATCCTTAAAGAATATTATACTGTTTTGTTTATGAATCTGTTATAAGATGTATAATCATTCTAAAATATTGCTGAAAGTCTTAAATATATACAATATCTTAATTTTAAAGGTCACCCTATAAATGACCCCTAAGTATTGTTTTAGTTCTCATATCAATTCTGAAACTCAGAAAATGTTTACACAAATATCATTTGTTTTTGTTTTATATGTTATACTAGTTGTTTGTTATTTTATAACTATGGTTAAATGTAGTACTATCACACCTCGGGTTCTGGAGGGTATGCATCATTATTGTAGTTGTATATCAGGTTATCACATACCATTTAATATGACATTGAAACTGGAAGGTTGTTGTTATAAGAAGTACAGAGAGTGCTTAATTTCCCCATATAGACGTAGGCGACCAGGTATTTTCAAGAGCCTCACATCTTCCCATCTCACCCACAATAAATATTATGACACATGGTCTAAACATCATATCCCAGAATGTAAAGGGATTCAACTTGCCCCAAAAACGCTCAGCAGCACTAGCAGATCTGTATAGGCGGCAAGCAAATATTCTTTTTCTACAAGAAACACATCACAAAAAGCATAGGAAACACAAATTCCATGGCCAGCACTATACACAGCATTATCATCATTCATTCACACACAAAAAAAGGGGGGTTAGTATCCTCATGGATACAAATACAGCCTTTCAGCATATACAGACATCTAAAGACAGAGAAGGGAGGTTTTTGGGGGTCTTTGGTCTCCTGTTCAGAAGCCCAGTGATGTTCATAAATATATACGCACCGAATAATCAACAAATTCCTTTTTTCAGAATGATGTTTCAAAAGATTTTAGACTTCTGTAGAGGAATTGTCATATTGGGAGGAGATTTTAATTTTCCAATTTAACCACAAATAGATAGTTCAAACCCCAAATCAAGGGTGTACCTTAAAACAGCTCGATTCCTATGGAAAATGTTTAGAGAATATAATCTTTT
Source organism: Bombina bombina (assembly GCF_027579735.1). Taxonomy (NCBI): domain Eukaryota; kingdom Metazoa; phylum Chordata; class Amphibia; order Anura; family Bombinatoridae; genus Bombina; species Bombina bombina. The sequence continues at coordinate 537,914,501 of NC_069499.1, forward strand.
TGACACTTGGCGGTATTTCAATGGTGAAAAACGAAATGACACCTTTTTCTCAGCCCCTTTCAAGACATACAGTCGTTTAGATTACTTCTTTATTAACCAGGCAGGTTTGACTTACTCTAAAAACTCCCTAATAAAACCAACTTCATGGTCAGACCATTCTGCAATGTCTATGCAATTACACTGGCCTAACACTAGGAATTCTGAATTTCAATGGAGATTAGATGACTCCCTGTTGGACTCTGAAGATAGGAAGGAGAGACTAGGCAGATCACTTAGATACTTCTTTGAAATAAACAACACCAAAGAAGTGGACGATACCATTCTGTGGGAAACACACAAATGTTATATGAGAGGAGAATTTATCAAATATAAAGCTCAAAAACAAAAGATAGAAAGGCAGCATTACACCAAATTTACCACACAACTCTCAAATCTAGAATTCCAACACAAGATGAGACCTATAGATCCCCACATTCTGCACAGGTTGCAAAAATGTAGATACCAACTCAAAGAGTTACTTTCTCAGGAACAGCAGACCATCACTCAAAAATACAGGGAAAGATTTTTCTATGAGGGTAACAAGGCAGGGAAAATGCTAGCTAGACATCTGAAGGCTTAAAAACCTAAATCTCATATACATGAACTATATATTTCCAAGACACAAAAAGTTCATACAACCCCAGCAATTATCGCACATTTTAGGGATTACTATAATAAGCTTTACAATCTAAATAATGTAAGTCCTCAACCTGATGTAACATCTAACATATCCACATATCTTGATAGCACCAATCTTCCCACCTTAAATGATGAACAAATAACGGAGTTAGATGCCCCGATTTCTAATGCAGAATTATCTCAAGCCATTAAAAACCTAAAAGTGGGTAAAAGTTCAGGCCCAGACAGGTTTACAGCTCGTTACTATCAAACCTTTCAGGATGTCTTGGTGCCATTCCTTCTGACCCTCTTCAACAAAATAAATAAAGATAACCCATTCCCACAGAATATGGTAGAAGCCCATATAACTGTTCTCCCCAAGCCTGGGAAACCCCCCAGCACCCCAGCCAATTTCAGACCTATATCACTACTTAACGTAGACACAAAATTATTTGCAAAAATTATAGCTACCCGCATCAACAAAATACTCCCCCTATTAATCAACACTAATCAAGCAGGCTTTACACCAAACCGCGAAGCTAGGGATAATACTACTAAAATAATTAATCTTTTAGATTATGTTTCCAAAATGAAGATTCCAACAATACTTTTATCTATAGACGCGGAAAAAGCCTTTGATAGGCTGAATTGGGATTTCCTAAAGGCCACCTTACATAAATTTGGATTCAGACCACTAATAATTGAGAAAATATTTGCCCTATACCAATATCCCACAGCTAAAATACGCCTGAATGACTCATTATCTTCCTCAATCAAAATTTCGAATGGTACACGTCAGGGATGCCCGTTGTCACCCATCTTATTTGTAATAGCTATGGAAGCTCTAGCGACAAATATATGTCAGAATCCTGACATTTCAGGTATTACTATACACAATAGAGAATATAAAATGGCATTATATGCTGACGATGTCATGCTTACCCTTACAAACCCATTACAATCACTGAAGGCCCTCTATGTAGAATTTTCCAGATATAGTAATATTTCTTACTTTAAAATGAATGACTCCAAATCAGAATTCCTTAGCTTAAATAATTTTCCATACATCATACAGCAAATACAGCAGACGTTTTCCTACAAATACCAAAATACTTTTATAAAGTACTTAGGGTTGCAAATAACTGGTGATAAAGATAAATTATTTACTTTAAATTTCTTACCACTACATCAAAGAGTTAAGCAGGAACTCCATGACTGGACATACAAATCCATGTCATGGCTAGGCTGAATAAGTGCTATTAAGATGATGATTCTTCCAAAGATACTCTACTTCCTGCAGGCTTTACCTATACCCATACCTGAAAATTGTATGCAGTCTCTGCAAAATTCTATTAACACCTATCTTTGGTCTAAACATATGACTAGAGTATCGATGAAGACGATGTATATGTCTAAAGAGAGAGGGGGATTGGGAGTCCCAAATTTAGCATTATACAAATTAGCAGCTCACTTTGTACGCATCATTAACTGGTGCAGGCATGAAAATGATAAAGAATGGGTAATATTGGAACAAGATATGGCCAAATCGGATAACCTTGGTAGTACTTGCTGGCTACCAGCATCACAATGTAAGGCATCACATACTTCTTTCACCCTCACTGCTGAAACACTTAAACAATGGGACAGGGTGCTCAAAAAGGACTTCACAATCTCATCAAACCCTTCCCCATTAACATCAATTCTCGCAAACCATATCTTTGACATTGAGAAAAATGCCACTCTAAATTCGATATGTTATTATTTTATTATCGGTTATTTGTAGAGCGCCAACAGATTCTGCAGCGCTATAAACAAAGGGGGAGTACAACAAAACAATTATAGGGTAGAGGGTCCTGCCAAGAGTTGCACTGTTGTAGTCAGCTCTTAAGAAGGTGATCTACAAACAGCTGGACTTTTAGGCTTACGTGCTAAGAGGGTTCAGGGGATTGCAGTGGAGGAGAGGAACTGGTATTAGGAAAGGTTAGCATAGGTTGTATGCATCCCTGAACAGTAGAGTCTTTAGGGAGCACTTGTAAAACTAGAAGAAAGTCTTGTGGTGCGAGGCAGAGAGTTCCACAAGATGGGAGCCAGTCTGGAGAAGTGTATGTTCCATACACTCACTAATTCCCTATCACACGGTACTTGATAATGGTAGACTACGCTCAAGGATTGAACTACTCAACCTAGAGATACCACACTTTGAACAATGGCTTAAGTATCATCAACTAGCTCATATAATATCCTCACATCCTGAAAAAACTAAAATCAGAAGGCCACTTACCCCATTTGAGTCCCTCTTCTATCTGGCAATTGCAACCAAAGGCCACTTATCTATCTCATATAAACTAATTTCACAGGGAACTTCACGCACACTTCCCACATACACACAGAAATGGGAAACCGAATTGAATACAACACTTTCTGAAAAAGAGTGGATAGCTGAACTCATCGGCTTCCTCTATGAGATTCCGTGAAACTAATATGAAATTGCTTAGTAGATGGTACTATACACCTCAGAGATTAGTCCAGATTTACCCAGCAACAACTGCTAACTGCTGGAGAGGATGTGGTCAGGTAGGCTCACTCCTGCACATATGGTGGGAATGTCCCAAAATGGGTGAATACTGGCAGTCAATAATAAGAGAGATAAACAAAGCATTGCATGCCACTGTACACTTAGACCCCTTGACATGTCTATTTCACAAACCAGTTAAACTGACTTGTAATCTGAGATCCACACTTCTATACATAATTTTAAATTGTGCAAAACAGTTAATACCCAAATGATGGAAAAAAGAATCAATCCAAAGGGAATGGTATGAACGTGTCAACTTGGTGTTATCTTTGGAAAAGTATCATTACTTCCGATTACATAGAATGGAGGACTATCACTCTCTTAAATTTATATGGGAGGAATACGCATATTCGATAGACTACTAACAAAGTTTATAATGTGTTCTAATATGGACCATTCTATAATAATGATTATGAATATAATGGTAACTACAATGACAATAATACCATATTGTCCTATTGTTATCTGTTAACCATTGTAACTACATTTTATTGTAAGTTTTGATTTATTTTAGTCAATAAAAAATCTTTAAAAAAAAAAAAAAAAGCACCAATTAATAGGGACAGAAAGACTCATATATTACAGAAATTCTGTTTTCAAATAGGGCTTGTGGATATTTGGCGTGTCCAAAATCTAGATTTACGATCATATACCTGTATGTCTAAAGGCCATCAGTCCCGATCTAGGATTGACCTGTTTCTTATTTCAGAATCCCTAGTAGGTCTGAATTGGGAAGCTGGAATTAATTATATTTTAATTTCAGACCATGCCAAAATATCATTAAATCTTAATACCCGTTTACTATATCCACTTAATAACAATATTTATTTCCCTAAACACTTAGCTAACAATATCAATTTTCAAAATTGGTTAAGAAGCAGTTGGGGGAATACTATAAACACAACCACGCGTATTTAGAGAAAACGGAGGTGTTCTTGGAAGCAGCCAAGGCTGTCCTGAGGGGCGAGATTAAATCTTATATGTGCCAACTTAAAAAAAGATTTAGACAAACTGAAATCATATTAGCTAATCAAGTTTAAAATTTGTATAGAACGTATATAGATAACTCTATTAGACCACGCTGGGTTGCGTATGTGAACGCTAAGACAGCTCGCGATATCCATCTTAAGCAGACAAATGCTCAAGAAGATCTTCGATTGAAAGCTCTATAAGGGGGTCATCGTGGTAGGTCAGCTACATTCCTCGCCAGAATCACTAAATCAGTCTCGAGAAATACTATTTCTGCTATTAAAAAGGATATGGATAGATTTACTAATCAATCTGATATTGAAAACGATTTTTTTATTTTTATCTTTTTATTATTGAGGTTTAAGTACAAGTGTACAATAAAAAAGATATACGATGAGCAAACAAAGAGAAAACAGAACATATGGTTGCAGTACAATTAGAAAACTATGAGTACATACTATTAAAATAACACTAATCTTTAAATTGTTAGTATTGCATTGTAAAGATCAGAAGAAGGATGCGGTGCTCATCGTTAATAGTGGGTATTGTTCTACTTATGAACCCTCTAAAATGGATTAAGGAGGCCACTCTTGGGCCTCGAGTACTTGAGTGGTAATACTATTTATAGAAGGTATCTGAAAGTGAAGGGGCCACTTATGGGCCTCATCTTATGAACCTCATTTTTTATTTTTATAGTACTGTAAAAGAACAGTATAGCGTTAAGATGTTATAGAGGGAGCTCTGCCAGAACAATTACTAATTTACAACTTTTAAGTACTTAGTGGAGAATAGAGCTGCACCCAAATCTAAGGGTTATTTTAAAAGGATATAGGGAGCCAGCTAAAATTATGAGTGATATAATTTAGAGTTGTCACAAGAAAAAGGTCTCAAGGGCCAAAAAAAGATATGAACTGTAAGCAAGGTGGATTCCACTGCTAGATAGCCTGAGAAGAAAATTAGATCTTTTGTTGAACATCTAGATATGGACTATTGTAGAGCATTAGCAATAGACAAAATGATAGCCAGAATCATATTTTAAGCCTACAGGGGAGGCAATGGTACTAGCATATTCTCCATTTTAAATATTAAAAAGCAGAAGTTGAGTAGTAGACAAAACTGTAACTGTTACAAGCAGTGTCTTGTTGTTTTGAGAACTTGCAGTGGCTTGCGGATCATCACTGCTTCATAACGAAAGCGGCAACTATTGCCCTGCCGGGGGGGTTGGTATAGTAGGCCGCAACCTTTAGTTCTTACCGGGGAGCTGAAAATTGAACCAAAACCAGAAAAAATAGTAAAGCTCAATACAGGTTGTTTAACTGCGCCAATTTCTGTAGAAAAAACATAAGATGTAGTATTGAAGCGAAGATTTTAGATGATATTGTAATTTATAATGGAATTATATGTTGTAAGCCTGATGAAACAGCCTGTGTGCTGAGAAACGCGTCGCTTGTTTTTACTTGTTTTTACTAGTAAATATAATACTTTATTAAAACACACTTGCTCTTGTGCATTTTGTGGACCAATTTATTTTGGCCCAATTTACTGGACACCTGCTGACTGCTTCCTGCGGATACCCTGTCTAAAGTCTGTTGGGTGACTACATTGATCCCATCCTGCTAGAATAGCATCACTGTAGATGCTATATCAAATGTGAGTATATTACTTTAAACACTGTAATATATCCTGGGTCCAAACTGTACTAGGCCATATAGGCACCTCTGTGTCTCTCTATATATCCACTACAGATTACTCCACTTTATCCTAGAGGTCGGTCTGCTGGGTGACTGTGATTGATCCCAGGCTGCTTCTATTGCACTGATTGAAGTGCTCCCTGAATTGTGAGTTTGCATTAGCACGACTAGATCATATACATTGTGTTGAACAAACAATATTGGGCCATGTGGCGCATCTGTCTCTCTCTTGTTTTGTAGATGATATTGTGCTGGAGATGAGTGGAGCTGAAAGAAATGCGACCTATCATGGCCGCCATCCGGAAGTTCCCAGCGAAAACGATTTTTTCACCTCTTTAATAAACCATATAAATGTGAATGACCCATGTAATTAAGAAAAAAGAATTCTGGGATAAAATTAAAGTTCCTAAACTCTCTTCAGAAATTATGTCCAGAATTTTCCCATTTCAGATGCTGAAATTTTAGAAGCTATTCAGATAGCCAAATTAAATAAAGCTGCTGGACCAGACTCCCTCCCCATAGAATTTTATAGAATTTTACAGATCACTCCGACTTTAAATAAACTATTTAATGTATATTTTTCAGACAATACTAATTGTTCACACTACTTCGCCGCCACCAATATTTCTTTAATTTTAAAGAAAAACAAAGACCCAGAACTTCCAGGCTTATACAGGCCTATCTCTGTGCTGAATGCCGATTATAAACTTCTAATTTCTATTGTAGCTAACCGTCTTAAATCCTTTCTCAGAGAATTAATTCATGAGAACCAATCAGGTGTTATGCCCGGGAGAAACCCTGTAAGAAACATGAGGAAGGTTATGCTGGTTCTCATTATTTTCTGGAATATGTATAAATCGTCTAGATGTTGAGATCTGGCTGACTTGGCTATACTAACGGTTGATGCGGAAAAAGCTTTTGATCGTATCTGCTGGGATCACCTGTTTTTCTCTTTAGAGCAATTCGGCCTTGTAGGCTATTTTAATAATTTAATTCTGTGAATCTATAGCTCCCCCACATCTGCGTTAATCATTAATAATTCTATTTCACAACGCTTAGTTCTTCAAAGGGGTACCAGGCAGGGGTGTCCACTTTCCCCATTACTCTTTAATATTTCATTAGAACCCTTGGCAATTCTGCTTCATCAAGAACTTGAAGGAATCCGATTGGGCGGCCAGAAGTTGGTTCTATTACTTTATGCTGATGACCTTTTGTTGTTTTTTATTTTTTTTAATTCTTTTGTTTTATTTATAATTTAACATAATTATACAGGCTTGTATCTTGTCAGAAATCGATAAGCATTTGAATAAATACAAATAAACAAATACACTTGCATTATTGCTTACACGAAAAAGCAAAGACCAGAAGGAAATTGGAAAAAAAACAGAAAGAAAAAAGGGAAGAGGAGAGGGGATACAATTTGTTAGCTTCATTATATTTTAACCTCACCTATTTATTTCATAACCACTCTCCCCTGAGTCTACTTTCCATTATATACACAGTATTTTCAAACCTTGAAATAAGCTACTTTTGAGTATCTCTACCCTGTGTCTTAATCCAAAACTTCCATTTTTCAAAAAACTTGCTAACATTATCTTCAACATTAAACCAGATATCATTTTGCTCAATCAGAAATTGCTTCTGTACTATATTTTTCAGTAACTTAAGTGATGGTGCACGTTCATTCTTCCACCCTTTTAAAATCAGGTTCCTGCTTAATATAATTATCATTGTAATGAGTATTTTACACTGTAAAGATTCTGCTTTCTTAAAATTTAAAAATATAACATGTTCTGCTTGTAATATCATCTGGATATTGCACATTTCATTGGCCCAGAATGATACCATCCTCCAAAATCTTTGGAGTTTTGGGCATTCCCAGAGGCAGTGAATTAGATTGGCATTATCCCTTCTACATTTCACACAATTATATTTATTGTGACCTTTCCCCCACTTAAACATTACTTCTGGTGTAATATAAGTCATCCATATTATTTTAATGTGTTGTTCACACAAGGACATTGCCATTGTGGCTCTTTCTACAGATCCGCTGATGATAGGTTAGGGAAATATGTAACAATATTAAAATAAATTAAAACTTCTAAGCACTAAAAATACCTGCACACATCAAAATAAGATTGCACTCTGGAGGCAATCTAAATGAGAACCCAAATGATAAAAACAGAGATAGATGTGGCGCTAAAGGCAGCACGGTATATACTAAAGATACGGCAAGAGAAATACCTAATATTGATAATAACTGTTATACATAAATATGATAAAAATGATGAAAAAACAAACAGTGGACTCAAAAGTTATTAATAAACAGCGGACTCAAAAGTTATTAGTAAAATCTCAGAATCTTTATATTTGAAATTAATACTTTATATTTGAAATTAATACTTTGTTAAAATCAATCGATAGCAAAAGTTAAAGGTACATAGGAATACACATAAAAAATGATATACAATAACACTAAATGAACCACCGGTGGTTTAATTTAATAATAAAAAACTGGTAATATCTAAAAAAGAGGAGCTGATTTCCCTTAAGCGTAAATCAATGTGGGTAAGGCTGAAATGTCCACTTAGCAAATGATTGTCAAATATAGAAATCCAACAATAAAAAAGGATTTGATTTAGAAGGTCAAATGAGCAAAGAGACCCGTTAGTTTCTGTAGTAATTCAATGTATCCAGACAGTCAACAGGAATCCCCAATCCAAGCTGACAAGTTATGAAAGTTTAAATGATAATACCTTTTGCGCTGCAGGACAAATACCTCTGGGCAGGCTCTCTTTTAGATTCAGAGACTCACCAGACACTTCGGTCGATTCCTGTATGTAGTGACCGGGTAGCTAAGTCCCTTCTCGCAGCTTTTTTCTGTTAGCCTGTCTGCCGTGGTGCTTCGTCGGCAAACGTTTGGCGTGTGACGTCAGGTCGAGCGTCACGTGGCTGAAATCCTCCAATCAGTGTGGGGATTCCCCGCTGTCGGTATTGCTGCGGGAAATTTGAAATCCGGACAATCTCAGAGCGCTCTGATGGATAGTGGTAGTAGTTCAAAGTTGCATCTACGCGTTTCAGCCGTGTACCGGCCTTTATCAAGATGATCAGTCCATAGTGAACTATCCTTTTATAGTGATTTCAATTTCCCCTTTTGAGTCCGCTGTTTGTTTTTTCATCATTTTTATCATATTTATGTATAACAGTTATTATCAATATTAGGTATTTCTCTTGCCGTATCTTTAGTATATACCGTGCTGCCTTTAGCGCCACATCTATCTCTGTTTTTATCATTTGGGTTCTCATTTAGATTGCCTCCAGAGTGCAATCTTATTTTGATGTGTGCAGGTATTTTTAGTGCTTAGAAGTTTTAATTTATTTTAATATTGTTACTTTATTTATTACTCTGGTTTAAAACTTCTTTGTCACTCTTTTGTATTTGGTCCTATTATGGATCTTTTCAGTTTAAGGGATTCTCTCCTCTCAGAAATAGAGGGCACAAATGTGAGTAATATGCACCATATAGAAGAAGACTTAGAAACCACATTGAATGATTTTGAAAGAATTCTAACTAAAGAACTTAGACATAAAATTGAATTAACTTTTATGAAAAAGTATGTAGAATCTAAGATTGTGCCAAGAGGTTTACGTTTAAAAAAGGAATGTAACTTTGAGTTACAAGATTTTCTATCTGTTGAGTGGTATGAGACATTAGAAAATGCTTCAATTAATCTAATGAATATCATTATAAAATCAAGAATGATAACTTTGGAAGAGAGTAAACTAAAAGTGGAAGATTTCAAAAAACGCCTTGATCCATCTAAAAAATCTAAATTATACGAGGAAAAACAGAAAGATATTATTCAAAACTTACAAAAGTTAAATAAAGATATTCTTGAGAGGAAATTAAGGAAAAAGAATAGAGACGAGCAGGATTATTCACAAACAAATACAGAATTAACATATAACGAAAGCACAAATACAAATGATACATCAGATACTTTTAATCCTGTAGTAGCAAGAGAAACAGCTACAAATTCGAATAAAAATCATCTCAAAGTATTTCAGAAAAAACAGAACGAAAAAGATAATCATAATGAAGGGAATCATAGAGAAATAAATAACCTTTATCAAAATAGACAGTATGAACATAATTACCGTTCTAACTATTCAGAGAATAGAAGAACAGGTCCCTATTACAATAATCAGGGACAAAATACTTATCAATACAATAGAGGGAATTATTACAATAGAGACAGGGAGTATGGATGGAATAGAGACCATTATACATATTCAAATAATAATTATTCCCAGAGAAACGGAAATCAGAATACTTTTAGAAATTATCCTCAGAGAAATGAAAACCCAAATAATTATAGAAACAATAGTCAACAAACTAACTGGAGAATCCCCACATCTAATAGCTTCAGCCCTTTAAGAAGAAGACTTGATTCAGACATTGAATATAGATACAATGAACCCTCTAATAGACCAGGAACCTCTAGGGATTTTTTAGAAGTGGAACAAAAAACAAATGCAAAGTTCAGAAGGGAAAAAAGGGACAGAGAGGAAGAAGAGGAAGAGGTAACAGACGAAAGGGAGAAACAAATGAGGATAAGATAAATACAGAGGGAATTTTTAACCTAAGTAATATTAAATTAAATAACATACAAGAAAAAGTTTTAAGTAGAGGTTTGACTTTTGCACCAACTACAAAACTAAATAAATTCGAAACACTAATCAACATTAACCAATACATCAGAAAACTAACGCTCAAAAGATATTTTATAAAAAATCCCCTGGAAAGCCAGTCACAAAATAAGATTAATGGAGATACTTCACCCTGCTACCAACATACTACTTTGAAAAATAAATCAAACTTTTACCCGACTAAAGATAAAGGAGATAATTTAACTCTGTTTGAAAATAAAGTCAAAAAAGATCTAGAAAAATGGGATGGTAAGAGTAAGTACATAAATTTTAATTTATCGAGAGAGGAACACAAAACACTCCAAGATTTAAGAAATAATAGGGATATTGTCATAAAGCAGGCGGACAAGGGTGGGGGGGTAGTTTTAATGAATACTAAGGATTATCTTAAGGAAGCTGCGAGAATTTTAGATGATAAGAATACTTATAAGAAATTATTAAACGATCCTATAATTAAACAAAAGCAAAATCTAGATAAAATCTTGACTGAAGCACAATCCAAAGGTTTATTAAATTTAAAGGAATTTAATTTTCTGACAATAAAATTTCCCAGAACCCCAACTTTTTACTTTTTGCCAAAAATCCATAAATCACTCATTAACCCACCAGGACGCCCAATAATTTCCGGAATTAACTCATTAACCTCCAACTTATCCCAATATATTGACCAATTCCTTCAGAAGTATGTAATTAACCTGCCAGCCTATCTTAAAGATTCTACACATCTACTGAATATTTTAAACCAAATAGATTGGAATGATAAATATCTGATGGTCACTTGTGACGTAACTAGCTTATACACAAATATTGAACATAATTTGGGCTTGTTGGCAGTAAAACATTTCCTAAAAAAGGATATAAACCTAAAAACAGATCAGTGTCATTTTATTTTGAAATGTATTGAATTTATTTTAACCAATAACTATTTTATCTTTGATGGGAAATACTATCTACAACAAAAGGGTACTGCAATGGGCACCAAGTTCGCACCCAGCTATGCCAATATTTTTATGGGTTACCTAGAAGAGTCTTTTATTTATAAAGGAGCATGGGGTGCGAACTTGGTAGCCTACAAAAGATTTATAGATGATATTTTCATAATTTGGAATGGTGATTGTGAATTACTCAACCTATTCTTAGAAGATCTTAACCAAAATAGTCTGGGTTTGAAATTTACAAGTGAAATAAGTAGTAAATCCTTACATTTTCTGGATCTAGAGATAAATATTATTGACCAAAAAATCCATACAAAGACGTTTTTCAAAAAAGTAGACGCTAACAATTATGTACACATGGAAAGCTGTCACTTAACTAAATGGATAGAAAATATTCCTACTAGCCAGTTTACTAGGATCAAAAAAAACTGCAGTAACATAGAAGATTTTGAAACTCAATCTTTAGTCTTAAAAGATAAGTTCCTGGATAAAGGATATGAAGTAAACAATGTCAATAAAGCAATTGAGACAGCAAGGTTGAGGGATAGGGAAGAACTCCTTAGAGGTAAAGAGAGAAGCCTCCAGAAAAATGACCAAGTGCCGAAATTGAACATACCTTTTATTACAAAGTATAATGCCCAACATAGCCATATAAAATCAATTTTAAATAAGCACTGGCACCTTATAAGGAAAGATCACATACTAGGAGACCATGTGAAGAAATACCCAGATATAATCTACACCAAAGCAAAAAATTTGAAAAATGAGTTAGCTCCTAGTATGTACAAAAGAAACAGAAACACAATAGATGTGGACTTAATGGGGTCTCAAATAAAAGGTTTCTTTCCATGCTATAGCTGTGTAGCTTGTAAACACAGCACAAAACTAAAGGAAATCGGTTCAACCACCAGAAACTACAGACACACCATAAAGGATATAATCAGATGTAGTGATAAGGGTGTTATCTACCTCCTCCAGTGTTCTTGTAAAAAGCAGTATCTAGGTCAGACCCAAAGGAAATTAAGGGATAGGATAAGAGATCATATAAATAATATTAAAAATGGTTTTGAGGGGCATTTTGTTTCTAAACACTTCAAAGAGTATCACAGTAGCAATATTAGCGAGCTTAGTTGGTGGGGTATAAAAAAGGTTAAACATGATGGTAGGGGAGGTGACTTTGAAAGATTAATTTTATACAAGGAAGCTGAACTGATTTTTAATTTTGGCACATTGGTACCGGATGGTTTGAATGCAGAACTAGACTTGAACCCTTTTATACATTAATATAAGCTATTAGCTTATGCTAGTTTTACGGGCACCTATTAAAATTTCCCCCCCCCTACTTTTAAATATATGATATTTTAAATATATGATTCTTTTAAAAACAAAATTCTCAAATTAACATAAGATTATCAGCTAGATCAAACTTTAATGGAATATAAATTAATTTTTATCTTTTATATATGTTTTCACATTAATTTTAGAATACAAAAAATTTTTTTTTTTCCTATGTTGGTTATTTATGGAGACTTACATTAAAACTTTGATTTTTATTAAAGGGATTCTTTCTATATTTATATTTATCTTGTACATATATATATATTTTTTATGAGATAGGTTATTTATTAATATATTGCATGAGATTTGTCAGTTAAGATTGCTTTATATTAGGGTGAAGTGTGTCTAAGAATCATTTGTTGCCTTTATGGTTTATTATAGTATATATATATTTTTTTTTATTAATAATAATATTTATGTTTTAGAAACTTATTTGCACTTTCTTAAATTATATTTAAGAATTACAAATTAAATTATGGGCTGTTGAACTTTAATATAACTATAGAAATGTTAAGTTTAAGCATTTATATGATTACTTTATAATTTTAGGCATTTAATGCACCAAGTATTGGGTTAACTGGTAAGGACAGATAATTTGCGACTCAAAATTCTCTCCAATATTTTAAAGGTCAAATGGTGGCTAGCCAATAAGATATGACCCAAAAGAAATAAACAGGAAATTGAAATCACTATAAAAGGATAGTTCACTATGGACTGATCATCTTGATAAAGGCCGGTACACGGCTGAAACGCGTAGATGCAACTTTGAACTACTACCACTATCCATCAGAGCGCTCTGAGATTGTCCGGATTTCAAATTTCCCGCAGCAATACCGACAGCGGGGAATCCCCACACTGATTGGAGGATTTCAGCCACGTGACGCTCGACCTGACGTCACACGCCAAACGTTTGCCGACGAAGCACCACGGCAGACAGGCTAACAGAAAAAAGCTGCGAGAAGGGACTTAGCTACCCGGTCACTACATACAGGAATCGACCGAAGTGTCTGGTGAGTCTCTGAATCTAAAAGAGAGCCTGCCCAGAGGTATTTGTCCTGCAGCGCAAAAGGTATTATCATTTAAACTTTCATAACTTGTCAGCTTGGATTGGGGATTCCTGTTGACTGTCTGGATACATTGAATTACTACAGAAACTAACGGGTCTCTTTGCTCATTTGACCTTCTAAATCAAATCCTTTTTTATTGTTGGATTTCTATATTTGACAATCATTTGCTAAGTGGACATTTCAGCCTTACCCACATTGATTTACGCTTAAGGGAAATCAGCTCCTCTTTTTTAGATATTACCAGTTTTTTATTATTAAATTAAACCACCGGTGGTTCATTTAGTGTTATTGTATATCATTTTTTATGTGTATTCCTATGTACCTTTAACTTTTGCTATCGATTGATTTTAACAAAGTATTAATTTCAAATATAAAGTATTAATTTCAAATATAAAGATTCTGAGATTTTACTAATAACTTTTGAGTCCGCTGTTTATTAATAACTTTTGAGTCCGCTGTTTGTTTTTTCATCATTTTTATCATATTTATGTATAACAGTTATTATCAATATTAGGTATTTCTCTTGCCGTATCTTTAGTATATACCGTGCTGCCTTTAGCGCCACATCTATCTCTGTTTTTATCGTTAGGGAAATATGTGTCCTTCCATTTTAATGTAAGTTTAGCCATTTGGTCCTCATATTCTGATTGTTTTATAATGCTGTATAGGGGCAAAATAGAACATTTCTTGTTATTATATGCACTAAGAACTGGTGCTAAAACTGAGTAATCCCATTCTTTCCCATGTAGTCTTATAAGTTTCAAGCAGTAGTCTCTTAGCTATATATATGCAAAAAAATGTTCATTTCTACACTGAAATTGCACTAGGATCAATTCAAAATCTAGGACCTTTGGGTTAGTCTGTTCCCAATTTATCACTTGTATCACATTATCTAGGCCATGTTCCTCCCATCTTGAACCAACATCTGTTAGAAAACCCAGTTGGAAGTCTTGATTTCCCTTAATTGTGAGATATTTAGACACTGCATATTTCAAATTTAATTTACTGCATATTTTATGCCATGCTACTATTGAATCTTTTAATACGCTTATTCTTTTGAAATAAAGGGGTAATCTATTAATTTCCATATGAAGTATGTTTTTCAGATACAAAGGATTACCTAGCTGCTTTTCAATCTCTAGTATAGAGAAATGACCTATGTCTAGCAGCCAATCAATCGCTATTTTTCCTACTGCCACTAGGTTATATAACTCTATGTCCGGTAATGCCATTTGCAGTAATTTTTTGGTAATGTTAGTTTCCTATAATTTAATTTTACTTTCTTCTTACCCCACAAAAATGTTTTAATGGAAGAATTTATTTTCTTCTTTTCTATATTTTTTAATAAGAGAGCAATATTTTGAAAAATATAAAGTAACCGAGGTAGTGCTATAAATTGATTTTACCATATAGGGATAGGGGGAGAGTTTCCCACTTCTTAAGGGTATCGGTAAATTTCCTAACCGCTTCTTTCAGATTTAACCTATATAATTCTTCTGGATCCACTGAAAATTTTAATCCAAGATACACAAGTGAATGTTTCACTTCTTTGAAAGTTTGATTATCTGATTCTTTAAGTTTATGCATCCATAGTACTTCTGATTTATTTTTATTAATTTTGTAACCAGAAAATGATCCAAACTGTTCTACTAATTGGCATATTAATTTAAAATTTTCTGAGGATTGGTTGGTAAAAATCAACAAGTCATCTGCATAAGCTGCTATTTTGATCTCTTTGCTCTGAATGTTTATTCCTGGTACCCTTGTTCTAAGTATTTTAAGCAATGGTTCCATGGCAAGATTGAAAATTAAGGGAGATAGGGGGCATCCTTGCCGCATCCCTCTCAAGAGCGGGAAACATGCTGTTTTACTCTTATTTATTATTAGAGACGCTTGGGATTTTTTATATAATAGCTCAATCATATTATAACAATTTCCATTAAATCCAAATTTACTTAATGTTGTAAATATGTGGCCCCACACTATGGAATCAAATGCTTTGTGCGCATAAAGGGCTATTACATCTAGATCTGCCTCTCTTATTTCCTTGTTATATTTCTTATTGTACCATACATCTGTTATTGTTAAATATAATTTCCTCAAATTTATATTAGATGAACAGCCTTTCATAAAGCCTGTTTGGTCCTGATGGACTAACCCTTCTAATATTGACTGTTTTCCAGAAGGCTACCAGTAGTAAGTTAGAGGGCAATTGAAGCAGTTGAGTGTAAAAGTCTGTGTATTTTCTCTGAGTTCTGAGAAAGGATGTGTTTGAAATCAAGCTGAAGGAGAGAGCATAAGTGTGTTAAATGAGTGGGAGGGTACATTTATGGACATTTTAAAGCTAAGGGTCAATCATGCAGAAACCAAAAAAAGATATAAAAAAACAAAATATTACAGAAATAAGACTGAGACATACGAGGGGTAAAATAAAACCATAAACAAATAGACAGATAAATGGACAAGAGCTGCTTAAACTAACTTAACATAATGGCAGACAAAGTTGATAAAATGTGCAATGAGCTAGAGGTATGCAAATTATGACTAGCACAGCCTGTAATATATACATTTAAAATAGAAACAAAACAAAAGGAATTATCACTAAATATACAAACACATACAATAAAACAACTTAGTAGGTAAAATATAATGAAGCTGTTTTCCAGAAGGCTACCTGTAGTAAGTTAGAGGGCAATTGAAGCAGTTGAGTGTAAAAGTCTGTGTATTTTCTCTGAGTTCTGAGAAAGGATGTGTTTGAAATCAAGCTGTAGTAAGTTAGAGGGCAATTGAAGCAGTTGAGTGTAAAAGTCTGTGTATTTTCTCTGAGTTCTGAGAAAGGATGTGTTTGAAATCAAGCTGTAGTAAGTTAGAGGGCAATTGAAGCTGTTGAGTGTAAAAGTCTGTGTATTTTCTCTGAGTTCTGAGAAAGGATGTGTTTGAAATCAAGCTGTAGTAAGTTAGAGGGCAATTGAAGCAGTTGAGTGTAAAAGTCTGTGTATTTTCTCTGAGTTCTGAGAAAGGATGATATATATATATATATACTGTATATAATTATTTGTTTGCGTTTGTGTCTGTATTCATGGTTTATGAGTTCTTGTTTATGGTTTGTTGATCTGTTCAGCATAAGGCCCAATTAATGGAGACCGATGATCTCTTGACAAGGCATTTAATATGTTTTCACTTCACTGATGTTTTGGGTCCTGTGTAATACCATATTTTTGTCTTTATGTACGCCATCTATATGCTTTCATTTTTTCTTGGTTATAAATAAAAATTAAAAAAAATTTTTTACACGATCAATCACTCTCAGAGAATCTCACATGAGACTTCTCAACAGAGCATATATCATGCCCTACATTATGTCCAAATGGGCGACCCATCAGTTTAATGCTTGTACCAGATGCTGTGCGCCTAAAGCAGATGCATGTTGTCTGGTCATGTCCTAAACTTAAAAAAATTTAGAACAAAGTGGCCTTTTGGCTCAATAAATTTATATCTATAAAAATTAAATTCACTCCTGCTCAAATTTTTAAATACAGCAATATTAATAGCAAGACAAAACATCTTTAGTTCATGGAAAAGTAAGAACTCCCCAAATTATTCTATATTTCTGCAGAAGATGCAGGACCAAATGATTACTGACCAATATGACCCAAGAATTGTTACAGAAAAAAAAAATCATAGCTTTTCTGAACAAATGGGGTAAAGTAATCATGTCACTACCCATGGAGTCCCAGCTGCAGATAATTTCTCTGTTTCGTAACTTTGCCTTTTTTTTTTTTTTTTTTACAGTTAATCCAAGAAGAAAGCTTCCCTTAACGTGGAGACAAATCTAACTGCTCGATTTATCAAAGCTGAGACGGACAGGGGTGCATATACGTGCCCTTGTCCACCTCAGCTTGCCTCTGGCGGGGTGAATTTCACTGGAGGAAATTACCATTGCACACGAGCGCTATTTTGTGCTCACGTGCAATCCCGCCCCCTGCCCGTGCACAGCCAATCACGCACGGGCAGGAGCTATCAATCTCCTCAGTCGGACTAGACCTCAGAGATTGAATTTCGCCACCTTAGAGGTGGCGAAGAGGTTAGGAAAGCAGCGTTCTGATGACCGCTGCTTGTTAAATATGGTGAGCAGGTTCTTGTGAGAACTTGCAGCCGTAGGGGCTTTGATAAATCGAGCCCTAAGAATTTTAAAGGGTTTTGCCGTCCTTTCCCAATATTTTTTTTTGTGTGTTTTCCCTCTCCTTTTGAGTTTTTACCCTAAACAAATAACTACCCTGAAACTTTGTCAATCTGTCCTATATAGAGATTTAAATGTCTAGGGAATATACTTCCTTTGAACAGGAATACTGTTTAATAATAATGGGGGTTTTTTTTGCATCAAATGATGTTTATATATTAAGTTATGATATTCTTATGTCTCCTCTGTTACTTTTCCAATAAAAAGTATATTTTAAAAAAAAACTTGTAATATGAGCGCAAGTTAGTGCACCACTTGTAATATCGCCACAGTAAGTAACGTCAGTAAAGTAAAATGTTATACTCTAACAAATGTAATCATGTTATTTTGCTTTAGAATGTACATTTAACTTGACATTGTATGTAGCAAAGTTGACTTGTTGATTTGTTATAAACTTACGAAATGTAATGACATTATTATTAATAATAATAATAATAATAATAATAATAATAGCTTTAATTTTATTTATTTTGTACTGTTATATTTTTGTAAGATAGATGAGGTTACAGTTTTTGTCAAAACAGTTAATTTGAGAATTTGTTAGAATATGTGATGTAGGGACACTTTATACCTCGCCTTGTTTGTCAGTATTATATTGAGCAAGCTCAGTAAACACCTCATGTTGAGGCGTGAAATTACATTGCAACGTTCTTGCAACAACCCATCTCATATAACCTCATCAAACCTTTAGACCGAAGTGAATCAAGTTTCTGTGTAATTTTCACAGTATAAAGGATATATCCTTCCTGTTTGTTGATTCAGTTTCAAGCCTTTTTTTTTTTTTTTTTTTTTTACACATTTGGACTTTTAGATCAATGAGTTTCTATGAGAAGGGAACCATTTTACCACAGTATTACCGTAGGTGAGACACTATTCAGACACCTTAGGGTATTAAGAATACAATAAAAGTAACCATTGTCAACAAAGGTTGTGAAGTTGGTGGTCTCTTTTCAGCAAGTGAATTAATAAGCATATTATTTGTTTGTTTTAGTTGTAACATGTTTTTTGTGTGTGTGATTAAACAATTAATTGTACTTAGTTACAGATGTGTTCTGAAAAATTAATATAAAATATTTATAAGTGGATCAACAATGGTCAAGTCAATGGGAGTAAATCATTTTCATAAGTGCAAACCTGGGTAATAGTCATAAAGAGGTAAATATGAATAAATGAAAAAAAATCCAGGCTTATTTGTATTTCTTGAGAAAAGAGAAAGTAAATATGAAAATCAACTGGTAAATTAAAAATAAACAGTTAAAAATAGCAAGTACTTCCAAAATGTTGGTGCATAGCAAATTTGATTAAACCAAGTGCCTTCCTACGTGGATGTATATTAAATTTGTCTTAACCAAGTGGCTTCCTGAACTCATAGCTAATTTATAAATTACTTATCTGTAATAATAGTTCTTACATGGAAACAGCCAAAATGATTGTTTACATATTTTAACTAGACAGCAATAGTTTTATTAATTGCATTTTATTGTACATTGTTTTATAACTATATTCTTTGACAGTATCCTAAAGACAATAAGGTATTTGGGTAAACAATGTACTATTTAATTTATTCCTATGGAAATAAAGCTTATGAATAAAACATAAAAAAATATATTCTAAATTTTCATCCTTTTTAGCAAGAAAGATACGATATGCCGCGTGAGTGCACTTATCCATACGGATTAAGCCATATGAGTAGTTTTGTGCTTATTCAAAAAAATCAATGCAACTCATAATTCACATACATTAAGCCTTTGAAGTAGATTTATTAATGTGCAAGCGGAGATGATACGATGTAGCATACGCTGTCGGCATTTATCATTGCACCAGCAGTTCTTGTGAACTGCTGGTGCAATGCTACCCCCTGTAGATTTGCGGCCGCTAGCATGGGGTGTCAATCAACTCGATCGTATTCGATCGGGTTGATTTCTGTCCGCGGCCTCAGAGCAGGTGAACAAGTTATGGAGCAGCGGTCTTTAGACCGCTGCTTCTTAACTTCTGTTTCCGGCGAGCCTAAAGGCTTGCGTGGAAACAGGGGCACGAGGCGCCATAAGGAGCGTGATAAACAGGCCCCATATTGTAGAAAAAGTAAAACAAAGCACAGGGGCAACCAGTAGAAGCAATCTAAGTTTATGTGAGATGGAAATCAAATCCTCTCCTGGGACTTAAGTGAGCACTTTCCCTCCTCCCTTTGGCAAACTTGAGCAAAGTGTAGAAAACTTCTGTATAAATACCTTGATCGGAGATCCCATGTAACCCCACACTCCTCCGGTACAGTCGTTAGCACTAGCTTCACCAACTGGGTAACCTCCGTGTACTCACGGACCAAGAGTATCCTCGGTAGCTATGCTAGCTAATCCCCTGGCGCGAGCCCTTCCATGCTGTATACAGGTCCGGGAACCTTTGTGAGGTGACGTCACGTGTGACGTGCATTCAGGGGAGGAGACTCAACAGTGCCCAGCGTTCAGCAGAATCCGAAACAGGACCAAAAGTGGCTCTAAATGCTGGTGAAAATAGAGCAAAAAAGAAGGTAGTGGAGCCACTGTATGAATAAAAATCTTCTTTATTAGAAAAACAAGGTTAAAATAAAAATCGATCAGCAGGAAGCACCCTTAGAAAAAACGTAGGTGTAGCACAATTATGTAGACCATAAAAGTAAGCTCCATGCATAAAGAACTTGCAGGCTCTTGTATCTTTGCATGAAAACTATGTACAATTTATCATTTGCAACATTTTCTGCTACAGTTATATGTAATTGTTGTTGCTGGGTGATCGTGTGGGAAAAAAAAACAGTTATTGACACTTTTACTTATGTGTGTGCTGCTGTCTTGGCTCTATGTGCTCCATTACTTACAGAACGTTGTAGTGTTGTAAAGTGTGTATTTGAGAGGCTCATACATTTCCACATGGTTTTTGAATACCAATTCCTGACAATATAGCCAGGTGTAACAAATTGCAAGTATTTATCCTGCACCAGGTAAGGCACCTGGGAAGCAGTGAGTATGACATTTGTGCAGCTGATTTTTGAATAGTGACATTTTGTCTTTCCCAATCGAGCTTTACTTTGCGTAAGCTTTTTTGACAACAGGGCATTCAAAGTCTTCTGTTTAGATTTATATTTCCATGTCCTATTCTTTATTGAATTTCCTCTTTTGCATCCTATAAAATGGTGCAAGTAAATAACGATTAATATAATAATATACATAGATTTTAACAACAGATTTGTACAAGGGGCTAATCTAAATTATTTATGTACAAAAATTTACACAAAATGAATCCACGGGATATCCATATACTTACTTATAAATACACTTAGCAGGGGTGTAACTAGGCCTCACAGGGTCCCTGGACAAAAGCTGTGGGCAGCTTGGGAGAGCAGTTCATTTTGGTGTTTTGTTTTTACAGATATCACACAACAGTACATTAAGTTTCTATGTGTTCTGCTTGTGTGATTTGATGATAATGAAGCACAGTTTTCCTCTTCTGATTCACCTGCATTTTCATGTGGTTTTAAAGCATTGTTCTTGATGTGTTTGGTTCTGTAGCGTTCAGATGTTTGCATCTTGGGTAATGTAGGAGAATATAATGTATGTTGTACAGAAGGCCATCTTTTCTACTTAAAGATAAAGCATTCTCTGCTTCTACACTCCCCAAAAGTTCTGCAAAGTTTTTAAATATAATTTCTTGACATTTCTTTCTAGTTGTGTAAAAAATTTTTGTAAGAAAAAAACACCTTTTTTGTGTGTGATAACTTCGCTTCAACAGTTGCAGGTTTACAGTCTTAAAACCTGTGTTTTATTTTAACAGACATTGATAATACATATATCCTCTATTAGCTAAGAGTATTTGTCTTTGCTGTTTGACTGCCAGGATAATGTAAATCACTACTTTCTATGTGAATGCAGGAAGGGGTCAATAATGACCTTTGCTTTCTGGTAGGAAGAAATTAAAGCGATAGGAAAGTCAAAATTTAACTTTCAAGAATCAGAGCATCTAATTTTAAGACGCTATTAAATTGTTGAAAATGAATACGCAAATATCCTACACTAGTGGGAGCTAGCTGCTGATTGGTGCCTGCACACATTTGTCTGTTGTGATTGGCTAATTAGCTAATTAGATATGTTCAGCTAGCTGCCAGTAGTGCACTGCTGTTCATTCACTAAAGGATAACAAGAGAATAAAGCATATTTGATATTGAATGTTATATATATATATATATATATATATATATATATATATATATATATATATGTATTCAAGGATTGATACAGCGCCTATACATCCATTAAACCGTTGGGATATGTAAGGAATATAAAATTAAATAAAATAAATGAAAGTCCAGCTAAAAATTACATATAAAATATATGAACTGAGGGGGCACATTTTACTTACTCCTATATATATATATATATATATATATATATATATATATATATATATATATATATATATATATATATATATATATATTATATATATATATATATATATATAAAAGTATCCCCGCAAGCTTTTCCCCAGAAATTCTTAATATACAATGTTTCCAATGCACAAGAGAATTGTGGGTAAGATATACAAATTAGATATGCAAATTCTCAGTTTTTTTGCTTCAAAATACAGAAAATAGCTTTACCAGAAATCAATCTCCTACTGATGAGTTCCAAAAAGAACGAAACAGGCTTGTCTAGTGAGTGATTTCTGGTTTGCTGTCATAATCCTGTTAAAAGGTTTGCTGTGTCAAAACAGTATTTTGAAGCAAAAAACTGAGAATTTGCATATCTAATTTGCATATCTTACCCACAATTCTCTTGTGCATTGGAAACATTGTATATTAAGAATTTCTGGGGAAAAGCTTGCGGGGATACTTGCCTAGATGTGCTAATTTCCTATGCAAATATTTACATTGATTTAATTTTGAGACATGGAGGATTTTAATTTCAGTTTTTTATCTCCCCCCATAATTTTAATGAATTTATTTTTTATATATATATATATATATATATATATATAAGAGAACAAAATACTTGCACTCACTGGTCTTTTTGTGAAACAACTTTTACTTTGAAAAAGACTGTGATGTTTTGAGGACAATATCCCTTTCTTCAGACAACGCGTGCATCAAACAATGATGGCTTTATACACTGTGATAAACAAACCCCTCCCCCCAATTAGAACAGAAGAACCGCCAAACTGGTAACTATGGTGACCTATGAGTCACAATGTAAACAGCCAAGTGTTCACCTATAATTAAAGAACTTTTTTTATTATCGCAGCCATCATGGCTCCAAAATCAAAAGTGACTACCCAAGTGATAAGGAAGGGAACTGTGGTAAAATGGAGACTGAGACGGATCACAAACAGAACTGCAAAAAAAAAGAAAAAGCGGAATGACAGCATACTTTCAGTCATTCAACTAATGCTTACATCACCATAACGATTAAACATCAGGAGGCATTAAATCAAAATACAGGAAATTTTAGAGACTCACCAAGGGGAGACGCGTCCTTGATCGCTGCAGACCCACACCACTGCATCAGCACACAGCGCAGTGTGCGAAACCCGGAACTAGCCAGGTCAATCACGTGGAGGGCTAAGAGCCAATCACAGGGGTTGTGTACTGCTGCCATGGTGATTGATCGCACCGAGCCGTACACAGCAGCTACGGGGCTAAAGGACATAGACAGTAGTACTGTGAACAAAAATTCATGATTTTTACCATGAATGACATAGCGCCACACACACAGGGAGTACACTAATACACGATCGCACTTGTCAGCAACGCAAAAGAAACACACGCAAACCTTACGTACCAATTCTATCTTTCTTTCAAAACGGCCACTGTAAGCATTATAAATTAACACACAGCATCGATCACCAAACATACATTGCGTGAACATTGGCACATAGTACAAGGTGATCCTCGACTTCCATTTAACGGCTGGCAACATCCCAGAGTGGGATATAAACGAGACAAGAACCTAAAAGATCTTCTGATGTTGACTGACCCAACTCATTGCTATACTACTGAGACATGGTTGTCAGGAAGAAAAAAGAAATCGGGATGCTACAGGTGCTTGGGGTGTACCACTTGTAATTCTATGATTCCAGGGGCCACCTTTGGCCACCCACATCGCAACCAGAGATATAAGATTAGACATGTGCTGACCTGTACCACCACACATGTGGTGTATCTATTAAACTGCAGTTGCGGGCAGTTCTATGTGGGCAAAACCACTGATGATGCTCGAACTCGGTTCGCCAACCATAGGTCCTCCATCAGGACATCCCTCAAAAAGGGTTCGAGTGACCAGCCTGTGGCTAGGCATTTTGTGGAAAAAGGTCATGGACTCCAGGACCTGAGATTCACCTTGATAGACCATGTCCCCCCATTGAGACGAGGGGGTGATAGAGATACACTCCTTCTACAGATTGAAGCCAAATGGATCTTCCGGCTAAACACCTTGCAGCCCCACGGACTGAATACAATGTTTGACTGGCATTGCTTTCTATAGCTATATATGCTGCTCTGATGGACTTTCTCTGCCGAATGGCAGTATCTCCTAATCTCTTAGGATGGACCAGGAGAGCCCACGTATCATTCAATGGATTATCTTTCTCCACTGGTGGTGTACTGACCTTGGTTTATATCTGTTTTGGGCTACTCTCTTTTCAGATTCTACACTGGTGAATAGTGGTTCTCGTCATTGGCACGTTCCAACACTTCCTTACTCTATGAATGTGTTCTTGAATGAATGAGTAATGTAACGTGCCTTGCTGAACCCCTATCATGGTATGGATGGGTCCATGTCCTATTATTTGCAATCTACAATACATAGCATATCTGTCACAAACATTTGTCTAACTGGCTTATCTGTATGTATGTGTGTGTGGCGCTATGTCATTCATGGTAAAAATCATGAATTTTTGTTCACAGTACTACTGTCTATGTCCTTTAGCCCCGTAGCTGCTGTGTACGGCTCGGTGCGATCAATCACCATGGCAGCAGTACACAACCCCTGTGATTGGCTCTTAGCCCTCCACGTGATTGACCTGGCTAGTTCCGGGTTTCGTACACGGCGCTGTGTGCTGATGCAGTGGTGTGGGTCTGCAGCGATCAAGGACGTGTCTCCCCTTGGTGAGTCTCTAAAATTTCCTGTATTCTGATTTAATGCCTCCTGATGTTTAATCGTTATGGTGATGTAAGCGTTAGTTGAATGACTGAAAGTATGCTGTCATTCCGCTTTTTCTTTTTTTTTGCAGTTCTGTTTGTGATCCGTCTCAGTCTCCATTTTACCACAGTTCCCTTCCTTATCACTTGGGTAGTCACTTTTGATTTTGGAGCCATGATGGCTGAGATAATAAAAAAAGTTCTTTAATTATAGGTGAACACTTGGTTGTTTACATTGTGACTCATAGGTCACCATAGTTACCAGTTTGGCGGTTCTTCTGTTCTAATTGGGGGGAGGGGTTTGTTTATCACAGTGTATAAAGCCATCATTGTTTGATGCACGCGTTGTCTGAAGAAGGGGATATTGTCCTCGAAACGTCACAGTCTTTTTCAAAGTAAAAGTTGTTTCACAAAAAGACCAGTGAGTGCAAGTATTTTGTTCTCTTGTATTGAAGTTTCACTAGCACCCTGGCAGTCGTGGATAAGTGAGAGTGCACATCTCTGCTACATATATATATATATATATATATATATATATATATATACTAAAAGAAATGTCAGAATTATCTGAGCTTACAGTTGGCCAGAATGATGGAAATATGCTGTTTGGGAATTTATCAGACATTTTAATTATTTTTTTCCTTCTCTTGAAAGAGTTTTGTTAATAATGGCACTACCTGTTTTTGCAAATTTCAATAATTAATTATTGTTACAAAAATCAAATATAACATTTTCTTTTTCTTTAAAGGGACAGCCTAGTATAAAAACTTTTATGATTCAGATAGGGCATGTAATTTTAAGCAACTTTAAGAAAACTTGCAAGTCTGTAAAAAGAACTGAAATAAGGGAGTCTGCAGAGGCATAGATACAAGATAAAAAGTATATTACTATAACCATGTTGGGTATCCAAAACTGGGGACAGGGTAATAAAGGGATTATCTATCTTTTTAAAAAATAACATTTCTGGTGTAGACTGTCCCTTTAAGAGTTGTTCTTTATCCTATGATCACATATCTTGTCCTTACTGAAGTTTTCCATTTTTCTGAAGATAGAGCAAGTATACAAACCCAAAGTGGATTTCTTTTGTCCCAGAATAAAACCTGCAATCTGCTTATAATGTTGCTTTATCTGATCTACAGTATGTCTAGCACCAATTTGTCCTTTGTACAGAATGATGTTAGAATCAATTGTTGGCATTGCCTAGAACTTGAAACATGGAATATAAAGGGCATATGATTTAGGGCTCCATGTACTAAGCAGTCAGCGAGCTACCCGCAACAAATCTTGCGTCAAAACTCGCAAACTGATATGTACAAAGCCGTCAATTATGTTAAAACTCGCATCTTTAAAATTGCGAGCGTACTTATCCGCCAAACCTCGCTACCGCTCCATTTTTCACTGTAATTAGACACATTTGACCACCAACTCGCCAAAAAACGAATGTACTAAAAAATCTATTTGTCCGCTCGCTACAATTTCCGCTCCCACCTCGCTATTTTTGCCTCGCCACCTTTTAGGTGGCGGGCAAGGTACAAAACAATAGGAAAGTCAATCTAGACGCCAGTCTAGACATATATAAAAGGCAGTAATATCAGCATTGTACTTACAGCATAACTGGCGTCTAATTTGTCTCTCATTTCCATGTACATAAATTGCGCCCAATTTGTCGACTGTAATTAAAGAGTAATCTATTTAAATTTGTATTGTTAGTTGTCAATCTTTATAATTATTTTTATATTAATATTTATATATTATCAGATCCAGATGAAGCCATATCCAAATTGTAAATAAATATTACAAAAATAACGCTCTGTTATCACTCTTCAAAAAATTTTGAACAATAATAAAGTTGTTTAGATAATTTGAACTTTTATAGGAGCAAAATTCTATTCCCGCGACTACTATGATGTTCGTGACACCTTGCATGTCACGTGTTAATAATTGGCCAGACAATTCAACTGAAAGTTAAGTACCATCAGCTTAGTCGCGGCGAGCGAGGCGTCAAATTTATCAACAATCCGCAACTGCTCGCGGCGGGCTAGACTTGTCTATTTATTGGGGGAATATTAGTACATAGCGACAGCGGACACCATTTCGCCCGCGGCGAGTAACGGCGAGTTTATCCGCGTCTACAATGACGGATGAATTGACGGCTTAGTACATGGAGCCCTTAGTGTTGCATTTTAGAGAAAGTCCCTAATGTTATCATTGCTTCAGGAAATCCTGGATGTGGAGATACATTTCAATACTAAAGTGTTATCATTAGAGACCATGGAAGGTCATGGATGCTGGATTCACACGTTAGTTGTTTTTTTATTACATGTTCCATTTTGGTTGTTTGCATTGCTTAGTTTGCAATGAACATTGACAATAAGAGACATGTTACAAACTAGTAGAATAATTCCTGCTTGTCTACATATTATCTCTCCCTCTCTCTTTCTCTACGCTGGATTTCTACAAAGGCAAAGGCATTTATTAAATGTTGGATGGACAAGGTTAGCCCTTGGGAACCTTGTAAGCCTGGCATCGATCATGGCTTGTCAATCATCCTCATTGAATTGGTAGGATTTTACTTTGCTATCCTTGAGGTGGTGGAGAGGCTAAGTAGCTGCGGTATTAAGACTGCAGCTAGTTACCTAGTGTTGCAGGTCCATTCACAACAGTTATTGCTATAGAATAACATATCAGACAAGTCTTAGGGGTCTATTTAAGAAGCAGCGGATGCTGCCTCCGACCCACTCCGCTTCAGTTCCAGCTGAAGCGGAAGTTAAGAAGCAGTGGTCCTAAGACCGCTGCTCCTTAACTCGTCCGCCGCCTCTGAGGTGGCGGACAGCAATCCGCCCGATCTAATATGATCGGGCTGATTGACACCACCTGCTAACCTGAATCTGCAGGGGGTGGTATTGCACCAGCAGTTCACAAGAACTGCTGGTGCAATGATAAATGCCGACAGCGTATGCTGTTGGCATTTATCGATGTGCGGCGGACATGATCTGCTATATCGGATCATGTCTGTCCGCACATCAATAAATGAATCCCTATATATCCCTATATTTTTTAAAATAAATTAACATCCTTTTTTACTGCAGTTATTTTTCAATAGCCAAACTCTTCCCACCATTTGCCTTATTTGGAGAAGTCAATCTGGGTTTTAGTCTACAGACATCCAGACTAATCACTGTCATGCAGTTAGTATAAAGTGAACTGTTTTGCAGTTGTTATCTGATAAAGCCAGTTAGCTATATATATATAATAATATAAATATATATATATATGTATGTAGCAGAGTTAGCCTTGAGAAGTCAGTAGGGTGCATTTTAAGTTCTGAGAATTAGAAATTGCTCAATTTTTAGAGCTCAATTACATGAAAAGGGATCAAAACAAATAATGAAAGTATATCACAAAGTAGTTTCTTTAGGAATAACTAAACATTTTATAGAAAAATATCTATATGTTAACTATTCATTTAAAATAGTTATGTTTTGGGGACCATTTCCCCTTATTTTGACGCAGACTTACAACATATGTGATTTACTCAAACGTTAAAAAATGGTGAGAACACAATTGAACACAAGGGTCTGTCCTCGGTCCCCTTCTCTTCTCAATCTACACGTCATTACTAGGTTCCCTAATAAAGTCCCATGGTTTCCAATATCATTTGTATGCCAACGACACCCAAATCTACTTCTCTGCACCAGACCAATCTCCTTCCTTGCTAACCCGTGTCACTAACTGTCTTTCTCACATCTCTTCCTGGATGTCCTCTCACTACCTCAAGCTAAATCTCTCCAAAACTGAGCTCCTCATTTTCCCCCCTTCTTCCAAAATCTCCACCCCCAATATCTCTATAACAGTCGACAACTCCATCATTACCCCTACCCTATATGCCCGATGTCTCGGGGTCACATTTGACTCAGATCTTTCTTTCACTCCTCACATTCAGTCCTTGGCTAAAGCCTGCCGCTTCCACCTTAAAAACATCTCGAAAATTAGACACTTCCTTACACAAGACACAACTAAGATTTTAATCTACTCTCTCATTCTTTCTTGCCTCGATTACTGCAACTCTGTCCTCTCTGGTCTCCCCACCTGCTGCATAGCTCCTTTACAGTCCATAATGAAAGCCTCTGCCAGGCTCATCTTCCTTACATGTCGCTCTTCATCTGCTGCGCCTCTCTGCCAATCCCTTCACTGGCTTCCTCTTGCCTCTAGGATCAAACACAAAATTCTCACTCTGACATACAAAGCCCTCAACTGCACTGCTCCCCCTATATCTCAGACCTTGTCTCCAGATACTCTCCCTCCCGTCCTCTTCGCTCTGCTCATGACCTCCTACTCTCCTCCTCTCTGGTTACCTCATCGCACTCCCGTTTACAGGACTTCTCCAGACTGACTCCCATCTTCTGCCTCGCTCCACAAGACTCTCCCCTAGTTTTGAAAGCTTCAAGCACTCCCTAAAGACTCTACTGTTCAGGGATGCATACAACCTACACTAACCTTTCTTTATACCAGTTCCACTCCTCCATCGCTATCCCCTGAACCCCCTTAGCATGTAAGCCTAAGAGTCCAGCTGTTTGTAGATCACCTTCTTAAGAGCTGATCACAATAGTGCAACTCTTGGCAGGGCCTTCTACCCATTTGAGCCCTATATTTGTTTTGTTGTACTCCCTCTTTGTTTATAGCGCTGCAGAATCTGTTGGCCCTCTACAAATAACCGATAATAAATAATAATAAATAATTAAATAATAAATGTTAAACATAGATTTTGTTTAAAAAGGTTAAAGGATACTGTGTTAAAAAATTTGTTTCCCCTTAATGTTTTCCAAATTGCTTGTCATAGCTACTGCAGAGTATTTAATGAATGGGAAATTGCTCCTTCATTTTTTTTTGTATTTGAAATAGCTGGGTTTTTTTTTCCATTAATCATGCTAGTTATGACTGGGCACCACCAATTATTTCAGATACAAAAATCTTTATCTCTCTCCTACCTCACACTGGAAGATTAATTAGTGTTATTGTCTCCTGTGTACATAGCTTTTATACAGAGAACATATGTGTTATTTATATTTTCAGTGTAGGTGGTGGTTTCTAATAACA